>NC_045692.1:24776598-25438525 GCF_003331165.1 Xiphophorus hellerii
CCTCCTCCTCGTCATCCTCGTTGTCGCTGTACTGAACCATGGAGTTGACCAACTCCACGAAGATCTCGTCGTTGATGAAGCCGCATTCTGAAAAAACCAACAGGAGAGAAAAACGTCAGAGATTTCTTTCTTTGCCTCTGAATGCATGTGAACGCCAAGCGGACCAGAGACCGCTCCAAAAACAGGAAGTGGACTACAGCGCAGGGCATTCTGGGTTCTGCTGAATGTGGAAAAGGTCTGGAGCGACAGAGGAGACGATCCGGCCGTTTACAGCGGACCAGATGAAGGTTCTGTAGGACGAGCCGCTCACCTCGGTCTCCATGGACTTTGCCGTCGTAGTTCTTGATGAGCTCCTCTATGAAGGTGCCGTCCTGGTCCAGGATCTCGTCTCCCATGTAGGGGATGTTGTGCAGCACCGTCTCGTCCTCCACCTGAAGGAGAGCCAGAGTTACAGACGGCCCAGGAGGAAACGGCGCCGTGACCACAGGAAGCTGCTCGCACCATGAAGTTCTGCTGCAGCGGCGACCAGGAGTACATGACCGGAACCGAGGCCACGGCGTTCAGCGTCTTCAGGGGGATGACCTGCCGCGGGAACTCAGAGAAGCCGCTCTCCACGGTGCACTGAGGGGAGAAGAGAACGTCAGGGTCACGGTCAGGTCGGCGCTCGCAGTCAGCAGGAAGGCGGCTCACCTCTCTGGAGGCGCGCAGCGAGCTGACCGACGTCATGATGTGGACCGGCTGGATCCGCCGCGTCTTCCACTCCTGGTTCAGAGTGTCCGTCCGCTCCACGATCTTCTGACGGTTGGAGTTGAACATGCTCTGCAGCAGAGGAGGTTATTAATAACCTGCCTGAATCCTTCTAGAGGTCAGAGGTCAGAGTGTGAACCCACCTTGACCTCGTCGGCTCGTCTGAAGCGTTTCTGCTGCCGGAGCCTCATGTACTCAGACTTCACCCTCCTCTTCCAGCAGGCTGGACCTTTGTCCGAACGCTTCCCTGTCAGCACCATGATCGCCCTGCACACACACACACACACACTTCACATTTACTAAAGAGAGGAAAGACAGGTGTTCACATGAGCTATGAAAACATCTCGTCGTTTTAAAATCTCCAAATTCCTCTTCCATGTGAAGAACATCTCTTCAGTTTTTAACTGGGTTCAAAAGGGCAGAAGGATTTCCTGCAGCAGTCAGGATGGCAACAAACATGAGGAGGCCTCTGACTGAAGACTGCTGCTGCATTAGTTTCAGCAAAGACAATAACCTGGATGAACCCATCAGATGTTAGCTAGCTCTGCTAATCCACCTCGTTTTCTTTTGCCGCTCCTCTTTAACTCCGTCTGGCCGTTTGGTTGGAAACGAGTCGATTCATGTCTGCATGTCAGAGGAGCAGCAGCTGCTTGGTTTACTGTTTATAACGGCTTTAGACCCTTTATTCTGATTTTAATATTTTTATTTCATCATCTTGTTTTTATCTGTCACTATTGTACAGCACTTTGGGTAAAAATATTGTTTCTTTAGGGTTTTTTTAATGTGCTTTATAAATAAAATGGATTGGACCATCAGATTCCCATCAGCACCAAGATAACGAAAGTTTTCATGTTTTTCTGGACTGCAGTCCAATAAACCTGAAAACTGCAACATAGAGACGAGTTAAACATGAATTAAAGTAACTTCTGTCGATTCTTCACAAATGTTTTTAATGTGTTGGAATTTTATATGAGGAAAAACAAAAATAAATCAAACATGCTGCATTCAAGATTCTGAAAAGATGGGAGTTTTCAGTTTTGATTAATTTAACAGAATAAAATTATTTCTTGATACGTTTTTATTCTGGTTCTGAAAAGTGCATCATATTCAGCCTTTACTTTCATTTTAAAAAGAGACGCATGTAAACATGAAGTCTGTGTTTACAGAGCTTTAAAGCAGAAAGTTTCTCAGTTTTAGATTTACATTTAGCAGCTTGTTCCAATATCAGACACTCCGCACTAATGAGAAGGGTAGCAGGAAGTGTCGTCTTATTTCAGGACGTTTCCTGCCACGTGGTTCTGCAGGAACCACAGATCAACTGAAGAGTCGCTGCCCAACATAAAAAAAGGTTCATTTTGTTTTCTATTATAGTCCGAGAGCCGACTGGTGATTTTACAAATGTAAGCAGCTGATTAACTGAACTTTGACCCCAGAGACGTTGAAAATGAGGATTCATAGATGCAGACAGAGGAGGAGGAAGGTCAAACATAATGACAAAGGGTCACATCCCCAATCCAACGTCTTCATAACAATAACAATATGGCCGGACAGAGATTTAAAGTAAAGGATGTGGATTAGCAGCGCTGGCTGACAACTGGACATGTTACTGTGGGATATCGTCTCTGCTGCCTGAATGGTGAGACGTTCAGGCGTCTTCTGGTTCGTTGCAACACTGACTGCTGCTGGACATCCATCCTGCCCACAGCATCACAATCCTTAAATATCCTGAAGATATTTGGAACATTTGAGTTATGAGATTTAATTTTATTTTGGGATAAAAATGTTTGAACTGATCTGCAGAGGAAGGCAGGCGAGTCAAAGATGAACCTAGAATATCTCGATATCTAACAATATTATAGCAACTACATGGTTTCCCAACATTGTGAAATCATACAGGAAGTAATTACCTAGTTACTAATTAAATAATCACTTCAGTTTAACAACAAATCAAACTGGAGATATACTGGTATGCAGCTTTTCATTTAAAAATAAAAAATTCAGTTGACTTCGGGACCATTCATAATGTCACATCAAATGTTTACTGTGAATTTATAATTAATACATTTCTATTTCATTAAAAACATGTAAACAACACCCTGAATACGGTGTTTCTAACCTCTAGAGAGCTTTACAATGCTTAATGTTGATGAATTAAAATGTCAAAATCAAACTGGTGACTTGATGCCATAAACTGGGTTTCCTTGGACAGGAAACTAATTTTACTAATGTGGATAATAATCTGCCGGGACTGAATTGGAATGTATGAAATTACAGTCAAAGCCAGTTATTAATTATTCCCCACATGATAATTACTATGAAGCAGGATTCTGATCGTTTCTTTAAAATGATGGTTATTTACCAGCAGGTTTAAAGTGGCAGGCTGACATGTTTTTACTGACTTGATCAGCCTCACAGATCAAAAGTAAAGAAAATAAAGATTTATTTCTCACAGCTACAGCTGATTGAAACAATCAAACTCTACAAAGGAAATGTCTGACCGTCCCGTGAGGTGAAAAGTATCTAAAATTGAGAAAACCTGTCAGATAGTTTCAAGGTGAACTTTCCAAACAAAACCAGGAAGCTTTAGCTTGATATCGTGCTCAGTAACCCCTCAAAATATGGTTTCCTCTCTTTGCAAACAACTTAAAGAAGTTAAATACAATAAAGTGAAGTTAAATCTCAATGTTTATATATTTAACTGAACTCTGCAGCGTTTTTCTGGTTAATTAATAAATACAAGGGTACGAATTTGTCTCGAACACCCCGGCGTGCTAACTAGCAGTTGGTCAGTTAACAAAGCACCAAGAACAGCCTGGGCCGTTTGGACCTCATGAAACTCGGCGAAAACAAGCAAAACCATCACTGACAGCTCCTCTCACCTGGACGACAGGCTCTGGCCTCATTCAGCGCAGTGATTCCGGGTAAACACGACGAACACTGGGAGAGCGGTTCTTTGTGTGGGAGCTTAGCCGAAGCGTTAGCTCCGCGGCTAGTTAGCAGTTAGCTCAGCAGGAGGCAGCGATTCTAAGCGCGACAGCCGGCTTTACAACACCGACCGTCCGTTAAACAGCAAAAGCTTCCGTTCCCACGCCTCAATGTGGACCTTTTGCGATAACACTGATGCTTGTTTTGATGGACACTGCTGTCATTTAACTCCGTCCTTTCTGAAACCGAACAGTTTATTTTCAATATTTCCGCCTCGACGCGGAGCAGGTTCAAACTGTTCACCGTCTCGCACTCGCCGCCCACTCCGGCTACAGCAGATTCAAGAGGCGCCAAACGTTTCGACCAATCACTGAAGCCGATGTTTGGGTCTCAGAGTGTGGTGTCCTGTGATAGGCCAGGGAAACCTACATTGTATCCAATAGCAGTTGCAGATAAAACGGAGGCCCTGTATTTGAGACATGCGGACAGGTTTCCTTTGTTCTCACATTTGTCAATGTAAAAATATAAATTCAGCTGAAAGTAGGCTGTTTGATAATCAAATCAACTACAATTTCTTAAACAATCCATTATTATCCAAGTTATGTCAGTGGATTTCTACCCATTTGTGTTTAATTGCTATTATCCACAGATGGAAAGTAATTCTGTGCTTGTAAAAACTCATGGCGGCCTTTGAAATGCAGTGACTCTTCTTCCTCCTCCACCTCCTGCCCTCTGACAGCTCAGCTGGGAGCTTCAGCAGATGAAACAAAGCCGCTTTCAGCAGGAAGGTCAGTCAGTAATGATAAACATCATGAAACCGTCCCGTTCCCAACCCAACAGGCGAAAACTCTCCGCTTTAACAGCTTGTTAGTGGACTGAGGCTCAGCAACAGAGACTGTCAGCCGGAAAAGGGTCGACGAGTGTATTAAGCCACACCTCCTCGAAAAGCTATTGGCTTACGTCATTATGACGTATCATGTTGCGTTCACGTTATTATCTAAGAGTGTGTGAAGTTAGAATACAAGCTCGTCAACTTATTTTTCCTGTTTTAATTTGTTTTGAAAGTATTTAGAGACATTTAAATATCAGCATTGAGTACAAACAGTTCAATAATACAGTAAATAGGCGTAAAAAACACAATATCAGAAATACATTCATTCATTTTTTTTCTAATTACTTCCATGTTTTCAGAATTTTAAAAATAAATGTTGTGGAAATCATAAATTAATTAATTTATCCCAGTATTTATTTAATATCATTGCCGTGTGTTTTTCATATATGTCAAACATTAATGTAGACACACTACAACCCATCAAAGTAAATATAATTAAATAAATACTGAAGTAAATACATGATACAAATATTTGACTTAAAGATTTAAACACTCGAACATTCAGATAATAGTATGTTTAAGAAAATATTGACCATTCATATAAACAATAACATCTTATATACATATATAATCCATTCCCTAACATTCTTGTATATTCTGTATAATCTGTGCATATAGCTCCCATATTTACATTTATACACAATATCTATATCTCTTGCTATAACCCCTTATAGTCCATACATACATAGTCTTGTACATCTGTAAATAAATATTTATATCTCATAGAGCACTTCTGGATAGATGCAAACTACATCTCGTTGCTTGTACTTGTGACAGTGCAATGACAATAAAGTTGAATTCTATTCTATTCTATTCTATTCTATTCTATTCTATCTTTATTAAATAAAAATGTGAGTGAATATTTTTTATCTACAGTTTGGAACAGTTTTTTTAAATTTCACATATAGAAATAACATGTTTATTTGACAAATTATTCTTAATTGAGCACTTTCATCTTCCAATAAACCAGCGTTTCTCAATTCCGGTCCTCAGGCCTCCCTGCCCTGCATGTTTTAGGTGTTTCCCTTCTGCTACACACCTGGATTGAATCTATGGGTGATCAACAGGTTTCTGCAGCACTTGATGGTCATGCAATCTGTTGTTGCGCAACACCCCCCCCTCCTTTCTCTACTCTCTCACTCTCTGCTTCCTCTTCTGAGAGGGGAGATGTGCTACCAGCTCTCCTTCTAACGGGTTAATTGAGTTTCCTAAATCTGCTGGGATTTACCCTGTCCAGAACTGAAGTAAACTCTGTTTAAGCTGGTTTCGAGAAACGATTCACCTGATTTTTGACGGCCTACATCCAGGTGTCCCACCCTTCTTCCCCCTGTGAATTAGCCAGACTGAGCAGCCTACAGCCAACTAGTTTCACAGAGCACACCTGTTAACGGTCGCTCCTTCTCTATTTTACAACTTGCATTTGTTATTGAACCAGGTAGGTTTTAGTGACTCGGGCGAGTCCCAAGGATGATGTTTTACATTTTGGGCTACCAGCAACCTAAAAACATTTTAAACTTTTTCCTCTCCAGAATCAAACATCACAGCTATTTTACAACCATCAAAGAACTTTAAGGTGACTCATTAACTGAATGTCCACAACATCTTTTAGATTTTCTTTATGCTAAATATTTTATTAGTAAGGCATTTTTGCAAGGGTCAGTACAGCTTAATTCAGTAGCAGAAATAATCAAATAAGTAAAATCAATCATCTAGTCTATCTTTCCCTACTGCTGATACTGAGAACTAAAAAAGGGAACCTTTGAGAGAGACGGACAGAGTTTGGCGTTTCGAACCCCAGACCTGGCCTGATGATGAAGAAGGTGTTGCAGCAGGAGGAAGATGTTGATCGGCGAAGGCAGGAATCTCTGTGATGATTGAAGATGAAGAAGGTGCTGCAGCAGGAGGAAGATGTTGATCGGCGAAGGCAGGAATCTCTGTAGGTCTGATGAGCTTCTTCTCCGCATGGATGGTGAGGTTACACAGGACTTGGTGCTGGCAGGAAAAAAGGCACCAGTTCTTCTTCTTTGTCTTTGTCTTTGGGGTCTGAACCCAGCCGATGAGAGAAGTGCGATTCGAAGCCACAGGTTGTGGGCCTGACGGGTTGGTCCCCATGTGCAGGTCAGTCTTCGGCTCTGTGGCCCCGGCTCTTCTTCAGCTGCAGAGTTCTTTGTCCATCTCGATCTTGGCTCGAAGCTGCCCGGAGGATCCAACCAAAGGTTCCTCTTTTGCACCCACCTTTTATAGGGTTTATCCACCCATTTGGTGCGTTTGCATTGGCTGACTGCTCAGACAGATGATCTCATATCCATCACTGTCCTTCAGACATTTCCTGATGTCTGTGCTAATGTCTCAGGGTTGCTCAACCTCCTGTGTCCATTGCCTGCACGACATTTTCTCTGAAACGTTTACGTTGTTGAATCTGTTTCTAAATAAGGCGTTGGTCATCTCTGCTCTCCTGTTAGTTCCCCTTTTTCCCTTAACCGTTCACCTTTCACCTACCATCTACCTCCAACATATCAGTGATGTTTAATTGCAGTTACACCTTTTACACCATTTCAAGTTCAATGTCAAAATCACATTTATCACATTTATTTTCTTTAGCTTCTCTGATTTAGCATTCATTTATGATTTTATAACCATAACTTATTAATTATCCTTATTATAATCTTAATGTGAGTTATTACAGATGTTTTTCTGAAAAGAAACCAAGAATAATCCATGATTCTAATTATTTAATACTAAAGTTACAGTTACTTGTTTTTCTTGTAAGTGTTCCCACAAATATAAGTGTAAGTATTATTACAAGTAAACCAATATTAATATAAGTATTTTACTTTGAATCTTATCCAATTACTAATAATGTTTAGATTTCATTCTTTAAAACTTTACCTTTAAAATAAGGAATAGTCTCAGCTATTTTTATAAATCTGCAGGCTGGAAACTTCCTCTTTTTCCAGGAAACCTGCTTTTCCTGTTTAATGACTCTCTCTGACTGACTATGATTTCGTATGATTAGATAGAAAAAAGTAGAATTAAAGCAAAGTTTGCTGGAGACAAAAACAACACACACAACCAGATTTATTTTATTGACACCTAAGTCTACTGTTGGGCCTTGATGTCACTTGAGTGATTCATTTTAAAGATAACTTTATTTATTATTACTGTTAAACTAAAATCTCCAGCATGGGGAAGTGGGATGAGCTCGGATTTTCTTGACACCCCCTCCACGAGGTCAGACCTTTCACATGCTGGGAGTCCATCACCCTCCTGCAGTTCACCGTCCTCATCCCCTGGAAAGAGAAGATGTTCGTCTGGGATGTGAAGATGCAGATTCTTCATCCTCAGTTGTCACAGAGGGCTCAGTGTAGTCATCAAAACTCCACTTCTCTTGACAAATCATTTGAATCAGCTGCTCTGGAATAGAGGTACATCTAAAACATGCAGAGCAGGGAGGCCTGAGGACTGGAATTGAGAAGCACTACAATAATGGAACATATAATGGACATATAATAAAACACAACAAGCAATGAAATCAAGTTGGACCACTGAAGTCTGAATCCCATTTCCACAGTGTAGGAGCCGTATGATTGGGGTGGGCAGCTGCAGAAGTGGCAGGAGACACGGCTTTGGCACGTGGGTGGTGGGAGTGTGGAGGTGGGTGTGACTGTCACTAAGGTATGAATGGGAGCCATACTGGCGCGCTGCCTTTGTATGTATGAGGAAGCTGGTGCGCCGGTGGTTGTTGTAATTTCTGTTGACCGTGCTGCAATGCTGCTTTATTGTTGGCATCATTGTATGGTTTAGCCTGGTCAGTATGTGTCAGTCCTTGTAAACCCCCTGGAGGGCAGAAAAAAAAGTGTTTCTTCGTGTTTGTTGCACCACAGAAACAAACCACCAGGCCTGATGGTTTGTTCTTCACTTCCAGCTCAGTAATATTCAGCTAAGTCTTTTCTGCAGGTATCTCCAACCTCTGCAACGTTTAGCATCATTTTGAATCAAAACAATGAAGCTTCACTGAAGGTTCAATATTTTCAGTTTAACAGAAAAATTAACTCTCAGTGGTCTCAACATTAGTTTTTACATTCTGTCTGATTCTTCCTCACACCAGCCCCAGATGTTCAGAGAAGTGGTGGTCGAGCTCACAGAGGAAGTGGATCATCTCAGAACTTGCATCATCTCCTTTTCTCCTCACCGTGTCGATTAAAACTCGAGTTTTGTCTCCTCTGGTTCTCTCTGCCTCCACTGCCTCCATCTCAGAGTCATTGATGATTTTTTCCTTCAGCAGATTATCCATCAAACTCTGCAGAACCGGTCCTGATATCCCATCTATGAAGTTGATCCTTATCTCCATCAGTTGCTCTTTTGGACTGAGGTTCTGTCGGGTCGGTCCACAGGATCTTCTGACTCCGGCAGCAGAAAGACAAACCCGTCTCTCCCAGACAATGCAGGAGCTGCTGTCCCTCAGAGACAGACTATGTTTCATCATTTTCTCAAAAGAAACACAGAACTTTGAGAGGTAGTTTTCATAGGATTCTGCATCAAACTCGGCTTCTTTGGGCTGAACCAGAACCGAGTCGCCACCAGGAGAGACAGACAGAGAGTAAACCTGATTTGGCTGCAGTTTGCAATCTGGAGGCCTCTCCAGGAATCTTTCATTATCGTCTAATTTCTTCCTGAAACGCAGCACATTGTTGAGAACAACGTTCTTTGGCAGCATCAACACATTAATCTCGTGTTCTGACTCGGGATCAGCTGGAGGTTTGTAGAACAGCAGAACCAAAGCTCGGACCGGGTCAGGAGGAGAATCTTCATCCTTGACGTTCCCAAAAGCAGAAAACCCTGTGATGCTGATGATGATGTGAGTCTCTGTGATCCTCTCAGGCCCGATGAACTCGACGCCTTCGTCATGTAGATGAGCGACTGACAGGAAGTGACATCGTCCTGTGGAGCGGACCTCACAGTGAGGGAGATGAAGCTGAGCCACAGACTGCTGCTGGCAGCTGATGTCAAACAGAGGTCCTGCAGGCTTCTTGCCATGTGGGCTCAGTAATCTCCTGTTCCAGGGAACGACCCTGTAAAACACGTCTCCTCCTCCCTTCATGTCAAACACCAGGCCGCTCACTCTGCACTGGTACAGGCCTGGACTGGAGCACTGGAACCAGTAGGTTTCATCATCTGCATCTCCACAGAAACCAGGAGTAAACTCCTCAAAGCTGCTGTGGAGCTTCATGTTGGGTAAACTAGCAGCTCGGGGTAAGATACTGACGTCTAGAGGAGGATCCTGATGAATCAGAGGAGAGAGGAGAGAAGGAGATGAGTTACTGAGGTCTCTTCTTCTCAAACCAGATCCTGAAGTCTGGAGAAGGTCAGTAGAGGCTGATCTGTTTGGGACGGAGTGGCTCACATGTCCAACCGACTCCATTATTTCATCTTGGTTGTTTCCTGCTGGATCTTGTCTGCTGTATTTTAAACACGGTGGTTCTAACTGGTCAACAAGTTCTGGAGGCTTTTCTGTGGAAACTTTCTTACTCTGTGGAATTAAGGTGGGAAAATTAAAAAACGCAGTCATCTGCCTATCTGTCCTGGAAGGTCCCACATACTGACTGTGTGATTCATCTTGATGAGAAAGAAAGAAGTCGAGTCTCGGCGAAGACGTAGCTGCAGTGGATGTAGAAGTTACAGTTGGTGGCGATACGTTGATGAGCCGAGTGTTGGAGGGCAACATTAATTGTTGTATTTTGCAATCAGGATTCTGTAGGAAACCACAGAGCTCCTTCACTCCAGAACCTTTCAGGTTGTTTCCTCTCAGGTTCAGTTCAGTCAGATGGGAGGGGTTGGACTTCAGAGCTGAGACCAGAGAAGAACAGCTGATCTCTGACAAACTGCAGCCAATCAATCTGAATAAAGAATAAAAGATGTGAGCTGAAGCCAACAGAATGCAGGTTAAAACTGAAATATGAACAAATTAATAATAAAAATGTAGAAAATTAATTTCACTGAATGTAAAAGTCCCAGAAACATGATGAACTGATGTTTAATATTTGATCCAGTAAAACTGGTTTATAGAGTCCAAACCAGCAGAACCAGAACATGTTATTATGATGTGTTGTTAGAATATTTCAGTCGGGCCTTCAGTGGTTCTGGTCGGGAATTAAAATGGACTTTAAGAGGGAGTGCCGTGGTGGCGGAGGGGTTAGCATGACCCACATTCAGAGGCAACGTGGCCTCGACACGGCTGTCGCGGGTTCGACTCCCAGACCCGACGACGTTTACCGCATGTCTTCCCCCCTCTCCTTCCCCCTTTCCTGTCAGCCTACTTTGAAAAAGGGACACTAGAGCCCACAAAAAGAACCCTTGCGGGGCAATTAAAAAAGAAAAAAAAGGACTTTAAGAACCAAAGTGTGACATTAGAGCTGTTAATGAATGCTGCAGTGATTGAATGGAAGCAGCTCATTTCCACAGTGACCTTTAACCTTCTATTGAGTGGAACTGAGTGATTTATCTGAAGGATCAACAGCTGCAATTATTACACTTCACTCATTCATAAACACATGAGTGGAAACAGAACTGATTCTACCTGTTATATTGTTACACAGGATGCTGCATCACAACCAGCCTGATATCAATGCTGTTACCATAGCAACAAGAACTAATTCACAACAAATATCAGATTTCTTCCTCCAAACATCCAAGGTGAAATTTAACTGGAGGCTAAAAGGTCAAAGGTCAATGTTGCTCCAGTTAAAAAAGTGGAGCCAATAACAAGTATTCATTTTCCAGGTTTTACTCTGAACCACATCTGGAAAACATTTCAGACTTTTCTGGAAAAATGTTGGAACCTGTTGAAGAAAACTAGCTGTAGTTCAGACTGAGCATCAGAACAGGAGGATCCAGATGATGCTGCTGGTCTTTGAGCTGCTTCCTGAATGTGTGACATCACTTCCTGAATGTGTGACCTCACTTCCTGAATGTGTGACATCACTTCCTGAATGTATGACCTCACTTCCTGAATGTGTGACATCACTTCCTGTATTTCAGCCTTCCTGATCTGGCTGCCTGGACATTTTAGGATTCATTTTAAAATGATTTGATCTGCTTTAAAGCTCTTCATGGCCTCACCCCGCCCTACTTGACCCAGCTGTTACATCAGGGAAGATGAAGCTAAGCTCAGAGGAAACCATGCTGTTGCTATAGCAACACCTACATTATGGGATGTCCTTCCCTTGGACATCAGACAGG
Organism: Xiphophorus hellerii; assembly: GCF_003331165.1. NCBI lineage: Eukaryota > Metazoa > Chordata > Actinopteri > Cyprinodontiformes > Poeciliidae > Xiphophorus > Xiphophorus hellerii. The sequence continues at coordinate 24,788,402 of NC_045692.1, forward strand.
CCTCTTCCCAGTCTGCTTATCAATCCCTTCTAAAAACCATCTGAGATGATAACTTTAAATTGGTTTTGAATTTTGTCATTTTAATGTTATTTTCCTCTATTTCCATTTACTTCATTCTGACTGACTGTTGGGCTGTTGTATTTATCTTCTATTGATGGTTTTATTGGTTGATTATTGGATCACATAACTGCTGCTTCATGTCTTCTTTGGTCCTGTGGCTGTTTAAAGTTGTCTAGAAATAAAGCTGCTCTGCTATCAGCTGTTCCACCGTGCGTCCATCCAGCTCCTTCTGTCAACGTCACAACTTACTGCTACATCTGTCACAAACTCACAGGATTCCTGCTGCTTCACCTCAGACACTGGAAATTAGAAATAATCAAGGAAACGGAGGAAATACTTTCCTTACCTCACATTTATTCAGACAGGTTATAAAATATTTCCATAATATTTTCAGATAATTTACTTAGATTGATGCTGCTGTGTTAAAATGGACATGTTTCTGTTGGACTAAGCTCTAAGATTTCAGTTCAGATTAATTTTAAATGTAAAACTGATTCCTGATGTTTCTACATCTGTTCATCTTTACAGATTAATAAAGTTTGTGGTTTTATCAATGATGGTTTATTGATCATTTATGATCAGAAGGTCAGAGATGTGGATGAACATCATTATTTAGTGAATTAAACCTCAGTTTGTCTTGGACATAATTACATTTTATCAGATTTTAATCTGATTGTTTTGTAGATATTAAGACATTTAATGATCCTAATATCAGAGTTTTATCAGCCTTTAGTCTCCAATCTGACCTTTGACCTTCTCTCTGCAGGTGTGGTTGGTGTCTGTGAAATGAACACTGTGATTGGTTGAATGTGATGGTGGGAGGAGGAACTGCTGGTGCTTTTTTAAAACAAAGAAACTTTAACTGGACCAAACCATAGAAGAAGAAAGCAGACTTTACCATGAAGCCCCTCAGAGTGGATCAGTAGAATATCAGCCAGACGTCTGCAGGTTAGTGGCAAGAAAACTTTCACATCAGAAACATCAGCAATAAACTAAAACATGGTGACTTACTGTAATCGTCGTAGTTTACATTCTGGATTCTGTAGGAAACCACAGAGCTCCTTCACTCCAGAATCTTTCAGGTGGTTCCAGCTAAGGTCCAGTTCAGTCAGATGTGAGGGGTTAAAGGTCAGAGCTGAGGCCAGAGAAGAGCAGCTGATCTCTGACAAACTGCAGAACGCCAATCTGAATAAAGAATAAAAGATGTGAGCTGAAGCCAACAGGATGCAGGTTAATCAGTCCAACAGAACCAGTTAAAGAGTCTCATGAATATTAATGCCAACATGCTGCTGCTTCAATAAAGACCTGCTGACTTCAGCTCTTAAACTCTGTCAGCTCCACCAGCAGCTCCATCAATACAAACTCAGCTTCTGCAGCAAATCATCCAAGTTTCACACAAAACCAACAATCAGGAGGAAAAACCAACTAATGGAGATTAATGCAGAGAAATTCAACTATTTCATTATTCATCAGCCATAAAGACATGAAGCCATGGAGAATATTTAATGTCAAAGTAACTTTAGGAGCTGAACCAGAACCAGAACCTGGTACTGGGTCATGATGAGTTGGAGAATTTTAGTGTTGAAGCATCAATCATTGATTATAGATTTGTTCCTGTCAGATTCTAGAAGCTGAAATTCACTTTTCTAGACTGGGCTGAATGAAACTTTGGACTGAGGAAACTTTTTGCAGTGGTTCCCAAAGTGTGGGGTGCGCCCCCTAGTGGAGGCTCAGTGCCATTGCAGGGGGGCAGGAAGCGTTATGGATGAAAAAATAAACAGTTACACAAAAGTGTTTGACTGTAAAGATGGTTTGTAGTTTGTTTTGTTTCAACCTGAAGTGAGAAATAAACTTCAGTGGAGTTTGAAAACTAAATGTGTGTTTAGGTTTATGTCTGGTTGAACGATGTGAGTCCAGTTGATTCTGTTTTATTTTGGGGGATTTTATTGTGATCCATAGGGGCCAGAAAATCTTTGGGAGCCACTGATTTAAAGAAATGTTTTATTTTAAATATTTTAAGTGTTTCCCTGTATTGATTTATTTCATGGCTGCTGTCTGAGCATCTTGTCATTAAATAATTTCAAACCCATCACCCTCAGTGGGGGGGGCTAACATTGATCCTGTCTAATCATTGGTTGGTTCTGTTGTTGGTTTGTGTTCCAACATGGCGGCTCTGTTCATGCAGAACCTGAATGACCTCTGACCTGAACTGGTGAGACATTTTAGAGCGAGCTAGAGACACAGAGGCTGGAGCTGCTCAGCCAGTTTGTAGCAGATCAATTAGAAAGTTGATCAAAGTCATTGGAGTTATTTATAGACTCAAACCAAGACATCGACTCCAGACTGATTGGAAAGTTTTCCACCACAACGTCAAACACCTGGACCAGGTGGTGCACCATGTTCTGTGACCACAGGGGGCGATAGGGAGCATTTATCTACATGAACATCTTGAAGACAAACAAGAGCAATCAGAATATGATGGGTCACAGAATTTGGTAAAACACCTGTGATGGGGGTCAGCTGCTGTTCATGGCATGTTTCATAATATATTCAATTATTTAGTGGAAAATTTAATCATTTATTGGCATTATGACACATTTAATTTATTAAAGGGAGATTTACAAATATGTATTTCATGGCATATTTATTCATTTAATTTTGCCACCTTTAAGCCTCCATAGCTTCCAGAAGCTGATATTAAAAATTAGAAACATTCAAATAAATGACATGAATACATAACATTTTATTATTCCTCTTTAATAGTTTTTATTTCTAAAGAAAGAAAATCAATCAGTAAATGTGAAGTTGGAGCTGCAGATGCAGCCTCAGCTCTTTGCTCGCCCTTATTCTGGGGATTTTGGTGATTTTCCATTTCCTGTTTCCTCCCTGCAGCCACTTTTACATGAGAGCAGCTCTTAACCATCTGGACTGATCTCTGGTCATGACTTCACATCAGAAATATCAGCAATAAATTAAGACTCTGTTTCTTACTCTAATCGTTGTATTCTGCATCCAGTCTGTAGAATATCACAGATCTCCTTCACTCCAGCATCTCCCAGGTTGTAGTTGCCTCTCAGCTCCAGTCCAGTCAGAGGTGAGGGGTCGGAGTTCAGAGCTGAGGTCGGATCATCACAGCTGATCTTTGACAAGCAGCAGTGGTTAAATCTGAATAAAGAATAAAAGATGTGAGCTGAAGCCAACAGTCCAACAGAACCAGTTAAAGCAGCCATTCTTAACCACAGGGCCACAGTTGGGCCACCAGCGCCACCTAGAGGGCTGCAAGAAACCCCAGGTTTTTACTTGTGGGCAGTGGTGGAATAAAGTTTCCAGAAATCATAGATGTTGCCGTCAGAATCCAGGCTCTTAGTTTCCACCACTAGGTGGCAGTAGTGTGCCAGTCAGTTGTTAAACACGCTCTAATAAGCTTGTTTAGCAACAATAAGCCAGTAACGTTCGGTACTGGATAAATATTTAATGCAGAATCTTTCCATCTCTAGTGCTGAGGGCTGAGAAACTCCTCTTCCTGATCACAACCTGGGAATCAGGATTCACATTCTGGCTTCAACAAAGATCAAACCTGAAACACTGAGAGCTGCTGGAGGCTCTGAGAGCCGTGAACCCATCACACCCAGACTGGACCCCATCAGTCCCAGAGGCCTGAGGGTCTCACTAGGAGGAGAATCACATGGACAACAGTAGTTTGTCAGAAGATAAACTGTTGGGACTTTATTTGTCACAGGTCTGGAGGAGAGCTGCTGGCTCTGGCTGCTGCAGGTTAAAATTCATCTGCACATTATGAGGCTTTACCTTTTTATTGGCACTTTAAATTATTTTTATAAAATATGTTTGATTTCAAAATTATTTATTTGAATGGGTTTATTTTTGAGCATATAATTTAATTAATTTCCACATTTTCTCCAGGTTTTGAATCTTGAGCCATTGTAGAAATAAAAAAGGAGAAAATTTCTGCCAAAAACCTCAGAAGTTTTCTAGAACAAACAACGAAATGAAGGAACTTTAAGTGAAAAACTTTACTGAAAGAAATCTGAAATTAATCTCAGAAATTTTCTGGAAAAAATATGTAAATTTATGAGTTTCAAAAGTAAAAAATGTTCAGAAATTTCAATATCAAATTCTGATTGATATTCAGCTGCAGTTTTTATGCGGTTTAGTTAATAATCAACTAGTTGAACTGCAAATCCAGATCCCAACATACATAAAGATGAACGTATCTAACTTTATCTCACAGTGACAAAAAACTAAATAAAAAATCAGTGACTGTGGACCGAATAACTTCTGAAATTAAACGACTTCACTTAAATGATGACGCTTCACCTGCGGCTCACAACTTCCTCCTGGTGGCATCTAGAGGAGAAATCTACGCTAGTCGGATCCGTCTGATCCAACCGATTAACTTTAATTATCCAAGACTGAATTAAACCCAATATATTTTAAAGATGATTTTTCTGCTTTAGTCCACCATTTGAGTCAGCAGGAAAACTTCTCCTGTTTTGTCTTTTGTTCATCCTCCCCAGTCTTGAGGGATCAACTGAACTCAGGAAGCTTTGAACCCTGAGTGCGGTCCGGGTCAGGGTTCGGGATTTTACAAGGATTTTTCTGTGTGGTTTTGCTTCCCTGAAACCGACTGATGTTCGGCCGTGACATCTGCAGAGACCGAAGGAAGGCAACGTCTTCCAGCTCCATGTCTGAACATCTGCAGCTAACAATAGTCCCACTGTTAGCAACTTAGCATCTTTCTTCAGACACTTGGGGACATTTCAGACAAAACATATGAATCGACCACAAATGGAAGGTCAGTCAAAAAATAATAACTTGGTAATTGGATAGGAAACAGCAATCAATGCAGACCTAATAATTTCACTATAAGTAAAGCCTGGTGGGCTGCCAGGCTTATAATACACTGGAGGAAACCCTGATTTAGAAATAGTTTCTCTGATGTCTGAAGAAAACGAATCAGGGAATTTCAGGATGAGGCTGCAGATGCAGCTTCATCTCTTTGCTCTTTGTTTTTCTGTTTCCTGTTTCCAACCTGCAGCCACTTTAACATGAGAGCAGCTCTTAAACATCAGTATTGATCTCTGGTCAGAACTTTCACATCACAAACATCAGCAATAAACTAAAACATGGTGACTTACTGTAATCGTTGTAGTTTACATTCTGGATTCTGTAGGAAACCACAGAGCTCCTTCACTCCAGAATCTTTCAGGTTGTTGTTGCTCAGGTCCAGTTCAGTCAGATGTGAGGGGTTAAAGGTCAGAGCTGAGGCCAGAGAAGAACAGCTGATCTCTGACAATTTGCAGTTCTTTAATCTGAATAAAGAATAAAAGATGTGAGCTGAAGCCAACAGAACCAGTTAAAGAGTCTCATGAATATTAATGCCAACATGCTGCTGCTTCAATAAAGACCTGCTGACTTCAGCTCTTAAACTCTGTCAGCTCCACCAGCAGCTCCATCAATACAAACTCAGCTTCTGCAGCAAATCATCCAAGTTTCACACAAAACCAACAATCAGGAGGAAAAACCAACTAATGGAGATTAATGCAGAGAAATTCAACTATTTCATTATTCATCAGCCATAAAGACATGAAGTCATGGAGAATATTTAATGTCAAAGTGACTTTAGGAGCTGAACCAGAACCAGAACCAGAACCTGGTACTGGGTCATGATGAGTTGGAGGATTTTAGTGTTGAAGCATCAATCATTGATTATAGATTTGTTCCTGTCAGATTCTAGAAGCTGAAATTCACTTTTCTAGACTGGGCTGAATGACCTTTGACCTTCTCCACATGAGGGGGATTTCCAGTCCGAATGCCGTCTGGTTCTGACCTCAGATCAGCCGGTCCAACTCAGAGACTAAATGAATCTCTGGCTCCAAGTCCAGGAACAAACTCAGGAAAATGTTTCTTACAGCAGAAGATATGAACTTTGATTTTCAGATGAATTCTATCAAATTATTCACAGAATAGAAACTGAACTGTTACAAAGTCAATCTGTAGAAAAAGGAGAAAAACTGATTTCATGAAGGTTTGAAAGTGGAGCTGAACTGGCTGCAGTTTTCTGCTCCAACATGTGAAAAATCCTGACCTGCTGATTCTGCCTGGCAACACTAGGATCACTACTGTTGACCATAAACATGCAGACACAACCTCCAGGGTCGGCCTGTCAGGCAAACCTGTCACTGCTAAAGAGGTCAGTGGCTGATATTTAGACCTTTGCTGAGGAAGAGAAGATCAGTGGATAAGATCAGCTTCACATGGAAATATCAGCCCAGAAATGATCTCCCACAATTCAGGAAATCTTGGCCGACTTATCTGAGCTCCTCCACTTTAAAGAGATTCAAACATTAAACTGACATCAGTATTTTAACTGATTCCATCTTCCCGTCTATCAGCAGTTTTCCTCGTTTCTAAAAAACACAGATGTTTTAATTTGACCAAACCATAGAAGAAGAAAGCAGACTTTACCATGAAGACCCTCAGAGTGGATCAGTAGAATATCAGCCAGACGTCTGCAGGTTAGTGGCAAGAAAACTTTCACATCACAAACATCAGCAATAAACTAAAACATGGTGACTTACTGTAATCGTTGTAGTTTACATTCTGGATTCTGTAGGAAACCACATAGCTCCTTCACTCCAGAATCTTTCAGGTCGTTGTTGCTCAGGTCCAGTTCAGTCAGATGTGAGGGGTTAAAGGTCAGAGCTGAGGCCAGAGAAGAGCAGCTGATCTCTGACAACCTGCAGCTCCTCAATCTGAATAAAGAATAAAAGATGTGAGCTGAAGCCAACAGGATGCAGGTTAACCAGTCCAACAGAACCAGTTAAAGAGTCTCATGAATATTAATGCCAACATGCTGCTGCTTCAATAAAGACCTGCTGACTTCAGCTCTTAAACTCTGTCAGCTCCACCAGCAGCTCCATCAATACAAACTCAGCTTCTGCAGCAAATCATCCAAGTTTCACACAAAACCAACAATCAGGAGGAAAAACCAACTAATGGAGATTAATGCAGAGAAATTCAACTATTTCATTATTCATCAGCCATAAAGACATGAAGTCATGGAGAATATTTAATGTCAAAGTGACTTTAGGAGCTGAACCAGAACCAGAACCAGAACCTGGTACTAGGTCATGATGAGTTGGAGGATTTCAGTGTTGAAGCATCAATCATTGATTATAGATGTGTTCCTGTCAGATTCTAGAAGCTGAAATTCACTTTTCTAGACTGGGCTGAATGACCTTTGACCTTCTCCACATGAGGGGGATTTCCAGTCCGAATGCCGTCTGGTTCTGACCTCAGATCAGCCGGTCCAACTCAGAGACTAAATGAATCTCTGGCTCCAAGTCCAGGAACAAACTCAGGAAAATGTTTCTTACAGCAGAAGATATGAACTTTGATTTTCAGATGAATTCTATCAAATTATTCACAGAATAGAAACTGAACTGTTACAAAGTCAATCTGTAGAAAAAGGAGAAAAACTGATTTCATGAAGGTTTGAAAGTGGAGCTGAACTGGCTGCAGTTTTCTGCTCCAACATGTTAAAAATCCTGACCTGCTGATTCTGCCTGGCAACACTAGGATCACTACTGTTGACCATAAACATGCAGACACAACCTCCAGGGTCGGCCTGTCAGGCAAACCTGTCACTGCTAAAGAGGACAGTGGCTGATATTTAGACCTTTGCCGAGGAAGAGAAGATCAGTGGATAAGATCAGCTTCACGTGGAAATATCAGCCCAGAAATGATCTCCCACAATTCAGGAAATCTTGGCCGACTTATCTGAGCTCCTCCACTTTAAAGAGATTCAAACATTAAACTGACATCAGTATTTTAACTGATTCCATCTACCCGTCTATCAGCAGTTTTCCTCGTTTCTAAAAAACACAGAAGCTTTAATTTGACCAAAGCAGAGAGGAGTAACAGTCTGTACCATGAAGACCCTCAGAGTGGATCAGTAGAATATCAGCCAGACGTCTGCAGGTTAGTGGCAAGAAAACGTTCACATCACAAAGATCAGCAATAAACTAAAACATGGTGACTTACTGTAATCGTTGTAGTTTACATTCTGGATTCTGTAGGAAACCACAGAGCTCCTTCACTCCAGAATCTTTCAGGATGTTGTTGTAGCTCAGGTCCAGTTCAGTCAGATGTGAGGGGTTAAAGGTTAGAGCTGAGGCCAGAGAAGAACAGCTGATCTTTGACAACCTGCAGTTCTTCAATCTGAATAAAGAATAAAAGATGTGAGCTGAAGCCAACAGGATGCAGGTTAACCAGTCCAACAGAACCAGTTAAAGAGTCTCATGAATATTAATTAATAATATTAATGCTGCTGCTTCAATTGCAGGATTTTAGTCAGAAAAATTATTCCAGGTCTGATCAAAGTACTGAAGCATCAATTATTGGTTATAGATTTGTTCCTGAGAGACAGGAGGTTAGAAATGACAAAATTAAATGAAGATAAAATGAAATACATTTAAATCTCCCATTAATTCAATAAATGCATCATAAAATTATTAAATGAAATCTACCTTTAGAAATGAATTTAAATAATAAAATGTCCTTTTTGCAGTGGTTCCCAAAGTGTGGGGCGCGCCCCCTAGTGGAGGCTCAGTGCCATTGCAGGGGGGCAGGGAGCGTTATGGATGAAAAAATAAACAGTTACATAAAAGTGTTTGACTGTAAAGATGGTTTGTAGTTTGTTTTGTTTCAACCTGAAGTGAGAAATAAACTTCAGTGGAGTTTGAAAACTAAATGTGTGTTTAGGTTTATGTCTGGTTGAACGATGTGACTCCAGTTGATTCTTTTTTCTTTTGGGGGATTTTATTGTGACCCATAGGGGCCAGAAAATCTTTTGGAGCCACTGATTTAAAGAAATGTTTTATTTTAAATATTTTAAGTGTTTCCCTGTATTGATTTATTTCATGGCTGCTGTCTGAGCATCTTGTCATTAAATCATTTCAAACCCATCACCCTCAGTGGGCGGGGCTAACATTGATCCTGTCTAATCATTGGTTGGTTCTGTTGTTGGTTTGTGTTCCAACATGGCGGCTCTGTTCATGCAGAACCTGAATGACCTCTGACCTGAACTGGTGAGACATTTTAGAGCGAGCTAGAGGCACAGAGGCTGGAGCTGCTCAGCCAGTTTGTAGCAGATCAATTAGAAAGTTGATCAAAGTCATTGGAGTTATTTATAGACTCAAACCAAGACATCGACTCCAGACTGATTGGAAAGTTTTCCACCACAACGTCAAACACCTGGACCAGGTGGTGCACCATGTTCTGTGACCACAGGGGGCGATAGCGAGCATTTATCTACATGAACATCTTGAAGACAAACAAGAGCAATCAGAATATGATGGGTCACAGAATTTGGTAAAACACCTGTGATGGGGGTCAGCTGCTGTTCATGGCATGTTTCATAATATATTCAATTATTTAGTGGAAAATTTAATCATTTATTGGCATTATGGCACATTTAACTTATTAAAGGGAGATTTACAAATATGTATTTCATGGAATATTTATTCATTTAATTTTGTCACCTTTTAGCCTCCATAGCTTCCAGAAGCTGATGTTAAAAATTAAAAACATTCAAATAAATGACACAAATACATAACATTTTATTATTCCTCTTTAATAGTTTTTATTTCTAAAGAAAGAAAATCAATCAGTAAATGTGAAGTTGGAGCTGCAGATGCAGTCTCAGCTCTTTGCTCGCCCTTATTCTGGGGATTTTGGTGATTTTCCATTTCCTGTTTCCTCCCTGCAGCCACTTTTACATGAGAGCAGCTCTTAACCATCTGGACTGATCTCTGGTCACGACTTCACATCAGAAATATCAGCAATAAATTAAGACTCTGTTTCTTACTGTAATCGTTGTATTCTGCATCCAGTCTGTAGAATATCACAGATCTCCTTCACTCCAGCATCTTCCAGGTTGTTGTTGTAGCTGTTGCTCAGCTGCAGTCCAGTCAGAGGTGAGGGGTCGGAGTTCAGAGCTGAGGCCGGATCATAATAGCTGATCTTTGACAACCAGCAGTGGCTAAATCTGAATAAAGAATAAAAGATGTGAGCTGAAGCCAACAGTCCAACAGAACCAGTTAAAGCAGCCATTCTTAACCACAGGGCCACAGTTGGGCCACCAGCGCCACCTAGAGGGCTGCAAGAAACCCCAGGTTTTTACTTGTGGGCAGTGGTGGAATAAAGTTTCCAGAAATCATAGATGTTGCCGTCAGAATCCAGGCTCTTAGTTTCCACCACTAGGTGGCAGTAGTGTGCCAGTCAGTTGTTAAACACGCTCTAATAAGCTTGTTTAGCAACAATAAGCCAGTAACGTTCGGTACTGGATAAATATTTAATGCAGAATCTTTCCATCTCTAGTGCTGAGGGCTGAGAAACTCCTCTTCCTGATCACAACCTGGGAATCAGGATTCACATTCTGGCTTCAACAAAGATCAAACCTGAAACACTGAGAGCTGCTGGAGGCTCTGAGAGCCGTGAACCCATCACACCCAGACTGGACCCCATCAGTCCCAGAGGCCTGAGGGTCTCACTAGGAGGAGAATCACATGGACAACAGTAGTTTGTCAGAAGATAAACTGTTGGGACTTTATTTGTCACAGGTCTGGAGGAGAGCTGCTGGCTCTGGCTGCTGCAGGTTAAAATTCATCTGCACATTATGAGGCTTTACCTTTTTATTGGCACTTTAAATTATTTTTATAAAATATGTTTGATTTCAAAATTATTTATTTGAATGGGTTTATTTTTGAGCATATAATTTAATTAATTTCCACATTTTCTCCAGGTTTTGAATCTTGAGCCATTGTAGAAATAAAAAAGGAGAAAATTTCTGCCAAAAACCTCAGAAGTTTTTAGAACAAACAACGAAATGAAGGAACTTTAAGTGAAAAACTTTACTGAAAGAAATCTGAAATTAATCTCAGAAATTTTCTGGAAAAAATATGTAAATTTATGAGTTTCAAAAGTAAAAAATGTTCAGAAATTTCAATATCAAATTCTGATTGATATTCAGCTGCAGTTTTTATGCGGTTTAGTTAATAATCAACTAGTTGAACTGCAAATCCAGATCCCAACATACATAAAGATGAACGTATCTAACTTTATCTCACAGTGACAAAAAACTAAATAAAAAATCAGTGACTGTGGACCGAATAACTTCTGAAATTAAACGACTTCACTTAAATGATGACGCTTCACCTGCGGCTCACAACTTCCTCCTGGTGGCATCTAGAGGAGAAATCTACGCTAGTCAGATCCGTCTGATCCAACCGATTAACTTTAATTATCCAAGACTGAATTAAACCCAATATATTTTAAAGATGATTTTTCTGCTTTAGTCCACCATTTGAGTCAGCAGGAAAACTTCTCCTGTTTTGTCTTTTGTTTATCCTCCCCAGTCTTGAGGGATCAACTGAACTCAGGAAGCTTTGAACCCTGAGTGCGGTCCGGGTCAGGGTTCGGGATTTTACAAGGATTTTTCTGTGTGGTTTTGCTTCCCTGAAACCGACTGATGTTCGGCCGTGACATCTGCAGAGACCGAAGGAAGGCAACGTCTTCCAGCTCCATGTCTGAACATCTGCAGCTAACAATAGTCCCACTGTTAGCAACTTAGCATCTTTCTTCAGACACTTGGGGACATTTCAGACAAAACATATGAATCGACCACAAATGGAAGGTCAGTCAAAAAATAATAACTTGGTAATTGGATAGGAAACAGCAATCAATGCAGACCTAATAATTTCACTATAAGTAAAGCCTGGTGGGCTGCCAGGCTTATAATACACTGGAGGAAACCCTGATTTAGAAATAGTTTCTCTGATGTCTGAAGAAAACGAATCAGGGAATTTCAGGATGAGGCTGCAGATGCAGCTTCATCTCTTTGCTCTTTGTTTTTCTGTTTCCTGTTTCCACCCTGCAGCCACTTTAACATGAGAGCAGCTCTTAAACATCAGTATTGATCTCTGGTCAGAACTTTCACATCACAAACATCAGCAATAAACTAAAACATGGTGACTTACTGTAATCGTTGTAGTTTACATTCTGGATTCTGTAGGAAACCACAGAGCTCCTTCACTGCAGAATCTTTCAGGTTGTTGTTGCTCAGTTTCAGTTCAGTCAGATGTGAGGGGTTAAAGGTCAGAGCTGAGGCCAGAGAAGAACAGCTGATCTCTGACAACTTGCAGTTCTTCAATCTGAATAAAGAATAAAAGATGTGAGCTGAAGCCAACAGAACCAGTTAAAGAGTCTCATGAATATTAATGCCAACATGCTGCTGCTTCAATAAAGACCTGCTGACTTCAGCTCTTAAACTCTGTCAGCTCCACCAGCAGCTCCATCAATACAAACTCAGCTTCTGCAACAAATCATCCAAGTTTCACACAAAACCAACAATCAGGAGGAAAAACCAACTAATGGAGATTAATGCAGAGAAATTCAACTATTTCATTATTCATCAGCCATAAAGACATGAAGTCATGGAGAATATTTAATGTCAAAGTGACTTTAGGAGCTGAACCAGAACCAGAACCAGAACCTGGTACTGGGTCATGATGAGATGGAGGATTTTAGTGTTGAAGCATCAATCATTGATTATAGATTTGTTCCTGTCAGATTCTAGAAGCTGAAATTCACTTTTCTAGACTGGGCTGAATGACCTTTGACCTTCTCCACATTGAGGGCGATTTCCAGTCCGAATGCCGTCTGGTTCTGACCTCAGATCAGCCGGTCCAACTCAGAGACTAAATGAATCTCTGGCTCCAAGTCCAGGAACAAACTCAGGAAAATGTTTCTTACAGCAGAAGATATGAACTTTGATTTTCAGATGAATTCTATCAAATTATTCACAGAATAGAAACTGAACTGTTACAAAGTCAATCTGTAGAAAATGGAGAAAAAGTGATTTCATGAAGGTTTGAAAGTGGAGCTGAACTGGCTGCAGTTTTCTGCTCCAACATGTGAAAAATCCTGACCTGCTGATTCTGCCTGGCAACACTAGGATCACTACTGTTGACCATAAACATGCAGACACAACCTCCAGGGTCGGCCTGTCAGGCAAACCTGTCACTGCTAAAGAGGACAGTGGCTGATATTTAGACCTTTGCTGAGGAAGAGAAGATCAGTGGATAAGATCAGCTTCACATGGAAATATCAGCCCAGAAATGATCTCCCACAATTCAGGAAATCTTGGCCGACTTATCTGAGCTCCTCCACTTTAAAGAGATTCAAACATTAAACTGACATCAGTGTTTTAACTGATTCCATCTTCCCGTCTATCAGCAGTTTTCCTCGTTTCTAAAAAACACAGAAGTTTTAATTTGACCAAACCATAGAAGAAGAAAGCAGACTTTACCATGAAGCCCCTCAGAGTGGATCAGTAGAATATCAGCCAGACGTCTGCAGGTTAGTGGCAAGAAAACGTTCACATCACAAAGATCAGCAATAAACTAAAACATGGTGACTTACTGTAATCGTTGTAGTTTACATTCTGGATTCTGTAGGAAACCACATAGCTCCTTCACTCCAGAATCTTTCAGGTCGTTGTTGCTCAGGTCCAGTTCAGTCAGATGTGAGGGGTTAAAGGTCAGAGCTGAGGCCAGAGAAGAACAGCTGATCTCTGACAACTTGCAGTTCTTCAATCTGAATAAAGAATAAAAGATGTGAGCTGAAGCCAACAGAACCAGTTAAAGAGTCTCATGAATATTAATGCCAACATGCTGCTGCTTCAATAAAGACCTGCTGACTTCAGCTCTTAAACTCTGTCAGCTCCACCAGCAGCTCCATCAATACAAACTCAGCTTCTGCAACAAATCATCCAAGTTTCACACAAAACCAACAATCAGGAGGAAAAACCAACTAATGGAGATTAATGCAGAGAAATTCAACTATTTCATTATTCATCAGCCATAAAGACATGAAGTCATGGAGAATATTTAATGTCAAAGTGACTTTAGGAGCTGAACCAGAACCAGAACCAGAACCTGGTACTAGGTCATGATGAGTTGGAGGATTTTAGTGTTGAAGCATCAATCATTGATTATAGATGTGTTCCTGTCAGATTCTAGAAGCTGAAATTCACTTTTCTAGACTGGGCTGAATGACCTTTGACCTTCTCCACATGAGGGGGATTTCCAGTCCGAATGCCATCTGGTTCTGACCTCAGATCAGCCGGTCCAACTCAGAGACTAAATGAATCTCTGGCTCCAAGTCCAGGAACAAACTCAGGAAAATGTTTCTTACAGCAGAAGATATGAACTTTGATTTTCAGATGAATTCTATCAAATTATTCACAGAATAGAAACTGAACTGTTACAAAGTCAATCTGTAGAAAATGGAGAAAAACTGATTTCATGAAGGTTTGAAAGTGGAGCTGAACTGGCTGCAGTTTTCTGCTCCAACATGTGAAAAATCCTGACCTGCTGATTCTGCCTGGCAACACTAGGATCACTACTGTTGACCATAAACATGCAGACACAACCTCCAGGGTCGGCCTGTCAGGCAAACCTGTCACTGCTAAAGAGGACAGTGGCTGATATTTAGACCTTTGCTGAGGGGGAGAAGATCAGTGGATAAGATCAGCTTCACATGGAAATATCAGCCCAGAAATGATCTCCCACAATTCAGGAAATCTTGGCTGACTTATCTGAGCTCCTCCACTTTAAAGAGATTCAAACATTAAACTGACATCAGTATTTTAACTGATTCCATCTTCCCGTCTATCAGCAGTTTTCCTCGTTTCTAAAAAACACAGAATTTTTAATTGGACCAAAGCAGAGAGGAGTAACAGTCTGTACCATGAAGACCCTCAGAGTGGATCAGTAGAATATCAGCCAGACGTCTGCAGGTTAGTGGCAAGAAAACGTTCACATCACAAACATCAGCAATAAACTAAAACATGGTGACTTACTGTAATCGTTGTAGTTTACATTCTGGATTCTGTAGGAAACCACAGAGCTCCTTCACTCCAGAATCTTTCAGGTCGTTGTAGCTCAGGTCCAGTTCAGTCAGATGTGAGGGGTTAAAGGTCAGAGCTGAGGCCAGAGAAGAACAGCTGATCTCTGACAAACTGCAGTTCCTCAATCTGGATAAAGAATAAAAGATGTGAGCTGAAGCCAACAGGATGCAGGTTAACCAGTCCAACAGAACCAGTTAAAGAGTCTCATGAATATTAATGCCAACATGCTGCTGCTTCAATTTAGAAATGAATTTAAATAATAAAATGTCCTTTTAATGCAGTGGTTCCCAAAGTGTGGGGCGCTCCCCCTAGTGGAGGCTCAGTGCCATTGCAGGGGGGCAGGAAGCGTTATGGATGAAAAAATAAACAGTTACATAAAAGTGTTTGACTGTAAAGATGGTTTGTAGTTTGTTTTGTTTCAACCTGAAGTGAGAAATAAACTTCAGTGGAGTTTGAAAACTAAATGTGTGTTTAGGTTTATGTCTGGTTGAACGATGTGACTCCAGTTGATTCTTTTTTCTTTTGGGGGATTTTATTGTGACCCATAGTGGCCAGAAAATCTTTTGGAGCCACTGATTTAAAGAAATGTTTTATTTTAAATATTTTAAGTGTTTCCCTGTATTGATTTATTTCATGGCTGCTGTCTGAGCATCTTGTCATTAAATCATTTCAAACCCATCACCCTCAGTGGGGGGGGCTAACATTGATCCTGTCTAATCATTGGTTGGTTCTGTTGTTGGTTTGTGTTCCAACATGGCGGCTCTGTTCATGCAGAACCTGAATGACCTCTGACCTGAACTGGTGAGACATTTTAGAGCGAGCTAGAGACACAGAGGCTGGAGCTGCTCAGCCAGTTTGTAGCAGATCAATTAGAAAGTTGATCAAAGTCATTGGAGTTATTTATAGACTCAAACCAAGACATCGACTCCAGACTGATTGGAAAGTTTTCCACCACAACGTCAAACACCTGGACCAGGTGGTGCACCATGTTCTGTGACCACAGGGGGCGATAGCGAGCATTTATCTACATGAACATCTTGAAGACAAACAAGAGCAATCAGAATATGATGGGTCACAGAATTTGGTAAAACACCTGTGATGGGGGTCAGCTGCTGTTCATGGCATGTTTCATAATATATTCAATTATTTAGTGGAAAATTTAATCATTTATTGGCATTATGGCACATTTAACTTATTAAAGGGAGATTTACAAATATGTATTTCATGGAATATTTATTCATTTAATTTTGTCACCTTTTAGCCTCCATAGCTTCCAGAAGCTGATGTTAAAAATTAAAAACATTCAAATAAATGACATGAATACATAACATTTTATTATTCCTCTTTAATAGTTTTTATTTCTAAAGAAAGAAAATCAATCAGTAAATGTGAAGTTGGAGCTGCAGATGCAGCCTCAGCTCTTTGCTCGCCCTTATTCTGGGGATTTTGGTGATTTTCCATTTCCTGTTTCCTCCCTGCAGCCACTTTTACATGAGAGCAGCTCTTAACCATCTGGACTGATCTCTGGTCACGACTTCACATCAGAAATATCAGCAATAAATTAAGACTCTGTTTCTTACTGTAATCGTTGTATTCTGCATCCAGTCTGTAGAATATCACAGATCTCCTTCACTCCAGCATCTCCCAGGTTGTTGTTGTAGCTGTTGCTCAGCTGCAGTCCAGTCAGAGGTGAGGGGTCGGAGTTCAGAGCTGAGGCCGGATCATCACAGCTGATCTTTGACAAGCAGCAGTGGTTAAATCTGAATAAAGAATAAAAGATGTGAGCTGAAGCCAACAGTCCAACAGAACCAGTTAAAGCAGCCATTCTTAACCACAGGGCCACAGTTGGGCCACCAGCGCCACCTAGAGGGCTGCAAGAAACCCCCAGGTTTTTACCTGTGGGCAGTGGTGGAATAAAGTTTACAGAAATCATAGATGTTGCCGTCAGAATCCAGGCTCTTAGTTTCCACCACTAGGTGGCAGTAGTGTGCCAGTCAGTTGTTAAACACGCTCTAATAAGCTTGTTTAGCAACAATAAGCCAGTAACGTTCGGTACTGGATAAATATTTACTGCAGAATCTTTCCATCTCTAGTGCTGAGGGCTGAGAAACTCCTCTTCCTGATCACAACCTGGGAATCAGGATTCACATTCTGGCTTCAACAAAGATCAAACCTGAAACACTGAGAGCTGCTGGAGGCTCTGAGAGCCGTGAACCCATCACACCCAGACTGGACCCCATCAGTCCCAGAGGCCTGAGGGTCTCACTAGGAGGAGAATCACATGGACAACAGTAGTTTGTCAGAAGATAAACTGTTGGGACTTTATTTGTCACAGGTCTGGAGGAGAGCTGCTGGCTCTGGCTGCTGCAGGTTAAAATTCATCTGCACATTATGAGGCTTTACCTTTTTATTGGCACTTTAAATTATTTTTATAAAATATGTTTGATTTCAAAATTATTTATTTGAATGGGTTTATTTTTGAGCATATAATTTAATTAATTTCCACATTTTCTCCAGGTTTTGAATCTTGAGCCATTGTAGAAATAAAAAAGGAGAAAATTTCTGCCAAAAACCTCAGAAGTTTTTAGAACAAACAACAAAATGAAGGAACTTTAAGTGAAAAACTTTACTGAAAGAAATCTGAAATTAATCTCAGAAATTTTCTGGAAAAAATATGTAAATTTATGAGTTTCAAAAGTAAAAATGTTCAGAAATTTCAATATCAAATTCTGATTGATATTCAGCTGCAATGTTTATGCGGTTTAGTTAATAATCAACTAGTTGAACTGCAAATCCAGATCCCAACATACATAAAGATGAACGTATCTAACTTTATCTCACAGTGACAAAAAAACTAAATAAAAAATCAGTGACTATGGACCGAATAACTTCTGAAATTAAACGACTTCACTTAAATGATGACGCTTCACCTGCGGCTCACAACTTCCTCCTGGTGGCATCTAGAGGAGAAATCTACGCTAGTCAGATCCGTCTGATCCAACCGATTAACTTTAATTATCCAAGACTGAATTAAACCCAACATATTTTAAAGATGATTTTTCTGCTTTAGTCCACCATTTGAGTCAGCAGGAAAACTTCTCCTGGTTTGTCTTTTGTTCATCCTCCCCAGTCTTGAGGGATCAACTGAACTCAGGAAGCTTTGAACCCTGAGTGCGGTCCGGGTCAGGGTTCGGGATTTTACAAGGATTTTTCTGTGTGGTTTTGCTTCCCTGAAACCGACTGATGTTCGGCCGTGACATCTGCAGAGACCGAAGGAAGGCAACGTCTTCCAGCTCCACGTCTGAACATCTGCAGCTAACAATAGTCCCACTGTTAGCAACTTAGCATCTTTCTTCAGACACTTGGGGACATTTCAGACAAAACATATGAATCGACCACAAATGGAAGGTCAGTCAAAAAATAATAACTTGGTAATTGGATAGGAAACTGCAATCAATGCAGACCTAATAATTTCACTATAAGTAAAGCCTGGTGGGCTGCCAGGCTTATAATACACTGGAGGAAACCCTGATTTAGAAATAGTTCCTCTGATGTCTGAAGAAAACGAATCAGGGAATTTCAGGATGAGGCTGCAGATGCAGCTTCATCTCTTTGCTCTTTGTTTTTCTGTTTCCTGTTTCCAACCTGCAGCCACTTTAACATGAGAGCAGCTCTTAAACATCAGTATTGATCTCTGGTCAGAACTTTCACATCACAAACATCAGCAATAAACTAAAACATGGTGACTTACTGTAATCGCTGTAGTTTACATTCTGGATTCTGTAGGAAACCACAGAGCTCCTTCACTGCAGAATCTTTCAGGTTGTTGTTGCTCAGGTCCAGTTCAGTCAGATGTGAGGGGTTAAAGGTCAGAGCTGAGGCCAGAGAAGAACAGCTGATCTCTGACAACTTGCAGTTCTTCAATCTGAATAAAGAATAAAAGATGTGAGCTGAAGCCAACAGGATGCAGGTTAACCAGTCCAACAGAACCGGTTAAAGAATCTCATGAATATTAATGCCAACATGCTGCTGCTTCAATAAAGACCTGCTGACTTCAGCTCTTAAACTCTGTCAGCTCCACCAGCAGCTCCATCAATACAAACTCAGCTTCTGCAGCAAATCATCCAAGTTTCACACAAAACCAACAATCAGGAGGAAAAACCAACTAATGGAGATTAATGCAGAGAAATTCAACTATTTCATTATTCATCAGCCATAAAGACATGAAGCCATGGAGAATATTTAATGTCAAAGTGACTTTAGGAGCTGAACCAGAACCAGAACCAGAACCTGGTACTGGGTCATGATGAGTTGGAGGATTTTAGTGTTGAAGCATCAATCATTGATTATAGATTTGTTCCTGTCAGATTCTAGAAGCTGAAATACAGATGTGAGGGATTAAAGGTCAGAGCTGGGGCCAGAGAAGAACAGCTGATCTCTGACAAACTGCAGTTCCTCAATCTGGATAAAGAATAAAAGATGTGAGCTCAAGCCAACAGGATGCAGGTTAACCAGTCCAACAGAACCAGTTAAAGAGTCTCATGAGACTTGCTGCTACTTCAATAGCTAATTGCTAATAGCTCTAACGGCGCTAAGCTAGCTTAGCTTGGCACGCTGCATCATGAAGCTTTTTTCTGTCGGTTTGCTCCGTTATTTTTCAGGAAATTTCCTTCATGATCTTCAGTATTAGACAACATTAATCTCTCAGTGTCACATTTCTGCTTCTCACTAGAGGTGGGCGGATCGATCCCAATATTGATAATATCGATACCAATGCTGGTATTGATACTGAAGGATACTCAGGTAAAAACATCGATACTCAAGCTTTTTTTCTCTCCTGCACCAACCGACTGCTGTGATTCATCAAAGTCTGCTCTATCTGTAAGAGCAGAGCTGCGTCACACAGAATGGAGCAGCGCCCCCTGCTGGCGTCTTTTGTTGTTGCACCTTCATGTGGCTCAGCAGCAGCTAAACAGGGGAGAACTTATTCTTTCTTTATTTCTACTCCATTTATTTCATTTTCACTTATTGTTTCTGTTTTGGTTAAAGCCAGAAGTCACTGAATAAAATACATTTCTTATTCTTATTATTATTTTCTTGAATTGTTTGAATTGTAAAAGCAGAGAACAGGTTTGAAACTGTTCACAATATTTGTTGTGGTGAGTTAATTTTATTGTATTGTGGTTTGTCAGCCCTCTAGAGGATTTTGTTGTCACGTTCAATAGTTGGCCAAATTCTATCCTACGTCTTTCAGATCATTTGGATCTATGAAACCTAAATATGAAAAAGTATCTGTATCGGCAACACTGGCCCTGTATTTACATGGTATCAGATCGATACCACAATTCACAGTAGGCCTGTCACAATAAACAATAAGTCAATTAATCGCAGATAAATGAGAGTTATCAACCTGATTTTAATTTATCGGCTTTATCGTCTCTTCTGACCTTTTTCTCTTTCAGCTAACGACACTGAATGAAAAAAGGCTCAACTCCGGTGCTCTCCACTGACCCTCCTTCCTCATTTTCTTAGTGTAAAGCCCAGCGCAGAGACACGATCTTAGAGCTGCCAGCCGATTGTCGGCCCATTTTCAAAACCTGAGGCCACACATTAGCCGACAGAAATCCTAGGTATAACGGTTCGATCGGGTTCCTGCCCTGTGGTGTCCAACAATGGGCACAAAATAATGGCTACAAGTCCAGTGAACTAATTTTAAAACCAGGCATTAATCAATGCTTTACTACAATCTACCTGCAATGCATGTGGCTAGTGTCAGCGTAAAGTCCTGACTGAATGAAAATCATTATAACCTGTTTATGTCACGTTAACGAAGAACAGCTGAAAAGTTACCGGGTTTATCAACTGCGGTAGCAATTTCGCTCCAACTCCTCCTCTTGTCATTTCTATATTCTTTGCATGTTGAATAAACATTAATGTTGTTTCCACATATCATCTCCGATGTCCGCTGGACTTCGGGTTGCACTGTGTCAGCTGTCACATTCAACAGGCTGCATTAAAGAGCCCAGTCGGGAAAAACCCCTGATTTAGATCAGAGCGGCAACGATGATCTACCGTAACACACCACACAATCCTAGAAAGACCAACGATCTAAGATTGTTGTAAAGGGAAAAATAGGAGCAAAAAATCATGTAGTGTGAATTATTGCATCAGGTAGTCGATGTGCCCATCTTCTCTATTTAAATCTAATTATTACTGAAGGGCAACATAATATACAGACTTCATAATCTGCACTCTTTTGGTTGAATGCAGTATTTATTTCCACTTTGGCTTTATGTTGTTTAGTTTTTATTCTAGTACATTTTTTGTTAATGGAGACTGAGAATCCATTTTGTTTTTGTTTTTGGTTGTTTTGTTTATTTTGTTTATCAGTTCCAGTGTTAAATATTCTTTTGAAAATAAAGTGTATCTATCTTTGGCAGGAAATCGCATGGATTATTACGTCATTTCCATTAAATCAGTGTAAAAAGGACTTCAAACAATATTATCATTTATCGCAATAATTTTTGAGACAATTAATCGTTCAGCAAAATTTGTTATCATGACAGGCCTACTAGCCAAGATGTTTTTGTATTGATAGGTGGCGTAGAATTAGCTTTCTGTGGGGTGAATTTAGTTAAAAGGCTGGATTTTTACGGAGCAGACAGTTGCTACGTCTACCCTGTCCGCATGGCAAACCGGAAGTGGGCTGTTTTTAATAGACGTAGAAACCCAAATGGAAATACAAATTGTGAAAAATGTAAATTTTTTCTTAAAGGTCCCTTTTAAAGGCGAATGCTCATCAGGAGCAGTCTGACACGTGACTAAATGAAACAAGCTCTGCAACGTTTCACTGGTTTATATTTTTCTTTGAGAGCATTTTCATTTATGTTTATGCTGCATTTTTGGGCAAATGCAAATATTTCTGGTTAACAGACGACTTACCTTTGGTCTGGGAATCCAGGAGAACTACTGAAGTACAAAGGAAGGCCTTTGGATCGGTCACTCTTCATAGAAATGCCGCTGGGTGATGGAGCGGCTGCTCTGTTCTCTGGATTCATCCTCAGGTTCCTCTGCTGTGAAGCCAGTCTGAGAGGGAACCAGAGACACTCAGTCACCATGGGATTCACTTCCAGTTCACCCAGTTAGCTGCTCTAGAAACTGGCCAGTGGAGCAGGAAGACGATCATCTCCTGGGTTGAATTAAACATGTCCTGTTGGTTCCTCAGTGTCTGAAGAACCACATCAGTTCAATGTGTCCTTGATCTAAAGTTAACTAATCTGAATGGATGCTGCTGGCGTTCATCACTGACCTCCAGAGAGCCAGGTGACCTCTGATGGAACAGGGTAGGATGGGTCTGTGGCCTATTCAAAACATGTTCATTACATTTTTTGTCTCTGTCACTTTAAATGCAAACTAGCTGCTGCTGGCCACGCCCCCAGCGCAGCATTTACACTCGTACAGGAAAATGGCTGCAAACAGATGCACAACTGTCCATGTTTGGAAAGCAAAAGAAGAGCCTCCTGCACCACCAACAGGATGCAGCCAGTGGTTTCTGGATGGCAAGTCAAAAACAAAACTCTTGTCTTTTTCAGCAGCCATTGTAAACCAGCTGACCAAACATGCTGGAGCTAAGCTCAGGTTGCTAGCTAGCGCGCTAAGCTTTACTGGGGTGCTAGCTACCACATGTGTTTTGCTTGGACTGCCAACTAGCGTTCTGGGCATTGCTTAGTTTGCTAGCTAGCACGCTAAGCTTTACTGGGGTTGTTCGATTACGCTCTGGGCTTTACTGGGGTGCTAGCTAACATGTGTTTTGCTTAGACTGCTAGATAACACGCCGGGCTTCGCTTGGGCTGCCAGCTAAAAAGCTAGGCTTTACTGGGGTTGCTAAGCAACGTTCAGCGCCTGCTGATTTGTACGCTACATTCTGGAAGGATTTGAAACGACTCATTTTAAAAACACCAAAAACATTAACTTACAGCTTATAAAAGGCTGGGTTGTGTTTTTAAGTGCTTGGGCTGTTTTTAATAGACATAGAAACACAAATGGAAGTAGAAAGTGCAAAAAATGTGAAATTTGCATAAAAGTCCCGTTTAAAGGCGAATGCTCATCAGGAGCAGTCTGACACATGACTAAATGAAACAAGCTTTGCAACGTTTCACTGATTTATATTTTTCTTTGAGAGCATTTTCACTTATGTTTATGCTGCATTTTTGGGAAAATGCAAATATTTCTGGTTAACAGACGACTTACTTTTGGTCTGGGAATCCAGGAGAACTACTGAAGAACAAAGGAAGGCCTTTGGATCGGTCACTCTTCATAGAAATACCGCTGGGTGATGGAGAGGCTGCTCTGTTCTCCTCTGGATTCATCCTCAGGTTCCTCTGCTGTGAATCTGAGAGGGAACCAGAGACACTAGTTTTTTCTGAATGGAGACGAAGGACTTTCTATCCAGAGCCGCAAATGGCGGCAGCTCAGTGAAATATCTGACATTAAATCCCATTTCAGCCTCTTCTGGCTACAGAGACCATATCTGAACAGCAGAAGGTTCTACTGAAGGGTTTGGTTCTACTGAAGGGTTCGGTTCTACTGAAGGGTTCGGTCGGTTCTCTCCTCTCCGGTCGGAACCAGTTTGATAGAAAGTTCTAACTCACCGGACCGACCGCTGAAGTCTGCGCCACAGAATGGAGTCGAGGAATGAAGGATAGCTGTTAGTGAAATAGTTTCGGTTTGTATAAATCAGCTGATTATGTTTGCGCATGCGCAGTGTCTCTACAGGTGCCGCGCTGCTCATTTCAGAAAGCGGATCATGAAAATCCAGTTTGGTTCTGGTTTAACTTTGGGTAATCTGGGTTTTTGGTGTCAGAAACCAGGAAATGATGAAACCTTTGCAGGTGTTGAGTTAATTAGCTGATTAGCGTTTGACACCATGAGTTTCTGTTAATTCACGTTTTCATTAACTGTGATAATCATCACAATGATAAAAACAGTTTTGTAATAAATCTCTGTGGGATGATTCTAATAAATGAGTTTCATTTTCTGAGAGGATTGGCAAGAAAAAAAGCATTTTATGGAATATTCAACATTTTAAACTTTTTAGTAACAGAATAATTTTCTGAGCTTTATTTTATTAAAACTGTTCAGGGTAGAAGTCCTCCTTAGCTGAGAGGTCTAGTCAAAGCCTGGTGTAAAACTTTGCAGGAACGCCGACTGTCTGTGTGTGGCTTTAGAAGCAGCTCAGGTGGAGCTGATCTCGGTCCAGTGATGGAGGAGAACCAGAACCACACGGTTCTGGGAGAAAAGTCCAGAAAGAAAAACCTTCAGATCTGAGATCAGAGAAGGAAACCTGAAGCTCAGCAGAGACTGAGGGAAAGTTTCACCTGCCAGCTTCAGGAAACGAACCTGAAGTCACCCTGACCCTTCAGAGGTCATGTTCCTTCTGTTAACCCTCCTGACCTTTGACCTCTGTGATGTTGAAGCAGATCAGTTCCATCATTCAGCTGTAGATGTTTGATAAGCAGAAGTTTCTGGTTCTCCCTGTTGATGCTACGTTCAGCTAGCTAAGGAGCTAACGGCGGCTAACAGCAGAACTGGGTCGGCTGGTTCTGGAGGCGGGACCAACAGAACCAGCTTCAGATCCATCACAGGTTCTGTTGTTAATGCAAAGCTCTTAATTTGAAGGGGCTGAATCCCATTTCCTGCTGCTGTCTCTATGTTCATCAGATTTTGGCTCAAATCATTTTATTCAGTTTATTAAAGAATAAAAACGTCCAAAGATGATCCATCAGAACCACCAGAACCATTAGATCCATCAGAACCATCCGCTCCATCAGAACCATCAGAACCATCAGATCCATCAGAACGTTTCACTGCTTGTTTTTATTTTCTAGAGAGAAAACTTAGAGATTTAACCAGAGAAAAATAATTTTCCATTTTCTGTTTAAATTCTGACAATAAAATCAAACATCAAATTAAACCTGAAATTGGTTGATTTAGAAATATTGATGATTGATTATGGATTTTATGGACCAGAGAAACCAAACATGTTTTATCAGAACCTGTTTCATTATGCATAAAGGTAAATGTATTTAATCTTTACCTTTAAAAATCACAGCCATAAACTAGTTAAACAAAACTTAAACCCACCCAAAGGTCAGAGGTCAGAGGTCAATCATCAGGAATGCATGTGTGGGATGAACAGGTGAAGTTCATCACAGAAAAGTTGCTTCATTTTGACATTTAACAATCTGACAATTTAATAAATCCATAAAAATCACTAATTTATATTAAAAACATTAAAATCTTATCACATAATCAGGTTTACATGTAGAAAAAATCAGTTTTACTTTGGCCACAGATTAATTGCTTTTTAACGCCTCCTACTGCGCTGACACATTAATAAATTCATGAAAAAATTACTTTATTAAAAATGACCAACATGTTCTCAGATGGTTTCTTCTTCATGAGATAAAATCAAGACTTCATCATATCCAGAGGTTTAATACTTTTAAAGAAAAAAGATTTTAGCTGCCTTCTTGCAATGTGTGGAAATGATCAAATGTAAAAAATATAATAATAAATGGGTTTAGATAAAATGATTTTCAATAAAATGAGTTGATTACTAAATAAAAGCTGATTCAATTTAAGAAATTCACAAAAATATATTTCTAATCCAAAAATGTTGTAAGAAAAATTACAAGGCCAAATTTATCTGTTATTAATCTGAGTTTTAATATCTTACTGAATAAAGAATAGAAACACACACACACACACCCCCACACACACACACCTTTAAGCCTGTTTGAAGGGTTCTTTGAATTTTGCTCTATTGGTATGAAAAATTTAGAGCGCAAGGATTTAGACGTAGTTTAATAGTGAAATTAACCTGGCTTTATAATAAACATTTCATAAATCAAAGGTTTCGCTAATCACAAATAATTCAGTAATTAGTAGAATAATCTATAATCTATTATCTATTATCTAGCTATTGTAGTTTTTAAACTAGAGATGATAAAAGGGCAGGAGTTTCATTTAGCCATTTCCCTAAACTTAAGCTTCGTCACACATTTAACTGCTGTAGAAAGTTTTTCTTATAATTTAACTCCGATAAATAAATTAATCTACGAAAACTGTTTGGGTGAGTTGAGAAAGTTTGAGACTTACATTTCCTGATCCGGTCTGACTCGGGCGGATCCTCTTCGGATTCCGTTATTCCTGAATGGTTTTATTTCACAAGTTGCCTTTTAATTGTTGAAGAGAAACTGGTTGCCAACAGGAAACCGAACTAATGACTCGGTAGAAACTTCTGACCGAAAGAAAGAATCATTTCATTAGAAATGTTTTAAAGAGAAAAAAGCTGGACGTTGCATAACTTCCTCGTTGTTTTTTTTTTCTGTCTTAAAGTGTTTACTGATGGATGGGTAAAGCGGGCAATACCGCCACCTGCTGTACGAGTGTAAAACTTCACTTTATCTCCCTCCAGCTGGTTTCACTAACAGAAAGTAACTTCCAGGCTTTGCTCTCACCTTCTGGTTCTCCGTTAAAGTTTGTTTCTCTTCCCTCTCTTTCTATTTCTTATCCATGTCTTTTGAAGTTTATCATTAAATGTTTCAAATTTCTATTAGATTTAGCTTTAATGGTCAGGATTGTCTGATGAACAAAGAATTTTACTTAACAGTATAAATTTCCAAACTTTAGAGAGAAAATAACATAATGAATAAAATGAATTATATGTATATAAATGTGTGTGTAACTATTTCTTTACATAAAACACTGAAAAGGCCAGATTGTAACAGTGCATCTTTGCACTATTCTGGCTGTAAGGTTTTCATTCTGTACATCAGAGACAACATAAAACTGACCTGAAGGGAAACGTTTGTGTCCAGGATGTGTGGGGTCTGCAGATATGCTAACTGCTGTTTTCTGACCTTCAATAAATGCTTGTTGCAAACTTTAATCTTCAATGTTGGTTTAAATTTGATATGAAAATAAGAAGGTTTATTTGTAATAGATCTATAATGAAGTATTTTTAGTTACTTTCCATATGTAGAAATAAAAAGATGGGAAATAAACCATAAAGAACAACAAAAAGAGCAAAACCAATCCATAAGTCTTCACAATTCGACTTAGTTTAGTTTAGTTTAGTTTAATATCATCTTTATTTCCATCGTATTTCTGCCGTTTCATCTGAGACGGAGTATTTTGAGTGCATTGATTTATTGATTGATCCATCTGAAGGTGAACGTTCCAGGAACAGCAGTAAAAGCAAAGCGTTTTCACCGAAGAGCAAATCTGTGAGGTTCTGACTCTCAGCAGGAGAATCGCTAAACCAACTTCCTCTACAGCAGGTCTGGACCTGAAAGGCTTCAGAACCGCTCCGTTAAGAACTGTAGGTTTCTACAGGATCTGTCTGCATCGCCACATTCTGTATGTTTTAAAATACTTTTTACTAGAGAAATGAATTATGTTTAATAAGAAGGAACTCGCCCTGCCACAGACCTGTCCAGGTGACCCGCCTCCCAGACATGCAGAAGGAGAACATGCAAACTCCAGGCTGGGATTCAAACCCAGGAACTTCCTGCTGCATTTTTAAGTTTTTGTTACTTTATTACTAATTACTTCATATTAGATTTCAACTCCTTCCTTCACTGGCATTTTATACAGAGTGAGGAATTTATTTATTAGACATTTTATGTTTCCTTTTCTGAAAACGTCCCTGAATAGTTTTACAAACAATTGTGCCTGAAAAAAAAACTTTTCCAAAATCCATTTTGTAGGTCTGCCTTCAGCTTTCCAGGAAAACCTGAAGTCTAATGTACAAAGTTTAACTTCCTGGTAAATAAAAACATAAAGAGTAAATTAGAGACTCCTGAATGTTGAGTCACGTTTGCATTTCATTACCAGGATTTTAAAAAAATCTGAAAATTGTAGTTTAGTTTCCTTGTATTTTGAATTTCCTTTGAGTCATAATAATATTCTGGTAACTTTTTGCTGCAATGATGCGCTCATTATTGCAAAAGCCATAAAACAGTTTCTTATTGGAGTTTGCTCCAGAAATAAATATTGGCTGTGGCAGTAAAGAAGTTCTTGTTTAAAGAAAATGACATTTAATTACCAGTTTTTCGGATTTGGTCAGAATATTTGGTTTCAAATTAAATTTTGTATTTTTTACTGCCGCTATGATTGATAGTAAGGCTGATATAAATAATCAACTATTGTCCACCAGAGGGCGCTCTGCACAGCGTCACTTTTTCATGTGAACGTCTGGCTGGTGCTGCCATCTGCTGTTAAATTAAGTGAACTGCAGTTTGTCTTTACGACAGGTGAGACTTGAGGAGGTCTGAGTCAGAAAGTGGAAAAGTTTTTCCCCTGAACCCAAAACCTGAGCAGCAACAACAGACATGAAGAGTTTCTGTCAGCCGAGTCTTTAACTTCAGCATTTGGATCCGCTCTGCTTTGCAGGAATGTTTTAATTAATTAGTTTATATGGAGAAACATAAATATTAAATATAAAACCAGAAATATATAAATGTCCCAAAAATAAATCTATACTCTTAAAATGCACAAATTAACTTTTAAAAATGAGAACTTTGCCTTGTATTTTGTATTTTAATTGAACTTCATATTTATTTTTTAGCAACACATTTATTGAAGCTCATATTGTAAATGTTGCCATTTTAAAAATTAATCATCAGAATAATTGATCACTAATATAGTTGTTTGTTTGGGTGGGACTGCGCTTTGAATTTACTCACTTTAACTTTGTTTTAACACATAAACGAAGCAAGAAAGTTGCCCAGATTTTCTTTCCTGGTGTTTCCAGTTCTTCTTAAGTTGGCATGGTTGTAAGTCAATGTTGCCACTAGAGGGCAGAACGGGACAATAGAGGAAGTCTTGGCTGTAGAGCAGTCTTTCTCAAACGGTGGTCCGCGGACCACTGGTGGTCCGTGAGGTTCTGCATGGAAACAACCGTTTATTTGCTGTGATGTCAGCTGCTAGCTTACAGTTAGTCAGAACTGTTCTTTGTTTTTCATGACTGTGCTTGGTAATGAATCATGCTCTGCTTTTAGATCAACAGCTTTTGTTATTTTTATTTAATAAGAAAAAACTCTGCTGCAGAGGAATGTCAAAGATTGAACCCAAGTTCTTGTTTTCTGCCTGAAGTGTCAGGCGTTAGACGCTCCACCATCTTTCCAGAAACATTCGGGTTTTTTCACAACTGAACTAGAAAGAAGAAAATGAAATTGTTTTTGTAGTGGAATAAAAACAGAGCAAAGTGCATCATTGTAATTAAATCAAAATGATGCTCAGACGCTGCAGCTCAGCTTCGTCTAACCACGAAACATTTTTTGTGCTTTTGTTCCTGTGCTTTGAAAACCTGATGAGGAATTCTGTTTCCTCCAGCACCAACGCCCCGTTTCAGGTTCACTACCAGGTTATTTTCCTTTGACAGTGAAACAGTTTCTTACCACAAAACATTTTTTCAAAAACTGGCTCTCTGCTTCTTTTCCGGCCCTGATGAGGAGCTCTGTTCTCCAATGCCCTGTTTCAGGTTTAAGACTCACATCTTTACCAGTCAAACCAGATCTGACCACAATCTTTAACATCTTCTTTGTACACTGTGTGAGGAGTCTGGCAGGACCTTGCATGTTTGCGAAGGTAGAGTATTTTACAGACAAATAAGAAACACTGAACTTCAATAAGAAACTGGGAAGTAATCCAGCTGTATGACAGACCGTTTCCACGACAACACCACCAACGTCTGAGGTGGTCTTTGCGTTAGGGGAGAGGTCAGGAGGAATCCTGTTGGCTTTCATATCAGATGAACTGCGCCATCGCAGCAGAAACCTGATTAAAACAATCTGAGGAGAATGAAGACGTGCCGCCTTCCTTTAGCAGGTGTGTGGCGGAGAAAACAAGGCGCCATAAACCAAATATGAAAAACTGGAGCCTCATGGTGTTCATGAAGGTTGGCTTTTCTCTCACGTCTTCCTGTTTCTGCTCCCTACATGTTGGTCCTCAGCCAATCTGTCACACTAACAACATCATTTAAATAATAACACTAAAAAGCAACTGTGGCGTTTGTGGATGAAGAAGCTACTTGAAGGCCCCTCCCTCCACTGTCATCTGGATCAGGAGCAAAGCAAGCTGGAACCTCAGCTTCCTGATTCCTGACAGCATAATCATCTTCAAGATGAGCAATAAAATTGTTTCGCCTCATAAAAATAAAGGAGCAGAAGGAACACAGAGAGGACTGCTGAACTCGTAAAACCCGAAGAAGCTTTAGTCCCAACTGACACTTCTTTTGTCAGGATCTGTGTTTTTCTGTGTTTATTTAGAGTTTTCTGTGTCCTTAGTCTCTTCGTTGTCCTGTCCTCCCCTTGATTGTTCCCAGGTGTGTCTCGTTCTGTGATTACCCTCCCGTGTATTTAACTCCACCTGTGTCCCTTGTTCCTCGTCGGGTCCTCGTCAATTCAACGTCTATGTTTCGTCAGTGTTTCCTTGTGCCTGCTTCTTGTTGCTGGACTTATTTATAATTAAAATCATCATCATATTCATCTTACCTGGGTCTACAGCGTCTGCCTCACCAACCCGCACCACACCTCATGACAGTAGGACCCGACCAGACCGATGGTGAGACAGCAGCTCATGGCCCAGCACGACCCGGAGGTATGGTTCCAGCAGCAGTTGGAGTTGGCTCAGCGGGATCTCTACAGGGACGTTGAGATCCTGCCATCTCCGCTGCTGCTGGAAGAGATGGGACTGGAGTCGGACTACACCCTGGCGATTAGCCAACGCCAGATCCTACCAGTCCCCACCCCAAAGCCCTCCGGATTCGGCCCCCGCCGTTACTCACGCCGGGGGAGACAGCGACGTGAGCCGCCGGTGAACCCGGCCCCTCGTCGCCTTCCGGATCCGTCACCTCCGCTGTCTACCCGGAGACAGCGACGTGAGCCGCCGGTGGACCCGGTCCCTCGTCGCTTTCCGGAGCAGCCCCCTCCGCGGTCAGCCCGGAGACGGCGACGTGAGCCGCCGGCAGACCCGGCCCCTCGTCGCCTTCCGGATCCGCCACCTCCACGGTCAGCCCTGAGACAGCGACGTGAGCCGCCGGTGGACCCGGCCCCTCGTCGCCTTCCGGAGCTGTCACCTCCGCTGCCGGTTCCCAGGCTCCGCTCCGGCTCGCCCCCGCAGCCGGTTCCCAGGCTCCGCTCCGGCTCGCCCCCGCAGCCGTTTCCAAGGCTTCGCTGCGGCTCGCCCCCGCAGCCGTTTCCTAGGCTTCGCTGCGGCTCGCCCCCGCGGCCGTTTCCAAGGCTTCGCTGCGGCTCGCCCCCGCGGCCGGTTCCAAGGCTTCGCTGCGGCTCGCCTCCGCGGCCGGTTCCAAGGCTTCGCTGCGGCTCGCCTACGCGGCCGGTTCCAAGGCTTCGCTGCGGCTCGCCTACGCGGCCGGTTCCAAGGCTTCGCTGCGGCTCGCCTACGCGGCCGGTTCCAAGGCTTCGCTGCGGCTCGCCTACGCGGCCGGTTCCAAGGCTTCGCTCCGGCGCACCCGAGGCCGAGTCAGCCGGCGTTCCAGCCGGCGCACCCGAGGCCGAGTCAGCCGGCGTTCCAGCCGGCGTTCCTTCCGAGACTCCCAGTGTTCCTTCCGAGACTCCCAGTGTTCCTTCCGAGACCCAGACCCCCAGCGCTCCGACTCAGACTCCCTGTGTTCCTCCAGAGACTCCCTGTGTTCCTACCGAGACCCAGACCCTCTACGTTCCTTCCGAGACCCCGACTCCCGAGACCCTCTACGTTCCCTCCGAGACCCCGACTCCCGAGACCCTCTGCGTTCCTCCTGAGACCCTGACCTTCTGCGTTCCTCCTGAGACCCTGACCTCCAGCGTTCCTCCTGAGACCCTGACCTCCAGCGTTCCACCCGAGACCCTGACCTCCAGCGTTCCACCCGAGACCCTGACCTCCAGCGTTCCACCCGAGACCTCCAGCGTTCCACCCGAGACCGAGACTCTCTGCGTTCCACCCGAGACCGAGACTCCCTGCGTTCCACCCGAGACCGAGACTCCCTGCGTTCCACCCGAGACCCAGACCCCCAGCATTCCGACCGAGACCCCCTGTGCTCCACCAGAGACCCTGCCTCGGGGGGCTCGTCGTCGCCGTCTGTGGGCGGCCCCCGGGACTCATCGCCACCTCCAGCGCCGCGGACGGCCGCCGGACCGCCTCCGTGGTTCCCGCCTCCAGCACCGCGGACGACCGCCGGACCGCCTCCGGGGTACTGTCAGGATCTGTGTTTTTATGTGTTTATTTAGAGTTTTCTGTGTCCTTAGTCTCTTCGTTGTCCTGTCCTCCCCTTGATTGTTCCCAGGTGTGTCTCGTTCTGTGATTACCCTCCCGTGTATTTAACTCCACCTGTGTCCCTTGTTCCTCGTCGGGTCCTCGTCAATTCAACGTCTATGTTTCGTCAGTGTTTCCTTGTGCCTGCTTCTTGTTGCTGGACTTATTTATAATTAAAATCATCATCATATTCATCTTACCTGGGTCTACAGCGTCTGCCTCACCAACCCGCACCACACCTCATGACATCTTTGGCATCATGCTTAAGAAATTAAACCATAAGAATCTTCTCACGACTTTTTCATGCTTTTTTTAAAACTCCTGCCAAACCTTAAAGAAAAATCTGGCCTCTCCAGTGTGTGATGAGGCGTTCTCTGTCTGACTCATGGACTTTACATTTAGTTAAATTACATCATTAAGCAAATACACATGAAATATATTTTTAAAATTTTACACATTTGTGGATAATATTTTGTCGTTATGTTAAATGGCATTATTGATCTGTTGGGTCTTATTTCTACTTTGTGAAAATGTTGTTTATCTTCCCTCATGGGTTTTGAAGATGAGCTCCAGGTCTGTGAGTTTGGAAGGATTCCTGTCCATCACCCTAATCTTTAGCTGCTTCCACATGTTTTCTTTCAGCTTCTAGTCAGAGCTCTGGATGTGTTGCTCCAAAATGTTGTTTCTTCCAGATAGCAGCAACATGTTGGTCAAATGAAACTTACTTTTAAACCGCTCGGGGTTTAAATTTTTTTAAACACATTTATCAAAGCAGGGTCCTCCTATGGAGGCCCCAGTCCTGGTGGCAGAAGTCACTGGTTCGATTCCCGGCCTGCCGCATGTCTTCCCCGTCTCTCATTGCTGCGTTTCCTGTCAAACTACTTTCAGCTAAAGGCCACTAGAGCCAATAAAACCACATTTATCAACTAAACCACAATAAATTATATTTAATTTCTGTCTTTATAGTAGATTTTGTGCCATTAATATTGTAGGATATATTTTCTTGCAAATTGTTTTTTTCTGTAAACACCAAATTGTGCAACAATCAACATAATCCTGGACAACTAACTGTTATTGAAAACCTGCCTTAAAATATAAAAAAACAAAAAACATACACTTTGTATTAATAAATGGATGTAAACATATTTTATTACCATCATTTTGGATCGTTTTGGTGTCTTTTTGAACAGATGTTTTCCTTTCTTGGCTCATGTTTTCCCAAGAATCATGAGTTTTATATAGACATAAACACGATAGAAACAAAGCACATCTTCAGTTAACTCCTTCACTTTACTTTGTAAACATTTGGTGCTTAGCAGCTTCATTAAATACTGAAACCACTCTGATAAATATAGAACTACACTCCAAAGATCCAAACATGTTATTGAACAGAGATAGAGAGAAAAGGGAAGGTTAGAATAAAACTAACTTGTTGGACAAACAGAAGGAAAAATGCTGGCAGATGATGAAGAATCAAAAACAAATAATATCCTGTTTGTTGTGAAATCCAGGTAAGTTAAAACTACCTGTGATATTTGTTAAACGAAGCTCATAAATGTAACTTGTGTTAAATTAAAACACAATATATTTACATAAATCCAACGTTCATGCAGTGTTTAAGAAAACACACACACGTCTCAAAGCCAAGCCAAGCTACAACCGTTCCACTTTAACATTCATTTCTGACGTTCGTCGTCATGGAGCCTGAACGTCCACAGAGATTAAAGTGAACAAGACGTCCTTCAAAATCTCGTTCACTGTAAAGTTGAGTGAGTTTAGTCCATCAGTCTCAATATTCTCTGCGGTTTTTTTTGTTTTGACAGCGTTTTCTGGATTCACCTCATTGTGCAAGTCTCTTCCATGTTTGATCATTTTGTATTTTGCAATCCCAGCGTCCGGCCGAGTTATGGACATTCCTCTTACGATGATTCTGTTGTACAGGTCGTCGTCTTCGCCACCCCAGCCCCAGAAAGTGTTGGAGAAACCGTTGACTTTCGAGAACTGCTCCTTTGTCAGCAGGGAGACGCCACCGAAGGCTGTTACTGAGGATAAGATGTAGTTAAATTTATCGATAGCCACAGATAAATGTCTGGGATGGTCAGAACATCTGTAGAGGTTTCTGTCATCTATTGGTACCAGGTCTACGTCAGAAAAGACAAAACAGTCGTAATCGTATTCCTTCAGTGCTTCAACAAATCCGATGTTCATCAGCTTGGCCCGGTTGAACGCTCCGTCTCCGTCCTGGTTGATGACGTACACACCGTAGTCCAGCTGCTGACGCATCAGGACCGGATGGACGTAGTAGAGCCAGTGGGTCAGGTGTTCATACCGGTTTCTGAACGGGATGATGACAGCCACCTAGAAGATGGACGCAGGGAGAGTTTGAACTGGCAGTGAGATTTTAGTGCAATGAATCTGACACTGTCTGTGTTTCCATTCACCATATAATAGCTGACATTTTGAAAATAAATTTGCTTAGTGGAAACAAAAAGCTCACCGTTTTTGATTAAAAAAAAGTCTTGGCACTAGTATGAGGCGTTTTGTTGTTTTGTTCTTTGTATCAAACTTGGAAACATCAGAAATGTCACAAGTTCAACAACCAGACTGTTTCTCTTCCAACAGAATAAGATTTTAGTTTGCACTGAAAAACAAACTGTGTCTCCATTACAAACTAGAAACACAAGTGAAATAATAAATGAATAAGTTTGTTCATAAGTCATTAAAAACATGGATCCTCCCACCACTTCCTGTCGTCTCCTGACCCGATCCAGCTGCAGGAACATCTGGTGGTTATAAATGTGTCTCCACTGCAGCAGAAAACACTGATTTCTTTTGCCATTAAGTTAATTTGTTTTTGTTATTCCAGTTTTATGGCTGATGTAAACATAACTTGTGACCAGTTATTCAGACATGTTTCTTCAACAAGTATTTTAATTTATTTTTAAATTCAGATAATGAACTGGCCTGAGACTGGGTTGTGTTTGTTTCCCAGGTAAATTTATGCTTTCAGTTCTGTTTCTGAGAAGAAAACTGGATTTGAAAGCCTGATGCAGGAAGGAGAAAATACGCCGTCATTGGTTTAAACTAATATTAAATCTTAAATTAAAGCTTGTTCTTCACCTGTTATTGTTGCCATCAGTTATATTTTCAGGTTGCTCTATCTTTTAAGAATAATTTCAAATTTATTGAGTGCAGTCTAAAGAAAGCAAACTTTAAAAAAAATCTTTAAAAAGTCAAAGTAAATATGTAAAAACCTGTAAAATTTCAGAAATTTTAAATTAAAAGGGTTTAATGTCCATATATTCATATTTTTAGTGGTGCAATATTACACTTCTATACATTTTCAAAGTAATATAAATCAGCCTTTTGTGTTTTTTTGAAAGCTGAATGAAATGTTAAAAGAGCCACATGTGTTAATGAAAATCAATAGATTTAACAATAACTAATCAATGTTTATTGTATAATTTAGGCTTCAGAAAATACCGTCCAAGTTTGTTTTAGAGGCTGAGCTGATCCAGAAATCATGAATTTATTGAGAAAAAGTTTATTTGACCTTCAACAAAGTGACTTGTAAACATTTCTGCATGAACAGTTTTCTTATTCCTTCATCTTTTAGCTTAATTTGACACTTGATCATTTATCGATTATCTTTTAATGAGTCTGAAGCTCGAGTTACCGAGTTACTCCAGTTCCCTCTGCGTATTTATCATGTTTTCATTTATATTTAATTTGCTCTTCAAAACGTTTCACAGCTAAAGTAACATCATCTCCCGCCTCACCTTCTGCCGTGCGGTGCAGTCCGGGGGTTTGTACCGGCCTCCCTGCTGCAGCACCGATCCCAGCTGATTCCTGACCAGCTCCAGACTGCGATTAGTTTCAAACTCAACCAGAAGCGGACCCACCAGAGACGGAGGCGAGTCGGGACACGGATCCAGAGGCGGAGCCGGTTGAGTCGAGGTCGCTGCTGTTTTCCAGGAGACGTCTGGGGTTTTCGTTACCCAAATATGATCCATCATCTTTCCAAAAACGCTCCTGCTTCCTTTCACCACCTGTTGTGGCACGGAAGGAAAAACCAAAGAAGTGTCTTTGCTGTGGAGTAAAAACACGGTGAAGCACGTCAGAGTCAGTAACGCAGAAAGCGCCAGAACGCTGGTGATTTTCTCCTTCATATCTTTGATTTTAAACTTTATGCTCACTAATGTTTCACAGCTTTGCTTTCTGTCCCTGCAACAAGATCCTGCCGTTTTTTAGAGCAGCTTCCTTCTTCAGCTCACATTTCAGGTGGGAGGTTTGAACAAACTCACATTGTGACTGAGTGTGTACCTGAGGTCAAACCCATTTAGATAAGATGAGCTGTAATAACTAAACAGACCTGCTGCGCTACATATAGACAGTAATGATGATGATCATGATGATACGTTGTGCAACGAGTCCTTAAATTCCCAGAATCGTTTCAGTCATAACGGAAATAAAACCGGTTCATTGTTTTATTTTGGTAGGTTGGACTACTTCAATAGTTTCTAAATAAGAGCATCTAATAAAACAGTGAAATGGCTCTGGATGGTAGTGGGTCTAAATGTCACCAGATAATCTGTTTCTAAGACAGAAGATGTTGTCTCCTTTAAATCAGGACTGAAAACATTAAAGTTTATTACAGATTAGTCAGAAAAGTTCAAATAGTAGCCAGGGGAAACCAACTGGAGCCAGAAGAGAGAAAAAAGAAACAAACAGGAGAATCTAGCAGGGAATGAATGAAATGAGGAGCTTAAATACTTTGGAGTTAGACAGCTGGATGAAGAACAGGTGGCTGATGGGAAACAGGGTTCAGCTGTGAGGGGAGACCAGGCAGGCAGGCTGAGGGAACGTCAGAGGAAAAAACAGGAACAAGGAGAAAAAACTGAACTAAAAGTGTTGGAGAAAAACAAATGCTGCCCATATTTTCTCTCAGGTGTGTTGGTTTATATCAGGGGTGTCATATTTCAGTCCTGGAGGCCCGCTGCCCTGAAACGTTTAGACGTGCCGCTGCTGCAGCACCTGAACGGAATAATTAGGTCATTAAGGCTCCGGAGAACTGACCTACACCAGGAGGAGGTCATCTAAAAACTGCAGGACAGCGACTGGAGGACTGGAGTTTGACACCTGTGGCTTAAATGGAAACATTTAACTCATAATGAGTTCATCGCTAGAAAAGGTCAAAAGGTTGCACAAGCAAAAACATGGTGGTTTTGGTGGAAACAGTGATGATCTGAAAATAAATCCCAATCTGGCCCTGATTGGAATTATGGATGAATAATCAGGTGCATCAATTTGCCCTAATCTCCTTATTACATCTTTAATTGTTTCATATTTTTTATGTCTCTAATGAACAACAACCAGAAAGAATCCAGTCAAACTCTCACCTCACTTCCTGAAATAAGAGATGTGTTCATCTGTGTTTTCTATGGAAGTATCATATTTAGTAGAAACCAGTATTTCCACCTCAGGCTCCAGGTTGTTATGTTGTAATGCAGAAACTCTGAATAGAAGTGAAGTCTCAGACGATCATTTACTTCTTGGTATTAAGGAACATGAAGAACTTTAAGAAACTTTGACTGAACCATCTTTCTGAGAAAAGCTGAAACAGGAAGCTTCATAAAAGCATTCAGATTATTCATGAAAGTAATGGATCCAGTTTTTACCCCCCAATGTTTGGCTTTGTAAACTTTTCATAAACATACAGGAAAAACAAGCTGAAAGAAAAAACAGGTCAGAATTGAATCCTGGGAGTTTTTTTTTTGTTTTGTTTTTATTTTTATTCTGCCATAATCCTAACAAAGGAAACAACCTAAACTCAGGTGAGCTTTGAAACTCAGGTTTCTCAGAGTTCAAACCTGAACAAAGTGAAGCAGAAATAAGTTTCTTTGCTCCTCAAACTCTGGAACAAACTCCCTGAAAACTGGAAGTGCAGAAAATGTTAACTCTTAAATCTTAAATCAAGACTGAAAACCTGTTTGGTCTTTTAGCAGCTTATTCAATAAGGCCCAGTATCCAGTTTAATGTATTTCATTGGGATTTTAATTGAAAGTAGTGAGAACTGACAGCATCATAGAGACGCAGCAGGGAGGGTGTGGTGGAAAACTACACCTCAAGCTTCGACATTAAATTCAGATAAAGCAGCATTAAAAGTCAATTAAAGGTCATTTTATTTATATAGCACGTTTTCAGCAACAAGGTAATACAAAGTCATTTACAGGAATTTAAAGGACAGAAACAAAATAACAAACCAAAGGAAAGAGCAAAAGAAGAAAAAGAATCTAATGTTGATCTAAGTTAAATAAACTAGACACTATTCAGGGTTGTAGGTGAGTATTAGTATGTTTCCTCTGGGCTAATTCCTTTTCTGGGTTGGAAGAATCAGAGTCTAAAAAGTTGTTGCTAAGGTAGTTTTTCTGGATTCTAGGTTCTAATCCCTGTTTGGGTTGTTAGATTAGTGTAAGTAAATATTGTCTGGACTTTCTAAGTGTGCTCTAAATTTGTAAAAGTAATGAGTAATCCACAGTTTCTAAGTAATAATAAAAACTAAATGTTCCTGTTCTGGAAGATTTTTTTCTGGATTCTAGGTTCGTTCTAATTCCTTTTCTGGGTTGCAATAGTAGGAGTCTCTCTGCATAATAATCTAAAAATTAATCTAGTATTGGTCTAAATAGTGAGTACTGTACAGTTTCTAAAAAATAAGCTAAAGAGTGACTAATAAAATAATAAACTAGAGTCTCTGGATTCCAAGTTTGTTCTAATTCCTTTTCTGGGTAAAAAGTGAGAACCCCTCAGTTTCTAATAAAATAAAAAGAAGAAAGGATACATTAGGGCTCATGGCAACATTCAGACAAAACTGTCACAATATGCGGTGAAGAGGTGATGAGGAAGACGCTGAGGACCCAGGTTGTTGAGAATAAAGTGAAGAATTTAATGATGAAACAAATAATAATCCAAGTCCAGGAAGCACAGAATGAGCAGAAGGCTAAGGCTTAAAACTGGTAGCAAGTTTTCACACTAGACATCTGACAACAGACTTAACACACAACTAGACAGACCAGACAAGGACCCAACAAGGAACAAGGAATTAAATACACAGAGAGTAATCAGGGAAACGAGACACAGCTGGGAACAATCAAGGGTAGACAGGACAACACAGAGACTCAATTCACTGAAAACGACACAGAAACCTAAATTAACACAGAGAAAAACCCAAATCCTCACAAAAACAAAAGACAAAGCAAAGACATGAGTGAAGGCGGTGACATCACAGGGCCATGAAACCACGTTGCTCAGCCTCCAGGCAGAAGTCCGATAAGATGTTGTTATCGAGGCATGTCCTTGGGAGCGTTCAGCTCCACAGCTGCATGGATAACAAGAGGTGGGAAGGAGCGTTATGTTTACATATCTTCAAGGAGATTGGAAATATTCAGCCCTTCCAAGGCAACACGAGGAAAGCCAATTCAGATATAAAATGTTTTAGGTCGAGTAGATTATAAAGTAAAATCTTCCCTAGAGTCTCTCCAATACATCTCAGTTCCCAATTATCCAAATTAGTTTGGTCGTTCCATTGAGTTGAAACTGGCAACGTCTCCAAGATCGATTCCATCCAGTTAGTGAGTTTTGAGTCCTCAGCTGGGCTGAGAGTCTCAGCAAGACTCAGATCCAACTTACGTCTCTGTCCAATAACAGTCCGAGTGTTCGCTAGTTCAGCCAAGTCTGTCACAAATTTGTCGATAAGTCAGGAATCCACAAACTCCTAACAGCAGAAATCCTGCTATCATGAATAAATCCAGGGTGAATCCCGCCGGGTGTGTCCCTGCAGAACAAGAAGGCTCTCCTGTGCCCAGAAAATATGATCAATTGCATTGAGAGATCAGTAGACCAGATCCATAATTTGTAGATTTGGAAGATGTGCAAAGAAAGGTTCCAAAAATATAGAAAAAGACAAGACAAAAGCAGAGCAAGCAGGGCAGGGAGGGAGCAGAGGAAAAAAGCGTCTGCCTTCACCGAAAGCAAGAGAAAACGTGCAATCTTTGCATGATTTTGTAAATAATGACAATTTAATGCAAAACTGGCATTTTTAAGGACTTTCAATGCAATTTTAGAGCAACTTTGCATTAAAATGTCGTTATTTACCGAATGACACTTCATGACAGCTTCATAAAGACTCCTTCATGTTTATGACAGTGTCATGCTGCCTTATGTTCACCCTCTCAAATAAGATGCTGCCATGTTTTTGTGTTTGTGCATTTTGAAGGAATATTAATGAATTTAATCTGAAATCCATGCAGTGAGTCACAGAGAGGACTGAGCAGAGGAGAAGTTCTGCAGATTGATATTTTTTATCGCCATCAGACGCCGTCGGACTGAGACTTCATCGCTCATCAGGAGTCGGATGTTTCCAATCCGTCTGACCAGGAAGTAAAGAACATCTGAAAGTTTCTGCTGCAGATATTTGCAAGTATGATCAATTTACATATTCTTGGTAAAACCCAAATGTGTATGAGTGTCATGAATCGGTGCGGTGGATGTGGTGAGGCAGACGCAGCAGACCCAGGTAAAGTGAGAAATGACGGTTTTAATGATAAATAAGTCCAAAATAGTCCACAAACAACCAGGCAGCACGACTGAGCAGAAGCCAGGGCTCAACGCCGGTAGCAACTGATAAATTGACTGGACAACACGAAGGACTGAACGCACATAAGACGATGAATTGACAAGGACCCGACAGAGACGCAGACACACAGGTGGCATTAAATACACGGGAGGGTAATCACAGAAACGAGACACACCTGGGAACAATTAAGGGAAAGACAGGACAACGAAGAGACTCAAGGACAAGAAAAACTCTAAATAAATACACAGACAACACAGAACATGACAATGAGCTTTTGTTTTAATATCTGTACCATCAGTTCTGTCGCCAGCTCTGAATGGCTGCCTGTTGCCACGGCGTTATATCAATATTTTCTGTCAGGTTTATGTAAATGATGAAAGATATATGTAAATGTTCAGCTTGGACTTTATTACTGATGATGAAACAAACTTTCTGTTTGTTCTTCAGACAAGCCCAGACTGAAATGTTGGACACTTTTCTGACTTTGTGTAATAAAAACTTTCTGAACCTTTGAGTTTCAACAACAAACAAGATCATTTCTAATTTTATGCATCTTTTGATAGAGAGGACTCCTGTCATCAGATCCAGAGGACACTTTTCATTTTAGTAACTCTGATCCCAACATTGTTTTCTCAACTTAATGTTGCTCCAGTTGAGCCATTTTAAAGTTTTTTTTTAATAAATAAAGTATATTAGATTAATCTTTCTCAAGTAAATTCTCCTCAAATCCTTTTTGTATGTTGGAAAAATCCTCCAACCTCCAGGAAGAGTTTGTTCTTCTAATCATGTTCATGGCAAAAATAATCATTTTTCCAACATTTCCCTTTCAGGTGTGTTTAGATTTGCAGTTGTTTTCATTGCCACGTTTGAGAAAGTATGAAAGGAAACAAAACCAAGCAGAACATAACCCCACTGAAAAATGCTGGTATGTTTGTAATAACAACTTCACGAATAATTAAAGAAGAGACTGCAAAGAATTTGAGTTCATGAAAAGCAGATTCATTCAACAGCTTACACTCTTAGAAATGTCTGTAAATTTACGGCAGAATTCTAGCAGTAACTTCCTGTTATTATAAAATACGGTAGAATATTGTTGCATTTAATGTCTTCTTCTGTTGTCACAATCAAGACTGACGACTGGCCAAAATAATGGTACAATAAATACAGTATTTTTCCTAGGCATCTTAGAGAATCAGCATTTAAAGTCAATATTAAACAGAAAGAAAAAAATACTTTCTATAATAAATCTTTTAGGGACTGAATCAAAATCTACAGAGCAAAATGTTAAAAATACAGTTTAGTCTAATTCAAAGATAGGAGCTTTAGTTTCCCTACAGAGCTGCTGGTATAGCAGGTTAAACTTCCTCGTCTGGTGTTGATTCTGAAATCTGAAATCCAGACGGAGTTGATCCCACAATTGCAACTGTGACGTCACGTGTTTGTCCCAGGAGCGGGGACAGAAATGGCGTCTTGTCTGGAGCTTATCATAACAAGGTAGTATTTATAATTAGTATTCATGATTAAATATTTATTTTGCTTTAAGTTTACCTTCTGTTACAATATTAATATTTTCTGTTTCGTTGCATTGATAAAATTAAAGAAATACAATAAAGAAATCAGATTTTTGATGTCATTTTTATTATAAAGATCGACAGGGAAAGGGTCATTTTTTCCTTTTGGATCTCAGAAAATCTGCTCCCAAATGCAGTTTGTATAACGACGATCTCTTTCTGTAAATAATCACCGTAAAGTGTGTGAAAAACGTGCATAACGTGCCGCTTATCTGGGCAACAAACTGAGAGCAATAAAACGCAACTTACAGGTATAATGTAAAGCAGTTGTCTTTTGAAAAGGTAAAGTATATAAAATTAAATTAATAAAGTTTAAGTTTGATTTCTGTGCAAATGCCAAGCAAGTCAGTGAAACGGTAAAACAGCAGCTTCCTCTTCTCTTTTGACACGCAGCCGTCCTGGACCTGAGCAACAAAACACAATAATATCACTAATTCTAAATATATACTGACAAAAATCAATAATCAGTTTATAAAAACAACCATCTGTTACTAAATATATATGCTGATGACAAGATTGTGTTCTTACGTGTTTAATGTGACTTTAATGTGTTTCTGTTCTGGACAGTTTCTCAACTTCCAGCTTGGAAGATGTAACTTTAATCTTGATGCAGCAGCTGATGTAACAAACCTTCCCTGGAAATGTTTTTCCACATTACCGGATTTTTCGGACTATAAGCTGCTACTTTCTCCCCACGCTTTCAACCATGCAGCTTACATATGTACGTTTCCTGTTTTATTTTTATTTTTTAATTTGTAGGTGCGGCTTAAATTAAGGTGCGCTCTATAGTCCAGGAAGTACGGTACTCTTTCTGATTTTTGACAACTTCTCGCTCCAGAGCAAACATTCAGGTAATCCTTCCGCTTTGGCAATGAATGCAAATGATTCGGTCCAAGAACTGCAGAATCTCTCCTGGGTTATTTTCCTCTTCGCTCTCCATGGCCCAACACACACCTGTCGGGTTGTTTACCACCTGCCTCGCGCCGCCCAGCTGGAAGAAACGTCACAGGCTATGATGCAAATCTTCGTTGGCAGAAATGTTGAAGTTTAATATTTATTCTACACATTTTTATAGCGTTTGAAAACGTTAAGACCGACTGTGTCATTGTTGTGGATAGGTGAGGCGCGGGATCACCTGGTGTTATTACTGATTGTAGATCAGCTGTTGCTCACCTAGTGACTTCAGTGACTGGCTGATGGGGAGGTTTATTGTATGTTTTTGTCTTTGATTACTGTTTAAACCTGCGGATCCGATTTTAATGCTGCTTTGGACACTGTTCTGGATATTGACAATATCGACAAAATAAATCCATCTTAAACTGCATCCTGGATTTAAGTTTGATCAGCTGGCGCGTCAACAAGGATTCCCCTATTCAGCTGCTGGGCGACTTTGTTTGACAGTCGCTAATAGTCATGTTTGTCCTCCTAAACCATACTGTATATTAAAAACTGTTTCCCACCCACACCTTTTTCCATTTTCAAACATTTTTGAAAAAGTTCCATGGAGCCACTAGGAAAATACAATGACATGGTTTTAAAGTTTTAAAGCAAGTTATGATTAACATTTGGTGATGTTTTCTCTTTACATAATTAAAAACAGGATCATTTTTCCACATTAAGTAAAGAAAGCTTTATATATTGTACCTGCTGTCTTCAGAGTGCCACACTATTGATATTCTCCCAAATGTTCCCATTTTTGATTATGTTTTTTAGTCGCTTCATTGGGATTAACCTGG
This sequence comes from Xiphophorus hellerii, assembly GCF_003331165.1. Taxonomy (NCBI): domain Eukaryota; kingdom Metazoa; phylum Chordata; class Actinopteri; order Cyprinodontiformes; family Poeciliidae; genus Xiphophorus; species Xiphophorus hellerii. The sequence goes on from NC_045692.1 coordinate 24,832,712, forward strand.
GAAGATGGTATCCAGAAAGGCAGGAAAAATCATTCAAAAGAAAAAGCAGACAGTGAATGTTCAGGTTTCCACCTTCATCAAAAACCTGACGGACTTCAAGTGGCTTTTCATACAAGTTACTTGGTCTTTTTTTCTTTTAAATATTTCTGTTTCCACATCATTTAAGACCTAAATTATATTGTTGTATCTTTTTCTGCTGGGCGGTGCCTTCATGTGCCTCTAATAAAGTAAGAGCCACTTGGACTCTTGAAAACCGTTAATAGTTTTCACAGTTTAAAACCCTGTTGATTCTAGAATCCCACATTATTTCAACCATGTTGCATTTTTGATTTTTATAAGTCTTTTTTCTTTGATTTGTTTAGTGATACCCAAAGCATGGATGTTTCTTTAACAACTGTGTTTTTATGTTCTTAAGATTGTAGAAATTACCAAGTTAAACCCAGTTTATGTCACTGTAAACTGTAAGTCTTGAATTTTTATTCCAGTGTTACTGAAACTATGTCTTGACTTTGAAGGCCTATTTTTTACCAGTTCTCTGAGGAATGATTATGTGTTATGAATGTTTGAATATAATGGAAATATGCATCTGGTTTGAGGCAAAGTGATGCCTTTACATATAGATTCTGTTCTGAAGGTTACTTATCGCATCCTCCTTTGAGTTATATGAAGTTATGATTATGCAGATTATGCATTTTAGAACCGCACCAATTTTAGCACCTCTAACAAGAAGCCTACTCTGGGTTAGGCTTTACTATTCTATCGTAAAACTAAGACTACTTTAAAATGTTGCATTACACTTTCTTTTGCAGTAGCTTATTCATAAAATGAATGCACTAGTTAAACTAAATTTACAGTAAAACACTGGCTCTTACAGATGCCAGTGTTTGAAAGTATATTTACTTCCACCACTGTATTTTACAGTGAGGCACGTTGAGGCACAAACGTGCAGCAAACAAACAGATGCAAACAAAAACATGCTGGAAACAGAAGGACTCCAGACCACTAGGGGGAGTCGAACAAAGAACAGCTGTGTCCGAAGTCAGGGTTTGCATCCTTTCAGGGGCCTTGAGAATCGGGTTAATGTTGCCACTGAACTGTCACAGAAATATCCTCCTTTATTTTTGCCACTCAGAGTTTCTGTAAGTTTAATTTTTTTCCACATAATCAGTTTCTGTGGCTCTACAGGATTATTAAAAGCTATTTGCCAGCAGAAATGCAGCTTCTTTTCCAGATCCAATGTGTTTTTATCTCCAGGTTATTAATTATTAATGCCTCATATGGAGAGAAATTTACTCCAATATTATTGCAAACGTTTGTTCCAGAATAAAGTCCAGCCACCAAAGCGAAAGGAACCAGAGCCGAGCTGTAAAACTGTCTGTTTTTTAACAATTACCAGGAAACTGGTAAAAATGACAGAATATTAAAAATATCATTCATTTCAGAAAGTGAACTAGATTCCTCACAACCTTTGTGGTGTGGAAGATATTTTTATTCAACTCTCTGGTTTAAATTTGTCTTTTGAAATCTAATCAATATGTGAATTCAAATTAAACACATTTTGAACATTTATTATGTTGTTTTCTTCATTTGATAAGAATAAAAACTTAAATAATTACTACAGTAAAGCTGAATTTAAACGCAGAACAGTAGGTAAAAGTACATAAAATGAATTCTTGCATAATTACAAAGAACACACAAATATGAATAAATTAAAATAAATGTAAACATTTTTCATTTGAGTTGTTGCTTAAATTGTTTCCTTCATTTTGTTTGGTTCATTTATGTTCCTCATTCTCACATCATGCAAATTAAAAGATAAAAAAATCCGGGACATTTCAGGTTTAATGTTCCAAGAAACATTTTCCTGATGAGTAAAGAGAGAGAGAGAGCAGTGATGAACCAGAAGATCCAGTTTCTGGTTAACAAATAAAGCATCAATCCTTGAACAGATCCGGGAGATGCTTTTCATCTGACATGGATCTTCTGACTCGTCCGTCTTATAATTAGACTTTTGTTAAAGCAGCTGAAGGCCTGATGACTGAGAATAAAATCTAAAAGCAAAACAGAGCAACAGAGCAGGAAAAAACAAAAAGCAGAAGATTCTGCAGCGGCTGGATCACCTGAAAAACCAACCAGGTTGAATCAAAATGCTGAAAACGTTTTTTAGCCGGTTGGTGTGTCTCGCTGCCTTCAGCCTGGTTTGCTTTGCTCTGTTTCTGTTTTACTCCGAGAACAGAAAATTATTTTCCATCGCTTCATTAAACAGAGAAACTGACCCGGAGGAATCTGCAGGTCCGACAGGACGTCCAGGAAAGTCTCTGGATCCGTGCGCCGACGTCCCTCCGAACCTGCAGGGAGTTCTCCAAGTGGAGTTCAGAACCTACCGGACCCTGCAGGACGTCCGGAACCACGTCGGCCCGTTCCTTCAGGAGGGAGGCCGGTACCGACCAACCAGCTGCAGGGCGAAACAAAAGGTTGGTGAAAACATGGAAAAATAATGAATTTAATTGAAGTTTCCTCTGAAACTTTTATATATGTCGTCGATGCAAAAATAAACTCGTAAATGAAATAAAAATAAATGAATGAATTTTTTAAGTGAAAAAAAATCTGAAATTCAGATTTCAACTTGAAATTATTTGTTTTGAAGTAAAACTGCTTGATTAAAACGGCGCGAAGTTCATGAGATAAAGTTTTTGTGCCACGAAATTCCGTGAAAGAGGTGAACGGAACCTGGTACCAGAGGCCCATTAAATCCTGTTTACATCGTTTTAAACTGTGTGATTTTGAGCGTGAGTGGGAATAAAAATAGCAGCAGGTATTTTGTTCCATATAACACAGTAGGAGTGTAACAGGTAAACCTTTATGGATGAAACTCCACTAAAAACCCACCTGTTTAGGATTATATTTGAAACGTAATCAATTACAAATTTATTGATGGAACCTGAATAAATGTCATGTTTTGATTATTTTTTTATTTATTTTTTTTCTCCGACGAGTTTTTGCGGCGCTAGTGGCTCGTATTTTTGCGACAGTAGGCAGACAGGAAGGAGGAGGGGGAAGACATGCGGCAAAGGTTTTTTTTTTATTTATTTATTTTTTTTTATTGCAAACAAAGAACATATGTGAACAACATAGAACAATAATAGTTACAAACAGATACAACATAAACGGGCTTTACAGAACATAGAACAATTATTTTACAATGTCAAAATCAAATCGGTGCTCGAGGGTTGCAGTTCTTTAAGGGCAGTAATAATTTGAATGGCTTTAGCATTTGAACTGATTTTTAAGGATTCTAAATAGATATTAATAGAAGATAATAAAATCTGGAAATTAGGTTTTTGTTGTAAATGTTTGGAGGTGTGAATATGATATTTACCATAAATAATAAAAAAGTTGACAACATATAAAAATTCTGTTTTGACAAGTTCACATTTCTCCATCCCAAACAAAATATCCTTATTTGTTAAAGTAATATTGAGATTTTTTTGATGAAAAAAATTGACATATCTCTCCAGAATATTTTGGTATAATTACAATCCCACAAAGATGAACAAGCTTTTCCTCATTATTTTTACAAAAAGTACACATAGGGTCCAAATCCCATTTATATCTTTTTATCAAAAATGCTTTAACAGGATAAACATTGTGAATAATTTTATAAGAAATTTCTCTTACTTTATTGTTTATTAAGTATTTTTTTTAGAAGTATCCAAGTCCACTTCCAATTTATATTTTCAAAAATGCTGGACCAATAAAATATACAAGCTGGTGAAAAAACAAGATCTGGTAATAGAGTCTTTCTTAACATTTTGTTGGTTGTTTTCTTACTTAAAAAAGGGCAATCATAATCAACATAAATGGAGTTTGGATCAAAATTTGGCACTGAGTGAATTGGATCTGGAGGTAAAGATGATAAAAGCTTTAATGAGCCACTGGGGATTGCGTCAAACACCACAGCATATTCTTTAGGGGTGACAGGAAATTGGAAATGTAACATAAAATCAGAATATGACAATAAATGACCATTTGGATTTAATAATTGGCTTACAAGTAATATTCCCCTATCAAACCATTTTCTATAAAAGATTGTCTTATTTTTGTATTTAATGTCTTCATTATTCCAGATATAGTATTTGTGGGGAGAAAAATTGTGTTTGTACAAAAGTGACCAGCTTAAGAGCATTTGTTTATGAAACATAGATAGTTTTAGGGGTATTTTGGGTATACTGTAATTGCACCTAAGAAGAAAGGGTAATCCTCCAATTTTGTCAAAGTTGTAAATGGGAATAGCATTCCATATAGAGTTTGGGTTTTTTAGAAGATTTTTTAAATATTTAATTTTAAATGAATTGTTTAAAGATGTGAAATCAAGGGCTTCAATTCCACCGACATGCGGCAAAGGTTCTCGGGACCGGGAGTCGAACCCACGACATCCGCGTCGAGGACTAAGGCCTCCAAACGTGGGGCGTGCTAACCCCCTGCGCCACCACAGCACGCCCCGTGTTTTGATTGTTGATTCTGTGTTTCATTGTGTTTCTGTGTTTGATGTAAAGATTGTCATGATGGGTTCAAGGTTTCTAGCCCACATGCAGAACACAAGACAGGAGAGTTGGAATCAGTTTAAGTGATTTATTGAGATACACAATTATCAGAGTGTGGCAAAGTGGTCTGGTCCAGGGAATCAACGGTAACGGGCAGCAGTGGTTCACTGCGAGGGGAAAGAGCAGACTGGTGAGTTCAGGGGTCGTGGGAACCTGGAAATCTCAGATCAAACGCAGACTGTTCTTACTTGTCAATGTCAATGTCAAATTTATTTATATAGCACCTTACAGCAGACAAGACTGCACCAAAGTGCTGCACAAAAACAACAACACAAAAACAACAACACAATGACAAAACAGAACACACATCACATCACCACATACTTGTGGTGGTTGGATCTGAATCTTGGAGGGTAACTGAGTATGTCCAGGGTCTCGGTCTCTTAGTGGGTCCAGGAACAACGGAGGAGTGCGGCGGAGAACGGACAGGTAGGCTCGGGTGCAACGGAGACACAGAGGAGTGGTTCGACCGCCAGCCGTGGGATCCAGGAGATACTTGTAAAACAACGGAGAGGTGAGTCTGGGAACTCGGGCAACCAGTGGGTACTTTCCATGGCGTCACGAGGGCGGTTCTGAAACCAGGAAAACTGCCAGGATCTGGTCAGCGGGTCCAGAGTGTCAAAGGGATCACCTGAAGGCAACAGAGAAACACAAAGAGAATCACTGGAAGGCTCAAGGTAACGAGGAACACAGAGACAGGGCTCAAGGGGCTCAGAGGTACCGTGACTGGCAAACACTCAGGCGACGCTGGACTGGCGGTCAACTCCTTAAGTATGCTCCGCTGATGAGGGTAATTGATGACAGCTGTGGATGATGACACCACCGCACTCCAACCGGAACCTGTCGCCATCTGGTGGTAAAAGGTGGAAAAGGCGCACAGGAAAACCCCACCAAGAGAACCAGAGAACCCCGGAACATAACAAAGATCTTTGAAATGCCTTGCTGCTGAAATGTGCTATACAAATAAAATGTGATTGATTGAAGTTTTGATCCGCTGAATACAAAACATTTCTAAAATAAAATTAAAGTATGTCTTTTAAACATTCTAAATTTTATATGATCAGATTTCCTCTGACGTCAGGATGTCCGCAGACTGATGAGAACTAGAATGTTCTGAGGTTTCAGAGAGAGAAATTTCTATAGATTAAAAAGTTTCCTCCAAAACACAAAGAAACTCAGATGTTTAGAAAAATTATTAGATTTTGACCAAAAATAGTCAGAAATGGACAGAGATTAAAGTTAAAACTGCATGTTTTGCCGCCAGGGGTCGCTGTTTCAAACCTTCTTACTGATTTATTTATTTGAGAAAACAAGATAAACATTTTGACATACATAAAAATGTGAAATGCTCGAAGGTCCAAGGATGAAGTAAAATGTTTTTGTTCCTATAAAAACAGGTAAAAAACTAGAAACTTAAACTGATTTTATGCTGTTATTTTCAATACATTTAGTTCTACAAGTTACTCAACTTTTTATTATGTGTTGAGTTTTAGATTTCTCTTAAATGAGCCGTTCATTTAAAACAGGGAGTTTAACTCGTTTTGGGTCGATCTCTGCTTCAGCTCACCTGGATGAAACGGTCAGGTGGTCAGCAGAACCGGGTCTGGAGCAGAACCTCCAGACCCGAACGGTCTGGACCGGCCGGTTTGAATGTCTCAGCTCCAGAACAGCTGATTCAAATGGTCCAGCCTGTTATAAAGTTCTGATGATAAATGAACCGTCATTTGATTTGAACTGAAACCCAACACACCGTCCTGCACAGACTGGACTTTAACAACCACAAGCTTCTGCATTATAACTTCATGTTTTACATATAAGTATACAAATGTTATATAGTTATGAATTTAAATAAAACTTCACCAGCAAAGTTTTGGTAAACATTTTAATGCTATTCTAGATGTTGAATGAACCGTCTGCGCTACAGCAGAACAAGCGTCCATTTAAATCCCGTAATGCCAGTTGGGTTTATAGCTCAGATAATTCTGCAGATTCAGTATTTTATTTTACGTCCATCTTCTAGGTGGCTGTCATCATCCCGTTCAGAAACCGGTATGAACACCTGACCCACTGGCTCTACTACGTCCATCCGGTCCTGATGCGTCAGCAGCTGGACTACGGTGTGTACGTCATCAACCAGGACGGAGACGGAGCGTTCAACCGGGCCAAGCTGATGAACATCGGATTTGTTGAAGCACTGATCGAATACGATTACGACTGTTTTGTCTTTTCTGATGTAGACCTGGTACCAATAGATGACAGAAACCTCTACAGATGTTCTGACCATCCCAGACATTTATCTGTGGCTGTGGACAAGTTTAACTTCATCCTGCCCTACGCCACCATCTTCGGTGGCGTCTCAGCTTTGTCCAAACAGCAGTTCCTTAAAGTCAACGGCTTTTCAAACACCTTCTGGGGCTGGGGGGGTGAAGACGACGACATGTCGCAGCGGATCTCTTACAGACGGATGTTCATATCCAGACCAGACTCCGTCACTGGGAGGTACAAGATGATACAACATGAGAGAGATTCTCACAACGATCCAAACCCAAGAAGAGGTCAGAAACTGAGAGAAACCTATTTTAACATGGACAAAGATGGGCTTAATTCTCTGAATTACACAGTCAGGGAGATTAGGAAGGATTTATTATACACTTTAGTTACAGTGGATGTTCAGGTTGATGTGGATCCAGATGTTTCTGTCTCAGAGTTCAATCAAAGCAAAAGTCAATTTAAAACCAGCAGAAAAAAAAATGAGTCCAATCTGGTCAGTCCTGCAATCCACAACAGCAAGGCTTTATAACGTTCAACTCAGTCCAAACTAAACCGATGCAGCAAGCATGTGGCGACTGTGGACAGGATCAACCTACATTAAACGGGTCGAAGCCTCCAGCAGAACCAGCTGGTGGATCCACTTTATGAACTGGCAGAACCGGATCTTCCACCAAACGCTCGTCAGACCAAAGTAAAACTGTTTTTACTTGATTCTCCTAAATTCAGCCATGATGTTTGTCTTGATTTATTTCTGATTGAGACTCTGAGGGAGTTTCTACCATCCAAACATTTAAATTAAAAACCTGTTTTTTTATTTAAATCATTCAGATTTTTATATGCTGTAAACAGTAAAGGGAAGGACTTTATTAAATAAACAATGAGGGGATATGTAATGAAATGATTCATATTTATAAAGTCTTATGAAATGATTTTGGTTATTTTTCATGTAAAAATGAACCAGATTGAAGGAAAATCTCATAAACAGGATTTTAGTGAAAATGAGTCTTTATTCTCATGCAGTCTCAAATGTTTTCAGTAAAATGTTCTGTAGCTTCCTGATAAAGAGGAGAACAGAGGAAGTGAGCAGCTGCTGGACTGTAATAACTTTATGAGATTCTTTAAAAATAAAACTCATTTTCCTAAACAAAACGTCGTTGGCCTCATTCTGAACGTGATTACTCCGTCTGTTAGAGAGGCAGCGCTGAATGAAACTACAGGCTGTTTGGGCTCCTATATTCTCATTTAAATATATTAATATTAATATACAGTATATCTTGTCTGCTAAAAATGAGCAAAGATTACTAAACTAAACATAATCTGCTCAGAAAACGTCGTAATTAAAGCTAAATTGGACTCTAAATCATAATATGTGAACAGCCTGGCTGCAGGTCCAGATGAGTCCGTCGGTTGTTGGACCCGGAGAAATGTTCAGGTTCTGATGTGACAACAGACACAAACCCAAAATAAATCCCAACCTGACCCGTCTGTGACTGGAAAAATCCAGTTGAGTTTGTTGTGTTAAACACTCACCCAGCAGGAGGTTTTAATAGAGCCGCGTTGTCCAGAGAGGTTTAAATGGAAACCAGTATTCCCAGTATGGAGCTGAAACGCTGTCGGGGAAATCTCAGGCTGATTTACTGCTGGGCATTAAACCATCAGGAAGAACTTTAAGAAACGTCCATTATTTCTTAAAGCCAGTGCGTCCAGCGTTAATGTTTGTTCCTGTTTTTTTATTTTTGACCTGTTTTGTAATTTTCATACTTTTATGAAAATAAATTATTTTGTCTTTGAAATACTAAACTCTCCACAGCTTTTAATGTGACATCATTTAAAAATATTAAATCAGACATTCTGATCAGTTACTCAGCACTTGAGAAGCATTTTTAACAAATAGTTTTTAAAACTTTTTATTAATGCCCTGGATTACTTCTTTAAAAACACATGGAAGTTGAGCTGCTCTTACTTAGCCTCTGATCCTATAAGGTGTTTTTAAAATGTTGACCTTTTCCTTGATTTTATTTTTATTCTGATTTTATCCAAATCCCATTGAATTAAAACTGATCCTCTGAACCAGCTACATTTTCTAATTTACGTTTTTCTGCTGCTGCCTGTGGTTAGTAACTAGTTACATTTACTTGAGTAAAAATTGTACTTTCAGAAGCATTTTTATTGCACTGTACTTTTTACTTTTACTTGAGTAATTTTACTTTGAAGTATTTCTACTCTTACTTGAGTAAAATGTCTGTATTTTCTACACTTTGAATGAAAAATAAACATATTTTAATAAAAGAAAATCACCAGACACACCTGCAGCTTTTGCTAAAGTTTTTTTATTGAAAGAAACCGAGTCGGAAAACTTTTCTTTTGCCTGATTTGGTTGTTTTTGTTATTTATATGAATTATTGTCACACTGGTCTTTAAAATACCAAAATTTCCACTTAACTTTATATTTTGTTGCATCTGATGATGTAATTTTTAAATATTAAATGATTTATGATTTGATCAGTTACTCGGTACTTGAGTAAACTTTTTACCAAATACTTTTTTACTCTTATGATTCATTTCTTGGACGGATACTTTTTACTTTTATCTGAGTAAAGATATGTGGAAGTACTTTTACTTGAGTACAATTTGTGGGTACTCTGCTTTCATACCAGTAATAGTACATGGTATATATATATATATATATTACCATTAGTTTAGCTTTGATAGTTTGTAATGTCATTAAAACAGGTAATTTTTCACGTTTTGTTTCGTAGAAAACGTTTAATGGCGCTTCGTGACGTCCGCCGGACGTTACCAGACAACTACCCGGGGAAGATGTTTAAACCTTCAGTGCTAACTGTTAGCATGCCGAAAACGGCCTTTAAACTGTTGTTACTTTTTTCTTTTTCCAGCCTGACATTCTTTGCGGTGCTTCTGCTTCACCTGAAAGCTAGAAATGTCCCCGCCGCGGTACCGAGCAGCCTGGTAATTATCAGAAATAATACTTCCGTAACCATACTGGCAGCGGCAGTCCGACCGAATACGACACCGACGCCAGGAAGGTCAGGAGGAGCTCTGGGTCCGTGTCCCGACGTCCCTCCGAACCTCCTGGGATCTCTGTACGTGGAGTTCAGAACCAACCGGACCCTGCAGGACGTCCGGAACCTGGTCGGCCCGTTCCTTCAGCAGGGAGGCCGGTACCGACCATCCAGCTGCATCGCAAGACAAAAGGTTGGTGAATAAATGTAAGAAATGAAGGAATTCCTGGTCGGGTTGGATCTTTGGACCGCAGTCCATAATAACTACTACGGAGAAAAACAGATGCGTTCATCAGCTTGGGATCCGGAGAATCTGCTGAATATTAATTAAATGCGACTGAACATGTCAATATGTCAACAATATATAAAAATTGAGGATATAAAGAGAATATAATTTTTTATGTCGTCAGTCAAAATAATGAATGACAAGAAACTTCAAGCACCATCTTTGATTTTACTTCTAAGAATTTTATTTGAAGCTAATCTGGCACCCAAAAATGAAATAAAACCTTTAAATAATTATCAATCATTAAAACTGATACCCTTATTATTAATAACTTCAATAACTTCTGCGCTACAGCAGAACAAGCTTCCATTTAAATCCCGTAATGCCAGTTGGGTTTATAGCTCAGATAATTCTGCAGAATCAGTATTTTATTTTGCGTCCATCTTCTAGGTGGCTGTCATCATCCCGTTCAGAAACCGGTATGAACACCTGACCCACTGGCTCTACTACGTCCATCCGGTCCTGATGCGTCAGCAGCTGGACTACGGTGTGTACGTCATCAACCAGGACGGAGACGGAGCGTTCAACCGGGCCAAGCTGATGAACATCGGATTTGTTGAAGCACTGATCGAATACGATTACGACTGTTTTGTCTTTTCTGATGTAGACCTGGTACCAATAGATGACAGAAACCTCTACAGATGTTCTGACCATCCCAGACATTTATCTGTGGCTGTGGACAAGTTTAACTTCATCCTGCCCTACGCCACCATCTTCGGTGGAGTCTCAGCGTTGTCCAAACAGCAGTTCCTTAAAGTCAACGGCTTTTCAAACACCTTCTGGGGCTGGGGGGGTGAAGACGACGACATGTCGCAGCGGATCTCTTACAGACGGATGTTCATATCCAGACCAGACTCCGTCACTGGGAGGTACAAGATGATACAACATGAGAGAGATTCTCACAACGATCCAAACCCAAGAAGAGTTCAGAAACTGAGAGAAACGTATTTTAATATAATCAAAGATGGGCTTAATTCTCTGAATTACACAGTCAGGGAGATTAGGAAGGATTTATTATACACTTTAGTTACAGTGGATGTTCAGGTTCCAGCAGGCTGATGTGGATCCAGATGTTTCTGTTCCACACCTGGACGATTGGACCAAAACAAAAGTCAACTAATAAAACAGGGAGAATAAAACGGAATAGTCCAAGTTCATCAACCCAACAATGCAAGATGGGACTTGGTTGGTTATTTAAATTACCGAAGGTGTTGCTGTCCTGGACGGAGGCGTACTGGTGTCTGTTTGACGACCAGTTCATGTGTTCAAACTGGAAACGATGGCATGGAGTCGTGGACTTTGCAGCAAGCATGTGGCGACAGTGGACAGGATCCACCTCCTTCAAACAGGTCGAAGCCTCCAGAACCACCGAAGCGGTTCTGGTGGACCTGAAAGGCGGATCCACTTTAAGAAGTGACGGAACTGGATCTTCCACCAAACGCTCTTCATGTTCAGACCAACGTAGATCAGTTTGATTCGATTCTCCAACATTCATAACGATGACATGAAACTTTGTTGGTTTATTATTGATTGAGACTTTTTCCCTGTTGGAGCTTTTATTGGTTCGATATTGGTTCTGTTTTTAATAAAGTGAAGCACAATAAGGTGATGGATTTTTAAGAATTAAATAAATTCTTAAAAATGTATTAATTCTAAAATAAACAATAAATATAATGTAAATGGAGATTTCAGTAATTTAATATTTTTATTATCTTACGTTTCTAAGGCTGTTTTGTTCTGTATAATCTGATGCATGAATAAAAGTTTTTAAACTTTTAAAGTCTAATCATTATGATGTATTTATCATTTATTTGACTTTACAGTAGATATTATTCACATTCCTTTATAAATATTTAAAACACACTTCACTGAGATTAATAATCTGTTTTTCAAGACAGACCAGGAGTGTTGGGTCTCAGAAATGTGATATGAAGACAGAAAAACTGCAGTTTTTGTTCCTAGTTTCCTGTTTTCAGTAACTTTAATTTGCTATACAGTTGGTAGCTTCAGTAGCTTCCTCATAAAATGGAGGCAGACAGGAAGTACGTAGCTACCGGTCAAATCTGATTGGCTCACAGTGAAAAATAAAGGAGACAAGAAAACCATATAAAAGAAAAATAAAAAGTAAAAATGAAAGATTTCATGGGTGAAATTCAACCAATAATACTGAGGTAAAGTAATTCAGTTTTAAATAAAGAAATAAAATGTCTCTTAAGTTTTAAAATAAATTCTACAAGTTAAATCAGTTTTAATATGATTTTACTGGAAGATTAAATCAGGAACCTGTTAAATGTTTTCAACACACTAGCGCCCTCTGGTGGTCTCAAAGTAACTGCACATATAAATATGTTTAAAAATCACTAAAGAAGAAAACTTCATGAATTTGACTCCATTCTACATGGATTCTGTGTTTTAGTCAAATGTTGTTAAAAGCTTCATGTTTTACTAAAACATGAAGATAATTTGAACCATAAAGATAATTACTACATGTTAGAGCATGAGCACAGACCATAACATACAATACAAATTGTTTAAAATGTATTAAAAGGAAGGATTTTTTAAGTACTTACTTTAAAATAACATTATTTATAAGCTACAAACACCAAAACTCTGGAAAATATTTAAAAGCCACCAATGAACCTCAGTTTATATAAAACTCAGGAGGATGAAGGAGGTAACGTTTCCCTCCAGGTCAGGCAGAGACCAACCGTTAGTAAGAACCTCAGAGTTTCAGATTCTGTCTTTTGTTGATGAGTCTGGAAATAGTTCATAAATATGCAGCCTGGCCTGTTGGAGTATCTGGGTGAACAGGAAGCTGTCATGATGGTGAAAAGAGAAACAACTCAGGCTGCAGAAAAACAGGAAGATGGTGGTTACAGTCAGCTGACTTACTGAAGGGCGACAGAGCAAATGGCTTCGTTCTCACAGGTTCCAGGTTTAATCCTGGTCCTTCCCTCAGATAACTGCATCACAAACATCCACCAAGAGCGAATTGATGGAGTTATGAGTGATGGAGGCTGCGGTGTGGGATCGCCCTAGAGGAAGATGCTAAAGGTACAAAAATAGGTGAGCAATATGAACGATGGAGGATTTATAGATATATAAAACTGAACATAAAGCTGTATGTTTATGTTCAGTGGTTCTGGTTTTCATTCAGTTTTCTCAAACTTTCCTGTTGATCGATTCTCTGTATTTATTGTTGTTTTGCTCTATTGGTTCTTTTCCAACCTGAACCTCAGACTGGATGGAGATCGTGATCAGAATCTGTTTTTGTTTCCATGATAAAAGATCCCAGTTTCCTGTCTGACATGTAGCTGCTGATGAAACACTGAATAAAATCAGCTCCAGCTGAACATCTAAAGCATCTGAAGAGGTTCTGACCCGAACCAAACGGTTCTGTCTGAGAAGAAACTCTTAACAATCAGTTTGTCATCAATAATTATCTTCACTTTGTAAGAAAAACATTTACTTGTGAAACAAATGTACTTTTAGGAGTCTTTTTATCAAACCATACGTTTTAAATGTAAAACATTATTATGGCTGAGACTCGTATTATTTCTCTCCAGAAGTTCAATCATTTCAAAAAACAAACATTTGGCCAATCAGCATCGCTGAGCTCAATGCTTTTGGCGGCTGGAAATATTTGATCTGTCATAGAAAATGACAGAAAGTTTTGTATCACTTTGGTGATCATGGAGATCATAGCAGGAAAGGAAACGTTGGACCAAATTCTCCATCTTGTTTGACAAAACAGAGGATTTTGCAGCTGGCCGTCAGCCACAGCTTCTGTTTTATCACTTTTAGTTTCCATATTGCTTTGCTCTTTTCTGCTGTTTACTTCCTCTGTTCATCAGCCACTAACATTTGTTCTTTGCTGATAATCAGCTCTGAACGTTGTGGTTTAGTTGATGCTTACGTTGCTCTGGTTAGCATAATGCTAATGCTGTTTTCATGTTTAAATCGTTAACAATGATGATGCTCCTGCTGCCTTTCCAGTTTCTGCTGCTGTTATAATGTTGCTGTCTGGTTGATTTCTTGATGTTTGCGGGTCGGAGGGTCGTTCTGGTGCCGTTCTGGTGCCGTTCTGGTGTCGTTCTGGTGCCGTTCTGGTGCCGTGTTGGACAAGGAGGAGCTGAAGTTTGGTTTGCTAACTCAGATCTTTGAACATTAATCTCTGTTAGGTTTCTCTGACTCTGATTGCTGGATAAATCCAGGGGTTTGCTTCCTGTTGTGGTTCCAGCAGAACATGGTTCTGAGTTGTACCTGTGATTATTTGATCCGGTTTCACTGCCAGAGTGCTTTAGTTCTTTTAGGCAGGAATCTCTCTGCTGTCTGGCGTCTAGTCGATCCAGAAAAGTTCAGTTTTGGTTGAATTTAGCCTGCTGTTTGTTCAGAGTTAAACATTAGTTTTTGGTTTTTTTTACAGTTTTGGGTCTGATTCGGTGTTGACACAGATTTAATGTTTAGTCCTCATATTTTCTGCCTGAGCTCCTCTGTGCAGGTGTTGCTGATCACAGAGTTTATAAAGTTTCTGCTACTTCCTTCCGTCCTCGCTCTTCATGTTCACTCTCTGCCTCCTGAGGCGTTTGGTGCTTCAGGAGGCACCAAACGCCTCCGGAAGCATTTGGTGCCTCTTCTCCCCTCATCATGACCATTTGAGTTTATTATTAATCCTTAATAAATATTTATTTTATGCAAGACAAGTTAAAGTTTATTTATATAGCACATTTACAGCAAACTCAGCTGACCAAAGTGCTTCATAACAATCACAAAATCACAGATAGGTTGATTTAAAAAAACAAAATAACAAAATTTGCAGTAAAATGCCAAGAAAATACAGATTATTTTTTGTTGCAGCAATTTCCCCCAAAAAACCTAAAATTTTATACCTTTGTAAATGATGTCTAATAAGGTCTTTGAACATTTTCTGTCTGGTTTTTAATACAAATAGATTTTTGTGTAAGAAAAAGTAGTTAAAGTGTTTATTATTTGTTAAAATAAATCCTATTCAATTAGAAACCAGCAGTTTCTCCATCTAATTTGGTTTATGTGACCTTTGACCCCTCTGGTGGAAATCAAAGAATAATTAATTGAGTTTTTTTTCTTTTTGCTTAACGTTGAGGAAAAATGTTTGATTATTCTCTATGTTAAAAGTTTTGAACTTGATATGGTTAAATGTTGTAATTAGATGTAAAAAATCAAATGTTTTTGATTTCTGGAGAACATATTCAGTTCAGGTCTCATCATATCAAAGTCCCACAGACGACTGACGGACACAGGATCTCCAGATCTGTTATTCTTTTACATAAATAAGCAATAATTCACACATTAAACTTAAAATTAGATTTCAGTTTCTAATATTTTGTCTTGATAATCAGGATGTGGAAACGACATAATGAAAATATTCATATGGAAAAAGATTATTTATGTTTTTTTCTCTTTTGATTTCCCAGGTCCATTAACAGAGGAGCCAGAAAGAAGATGAAAGAATCATTATAAAAATTATTCTAAAAAGAAACTCATATTCATCAGGATTCACTTACTGGACTTTCAAAAGAAAACAGAAATGCCTAAAACCAAAGATAAATGTGGAAACAGGTTCTCCTGGTTCTGTTGCTGCAAAACGTCAACAGAACCAGGAGAACCCAGGACTGAAACATATGATGACGCTTCTGATACATGTGATTACTCCTGTTGTTTGGTTAGATCATCATCTTGTCTGAAGGGAAGACCTCTAAGGAAAAAGGTATATTATCACGGAATGGTTCAAGAAAGACCAGATTATCAGTATATCCATGCATGTCTTGAAAACCTTGAGCTGAAATTGCCCCGTTCCAATATCGGATGCCATGTTGCTGAAATCAGTGACAGGCCTGAAGATTCATTTCCTGAGAACAGCAGCAGAGACACAGTCAGTGAGGTTGTGGAGATCAAAGCAGCTGCTGAACAAACTGAACCTCAGATCAGATCAGAAAACATCAAACCTGCTGAAACTCAGACCGCCGTCCTTCATGAACAGCTACAAAACCTAGAGCTAAGGGAGAGGACAAAATCCTCTTCCTGTTTGTCTCAGAGCTGTCCCTCATGGAGTCAGGATCCTCCTCTAGACGTCAGTATCTTACCCCGAGCTGCTAGTTTACCCAACATGAAGCTCCACAGCAGCTTTGAGGAGTTTACTCCTGGTTTCTGTGGAGATGCAGATGATGAAACCTACTGGTTCCAGTGCTCCAGTCCAGGCCTGTACCAGTGCAGAGTGAGCGGCCTGGTGTTTGACATGAAGGGAGGAGGAGACGTGTTTTACAGGGTTGTTCCCTGGAACAGGAGATTACTGAGCCCACATGGCAAGAAGCCTGCAGGACCTCTGTTTGACATCAGCTGCCAGCAGCAGTCTGTGGCTCAGCTTCATCTCCCTCACTGTGAGGTCCGCTCCACAGGACGATGTCACTTCCTGTCCGTCGCTCATCTACATGACGAAGGCGTCGAGTTCATCGGGCCTGAGAGGATCACAGAGACTCACATCATCATCAGCATCACAGGGTTTTCTGCTTTTGGGAACGTCAAGGATGAAGATTCTCCTCCTGACCCGGTCCGAGCCTTGGTTCTGCTGTTCTACAAACCTCCAGCTGATCCCGGCGTCACTTCCTTCCTCAATCTGTTGCTTCTTCCAGGGAATGTTGTGATCCGGGATTTGAAACGGTCCAGGAAAAAATTATTCGGGCCGGAGACGTTCATAGATGCTCCTCCAACCTGCAAACTGTGTCCGAAGGAAACCTACTCTCTGTCCACCAGCCCTGCAGGAGAATCGGTTCTGGTTCAGCCCGCAGAAGCAGAATTTGACCCAGAATCCTACAACAGCTACTTCACCTCCATCCAGGTGGTTTTAAACAGCATCATAGGAGACATTAAGCTGAGTGTGAAGCAGACAAAAACCTCCTGCTGCGTTTGGGAGAGACGGGTTTGTCTTGTGGCTCACAGAGTGAAACCGGGTCTGCCTTCTGACGAGCAGCTGAAGGAAACCCGGACCAGAATCATCTATGGGATTTCAGAGCCGGTTCTGCAGAGTCTGCTGGACAAACTGCTGGAGAAAAAGGTCCTGAGTGACTCTGAGAGGGAGGCGGTGGAGGCGGAGAAGATCAGAGGAGACAAAGCTCGAGTTTTAGTCGACATGGTGAGGAGGAAAGGAGCCGCTGGCAGTTCTGAGATGATCCGCTTCCTCTGTGAGCTCGACCCGTTTCTCTGCAAACATGTGGGGCTGATCTGTGAGGAACTGGAACCAAACCAGTAAGTCATAAACTGAAGGGAAACATATGGAGTCATAAACCCAAAGACATGTTAGAAACTAAGCTGAACTGATTATTGTAAATATCCAAACCATTGATTATGGACAAAACTTTGATCTTAAATAGTAGACTCTTATTGTGAAATTGTGTGAACTGGTTTGGATTTGTTGAAGTTTCTGTGCTGGAATATTTGATGTTTTTATTGTTTATAACAGTCAGTTGTTGGATAATTAAATCTTTTTAACTCGTTTTGTTCAGTTGACTTTATTGATGTAGCACCAATTTACTACAAATAAAAAAAATGTCAAAGTCAATTAAACACAGAGTACATAAGGTCAGAACTGTCATATCAGCTGCTAATGCTAGTGCTAAGGATATGCTAATGCTAGCTTTAGCATTCTGGTTGCCAGCGCTCATACAAATATTAATATCTGTATTAAAGGTACTTAAAAGGATTGATAAATAATTTTCTTCCTCTAATCCCAGATGTGACACGATCAGGCCTGTCTATTCATTTAAGCCGCCATTTTGGTAGTCAGTCAGTCAGTCAGTACAGGTTTGTTAATATAATATTAAGAATTAATTATCCAAACTAATCCAAGCAAATGATTTTTCAAAAATTATTTTATTATATTAGTTTGATTTTCAATTCAGTTTTGAATTGTAAACTGGTTTTTGTTCTTAATTAGCACTGAAGCTAATTTAGCCTCAAAACAAAATATATTTATAAACTGAACAAATATCACTGAATTATTTTACTGTTTTTATTCTTATTTGTTACTTTATCTTTTCATTTTACTTAGTAGTTTAGTTGAATGTTTCCAGTCTGGTTATAATTTGTTGACTGAAGTATTTTCACTAAAAGTTTCAATATTTTGTTGATAATTTTTTATAGTTTAGAGAAAAGTTTCCTGTGTTTATTCTGTATCTATTCAGGGTTTACTGTTTGAGAAATGTGTTACTTCATTCTTTCATATTCTGTGATATCATAACTCCTCAGGCATAAAACAAAAATCAATGACAGGCTGAGAGATTTTCTCTAATATTTCATGATAAACAGGAAGTTCATTAACTTTTTAAATCCAACATTAAGGAGTGGAAAATGTTCTGCTTGTTTCTCCACAATGATGTGTTTAAATGTTGGGTTGGAAATTTTCCAGCATTGATTCATCCTTCATCCCTAAAGCCAAAGTTCACTCATTCATCCTCAGAGCGATGGATTCTCTTTACCGCACTGGAAACTTGATTTCTTACAGGTCAGAAACAAACGGCTGTTGCCCGTCTCTCTGTCTTTTATTCTGGCAGATGATTTTTTTTAACTTCTGTTTTTTATTCTGGTGATTTTTTTGTTTTGCAGCATTTCCATTTTTTGGATTCAGCTGGAAAAAATCAACATTTTTAACCATTTACTTGAAGCAGTTTGAAAACTTTATATTTTTACTGTTTTAGTTTCTTGTTTCCAGTCAACACTCTGTGAAGTCCAGATTTCTCCATTAGACTTGTGAAGGTCTTTATTTTACAAACATAAATTACAGAGTGATTTATTATTATTTCCTTAAACTGATTATATGAATTTATACAATATTATCATTTAATATTACTTAGGGATCAGGAAAATGTATTGCTATTTAATATTTATGTATTTTATGGACTGAAACATAGTGGTACCGTTTTGTGGTTGTGTGATTCTGTAACTTATAAATTTAATATCCAGGATGTTGAAAATTTTAGCAAATCTATTTGCTGTATGTCTGTAGATCTGAGGACTTTATTTAAATAGAAACAAATGTCATATTTGATGGTGACTGTAGAACAATTGTTGATCAGTTTTTGTCTGTCAATCATTTTCTCACTGATTAAAATAGATGCTTTCTGTTAAATATTCTTAGTTGCAAGGTTTGTAATTGATTGCATTTTTAGGGTTTATAAAAGATTTATATCTTGTTCAGAATTAATCTATGAATAGTGAGAAAATAATGAGTTTTAAGGTACAAACGATAATCAACTTAAATGTTGATTATAAACACATTTCTTAAAAACAAGTTTTCATGAAGCACAAAGTGTTTTGTAAAGTTTAGGGTAAGATTATTTTCAGGCAAGGAAAGCTAGAAAACAAGACAAAAATGAAGTTTTCAGCTTTAAAACTCCTGAACGGCTTCAATAAATAACGTCTAGAATAAACAGGGAGAAATTCCTGCAGAAACCTGCAAATCCTTCAATGTTTTAGTCCAACATGTTTGATAATCGACCAGTTGGAGAAAAAAATTAAAACCAAATTAAACTTCAGATAAAAATGTAAAAACAGACAGAGGAATAAAACACTGAAGACACACCACAAAAAAATATGGAATAAAAAGCAAATAATAATGTCAGCAAAGCTGATTAAAAATATGAGCAATATTTAGTGTATGGGGAACTGAAGAAACTCTGTGGAAGTTAGAGGAAATAAATGTAAAATATTAAAACGAAAGCTATAAAAACATCAAAGTTGCAGCATCTGCCCCAATCTGAGGTCAGTCCTGCTGAGTTGATGCTCACCGTTATCAGGCGCATGCGCACACAGTCTGCTGATACAGCAACCAACGTTTTGAGGAAGAAGTTTTCCTGTAACTTCAGTTTTGGTCTCCATTGTGTGACGCAGATATCTCAGCAGTAGACCGTGAGTACTAACACTTTTTCTAAGCTTTTCTCTGTTTCCGTGTCAAAGAAGCGAGAACAGACCGAACCTTTCAGTCACAGTACAAGTGTCTAGTCAAACTCCAGTCAGCTACTCCGAGACACTCATTCATGCCGAGAAACAGCTGCATGCCTGCCGAGAAACGCGTGCCCGGTCGCGGGAGCGCGCATCGCTCTAAACTCTCGCATATTGATGAGAAAACGGACTGAAATATGACCGAAGAGGAAACTTTTAAAGATATTCATAACATTATCACGTTTCTTAACCATGTAAGACATAAAACGGTGGGTTTTATTTCGCAGATTAATTGAAATAAATCCGGTTTTTACAGCTTTATTGAGACACATGAGTCAAACGTTTTTCAGTCAGTGTCTGATGAAAATGTTCTCCGCAGATGTTTTAAAATTCCCAGAGTTTCTTTTAACACCATAATGGCTTAAATCATTATAAAGCAGAAGCCCGTTATGTAGAACATTTTATATCATCCTTAACTGTCTAGTCTATTAAGCAGGGGTGTCAAACTCCAGTCCTCAAGGGCCGGTGTCCTGCAACTTTTAGATGTGCCTCTGCTGCACCACACCTGAATAGAATAATTAAGTCATTAGCAAGGCTCTGGAGAACTGATCTACACAAGGAGGAGGTAATTAAGCCATTTCATTCCAGCGTTTTGTACCTGTGGCACATCTAAAAACTGCAGGACAGCGGCCCTTGAGGACTGGAGTTTGACACCTGTGTTTTAGTGGTTGTAGAATTTCTTTATAGAAATCACTAGTTATATGTGGCAGTATGCCCTGTGGGCCCTGAACGCACCACACAAGTGCCTGACTTTAATTGGTTGTAGCGCTGCCTGCATATAAAGGGCCCTCCCTCACCTGGTAGACAACACGTTCTCCTTCCGGTTCAGACTTCACTGTTGACTGGCGCTATACGACTGACGCGCTTAAGACATTAATTGCTGTTCAAGCCTTCTTCTGGTAAGAAGCTTCTCACACCTTTAATATCTGTAAGTCTAGCTTTAGCTCAGCTTTACTTGTAATATCTAGGTGACTTGTACCAGCTGACTGCTTCTTCTCCCTGCCAGAGGCATAACGCATCAAGCTCAGTGGTAAGCCAAAGCTCATTTTACGTATGCTTCCAGATTCTATTTTTGACATGTATGTTTGATAGACGCTGCTGTTTGTCCTTGGCCGGCTGCTTGCCCGTACTCTGTTGTCCCTGGTTGACGGTCCGTCCGCCTGTGACCTGGTTATTCGTCGTCGGCTGACGGCGGCCTGCCCGTCGCCCTGGTTGTCGGCTTCATACCCGCTGTCCTGGTCGGCGTAAGCTGGCTTTTGACTCTCGTCCAGTGTGGCTGATTCAGGCTGGTTCATGACCAGCTCGTCCTGATCCCTCTGGTGCCGCTCTGGCTGGCGGTTGCTGTGGCGCGGCGGTTCGTCTCAGGACGGACTCCTAACTTGGACTGCTATTGCTTGATTTGTGAGGACTGAACTGTATAACCAAGAAATGTATGTAATTTGAATGTCTTTTCTTTTGTTGACAGGAACGGCCAGCTCGTGGTGGCGGTGGTGGACTTTCTGGGTGGTGGTACTTTTTTTGGTTTGGTGCACGATTTTCTTTTATTTGGTTTGCTGTGTTTCCTTTGTAGGTCCCTGCCAGCTTCGAGTTGAGCCGTAAATGTCGTTTTAATGTGTGAGTGATTTTAAACTAATATATTTCTGACTAGAAAATTGAAATAATAAACTGATTGGACTGAGTGGAATTGTCTCGTGCCTCATATGTAGCGGGCCTGTGCGCCTTAAAGGTAACTTTATAGTATTATTAAATTAGTTATCTTAAAATTCAAGTTGCCAATCGGGAAAGCATAGGTACCGTCACATTTGGCGCTGGGAGCAGGATCTTTTTTTACAATCTTGAGGCTGAGACTTTTCCATTACTTCATTGTATTTGCTATTTAATGGTCAAGCAGTAGTTTTTATTTATTTTTTTGATTCTAAGGACAAACAGCAGCGGTTAATTTATTTTCTTGAGCTGGTTATTTGTAGTAATGGAGGAAGAACTACTGGAATTGAAGACCCTGATTGCTCAATTAAAGGCTGACAATGAGAAGCTGCGTGCAGAGCGTTCGCCTTCCACATCTAGCTCCAGTGCTGGGCCATCTTCAGCTTCTGCACTCCCTGCTGCCCAAGTAACAGACAGGTTAGTGCTTGTCCCACGTGATCGTAAGTGTCCTATGTTTAGGGGACGGATGGGGATTAGTGTGAGCGAGTGGGTTGAGGAGGTACAGGCGTGTATGCGGGCACGAAATTTGTCATCAGCAGATCAGGCCTTCTTTTTGTACGACCATTTAGAAGGAGAGGCTAGGGATGAAATCAAATATCGCTCTAGTCAGGAACGAGGGGATCCAGCTAAAATTATTTCTATCCTCGAGGAACTCTATGGATGTAATGAGTCACATGTTGCATTACAGGAGGCCTTTTTCTCCAGAAAGCAATTAGAAGGGGAAACATTGCAAGAGTTCTCCCTTGCTTTGATGAGCCTCATGGAGAAAGTAAAAGCACAGGCTCCTAGGGATATGCCTAATACTGAAGTTCTCCTGCGTGACCAGTTCATAGAATATGTCCTTGATGGTGCGCTGAAACAGTATGTTCGTCTGAAACCGGCAGCAACACTGCTTGATGTCAGAGGTGAGGCAATGAGGTGGGAATTAGAGGGGTTGCCAGCTAGTATGCGAGGCAGGAGTAATTCTCTGCCTTTAGCGTTCAGTTTGCTGTGCGTGGTGGGGCACCATCTATTGTTAACCCCACTCAGAGAGAGGTTAATGAGTTAAAAGAGCTTTTAAAACAGCAACAGGAGCAACTTAATCAGCTTACTCAAAGCATTTCCCTCCTTCAAACTGCACAAGGGCGTAGCCGCTCTCCACGTCACGGTCCTATTATATGTCGACGGTGCCAACAGCCCGGACATATTGCTAGGGAGTGTGGGGGGCCCCGCGTTGCCTTCCGTCAGCAATCTCTCTCAGGGTCACGTCAGGGAAGCCAGCTTCCGGAAAACTAGCGCCCACCGCGTTGCAGAGCCACAGCTCGGGTGGGGCATTCATAGGCTCAACTAATGGCTTGTATTCAGCAGATGCGCCTAAATTAATTGCTTCTTGCCCACACATTGAAGTGGACATGGCTGGGGTAAAGGTACCGTGCCTGGTTGACACTGGTTCAATGGTGTCCACTATTACAGAGAGCTTTTTTATTGAATTCTTTGAGCCCTGGGGCGAAGAGCGTTTGAGAGCTTGCCACTGGCTACAGCTAAAAGCAGCCAATGGTCTCCCTATTCCTTACATTGGCTATTTGGAAGTATCTATTGAACTGTGTGGCAAGTTGGTGCCCCACTGTGGGGTGTTGGTGGTGAGAAACCCTCCAGATAGTGGTTCAGCTTCTGTTCCTGGTGTGTTGGGGATGAACGTCATAAATAAGTGTTACCAAGAGCTATTTGGACAGCATGGTCATGCTTTGTTTAATACGACTCCGGTTGTGGCATCTCCCAAACCCTTGGTTAATGCTTTACAGAAATGTCATGCAGCTGAAATGCAGCAGACTCCTAAGCAGCCTAGTAAGGTTAGGGTGCGTGGTGGGAGGGCCTGCCGCATTCCAGGAGGTGTAATGAAGATTGTGCCTACCACCTGCTGTGAGAAATACGCAGGCACTACTGTCTTGTTTGAACCATCGGAATCTGGCTTACCAGCTGGTTTGTTAGCATCCCCTGCGCTAGTTCAGGTTGTCCGGGGCACTGCTTATGTTCCAGTGGTAAATGTGGGCCACACGGATGTGTTGCTTTACCCTCGTACCACTGTGGGAACTTTAAATAGTGTTAGTGTGGTGAGTCTTCCAGCGGGCGTACCTGAAGTCCCATTATTTGTAAATGTGTCTTCCCAAACAGCTGCTGCTCCTGCCGCAGATGGGATCGAGGCAATTGATTTATCATCTTTGCCTGCGGAGGATCAGGGTCGGGTGAGAGCACTTTTGGGTAAATACACTTCCGTGTTTGCCACTAATGATCAGGACTTGGGTTGCACCAACCTGATCAGTCATGACATTCCCCTTCTTGATGACGCTCCCGTTCGGCAGCGTTACCGTCGAATTCCTCCATCAGAGTATGAACTTGTGAAGGACCACATAAATCAGCTTTTGGCAGCAAATGTCATTAGGGAAAGCTCCAGCCCCTATGCATCACCAATTGTGCTTGTGCGCAAAAAGGATGGCAGCATCAGGCTTTGTGTTGATTATCGTCAACTTAACATCAAGACACGGAAGGATGCTTTTCCACTCCCTCGCATTGAGGAGTCCCTTGATGCTTTGACAGGGGCCCAGTGGTTTTCCACTATGGACTTGGCTAGTGGTTATAATCAGGTTCCTGTCACAGCAAGTGATCGCCATAAAACCGCTTTTTGTACACCTTTCGGGCTTTTTGAGTGGAATCGCATGCCTTTCGGCCTATGCAATGCCCCGAGCACGTTCCAACGCTTAATGCAGCGCATTTTTGGTGACCAGCAATGCCAATCCCTTTTACTGTATTTAGATGACATTGTTGTGTTTTCATCCTCTATACAGCAACATCTTGAGAGGCTGGATGTGGTGTTGGGACGGCTGCAGAAGGAGGGCCTTAAAGCCAAACTGAGCAAATGCCATTTTTTCCAGAAGGAGGTGCACTACCTGGGCCATGTAATTTCTGACCAGGGAGTAGCCACTGACCCTGCTAAAATCGAGGTGGTAGCAAATTGGCCTGTGCCCACCACAGCCACTGAGTTGCGTTCCTTTTTGGGATTCGCTAGCTACTACCGTAGGTTTGTAGAAGGTTTTGCTAAGATGGCTGCCCCCTTGCATCGTAGAGCAGCAGAGCTAACTAGTAAAAGGCCTAAAAGGAAGGCTACTCAGAGTATTGTTGGAGCCTGGACTGAGGAGTGTCAGCAGAGTTTTGAGGCTCTTAAAGCCAAGCTCACTTCTACTCCAGTCCTTGCTTATGCAGATTTTTCCCTCCCTTTCATTTTGGAGGTGGACGCAAGTCACAGTGGGTTGGGAGCAGTTTTGTCACAAGAGCAAGATGGTAAGATAAGACCCATTGCTTTTGCTAGCCGTGGGTTAAGACCTAGCGAGCGAAATATGTCAAATTACAGCTCAATGAAATTGGAGCTGTTGGGCCTGAAATGGGCAATGACAGAAAAATTTAGAGATTACCTTTTGGGCCACAGGTGTATTGTCTATACAGACAACAATCCTCTGAGCCATTTGGACTCGGCCAAGCTTGGAGCAGTAGAGCAGCGCTGGGCAGCCCAGCTTGCTTCCTTTAACTTTGAGTTAAAATACAGGCCTGCTAAGTCCAATCAAAATGCTGATGCTTTGTCTCGCCGGCCTTGGCCGGCTCCCCCGGAAGTGACTTCTTTGGGTTCAGGTACTCTTGTGCCTCAGCCACTACAGCAAGCTGTGAAAAGTGAGCACATACAGATCTTCCAGTCTTCTGTAACTGTCTTTCCCTCTTTTGACCCTGGTGATCTCCGTGTTCTCCAGCAGGCTGATCCAGCTCTTCAAGAGGTTCTTTCCTTCTGGCAGAGAAAAGAGCGGCCAAACCGTACTGAGCGGCAAGGGCTTTCACAATCTGCTCTTGCATTGCTCAGCCAGTGGGATCGCCTGACTGAGTTGGATGGCCTAATATATCGGCAGGTGTTTCGTTCCGATGGTGGTGGGGCAGTGTACCAACTTCTCCTGCCAAAGGCCCTGATAAAGGACGTACTGACTCAGGTCCATCAGGAACATGGACACCAGGGAGTGGATCGGACTTTAGCGTTGCTACGGTCTCGCTGTTATTGGCCAGGTATGTCACAAGAGGTAGCAGACTGGTGTAAAATCTGCGAGCGGTGCCGGGTTGCCAAAGATAGCCAGCCACCTGCTCGTGGTTTCTTGGGCCATTTGCTTGCATCGAAACCAAATGAAATTCTGGCAATGGATTTTACTTTGTTAGAGCCAACTCCATCCGGGCTAGAGAATGTACTGGTAATGACTGATGTTTTTTCCAAGTATACCTTGGCTGTCCCAACCAGGGATCAGCGCGCTTCCACTGTAGCGCAGGTCCTGGTCACGGAATGGTTTGCAAAATTTGGAGTACCAGCACGCATCCATTCAGACCAGGGCCGCAGCTTTGAAAGCAATTTGATCCAACAGCTTTGCAGTCTATACGGTATCATTAAATCTCGTACCACGCCTTACCATCCAGCTGGTAACGGTCAATGTGAACGTTTTAACAGGACGCTTCACAACCTGTTGAGAACTTTGCCCACGTCCCGGAAACGAAACTGGACTGTTTGTTTGCCCCAGTTGCTTTATGCATATAACACCACTCCTCATCAATCAACTGGTGAGTCACCATTTTTCCTGATATTTGGTCAAGAACCACGTCTTCCAGTTGATTTCTTGTTGGGAAGAGTTCAAAATCCAGTTGCTGGAACTGTTCATGAGTGGGTCAAAGAACATCAGACCCGCCTGCAAATAGCATTTGAGGGTGCTAGAGAAAAACTGAGGACTTCTGCAGGACGCAGAAAAGCTAATCATGATAAAAACATCAGAGAAGCTCCTCTTAAGGAGGGCCAGCTTGTGTTGATCCGAAATCTGGGGAGTAAAGGTCGTCAGAAAACTCAGGATTTGTGGAGTTCAGTGAAACACATAGTTGTTCAAGTCCCAAGAGAGGGTGGGGTAGTGTATTCAGTGGCACCAGTTCATGACCAGACCAGGGTAAGAAGGGTACATCGCTCTTTGCTGAAGGTTTTAATTGGTGCTGATGCACCTATTCCAGGTTCTGTTGAAGTTGCATCTCCTGAACATTATTCCATTTCAGATGGTGAGCTGTCATTTGAGGGTGATTTGTTCTTGAGGCCATGGCCTGAGGAGCAAGTAACATCTGCACCACCTGCTGCTGTGGTTTCTGATGCGGTTCCTAGGGCTTCAGGATCTGCTGTGGCTCCTAGCGTGGCCACAAATCAACCTACCTCATTACCAGTTGTACCAGCTGCAGAGTCTGGTCCCAGCGGGGTGTCGGTGCGTAAATCTGTACGATCAACTGCTGGCCAGCATCATAATCTCCATCATCTTCCAAGGCCAGCAGTAAGAGAAACGCCTTCATCCAGTACCATGTCTGCGGTATTTCGACCTTGGTGTTAAGTTGGATCATCGTCGGGACGTCGATGCAGTTTGGGGGGGTGGAATGTGGCAGTATGCCCTGTGGGCCCTGAACGCACCACACAAGTGCCTGACTTTAATTGGTTGTAGCGCTGCCTGCATATAAAGGGCCCTCCCTCACCTGGTACACAACACGTTCTCCTTCCGGTTCAGACTTCACTGTTGACTGGCGCTATACGACTGACGCGCTTAAGACATTAATTGCTGTTCAAGCCTTCTTCTGGTAAGAAGCTTCTCACACCTTTAATATCTGTAAGTCTAGCTTTAGCTCAGCTTTACTTGTAATATCTAGGTGACTTGTACCAGCTGACTGCTTCTTCTCCCTGCCAGAGGCATAACGCATCAAGCTCAGTGGTAAGCCAAAGCTCATTTTACGTATGCTTCCAGATTCTATTTTTGACATGTATGTTTGATAGACGCTGCTGTTTGTCCTTGGCCGGCTGCTTGCCCGTACTCTGTTGTCCCTGGTTGACGGTCCGTCCGCCTGTGACCTGGTTATTCGTCGTCGGCTGACGGCGGCCTGCCCGTCGCCCTGGTTGTCGGCTTCATACCCGCTGTCCTGGTCGGCGTAAGCTGGCTTTTGACTCTCGTCCAGTGTGGCTGATTCAGGCTGGTTCATGACCAGCTCGTCCTGATCCCTCTGGTGCCGCTCTGGCTGGCGTTTGCTGTGGCGCGGCGGTTCGTCTCAGGACGGACTCCTAACTTGGACTGCTATTGCTTGATTTGTGAGGACTGAACTGTATAACCAAGAAATGTATGTAATTTGAATGTCTTTTCTTTTGTTGACAGGAACGGCCAGCTCGTGGTGGCGGTGGTGGACTTTCTGGGTGGTGGTACTTTCTTTGGTTTGGTGCACGATTTTCTTTTATTTGGTTTGCTGTGTTTCCTTTGTAGGTCCCTGCCAGCTTCGAGTTGAGCCGTAAATGTCGTTTTAATGTGTGAGTGATTTTAAACTAATATATTTCTGACTAGAAAATTGAAATAATAAACTGATTGGACTGAGTGGAATTGTCTCGTGCCTCATATGTAGCGGGCCTGTGCGCCTTAAAGGTAACTTCATAGTATTATTAAATTAGTTATCTTAAAATTCAAGTTGCCAATCGGGATAGCATAGGTACCGTCACATATAGATTATAGATTTTATCTTTTACTTTTTCATGTTTTTACATCTATTGATTATAAATTTTCTTTCCCACTCTCTTTTGCCACTATGCAAAAGAAAATAAAATGTTTGACTAAACAAGCAAAATTAACTTTCTCAAGAAACAGATATTGAAAAGAGTTCACATGAGATGATCATATATGGCACATGTGCCAAACTCAAGGCCCGAGGGCCAAATCTGGCCCCCCATAGCTCTTTATGTGGCCCTCTAGACTCCAAATTATAGCAATAGACCCTTCCAGTTTTAATAACTGCAAAATTCACACAAAAATCAACAGATCCCCACATTTTTTTCTGATTTTAGCAACTTTTTTTTCTCAAAATTGGCCGAAACCATTTGGGTTCCAGTGGCTGCTGTTTCAGCCTGACTTGATGTCAAGTTATAGTCCATGACTGATGGAGCAATTAATAAAAGATCACATTTAACATCATATATTAGTGCAAATATCAAATTACAAATATTTCTAAATTTCACCACAAAATCTGTGATGTTGATTGCAGAGAACCACAAAAACAATCCTGGATGGACTGATTAGTGTGAAAAGATGTTCAATATTATGTTATTTTAAGAAACACTTACTGAATGCTGAAACACTTATTTATTGATATTTTAACAATTGAATTGGTTTTTATCAATACGTTTCGGCCCAACAGGCCCTTTAAGAACATCCTGATTTTTGATTTGGCCCAAATGGAAATGAGTTTGATGCCCTGATATTTGGGACAAAAACAAGTGAATCCTGGATTATTTTGAATGTAAACAAGAATAAAGAGGAAGATATTTGGTGGTGGAATGATGTCACACCGCCAGCAAAGGAAGATTCTGTGATGTCACTGGCCATGCAGTCTGTGATGTCATCAACTGCAGAATTGTATGTAACACAATTCTGCATATTTTTCATTGCTTGCAATATCACTGAGCAGTTCAGACGTTCAAAGCTCTTTCCGATCGACCGTTCAGGTAGTTTACCAATCAACTATTTTACTGATTGTATTTAGGAGAAAATGTCTCATCATACGCCGAGATACCAAAGTGGGATGATGGGACCCCATGCGAGAAGGGGAGTCCAGGAAAACCCCGAAGGCAGGTTCCCTCCTGCACAGCCGAATGCCTTACACTGGGAAATCCAAAGACTGAACTCCCTTCTAGAAATAGAGAGAGCCGGAAGGTTTGAAGACAACCAAAGACTGGCCCACCTGAAGGAGGAGCTGGAAGAGACGAAACTCCAGTTACAAAGGCAGACAGATATCAAAGAAACGCTTATCAGCCAGGCCGAAGACGCAAAGAGGGAACTTGAGAGACTAGAGAGGTTCAGTGATCCAGAAGTCATTAAAGCTGTGATCACTGCTTCCAAGGCTTACAAAGATGTGAAAGACATGAAGATGAAGCCCTTGCAACAGGAATATGTGGATTTAAAGGTGGCCCACCTCCTCAGCCAGGAAGCACTTAAAGCTGAAATACATGATGAGAAAGTGAAAAGTCAGGCCCTCCAAGAAGAACTGGACGAACTGCAGACTTCCTACGAGGAGCTGCGCTCTAAGTACGAAGCAGACGATGCTCTGGTGAGGCAGGAGGCCGAGACACAAACGTTTGATGAAGAGCAGCTTAGTGAGGAACAAGGACTCCTGGAGAATGGGAGAGCTGAGAAGGACGACATGTTCCAAGAAATGTCACAAAAGATCACATTCCTGCAAGACAGTGAGAAACATTTGCAGGAAGAATTAAATCAAATGAAAAGTTCATACAATGAACTGAACTGCAAATATGAAAGTGAAGTTATTGGACTAAAACAAGACGTGGAAACATTCCAGAAGATGATACAACAGGGGGAAACAGCTCTTTCTAAAGAAAAGAAAGAAAATCTGATCCATGAAATAAATTATTCTGCTCTGCTAGAACGAGTGGAAAGACTAAATTTGCAGCTAAATCAAGAGAGAAAAACAAACGTGGAGAAATCAAAGAAGGACATGGAGCTACTTGAAAAGATGAGGGCTGAGAACACCGTCCTGCAAGAAAAAACAACCAAAGAGATTCAATATCTGCAGGACAGCAAGAAACTTTTGAAGGAAGAATTAAATCACGTCAAAAGTTCATACAATGAACTGAACTGCAAATATGAAAGTGAAGTTATTGGACTAAAACAAGACGTGGAAACATTCCAGAAGATGATTCAGCAGGGGGAAACAGCTCTGTCTAAAGAAAAGAAAGACAATCTGGTCCATGAAATCAATTACTCTGCTCTGCTAGAACGAGTTGAAAGACTAAATTTGCAATTAATTCAAGAGAGAAAAACTAACATGGAGAAATCAGAGGAGGACATGGAGCTACTTGAAAAGATGAGAGCTGAGAACACCGTCCTGCAAGAAAAAACAACCAAAGAGATTCAATTCCTGCAGGAGAAAGAAAGGAGTGCACTGGCTGAGTTGGAGAAGGTAAACGGTTTGTACCTGCAGCTAAACTGTCGGTACGAAACCGAAGTCTCTGCACTAAAACAACAATACGATCAGGAGATACGTTGCATGAAAAATGATTTGGAAAGAGTTAAAGACACTCTGAGATCTGAGAACAAAGATTTCCAGCAGAAACAGATCGCAGTTTTCCAAGAACAGGAGGAAGATTCACAGAACCAAGTGGACCTGGTTAAAGTTTTAAATCAAGAGGTTTGTTCAGAGGAGGAACTCCCAGGAGAAAACTTACCAGGTTGTTCCACAGATCCGGAATCCCTGGCAAAGATCGAGATCGCTGGAGAAACCATCCAGGAGGATTTAAACAAGCCAGATACTAAAACCACGCAGGATGGTAAAAAAAAGAAATCAAAATTTTCATTTTGGAAAAAAATACGAAACATTCTGCGATTAAAGAAGCCAAAGAAAAAGCAAGAGTGAAGATGATCAAGAACATGTTTAATGTTCTTGATTTAGATATTTAGAGAAAGAAAAAGACGTGCAAGAGAGGAACCAAGGAATCGAACGCTTGGAGGTTGTAGCCTCTGTGAACGGGGCGCCATGCCACGCTCCGTCAATAGAGAATTTAAAAAGGCAAAGATTTTTCCCCCATTGACTAACTAGAAAATAGATCCCTTCCCAAACCAATTGGAAAAAACGTGGGCAGCACGGTGGTGCAGCGGTTAGCGCTGTGTCTTCACAGTGACCGTCTGTGTGGAGTTTGCATGGTCTCCCCGTGTTTGCGTGGGTTTTCTCCGGGTGCTCCGGTTCCCCCCACATCTCCTAAAACATGTAGGTCAGGTCAGTTGGTCACTGCAAATTGACCCCAGAAGAGTTTAAGGAACTCCAACCATGTCCAGAATTATTGTTAAACTTGTAAAGTTTAGTGGCTGACGGCTCAGTGCCGCAACTCGGCTCAATTTTTATAGCAACGTATTGATTTAAGAATTAAAATTTCTTCTTTTAATACTAATGATTTCTGTTTATTTTCACTGTACTTGTGCTTTTATGGTTTGTCCCTTAGTTTACCTTTTCTACTCACTGTTTATATTAAATTGCACTGAATTGTAGCTCGTTATTCTGGGTTTTAAAGAAGATTAGCAAAAGGATCATGCAGTGGCTTTTTTAGGGCGACTGTGGCTCGGTGGTAGAGTGGTCGTCTTGTGACCAGAAGGTTGTAAGTTCGATTTCAGCTTCCTGAGCCACATGTTGAGCTGCCCCGGGGCAGGGCACTTATTTTTTACAGTGTACACATCAGAAGGTGAGCTCCTCCTCCTCCTCACCTGTATCAAGCTGAACACCTGCAGCGCCTCCATTGTGTGACGCAGACATCTCAGCAGCAGATCCAGTGAGTACACACACTTTCTATAAAATTGGTTCTGACCCGTTTTCAAGCTTTTCTCTGTTTCCGGGTCAGAGAAGCGAGAACAGACCGAACCTTTCAGTCCCAGTTTGAACTAATCTGAGCAGCAACTTCCGCTGTTTAAATATAATCTCTCTGTTTGTGTAAAAGTGGTTTAATGTCAGATATATTATTGCGCTGCTGTCATTTAATGCTCTGAATAGAAAGTTTGTCACTTTAACTCTGGAAATAAACGTCTTTAAGTTTTGACGCCTGTTAGACAGCGGCCTGTTGGGACATGATGAGCTCAAAGTTCATGAAAAGGTTTGTTCTGACAGTAGAGGCTCATGGGAAATGTAGTCGAAGTCTTTCGACTACAGAACTGTTTAAAACCGAAATATTGAAGGTTTTTAAACTTTTGTATTGTTTTCATACAGTCTAAAAAAATCTATCTGAACTGTTAACAGTAAATATTTATTCACACGAAACAAACTTTGATTTTAGACGTTTCTGGTTAATCATGAAAACTGAAGTCACGTGACTTTGAAATAGAAACGGAAATAAACTTTGTTCTCCTTTTTCAAATCAGACTACATATTGAGATGCTGGACAGAAATAACTTGTCTTCTTGTTAATAGAGGTCAGTGTTGCAGCTCCATGTTCCTCCGTGTCTCTTATGGGTCTCTGGAGCTTTTTCTAACCGATCAAATCAAGGGACGCCCACAGCGGCCCGAGTCGGCAGAACAGTGACGATCTGTGCTACCTGGTCAGATGTTCCTACCATAGAGCATCGGTGTGAGCATCGCCTCTAGGCAGGACGGATAGAAGAGCGTCTATCATGGGGTCCTTGTAGGGGTAGTGCTTTATTGAATTGATTTTAATTTATGGGCTGATCAAGAAAGTATTTAGACAGGCGTAAAATTAAATTCATTGAAATGAAAACTTTATTGTGAAACGTTGCTGCTTATAAATTGTTGTTACACAAGGCAACATTACACATTTATATTTCATGAGAGAAATATTTAACAAAGTGCCACAACTTAGTTACTGCGACTGTGAGATCTACCATGATCCCACATGATCCCACCTTTAGGCAGCACTAACACCTAAAGATGATCTGATTGTGTGCAATAATGACATCATGAA
The DNA here is from genome assembly GCF_003331165.1 of Xiphophorus hellerii. Classification (NCBI taxonomy): domain Eukaryota; kingdom Metazoa; phylum Chordata; class Actinopteri; order Cyprinodontiformes; family Poeciliidae; genus Xiphophorus; species Xiphophorus hellerii. The sequence continues at coordinate 24,866,165 of NC_045692.1, forward strand.
TATAAACTAAATAAAAACTGAATGAATCTTTTAAAGAGCAGAACTGTTTTTATCTTAGTAGGAAAAACCAGAACAAAAACATTTGTAAACTATCACAGAGTATTAGGGTCATAATAAGATAAATAGAAATTATTTTTGGAAGAAATTCATAATATTATGAGAATAAAGTTGTTATATTCTGACTTTATTCTCGTATTTTCATCTTTTATTTCCTTAGTGTGTCCATAATACTACATCATGTTAAACTGGTTTCTCTGATTATTTAAATCATAAATGTGACACATCACTCCTTCCTCAGCAGTCTGGGGTTCATCAGAAACTGATGTTTCTCTGATCTGTGGAGTCAAACCAGATTTAAACTCTCAACAGATTTTCCTCTCTTCCTCCTCTCTGACTTCTTTCTTTTCCAGTTGGACTTCTTGTTTCTCCTTGCAGCAGTGAGAAACTCTTTGTCTCTCTAAGCTGCTGGAAAACTGAACAGATCTGCTGAAAGCTGAGAGTGATCAGATCACTCCTCATGATCTCCATGGATCACCTGATCCTGAAGTCTCTCTGATTGTTGGTCCGTCTGGAAAATATTCCTTCCACATATTCCTGCCTCTCTGACTAAACCTGACTCTCAGCAGGAGGACTGGCAGCCCGTCTAAAGGAGGTCTGGACCCCAAAGGTTTCAGAACCGCTGCTTTAACTGAGCCCATCTGTTCAGGACCAACACATCACCACTTCATAGGAAATGTTCACTCCTTCATTCACTACATCTGACCTCACTCTGGATGTTTCTACAGACCTGGAACATGATTCCAGTTTAGGTTTCAGACTCAGATTTGAAATGTTCTTAATAAAGTCAGAAGTTCTCCAGAAGGTTCTTGGATCAGCCAGCAGACATCAGAAGGTCATGAAGAAGTGAAGGAGAGAACAATTCAGACCCAGATGTTACCTGCTGGATCAGGTTCCTCTGATCCTCTGAACACATGATGGGAATCAACTTTCTGCTTACTGGATCACTGGGAACTGACTGGTACTGGTTTCTCTTTCAGATTTACTGAGGTCCAGAAGATGGAAGATTTGGACCTAAAGGAGGACAGAGCAGAACCTCCAGGATCCGTCTGTCCCTCTATGAGGAGTGACCGGTCCAAGGGAAACCCTCCAGTCTTCAGTACTGAACCAGAACCATCAGATCCAGAGTAAGAAACCAGTTTCAAACTGATTCCTGCGATTCCACACAGATTTATCTGATATTAACTTATTACAACCTAAAATATGTTAAAGAGTAAATACTTTAGAACAAAATTCCACCCAGAGAGTTTTAGAAATTGGTGCAGAACAATGTTTACACAGCTAAACTGCAGGGTCACAGCAGTTTAGGGTTAAAACTAGTAAAAATACTAAAGGTAGCATCTAGGCTATCACTTGTGTGTTGGGTTACAGTAACATATTCTATAGAGACTGAAAAACCATGTAAAAGCTAAAATTAGGTAAAAATCTATGAGTTATAGCTTCTAGGCTAGAACAAGCATGTTGATCTACAGTAAAATAATCCATACAGAAAGAAAAAAAATTCATGTAAAAGCTAAAATTAGTTAAAAAACTAAAACTAGCTAAAAAAAAACAATTATAGCACCTGGGCTAGCGTTAGCAATGTTTATCTACAGTAACATAATCTATACAGGGTGAAAAAAGTTTTGTAAAAACTAAAATTAGCTAAAAATGTAAAACTAACTTAAAAACTAATTATAGCAGGGATTCATCCAGAAAACCTGCTCAGCCCAGAGGTCGGGGCCCAGAGGTCGGGGCCCAGCGGTCGGGGCCCAGCGGTCGGGGCCCAGCGGTCGGGGCCCAGCGGTCCGGGCCCTGAGGTCGGGGCCCGGAGGTCGGGGCCCAGCGGTCGGGGCCCCGAGGCGGTCCACCGTGTTTTCGTAGTAAAAGATGTTAAGTTTACAAGAAAAGTAAAAATATTACTGGGTAATTTTATGTTACAGGAAAACATCACCAGTGAAACAATATTTAAACCCACAACTAGTCTTAAAAACAACAAATCAAAAAATACAGTTAAAATGAAAATCTATTATTTGCACTTCTGTTTAATCCAAATTAAGTCAGCGGCTCCATCAGGCCCCCAGGGGATTCAGGGGCCATAAATGCTAATATTTTATCACAGATACATAAATGTAACATTTGTTTATCGAGATTATCAATGCTGCTAAATTTGATTTAATGGTTTCAGCATAGATAGATTGAAATATTTTAAATTGTTTAACATTAAATGTAAGATTTTAAAGAGCTGACAAGTTTACTTTGTAAATATTCAAAGAACAATATTCATAGTTGGAGTGTTTTGTTACCATAGCAACAATCTGATGCTGTGAGTTTAATCTTTGAGTTTTAACTTTGTTTGTTCACAAAGACAAATTAGTAAACTTATTGTTTTTTAGGTTGGAGAGGGGCCCCTAAGTCAGATTCTGCTCCAGGCCTCATACAAACTTGGACCGGCCCTGCATGATGAGTTAAATCTGCTGCAAAGCGCAGAGATGCACAACAAACAGGAAATTTAATTATTATTTCTAATGTGGCTTTAGTAGCTCTAACATTTAGTGTCTGTTGAGTTTTTAAAACTCAGTAGTTGTTCTGGTTTCTCCAGTTTATGGTACGAGTTTTTCAGATCTCGGCGCGGCCGCGCATTAACTCTGGCTGACTAAGTGGACAAAGCATTTGGTATGGTTTGATACATCATGTAACTGGAAAAATTATACTGAAAATAATAATAAAATAATATAAAACCAGCATGAAGCGTGACTCAGAGGAGAACGTGAAAGCTCCTCACTGAGCTGAACCTGCATGATGAGGTTAGTGCTGGTTTGTTAACCACTAACCAACCAGGAACACAGACATAAACTGATCAAAAACATCTCAACTAGCTGGGCAGCGTGTTGGGATGTAAACACAGCACATAATTATTTGTTCACAAAGATAAATTATTCTCATCGTTCCTCAGCACGCAGCTTTGAAAGAACCACTACTAGTTATTCCTGCTCTTCACATTCAGCTGCGCTACCAGAGCTAACGCGGTGAGTTTTAAACTTGATATGGAGTCGCTAAAGAAAAATAATTAACAGGTCATGTTCTGGAAATAAACACAAAAGCAAAACACAAACAAAATCAATAAACTATATGCATATTCTAGTATACTTATACTTAGTTTTAATTCATTCTATTTTAATTCAGTCTTTTCGTGCTTACCAATGTTTTCTGGCTGGATGTCTGGCACCGTTTTCCACTGGTCAGTTTGTTGATGTCTGGTTTTAGTTCTTGTGTTGTGGCAATCTGCAAAACAACGTGTAGGTTTTCATCAGTAATGCATGATCTGTGTTTGGTCTTGTTTAAATTCATTATTGAAAATATGTGTTTGCACAGATAGGTGCTTCCAAACATGGACAAAACATGAGCTGCATGGAGTCGAAGCTGTGGCATCAAGTCAGGGGCAGTAGACGGTAAAAATCCTCGATTGAAACATCATGAAACTTCGCTCTCAGGCCACTGTCGCTTCGTAGCTCAATTAAGTCCATCTGAAGGCGGTGAGGCGCACTGCAGACATCGGCGGTGAAGGGATTGGCGAAGATGTCAAAACCAGAGTGCTGATATTTAAAAGCGCCAATCAAACTTGTTTATTAACCAAGTTAGTTTGGTAGTTAACCGAGCGCTGAGGCCGAGATGATCTGACAAGCAGGTTCTGTTCCACCTGGCACTTCCACTGGTTGGGTTTGCTCTGGAAAGCTGTGATCTTGTTGGACATCTGTGTGATGAATTGTTTACGTCCTTGTAGTTTCTGATTTAGCTGAGCAAGATGTTCGGTGACGTCACATAACATCACAAAGTCACACAGCCATTTTGGATCGGACAGTTCAGACAAGGGTTTTCCTTTGTTCTTTATGAAAAGATCGATTTTTTCTCGAAGTTCAAAAAACTTATTTAAGGATTTTGCTCCTACTCAGCCACCTCTCTTCTGTATGGTACGGCATTTCTTCATGCTCTGAACCCACCTCCTGCAAGAACAGCAGAAACTGGCGGTTATTCAGCCCATTCACTGTTTTCATGACCGCCGTCATCACATTATCCAGCTCCAGAACCTTTCCACACAGCGCTTCCTGATGGATAATGCAATGATACATGACCAGCGACGTCTGACTGCTGCTTTTTTACATTTTTATTCATTTTCATTAATCCATCCAAGCCTGTTTTTCCTCGAAACATTGCAGGTTCACTATCTGTAGTCCCACCAACCTTTCACATGGAAATTTATTTTTACTGACAGACTTCTCCACTGCAACAAAAATGTCCCGGCCGGTTGTGGTCCCATGCATCGCCACTTTATCCAGGAGCTCCTTGGTTACAGACAGGTCTGGCTTAACTGCACATTAGTGGCGAGAAGCCGTAATGTTGGCTGATGCATTTTTACAAACTAAGACACAGTACAACTGAACCCAGTTAAAACTAAAAAAAGACTAAAACTAAAGCGGGTTAAATAAAACACTAGCAGTTAAACAAAAACAAACAAGTCAATCTAAAATAACCTAAAAAAGATACTAAGGGAGCATCAAGCCTCCTAAACACAAACTTCTGGGTTGATTAGATTCAATTAAGATCAGAGTCAAACTGCTTAGCAGAACAAAAGGATCAGCAGAACCAAGATATTTTGAAGCTGCCCAGAATAGTTAACAGTTACAGTAAAACAAACAAAGGTGGGGACAGCTGAACAAAACCTTTTCCTACAAGCTGCCCCACTGGAGGAATGGTTGCAGGGGTCTTTCATAGGGTGCAGATGGGCCTCATCAGCAACAATCCTCTGCTGGTCCAATAGTGTTGATGCTCTTCTGCAGCCTCCAGGCAGCCAATCAGAGGCTGTGCAGGCTGTACTGAGCATAAACAAGAGCCTGTACAGCCTCTAGAGGCCAGAGGCCGTAACAACCCAGATAGCACACGATGGTAATTCAACGTTGAATTATAGTGAGAATGGTTGATTTTTGCTTGAGGCTGAAAACTGACAGTGGATCAACCATCAAACAATCATCCAATTCTAGCCAAGTAACCAATGTTGAAAATGTGTCATTGAATCAATGTTGTTTTATGGTTGAAATCTAATGAATGAAATGCTAATATCTGAACCATTGGCTGCTGGAGACAGAGAGGAGCCAGGATCCTAGAAGCTGAAGTTTGTCTAGAAAATGGATGAATAGAAACTATTTTCTGATCATCACCATCCGCTCCACCATGTTGGGTCTGTTAGGATATCAGCTCCACTGATTTCATCCGTTCCTTCATCTTCCAATGAGAATCATGTTTTAAAGTCATGTGATGAAGAGCTTCTGATCCAGATTGTTGCTGCAGCAGTCAGAGCTCAGCATGAAGAAACAGGGAGGTTTGCTAACAGGCAGCCAAGATGGCCGCCACAAAAACATTCAATTGTTCTGAGAACATGAAGCTGGACCAGAACCAGAACCATGATGTTAATTATGAAATGATCAAACTCAGTAAATTGATGTGAAGACCAGATGTTCATTAGATGATATCAATGTTATCATATGTGTTTATATAGATGATCTGATTTAATTAGAACTGACTTTATTTCTTCTATAATCACAGACTTGGTGGCTGTAAACTCAGAGAGGCTGAATGTGAAGTTGTGGCTTCAGCTCTGAAGTCCAACCAACATCTGACTGAACTGGAAATAAGTCAGATCCACATAGATGGAACCAGAACAAACTCTGAACTGAATCATGTGTTTGAGATCCTGGAGAGTTCAGTCAGTAAAGTGGAGAGTCTGAGGTTTGTTTTCTCTGTTTATCCTATAAAATCTTTCATTGATACTTTAATATTTATTTATCTTCACATTTATTTTGTTTTCTTTAAAAACAATTTGCTCTCAAAATGTCAGAATATAATTTCTAAAATCTTTTGCTTTGTAAATGAATGATTTTCCTTTTTCAGACTTTCAGAATATTAATCTTTATTTTCACTTTAAAATGTTTTTTCACTGATGTACAATAATAAGTGAAATAAGTCAAATGATGATAATTAATGATGGAGATGTTTCACTTTGTTCATGATGTGTAGAAATGGTGCCGACCCAAATGCAGCAGGCTTGACAAGTAATGTTGGAAATTTAATGCAAGAAATAGAAGAACAAAAACATACAAAATATGTAAATTCAGAGGAACTGAAAAAATCCAAAAACACAGTAAAGCTGGAGACATGAGAGATCATAAGAAACTAGGTATTAATGAGGAGAGGAGGCAGGAGCAACAGGTCAGTTAATGAGACGAACTGGCGGCTGGTAGTGGAGAAAGAGGAGCTTAAATATTAGGAGGTGGTGAGAAGAACGAAGCAGAGATGATGAACTAATTAGTAACAGGTGAGAATAGTTGAGCAGGAGTCAGCAGAGGGTAGAGGGAAGCTGGGCTTCTTTGCTTGATTTTTTTAAATAGAAAAGTAAAAATAAAAAAATGTTTTTTTTTTTCTAAATAAGCCAGTGTTAGAATAATTATGTTTTGTTATCATTTGTACATAAGTAGTTACCAGTTTGCTTTTCATTTATAGGTTAATTGGAACATGTGTGTGAGACAGAGTTAACCTTTCTGTAACCCTTAAAACATCTTTGAAGATGATTTTCTGAGTTTCCTTAGTCGTAAACCTGTGATTGTTTATACTCTGTGGCCCCAAGTAGAGATTCCTTAGTCGTAAAACTCCTTTTGTCATGTGTTAGTTCCTAAAGGGGTTCCTGATCGTATCAGCACCAGCCCCCTTTCTTTGGTTTTGTGTTAATAAAAGGCAAGTTCTACTACAGAGCTTCAGAACACATGGTGAGCTGTTCAGAGGAGCAGTTCTCTGTGTCTTCTCCTTTTGCAAAAGCTTGGTTGAAAACTCAAACATTGTCTGTGGTTCTTTCTTTATAATTTAAGTACACAAAAATACCTATCAGCCGGACTGCATGTGTCTCTGTTGTGCTGAGCGTTTCACCGGCGGAACAGAATTATTCCTAAAAAGATGATTTATAGTTGATGCATTTAAACGGCCACAAAGCCGGGAGCGCGGACCAATCTCTGCGCGTTGCCTCGTGTGCTGTAGTTGCTTGATCTCTGAAGTTTACCTCAGCATGGATTTATTTCACCTCCTTTCACTCAAACTGGACGCAGGCTGACCTGTATGGATATTTACATCAACCCCTGTGAGGACTGCTTTGCAGGACTTTTCATCAAGGAGTCTAGATTAAAATCCACTGCAGGCCAGATTTGAGTTACACTTTACATCATATGAAATCATCCACCTGTTCCCTTGACATCATACCTACGAGTTTATTCTTAAAGGTCTCAGATGTTTTTGCTCCTGATTTCTTACAAATAATTAATAAGTCACTCTCCTCTGGAGTCTTCCCTCAGGCTTTAACGACTGCGGTAGTTAAACCACTTCTCAAAAAACATAATCTAGACTCATCAATTCTAAGCAATTATCGACCAATATCAAACTTACCTTTTTGTCTAAAATATTAGAAAAAATTGTTTTTCAACAGATAAATGGCTTTCTGGCCCTGAACAACTGTTTTGATGTCCATCAATCAGGGTTACGTCAACATCACAGCACTGAAACTGGTCTTGTCAAAGTATTCAATGACCTCCGTCTAAACACTGACCGTAATCAAATGTCAATATTAGTTTTACTTGACTTGATTGCTGCATTCGATACAGTTGATCATGATATTTTATTATCACGATTAGAAAATCGGGTTGGCATTTCTGGTATAGAACTCAGCTGGATTAAATCCTACCTGTCCAACAGAACCTTTTGTGTCCATGGACAACTTTAAATCCAAGCTGAACAAAATTACCTATGGAGTTCCCCAAGGCTCCATCCTGGGGCCGCTTCTTTTCAATATGCTTCCATTAATTCAAATTATACAAAATAATAAGATAGAATACCACAATTATGCCGATGACACACAGCTATACATCAGTCTTTCACCAGGAGATTACAGTCAGGTCCAAATACTCACTAAATGTATTGAGCAGATTAATGTCTGGATGGGCCAAAATTTCCTCCAACTAAATAAAAACAAAACTGAAATATTAGTGTTTGGACCAGAAGAGCATAGATTAAAAATAATCAGCCACCTTCAGTCCATTGGATTAAAATGCTCTGATGAAGCCAAGAATCTGGGGGTGATCATGGATCCTGATCTGAACTTTAATAACCACATCAAATATATCATAAAAACATCAAACTACCATCTAAAAAATATTGCTAAAATTACACGACTCATGTCCCCACAAGATTCGGCATTTTTACTGGATTATCAAAAAAAGCAATAAGACAGCTCCAGTTTCTCCAGAATGCTGCTGCAAGAGTCCTGACTAAAACAAAAAGAGATCAGCATATCAGTCCAGTTCTAAGATCCCTGCACTGGCTGCCTGTTGCTCAAAGAGTAAAATTTAAAATCTCCTTAATAGTTTACAAAACACTTCATAATAAAAACCCAGACCACATTTCTGATCTCCTTCAACCCTATAAACCACTCAGACCTTTAAGATCATCAGAATCAAACCTACTAACCATTCCAAGAGTCAGAACTAAACATGAAGCAGCTTTTAGTTTTTATGCTCCAACACTCTGGAATAAACTTCCTGCTCATTGTAAGACGGCCCGACCTTGAGTTTATTTAAAACAAGGTTAAAAACCGTCTTATTTGACGTTGCCTATTCTTAATTTTTAAAAATTCTATTCATTAACTATATTCAAAATTTAAATGTTTTTTTTTGTCTATTTTTAATCTGCTTGATATTTTTAACGTTGTTTTTTATTTTCTTGTACAAGCACTTTGAATTGTCTTTGGCTGAAAGTTGCTATATAAATCAAGTTGCGTTGCCGTTAGCTCTGCTTCTGCAGCTCTATGATGTAATCTGCAGTCGCGCTTTCTGACTTCTCTTCTGACGAAACTGATGACATTTTTGTGGCATCATTAGTTAATTTCAGTTAGTATTTCTCATCCAGAAATAGTTTTCTAACGGAGTGTATTAATTAAGTGTTACAAAGTTGGATTTCTGTAAATTGAATAATAAACACTGATAAGGTAAGTACATGTGAATTGAACATTACGTTCTCATTGTGTAAAATTCTCCGTCTCTTTTCTGAATCTCTCCTCCTGCTCGTCACTCATTGATCAGATTCTCAGGGAACAGATCCAGATGTCAGAACAAGTCGTGCATTTTGATACTTCTGTTGCTCCATAGTTCAGAAAGTTGACCTGATTGAGCAAAACCAATGAGATTTTTGGATTCAGCTCATCAAAATTACTCTAAAACAGTTGAAAACCTCAAGATAATTTTATGGCTGTTGACCAGTTTTATCAGTCAAATGCAATAAATGTACAGATGATAAAAATGCCAGAAAATATTAAATAAGTCTTTGCACTATTTATAGCCAGAGAAACACAAGGACAATTTCACTTCCTGGGCTAATAAAAGCTTTAGATTGTAATTGGCTTTAGTTACTAGTTTTTAAGAAGCAACTGAGTCTGAACGACAGAATTATTAAAATATTTAATTACCAGGGAAAGTAACAATTGTGTCCCTTTAAAAATTGCTTATATAATTGACTTTAAAATATTCAAATGCTGAATAAATGATTAAATTAATAGGTTCTTAACAGAAGGAAGTAACGAAACACTGTACACTAATCTAAACTACTGAAATTTTCCACATGCATAATAATAGAACCATAAAAACAGTAAATGTTTAGAAACATTTATGTTTCGCACATCAACGAGTTGCAACTTGTTTTCAAATGTTGAGCAATGTACTGGAAATTAAATATCAAAACTTTAAACAACTATAGACACAAGCAGTTCCTCCTCCAGGCACACAGGATCGTCAGCTGCAGCACTGCGAGTGGGGGCGGAGAGGAGAGATTGGTGACTGGAGAAATGGCAACGAAGGGATCTGTTAGTGTGTAGGAAGGGAACACTAAGGGAACACGAGGAGAGCAGATGCTGCACAGACGTAGGGCTCAGGAGGAAGTGCTGGTGCAGGGCAGCGCACTAACTCCGTGAAGCAGCAGAAGTCCAGCAGAAGTAACAAATCCAGATCCAAATTCTTAGTCAGATGGACCGAGGTCATGCACGAAGAGGCAGAGAGCAGAATCTGTGGGAGTGGGCGTGAGCGGTGTAACCAAAACTGGCGTGGGTCGAGATTCTGATGGGCCAACAGCAAAAGTCCGACAAGGGCAAGGCAAAAGGGGCAAATCAGAGGAACAGGAGCATGGTTGCAATGTTGAGGGCGAGCTGGGAGTGCTGGAAAACTACTTGCTGAAAGCGTTTGATAATCTGGCAGCGTGGTTGTGACTGAGAGGGGCTTAAGAAGGAAACAATCAGGGAGCGACACAGGTGAGAGGAATAACAGAAATGAGGGACGTGACGTGGATTGGCTCAAACAAAAAACACAGAGCACCATGTGAACGTCACAGCCACAGGACCAAAGAGGACATGAAGCAGCAGTCATATGATCCAATAATCAACCAATAAAACCGTCATTAGGAGATAATCAATACAACAGCCCTGGATTGAAATAATAAGATAATCATACAGTCAGTCAGAATGAAGTAAATGGAAATAGAGCAAAATAAAAATAAATTGATAGAATTCAAACATAGAGAAAAATCAACATTTGGTTTTAAGCAGGGATTTCTAATCAGACTGGGCTATTGATCCTCCAGATAAATCAATCAGTTCTGTTTCCATTCATGTGTTTATGAATGAGTGAAGTGTAATTATTGCAGCTGTTGATCCTTCAGATAAATCACTCAGTTCCACTCAATAGAAGGTCAAAGGTCACTGTGGAAATGAGCTGCTTCCATTAAATCACTGCAGCATTCATTAACAGCTCTAATGTCACACTTTGGTTCTTAAAGTCCATTTTAATTCCCGACCAGAACCACTGAAGGCCCGACTGAAATATTCTAACAACACGTCACAATAACATGTTCTGGTTCTGCTGGTTTGGACTCTAGAAACCAGTTTTACTGGATCAAATATTAAACATCAGTTCATCATGTTTCTGGGACTTTTACATTCAGTGAAATTAATTTTCTACATTTTTATTATTAATTTGTTCATATTTCAGTTTTAACCTGCATCCTGTTGGCTTCAGCTCACATCTTTTATTCTTTATTCAGATTGAGGAACTGCAGTTTGTCAGAGATCAGCTGTTCTTCTCTGGTCTCAGCTCTGAAGTCCAACCAACATCTGACTGAACTGGACCTGAGAGGAAACAACCTGAAAGGTTCTGCAGTGAAGGAGCTCCGTGGTTTCCTACAGAGTCCAGAATGTAAACTACAACGATTACAGTAAGTCACCATGTTTTAGTTTATTGCTGATGTTTGTGATGTGAAAGTTCTGACCAGAGATCAATACTGATGTTTAAGAGCTGCTCTCATGTTAAAGTGGCTGCAGGTTGGAAACAGGAAACAGAAAAACAAAGAGCAAAGAGATGAAGCTGCATCTGCAGCCTCATCCTGAAATTCCCTGATTCATTTTCTTCAGACATCAGAGAAACTATTTCTAAATCAGGGTTTCCTCCAGTGTATTATAAGCCTGGCAGCCCACCAGGCTTTACTTATAATGAAATTATTAGATCTGCATTGATTGCTGTTTCCTATCCAATTACCAAATTATTATTTTTTGACTGACCTTCCATTTGTGGTCGATTCATATGTTTTGTCTGAAATGTCCCCAAGTGTCTGAAGAAAGATGCTAAGTTGCTAACAGTGGGACTATTGTTAGCTGCAGATGTTCAGACATGGAGCTGGAAGACGTTGCCTTCCTTCGGTCTCTGCAGATGTCACGGCCGAACATCAGTCGGTTTCAGGGAAGCAAAACCACACAGAAAAATCCTTGTAAAATCCCGAACCCTGACCCGGACCGCACTCAGGGTTCAAAGCTTCCTGAGTTCAGTTGATCCCTCAAGACTGGGGAGGATGAACAAAAGACAAAACAGGAGAAGTTTTCCTGCTGACTCAAATGGTGGACTAAAGCAGAAAAATCATCATTAAAATATGTTGGGTTTAATTCAGTCTTGGATAATTAAAGTTAATCGGTTGGATCAGACGGATCCGACTAGCGTAGATTTCTCCTCTAGATGCCACCAGGAGGAAGTTGTGAGCCGCAGGTGAAGCGTCATCATTTAAGTGAAGTCGTTTAATTTCAGAAGTTATTCGGTCCATAGTCACTGATTTTTTATTTAGTTTTTTTGTCACTGTGAGATAAAGTTAGATACGTTCATCTTTATGTATGTTGGGATCTGGATTTGCAGTTCAACTAGTTGATTATTAACTAAACCGCATAAAAATTGCAGCTGAATATCAATCAGAATTTGATATTGAAATTTCTGAACATTTTTTACTTTTGAAACTCAGAAATTTACATATTTTTCCAGAAAATGTCAGATTAATTTCAGATTTCTTTCAGTAAAGTTTTTCACTTAAAGTTCATTAATTTTGTTATTTGTTCTAAAAAACTTCTGAGGTTTTTGGCCGAAATTTTCTCCTTTTTTATTTCTACAATTTCTTCAGATTCAAAAACCTGGAGAAAATGTGGAAATGAATTAAATTATATGCTCAAAAATAAATCCATTAAAAATAAATAATTTTGAAATCAAACATATTTTATAAAAATAATTTAAAGTGCCAATAAAAAGGTAAAGCCTCATAATGTGCAGATGAATTTTAACCTGCAGCAGCCAGAGCCAGCAGCTCTCCTCCAGACCTGTGACAAATAAAGTCCCAACAGTTTATCTTCTGACAAACTACTGTTGTTCATGTGATTCTCCTCCTAGTGAGACCCTCAGGCCTCTGGGACTGATGGGGTCCAGTCTGGGTGTGATGGGTTCACGGCTCTCAGAGCCTCCAGCAGCTCTCAGTGTTTCAGGTTTGATCTTTGTTGAAGCCAGAATGTGAATCCTGATTCCCAGGTTGTGATCAGGAAGAGGAGTTTCTCAGCCCTCAGCACTAGAGATGGAAAGATTCTGCATTAAATATTTATCCAGTACCGAACGTTACTGGCTTATTGTTGCTAAACAAGCTTATTAGAGCGTGTTTAACAACTGGCTGGCACACTACTGCCACCTAGTGGTGGAAACTAAGAGCCTGGATTCTGACGGCAACATCTATGATTTCTGTAAACTTTATTCCACCACTGCCCACAGGTAAAAACCTGGGGTTTCTTGCAGCCCTCTAGGTGGCGCTGGTGGCCCAACTGTGGCCCTGTGGTGAAGAATGGCTGCTTTAACTGGTTCTGTTGGACTGTTGGCTTCAGCTCACATCTTTTATTCTTTATTCAGATTTAACCACTGCTGCTTGTCAAAGATCAGCTGTGATGATCCGGCCTCAGCTCTGACCTCCGACCCCTCACCTCTGACTGGACTGCAGCTGAGCAGCAGCAACAACAACCTGGGAGATGCTGGAATGAAGGAGATCTGTGATATTCTACAGCATCCTGGATGCAGAATACAACGATTAAAGTAAGAAACAGAGTCTTAATTTATTGCTGATATTTCTGATGTGAAGTCGTGACCAGAGATCAGTCCAGATGGTTAAGAGCTGCTCTCATGTAAAAGTGGCTGCAGGGAGGAAACAGGAAATGGAAAATCACCAAAATCCCCAGAATAAGGGCGAGCAAAGAGCTGAGGCTGCATCTGCAGCTCCAACTTCACATTTACTGATTGATTTTCTTTCTTTAGAAATAAAAACTATTAAAGAGGAATAATAAAATGTTATGTATTCATGTCATTTATTTGAATGTTTCTAATTTTTAACATCAGCTTCTGGAAGCTATGGAGGCTTAAAGGTGGCAAAATTAAATGAATAAATATGCCATGAAATACATATTTGTAAATCTCCCTTTAATAAATTAAATGTGCCATAATGCCAATAAATGATTAAATTTTCCACTAAATAATTGAATATATTATGAAACATGCCATGAACAGCAGCTGACCCCCATCACAGGTGTTTTACCAAATTCTGTGACCCATCATATTCTGATTGCTCTTGTTTGTCTTCAAGATGTTCATGTAGATAAATGCTCGCTATCGCCCCCTGTGGTCACAGAACATGGTGCACCACCTGGTCCAGGTGTTTGACGTTGTGGTGGAAAACTTTCCAATCAGTCTGGAGTCGATGTCTTGGTTTGAGTCTATAAATAACTCCAATGACTTTGATCAACTTTCTAATTGATCTGCTACAAACTGGCTGAGCAGCTCCAGCCTCTGTGTCTCTAGCTCGCTCTAAAATGTCTCACCAGTTCAGGTCAGAGGTCATTCAGGTTCTGCATGAACAGAGCCGCCATGTTGGAACACAAACCAACAACAGAACCAACCAATGATTAGACAGGATCAATGTTAGCCCCGCCCACTGAGGGTGATGGGTTTGAAATGATTTAATGACAAGATGCTCAGACAGCAGCCATGAAATAAATCAATACAGGGAAACACTTAAAATATTTAAAATGAAACATTTCTTTAAATCAGTGGCTCCCAAAGATTTTCTGCCCCCTATGGATCACAATAAAATCCCCCAAAATAAAAAAGAATCAACTGGACTCACATCGTTCAACCAGACATAAACCTAAACACACATTTAGTTTTCAAACTCCACTGAAGTTTATTTCTCACTTCAGGTTGAAACAAAACAAACTACAAACCATCTTTACAGTCAAACACTTTTATGTAACTGTTTCTTTTTTCATCCATAACGCTTCCTGCCCCCCTGCAATGGCACTGAGCCTCCACTAGGGGGCGCGCCCCACACTTTGGGAACCACAGCATTAAAAGGACATTTTATTATTTAAATTCATTTCTAAAGGTAGATTTCATTGGACATCTAATTATTTAACTGAATATTTCAGAATTTCATTATATATTCAATTATTAATGTATGAAAAGAACTTTGTGATATTTTTAAGTGTTTTTAATAATTTTATGATGCATTTATTGAATTAATGGGAGATTTAAATGTATTTCATTTTATCTTCATTTAATTTTGTCATTTCTAACCTTCTGTCTGTCAGGAACAAATCTATAACCAATAATTGATGCTTCAGTACTTTGATCAGACCTGGAATAATTTTTCTGACTAAAATCCTGCAATTGAAGCAGCAGCATGTTGGCATTAATATTCATGAGACTCTTTAACTGGTTCTGTTGGACTGGTTAACCTGCATCCTGTTGGCTTCAGCTCACATCTTTTATTCTTTATTCAGATTGAATTACTGCACGTTGTCAGAGATCAGCTGTTCTTCTCTGGTCTCAGCTCTGACCTTTAACCCCTCACATCTGACTGAACTGGACCTGAGCTACAACAACGACCTGAAAGATTCTGCAGTGAAGGAGCTCTGTGGTTTCCTACAGAATCCAGACTGTAAACTACAACGATTACAGTAAGTCACCATGTTTTAGTTTATTGCTGATGTTTGTGATGTGAAAGTTTTGACCAGAGATCAATACTGATGTTTAAGAGCTGCTCTCATGTTAAAGTGGCTGCAGGGTGGAAACAGGAAACAGAAAAAATAAGAGCAAAGAGATGAAGCTGCATCTGCTGATCTCTGTTGTTGCCCCTCACTTTCACCAGCAGGGGGCAGCAGCTCTAAACCAGTTTCCAAACCCTCAGAGTCCAGAGGAGCTTTAATGAAACTCACCATGAGGCTGAACTGAATCGGCCATCGGCCTCCTAAAATGGGGGTGCGCAAATTTTATTATGTTGCTGTGGCAACTGGAAATGTTGTGTGTTCAATTGTCCACCTCACGCCCATCGCTTTGACTCGGTGAAAGTGAGTTTTCTCCCTCTTTACCCCATGGTTGCCATGGTGACCATATAATAACATTGATCAGCTGTCTCATTTTAATAAACATTGGTATTCATGAGGAACTTTGCGTGGACCATTTCTGGTTGAATGTGGCAGAACCTGAGGGATCCGGTTGTGCTGGTTTATAAATCCAGATTTCTGTCAGCAGACGCCATTTTCACCGTCTGGGTTTTTCTACAATGTTAGGATGGATCTGCACTGAGACAGACTGGCGACCTGTGCAGGTGACCCCGCCCCCGAAATGTTAACAAGATGTTAGAGGATGGATGGATGGATGGATGCTAAGCCCCGCCCCCAGGGAAACCCTGCTGCTTCAGCAAAAGGGAAACGACAACCTGACCTCTGACCCTTCAGAAAGGCTGTCCCACAGCTGAGGACCAGAGATGGAGAACGCCTCATCACATGATTCAGTTCTTACAACAAGACGCCCAACACTGAAAATAAGAGACACATGATGGCTCCATAACATCAGAGCAAAGGTCAGAGGTCAGGATAGAATAGCAGCTCTTTAAACAGACTCCATGTTTCCTTGGAGAAACTCTGGATGCAGGCGGCCGATTTAAAATAAATCCAGAACATTCTGAGCTGAAACTGGTCAATGATCCGTGTTTCTGACATTCTGGGTCTGATGGCGACGGTTGTACAGAACCCTGAACAGACCAGGAGACACAAAGATGAGATTAAAAACCAGATCAAATCCCAACAGCTGAGATTTATAAACCCAGACCTTACATTGGGTCAGAGGTCAAAGGTCAGCCATTAGAGCAGCAGCCTGTTCTGGTTTGTTCTGATGGACTTTTAGCTGGAAACAGCAGCAGCAGTTCTGATGGTGAGCAGCTGAAACTTGTTTCCAGATGATTTTGGACTCAAAGTTCTGGTAGTTTAGCGTATCTTCCTGATCAGAACCTCCTGGATCCAGAGCTGCTTTCGTTACTAACAAGTCGTCTGTCTGCTAATCCAACGTCTCTGGAAGCTGAAGGTGAAATATCCCAACATGTCTGTCACCATGGATGTTAGCAGGATAAAGACCAGGAAGCCTCAGATCCAGATTCACATCAGGTCCAGT
The DNA here is from genome assembly GCF_003331165.1 of Xiphophorus hellerii. Lineage (NCBI taxonomy): Eukaryota > Metazoa > Chordata > Actinopteri > Cyprinodontiformes > Poeciliidae > Xiphophorus > Xiphophorus hellerii. The sequence goes on from NC_045692.1 coordinate 24,883,129, forward strand.
TTAGTGAAGACGGCCAAGAGGATCATGGGAACATCGAAGGTCCAGCATGTGTCTGAACAGACCATCATGACACAGGAGAACCAAACATGATCTGTCCTGTGAGTGTTTTACTGAAGTCAGAGAGACGATACAGAGTTCCTTTATGGAAACAACCAGTTCATTCATTCATTCATTCATTCATTCATTCATTCATTCATTCATTCATTCATTCATTCATTCATTCTCCTTTAAACTATTAGACCAGTCAGGATTTAAAGATGGACTATAGAGGATTTTAAAAAGGAAGAAAGTGTTGGATTGAAGGAGCGTTTCCAACCTGCAGCTCTTCCAGCAGCACAGACACAGGTGCATTCTGGGAAACTGATGTTTATTCACAGGGATGAAGCTTCATGAAGCTTCACCAGAACTCTGGTCCAGTTCTGGTGAAGCTTCACTTTACTTTAACTTTACAGCAACTTCACAATAATAATAATAATAAGCATTTTAAGGCTTTTAAGGTGGATAACTTTTTTCATTTCACACCAAAATGAAATTCAATGCATATTAAGTATAAAGTATATATTAAGTATGACATATTAGTGTTTATTTACAGAACATAAGTTAGCTAATGCACTGTAAAAACTTAACAAAACCTTTTTTTGTTAAGTTCATAAGTTCCTAGAGTGTTGGTTTGTTTGGGGTGTTTTTTATCTTTAACAGTTTACAACACAAAAATGTTAAAATTTTTCTCAATGAAAAAATAAAATACGAAGAGAGATGTAATTGTTCAGGATGAATCCTGTAGCATGACCCTCATCAAACAATGGAGGCGTGTCTCCATCTTGTTCTGCCATTTCATTAGCTGAACCATTTTGTTCTGACCAATCAGGAGGAAGTGGGCGGGACTAGGAACACACTAGGAGAAACGTAGGTCAGAGTTCAGGCCAGCCATTTAACAAGCAGAAATGTGCTATACATATGGCCTGTTACAATAACAGGTTATTATTATTTTATATAAATTTATTTATGATTTTTCTGAGTTAAACAGCCAAGACAAAAACAACAACAACAAAAAGTAAACAAATACAGCAAAAACAAAAATCAACAAAACAGTCAAAACAGCGTCAGCTTCCTGGAGAACTGATAAAAGAGGATAAAATATGTGGGCATGAGTCCGTAGAGCGTAATGAAGCGTGAGACGTTCAGGAAACATTTTATCAGACAGTTCACCATAAAACACGGAATATCAATAAGAGATCAAATCAATCAATTATAATAACAGTAATAATAAAATAAAATACAAGTTCAGATGAGTACGACGTCTGACAAAGAGTATTGAATTTCCTCAAGATAGATACAGGACACTATATCACTAAGCCATTTCTTAACACAAGCAGAGAGAAGAGGATTTCCATTCCCACAGAATAACCCGTTTTAAACCACTAAACCAAACATTGGAGCTGCTGCAGAGACATGGGAAGAGTAAGAGAGAATTTAGAGCAACCCAAATTTATCAAATGTTTATCCGGATATAAACGCTTCCCATAAGCGTTACTATAAAATTTAAATATCCTGCACCAGAAGTCCATAAGTTTAGGGCAGGAGCAAAACAGATGACCCAAAGTCCCATCATCTGATTTACATTTGTCACATGTTGGTGAGACACAGAGAAACAGCTTATTAAATTTGGTTTTAGAAAAGTGCTGACAGTGGAAACTTTGAATTGAATAAGTTGCAATCTAGAATTAATGGAACAGGTTTTGATTCTTGACACTCAGATCCCACAACTCATCTGAAATCTCACCTAGTGTATCCGAAGCCCAGGCCTCTTTTAAGAGATTAGTAGATGGGGATGAACTGAAAAGATGAACAAACTGAGAAATTAGCTTTTTAGAGGTAGGAGGCTTTTTTATAAGCTCATAGAAACTATGCTGCACCGGTTTGGTTTCACAGTGGGGGAAATGCTGTCTGACAAAATTACGAACTTGCAAGTACCTGAAAAAGTGTCTAGAAGGATGACCAAATTTTGATTGGAGTTGCGTGAAGGAAGCAAAGTGATTATTGATGTATAAATCTTAACAACAGCTATGCCTTTATTTAACCAGTGCTTAAAAACTACATCCATATGGCCTTGTTTAAATGCTGCGTTCTGAAAAATAGGAGCATAGATGGAAAAACCAGGGAGATTCAGGACAGACTCTCTCTGCTTCAGAGTCCTGAATGATTTAATTGGCTTAAAATTATCCTTCAGCAACTGAAGAGGCAAAGAAAGATTGGAAAACAGTACAGCAGCTAGAGAGGAAGTAGTGAGTGCTGAGGACGCCAGGTTTTCATTCAGCGGCCAATTGGGCAACAGCGATCAACCTCTTCACCCCTCGTATAGACATGACTCCAAAAATCCTAGGTTCTGGTATTACAAGTAGGCCTGTCACGATAACAAATTTTGCTGAGCGATTAATTGTCTCAAAAATTATTGCTATAAACGATAATATTGTTTGAAGACCGTTTTAAACTGATGAAATGGTAATGACATAATAACGCTTCAACATCCTGCCAAAGATGGATACAAGTTATTTTCAAAAGAACACTAAACACTGGAGCTGGGGCTGGGCGATATATCGAGTATACTCAATGTATTGCGATATTTTCAATTTATGATAGTTGCAATAGCTATATAACTATCGTATAAAGTGTCGTTCAAATAATAAACTTTCGCCGTCAAATTCACTGCGAATATGGTTTATCCGACACCCTATGAATGCATCACTAATCTCTCCCCCCCATTTTGAAAATTTTGTACCAATCACAACATGGTGACAACGCGAGTTTGAGGTGAGCCGTAAATGAGACGCAAACTGAAGAGGAACTAGTTCCGAAGAGAAACGGCGCTGGATCAATAATCTGGCAGTGGTTGGGATTTTTTATGGAGGATGTCCAACAAAATGAGCTAATTTGCAAAACATGTTATAAAACTATTGCCAGGGCGTGCTGTGGTGGCGCAAGGGGTTAGCACGCCCCACGTTTGGAGGCCTTAGTCCTCGACGCGGACGTCGCGGGTTTGACTCCCGGTCCCGACGACCTTTTGCCCCCCTCTCCTCACCCTCCTTCCTGTCTGCCTACTGTAGAAAAAATACGAGCCACTAGCGCCGCAAAAACTCTTCGGAGAAAAAAATGGAAAAAAAAACAAACTATTGCCAAAATAGTTTTCACAAACTATTTTCTTTTAGTTCACAAAAGGTTGTACCACAAATTTATTTCCCCCCTAATCAGACTATTCTTTTACCTGCTGTTCATAAGCGGTAGAACTGGTCCGTTAAAGTGAAACCTGGAGATGCAGGTAGAATTCATTCAGTGCTATGCAATGGGAAAAATAACTCAAAACTGCTCATTCTTTTTTTGTAGCTCGTGTCGGCTTTATGCTACATGCAGACTCGTTGCCATAGCAACTGACAACAATGTAACTTTATGTCTCAGGATTCAGCACCAAAAACACTCAAACATTTCCTCCACATAGAGCAGAACATTCAGTTTGTTACAGTTTTATGCTTTTAGGTCTGATGTTTATTTTGCTTTTATTAATAAGTGATTGCTGTGGTAGATTAGCCACTGCTGCTATTTTTTTCTTAGTTAAAACTTATTTCTCACCTTTTTGTCTAGTCTTAGTGTAGACAGTTCATAGCAAAACACTGCATCCCTTTTTATATGAGCTTACATTGAAGTCTAGCAGGGAAATGGGGCGGGAACTTGCATGGGTGACATCATGCTGCAAGGGGTCTATAGTTTAAAATTACATTGCAGCTTATTTAAGAATATTGTGATATATATTGTGTATTGTGATATAGCAAAAAATATATCAGGATATAAGATTTTCCTCATATTCCCCAACCATAATCTCACACTTGGAAACAAAATAAACAAAATAAAATGAACTCTAAGTCTCTGTTAACAAAAAATGTGCTTGAATAGAAACTAAACATAAAACCAAAGTGGAACTAAAAACTACATTCAACCAAAAGAGTTCAGATTATGAAGTCTGTATGGTATCTTGCCCTTAAATAATCATTAGATTCAGATAGAGAAGACGGGCACATCCGACTACCTGATGCAATAGTTCACTTCTCCCGTAAGCCCAGTTCACACTGCACAAATTTTTGCCCCAGTTTTCCACTTACAACAATCTAAGAACTTCCAACGATCGTAACCGATCATCCTGTAGTGTGTGGTGGGTTCCGACTGATCGGGTCCAGTCGGTAGAATGTCGTGGCGGCTCCGATGTAAATCAGGCATATTCAACATGTTGGATTGTCTTGGCCAGTTTATCACTGCAGCCTGAGGTTTTCCCCGACTGGGAGCTTAAGGCAGCCTGTTGAATGTGACAGGTAGCCAATCAGAAATCGCGGATTCTCCTCCGTGCTTTCTGAGGAGAAATTATGGAGGGAAATCCCAAACAGCTGACACGATGCAACCTAAAGTCCAGCTGACATTGGAGATGATATGAGGAAACAACATTAATGTTTATTCAATATTTCATGCAAAGAATATAGAAATGACAAGGGGAGGAGTTGGAGCGAAATTGCTACTGCAGTTGATAAACCCGGTAACTTTTCAGCTGTTCGTCGTTAATGTGACATAAATAGGTTATAATGATGAGGCTATTCATTCAGCCGTGTTCATTTACTCTAAATTCACGTGTGATATAGTGAGTTTTTACTGGATTTTCTGTCTGAAATGTGAATGTCGGTGAGAGAAATCAGTTCGTGTGTGTTGTGTTGCTCTTGTCGGGTGGCTGGACACACGGCCCGGTCCAACCTATTATACTTAAAAAATTTTTGTAGCGTCGTCTCTCAGGTTTTGAAAATGGCTGACGATCAGCCGACAATTTCAAAATCATGTAGTGTGAACTGAGCATTTCACTAAGGAAATGAGGAAGGGAGGAGTGAGTGGAGAGAACCGGAGTTTATCCTTTTTTCATCCAGTGTCATCAACAGAAAGAGAAAAAGGTCGGAAGAAACGATAAAGCCGATAAATTAAAATCAGGTTGATAACTCTCATTTATCGTGCGATTAATTGATTTATTGTTTACCGTGACAGGCCTATTGTGAATTGTGGTATCGATCTGATACCATGTAAATACAGGGCCAATGTTGCCGATACAGATACTTTTACATGTTTAAGTTTTATAGATCCAAATGATCCGAAAGACGTAGGAGAGAATTTGGCCAACTATTGAACGTGACAACAAAATCCTCTAGAGGGCTGACAAACCACAATACAAGAAAATTAACTCACCACAACAAATATTGTAAACAGTTTCAAACCTGTTCTCTGCTTTTAAAATTCAAACAATACAAGAAAATAATAATAAGAATAAGAAATGTATTTTCTTCAGTGACTTCTAGCTTTAACCAAAACAGAAACAATAAGTGAAAATGAAATAAATGGAGTAGAAATAAAGAAAGAATAAGTTCTCCCCTGTTTAGCTGCTGCTGAGCCACATGAAGGTGCAACAACAAAAGATGCCAGCAGGGGCCGCTGCTCCGTTCTGTGTGACTCAGCTCTGCTCTTACAGATAGAGCAGACTTTGATGAATCACAGCAGTCGGTTGGTGCAGGAGAGAAAAAAAGCTTGAGTATCGATGTTTTTACCTGAGTATCCTTCAGTATCAATACCAGCATTGGTATCGATATTATCAATATTGGGATCGATCCGCCCACCTCTAGTGAGAAGCAGAAATGTGACACTGAGAGATTAATGTTGTCTAATACTGAAGATCATGAAGGAAATTTCCTGCCAAGCTAAGCTAGCTTAGCACCGTTAGAGCTATTAGCAATTAGCTATTGAAGTAGCAGCAAATGTTACACTGTATCTAATGTTATGACTAATGTCACTGGATAGTTAACTGTTTATTGTCTCAATACTAGAAGAAAGTGAGTTCCGTGAATAATTTAGCGGGAGCTAAAAGCTGCTAATGTTTAGAGCGGACCAGCAGCTAATCTTTGGAGCCACTGGAAGAGCAGACGATGGTCAGCTCTTTGGCTTCACATTGATGATGATTTTTCACATTCAATATCTGGTTTTCATCATTGATCAGGGAACCAATAACCAAACTGAACCTGATTGGATGCAGGAAAACCACAGCCTGGTTTTGATCAGGCTGAACAGACAGCGGGCTGCTCTGCTGCTCATGTTTACAAGATGATTTATTAATGAACCGGAAAATATTTCATTCATACCCAAAACTCAAAATGATTCATTTTTCTGGTGGATCTAGATTTAGACATTTGATCAGAACCTGGGATGAAATGAGGCTGATGTTACTCAGAATATAATATTGTAAAAAGGAGTTTAAATTAAAAAATGTTTTTATTTACATTAACATGTCATTTTTTGATGTTTCTCAATGATCAATACAGTTTGACTGATGTTAAACTTTGTGGCACATTGCTGACCCAAAATGCTAACCTGTTTGTTTCATTTATGTAGTTTTCATTTTTTTAGTGCTAATGTGTCAGATTAGAATTTAATTCAGTTAAATTTGACCAGTATTTTTCTTTTTTATTCTTTGTCCTTTTGATTTCAAGGTTTTAGGACCAGACCTAAACATTCGCTGTCCTTCCTTCACCTTTGGTCCCAGTTGGATCCCAGTTGCTCCCATTACAACCACATTTAACATGAAATGAAACTTTTTGTGCACAAACAGTTTTTTGCAGACAAATCTGCATATTTGCCTTTTCAGGAAGAAACTTTCCAGACTGAAAGTCTCCAGCTGTGGAAAACAGACGTTATATTATATACTGAGTAATGTACAGCCAGTTAGTCCAGAGTCCTGCTAACATCGATCAATACCAATATTGATTGTTTCATTAAAATGATTCAGGTCAAACTTTCTGTTTCTGTAAATCAGAATCTGACCTCTGACCTCCTGCCTCCAGCTGCACATTGAAGGGATTCCCATCTAACTTTCCTCAGGCTCTGATGTCACTTTGGTCCATTTTAATTCCCGACCAGAACCACTGAAGGCCCAACTTAAAAATTCTAACAACACGTCATAATAACATGTTCTGGTTCTGCTGGTTTGGACTCTAGAAACCAGTTTTACTGGATCAAATATTAAATATCAGTTCATCATGTTTCTGGGACTTTTACATTCAGTGAAATTAATTTTCTACATTTTTATTATTCATTTATTCATATTTCAATTTTAATCTGCATCCTGTTGGCTTCAGCTCACATCTTTTATTCTTTATTCAGATTGGAGTACTGCAGTTTGTCAGAGATCAACTGTTCTTCTCTGGCCTCAGCTCTGACCTTGAACCCCTCACATCTGACTCAACTGGACCTGAGCAACAACAACCTGACAGATTCTGGAGTGAAGGAGCTCTGTGGTTTCCTACAGAATCCAGAATGTAAACTACAACAATTACAGTAAGTCACCATGTTTTAGTTTATTGCTGATGTTTGTGATGTGAAAGTTTTCTTGCCACTAACCTGCAGACATCTGGCTGATATTCTACTGATCAACTCTGAGGGTCTTCATGGTAAAGTCTGCTTTCTTCTTCTATGGTTTGCTCAAATTAAAGCTTCTGTGTTTTTGTTTTATTAATAATGACATGAAAACCTGCTGCTAAAGAGGGAGATAGAAGAAATTAAAACACTGTTGTCAGTTTAATGTTTTAATCTCTTTCTAATGATAAATCCTCCAACTCATCATGACCCAGTGCCAGGTTCTGGTTCTGGTTCAGCTCCTAAAGTCACTTTGACATTAAATATTCTCCATGACTTCATGTCTTTATGGCTGATGAATAATGAAATAGTTGAATTTCTCTGCATTAATCTCCATTAGTCGGTTTTTCCTCCTGATTGTTGGTTTTGTGTGAAACTTGGATGATTTGCTGCAGAAGCTGAGTTTGTATTAATGGAGCTGCTGGTGGAGCTGACAGAGTTTAAGAGCTGAAGTCAGCAGGTCTTTATTGAAGCAGCAGCATGTTGGCATTAATATTTATGAGACTCTTTAGCTGGTTCTTTTGGACTGGTTAACCTGCATCCTGTTGGCTTCAGCTCACATCTTTTATTCTTTATTCAGATTGGAGAGCTGCAGTTTGTCAGAGATCAGCTGTTCTTCTCTGGCCTCAGCTCTGACCTTTAACCCCTCACATCTGACTGAACTGTACCTGAGGTGGAACGGCCTGACAGATTCTGGAGTGAAGGAGCTCTGTGGTTTCCTACAGAATCCAGAATGTAAACTGCAACGATTACGGTAAGTCACCATGTTTTAGTTTATTGCTGATGTTTGTGATGTGAAAGTTTTCTTGCTACTATCCTGCAGACATCTGGCTGATATTCTACTGATCCACTCTGAGGGTCTTCATGGTAAAGTCTGCTTTCTTCTTCTATGGTTTGCTCAAATTAAAGCTTCTGTGTTTTTGTTTTATTAATAATGATATGAAAACCTGCTGCTAAAGAGGAAGATAGGAGAAATTAAAGCACTGATGTCAGTTTAATGTTTTAATCTATTTCTAATGATAAATCAGCCCTGATTCCTTCATTTTGTGAGATCGTTGATGGACTGATATTCCATATGAAGCTGATCTTCTCCTCCTCAGCAAAGCTCTAGAAATCATTCTCTGTCCTCTTTGCTCTGCAGTGAGTTTGACTGACAGACCCACCAGGTCAGGCCTCCATGTTGATAGTTAGCAATAGTTTCCCTGCTGTTAGCAGCTCCATGATTTTATTCTTTTATTTTATGATTTTATTGTTTTGTAACATTTCAGACAAACATCCAGAATCAGCAGGTCAGGATTTTTCACATGTTGGAGCAGAAAACTGCAGCCAGTTCAGCTCCACTTTCAAACCTTCATGAAATCAGTTTTTCTCCATTTTCTACAGATTGACTTTGTAACAGTTCAGTTTCTATTCTGTGAATAATTTGATAGAATTCATCTGAAAATCAAAGTTCATATCTTCTGCTGTAAGAAACATTTTCCTGAGTTTGTTCCTGGACTTGGAGCCAGAGATTCATTTATTCTCTGAGTTGGACCGGCTGATCTGAGGTCAAAAACAGACGGCATTCGGACTGGAAATCCCCCTCATGTGGAAAAGGTCAAAGGTCATTCAGCCCAGTCTAGAAAAGTGAATTTCAGCTTCTAGAATCTGACCGGAACAAATCTATAATCATGATTGATGCTTCAACACTAAAATCCTCCAACTCATCATGACCCAGTACCAGGTTCTGGTTCTGGTTCAGCTCCTAAAGTCACTTTAACATTAAATATTCTCCATGACTTCATGTCTTTATGGCTGATGAATAATGAAATAGTTGAATTTCTCTGCATTAATCTCCATTAGTTGGTTTTTCCTCCTGATTGTTGGTTTTGTGTGAAACTTGGATGATTTGCTGCAGAAGCTGAGTTTGTATTGATGGAGCTGCTGGTGGAGCTGACAGAGTTTAAGAGCTGAAGTCAGCAGGTCTTTATTGAAGCAGCAGCATGTTGGCATTAATATTCATGAGACTCTTTAACTGGTTCTGTTGGACTGGTTAACCTGCATCCTGTTGGCTTCAGCTCACATCTTTTATTCTTTATTCAGATTGGATCACTGCAGTTTGTCAGAGATCAGCTGTTCTTCTCTGGCCTCAGCTCTGACCTTTAACCCCTCACATCTGACTGAACTGGACCTGAGCTGGAACGACCTGACAGATTCTGGAGTGAAGGAGCTCTGTGGTTTCCTACAGAATCCAGAATGTAATCTACAACGATTACGGTAAGTCACCATGTTTTAGTTTATTGCTGATGTTTGTGATGTGAAAGTTTACTTGCCACTAACCTGCAGACGTCTGGCTGATATTCTACTGATCCACTCTCAGGGTCTTCATGGTAAAGTCTGCTTTCTTCTTCTATGGTTTGGTCAAATTAAAGCTTCTGTGTTTTTGTTTTATTAATAGTGATATGAAAACCTTCCGCTAACGAGGAAGATAGGAGAAATTAAAACACTGATGTCAGTTTAATGTTTTAATCTCTTTCTAATGATAAATCAGCCCTGATTCCTTCATTTTGTGAGATCGTTGCTGGACTGATATTCCATATGAAGCTGATCTTCTCCTCAGCAAAGCTCTAGAAATCATCCTCTGTCCTCTTTGCTCTGCAGTGAGTTTGACTGACAGACCCACCAGGTCAGGCCTGCATGTTGATAGTTAGCAATAGTTTCCCTGCTGTTAGCAGCTCTATGATTTTATTGTTTTATTTCATGATTTTACTGTTTTATTTTATGATTTTATTGTTTTGTAACATTCCAGACAAACAGTCAGAATCAGCAGGTCAGGATTTTTCACATGTTGGACCAGAAAACTGCAGCCAGTTCAGCTCCACTTTCAAACCTTCATGAAATCAGTTTTTCTCCATTTTCTACAGATTGACTTTGTAACAGTTCAGTTTCTATTCTGTGAATAATTTGATAGAATTCATCTGAAAATCAAAGTTCATATCTTCTGCTGTAAGAAACATTTTCCTGAGTTTGTTCCTGGACTTGGAGCCAGAAATTCATTTAGTCTCTGAATTGGACCGGCTGATCTAAGGTCAGAACCAGACGGCATTCGGACTGGAAATCCCCCTCATGTGGAGAAGGTCAAAGGTCATTCAGCCCAGTCTAGAAAAGTGAATTTCAGCTTCTAGAATCTGACAGGAACAAATCTATAATCAATGATTGATACTTCAACACTAAAATCCTCCAACTCATCATGACCCAGTAGCAGGTTTTGGTTCTAGTTCAGCTCCTAAAGTCACTTTGACATTAAATATTCTCCATGACTTCATGTCTTTATGGCTGATGAATAATGAAATAGTTGAATTTCTCTGCATTAATCTCCATTAGTTGGTTTTTCCTCCTGATTGTTGGTTTTGTGTGAAACTTGGATGATTTGCTGCAGAAGCTGAGTTTGTATTGATGGAGCTGCTGGTGGAGCTGACAGAGTTTAAGAGCTGAAGTCAGCAGGTCTTTATTGAAGCAGCAGCATGTTGGCATTAATATTCATGAGACTCTTTAACTGGTTCTGTTGGACTGGTTAACCTGCATCCTGTTGGCTTCAGCTCACATCTTTTATTCTTTATTCAGATTGGATCACTGCAGTTTGTCAGAGATCAGCTGTTCTTCTCTGGCCTCAGCTCTGACCTTTAACCCCTCACATCTGACTGAACTGGACCTGAGCAACAACGACCTGACAGATTCTGGAGTGAAGGAGCTCTGTGGTTTCCTACAGAATCCAGAATGTAATCTACAACGATTACGGTAAGTCACCATGTTTTAGTTTATTGCTGATGTTTGTGATGTGAACGTTTTCTTGCCACTAACCTGCAGACGTCTGGCTGATATTCTACTGATCTACTCTGAGGGTCTTCATGGTAAAGTCTGCTTTCTTCTTTTTTGGTTTGGTCAAATTAAAGCTTCTGTGTTTTTGTTTTATTAATAGTGATATGAAAACCTTCCGCTAAAGAGGAAGATAGAAGAAATTAAAACACTGATGTCAGTTTAATGTTTTAATCTCTTTCTAATTATAAATCAGCCCTGATTCCTTCATTTTGTGAGATCGTTGCTGGACTGATATTCCATATGAAGCTGATCTTCTCCTCAGCAAAGCTCTAGAAATCATCCTCTGTCCTCTTTGCTCTGCAGTGAGTTTGACTGACAGACCCACCAGGTCAGGCCTCCATGTTGATAGTTAGCAATAGTTTCCCTGCTGTTAGCAGCTCTATGATTTTATTGTTTTATTTCATGATTTTACTGTTTTATTTTATGATTTTATTGTTTTGTCACATTCCAGACAAACAGTCAGAATCAGCAGGTCAGGATTTTTCACATGTTGGAGCAGAAAACTGCAGCCAGTTCAGCTCCACTTTCAAACCTTCATGAAATCAGTTTTTCTCCATTTTCTACAGATTGACTTTGTAACAGTTCAGTTTCTATTCTGTGAATAATTTGATAGAATTCATCTGAAAATCAAAGTTCATATCTTCTGCTGTAAGAAACATTTTCCTGAGTTTGTTCCTGGACTTGGAGCCAGAGATTCATTTAGTCTCTGAGTTGGACCGGCTGATCTAAGGTCAGAACCAGACGGCATTCGGACTGGAAATCCCCCTCATGTGGAGAAGGTCAAAGGTCATTCAGCCCAGTCTAGAAAAGTGAATTTCAGCTTCTAGAATCTGACAGGAACAAATCTATAATCAATGATTGATACTTCAACACTAAAATCCTCCAACTCATCATGACCCAGTACCAGGTTCTGGTTCTGGTTCAGCTCCTAAAGTCACTTTGACATTAAATATTCTCCATGACTTCATGTCTTTATGGCTGATGAATAATGAAATAGTTGAATTTCTCTGCATTAATTATCATTTAGTTGGTTTTTCCTCCTGATTGTTGGTTTTGTGTGAAACTTGGATGATTTGCTGCAGAAGCTGAGTTTGTATTGATGGAGCTGCTGGTGGAGCTGACAGAGTTTAAGAGCTGAAGTCAGCAGGTCTTTATTGAAGCAGCAGCATGTTGGCATTAATATTCATAGGACTCTTTAACTGGTTCTGTTGGACTGGTTAACCTGCATCCTGTTGGCTTCAGCTCACATCTTTTATTCTTTATTCAGATTGGATCACTGCAGTTTGTCAGAGATCAGCTGTTCTTCTCTGGCCTCAGCTCTGACCTTTAACCCCTCACATCTGACTGAACTGGACCTGAGCTGGAACGACCTGACAGATTCTGGAGTGAAGGAGCTCTGTGGTTTTCTACAGAATCCAGAATGTAAACTACAACGATTACAGTAAGTCACCATGTTTTAGTTTATTGCTGATGTTTGTGATGTGAAAGTTTTCTTGCCACTAACCTGCAGACGTCTGGCTGATATTCTACTGATCCACTCTGTGTCATGTTCCGTGTTTTCCTGTGTTTTTATTTCGAGTTTCTCTGTCTCTGAGTTTCCATGTTGTCCTGTCTTCGCCTTGATTGTCCCCAAGTGTTTCTCATCCCCAAGTGTTTCTCGTCCCCGTAATTACTTCCTGAGTATTTACTGTCACCGTTTTGTCTCTGTCTTTGTCGGGTCCTCGTCTCATTTGGCGTTTAGTCTGTCGTCTGTGTACCCAGTCCGTTTTTTTTTCCGTTGCTTAACGGTTGCTACCTGCGTCGAGCCCTGGCTTCCGCTCGGCCGTGCTGCTCGTTGTATTGAACCCTGTTGGACTGTGTTGTTCTGGACATCATTCATTAAAATCATTCATTTACTCACTTCAACCTGGGTCTACAGCGTCTGCCTCACCACCTACACCGCACCCCATGACAGAAGGACCCGACCACAACGTACGGTGAGGAACGCAACATCTTCAAGATGGATCCAACCCGCTGGAGTGAATCGCAAGAGACCATAAAAGACTTTAGGGACACTATGGCTGAGCCATACTTTGTATTCAGATGCCTCGGGGTAGCCATCAGGCTCCTGTTTGTGTTTGAGGGCTGGTCCACCTATCTCCCATCCCCGGGTTTGGTGGAGTTGCAGCGGGAGGCAGAGTGGGAACGCCAGGCGGCTTATGCCATCATGGCTGGCGACCCTCTGCCCCTGAAGCCAGACTTCCACTCCACCAGCCTAGCTCCAGCCCCAGCTCCAGTGCCTCCGGAGCTTTCCGAGCTCGCAGCCGCTGCTTCTCCGCCTCTCGCAGCCGCTGAGGATCTTCCGCCTCTCGCCGCTGCTCCGGACCTTCTGCCTCTCGTCGTCGCTCCGGATCCAGCATCTGACGGCTCTCCTGCCGGCTTTCCCGAGCTTCCAACCTTCGCTCCAGAGATTGCTCCAGGCCGACAGGCGGCCCCGGTTAGTGGGTTCTCGGCCCCACCAGAGCCACCCAGTGTTCCTCCAGAGCCCCCTAGTTCCGTCCCTACTCCCGAGACCCCGCCTCTCAGTGCTCCTCCCGAGACCCTGCCTCTCAGTGCTCCTCCAGAGACTCGTCGTCGCCGCCTACAGCGCCGTGGACGGCCACCGGACCACCTCCGTGGTTCCCGCCTCCGCCCAACCTGAGGGTAGTTTTTTGTTTGTTTTGGGACTCTTGGCCCTTCCTGTGCCTCCGCCCACACCGTTGGGTCGTTTTTTGTTGTTTTGGACTCTGGCCCCCCCCGTCCAGCGCCCCTCCGCCCACCCTTATTGTGTTTTTGTGTTTTGGGCGTCTGGTAGCCGCCCTTGAGGGGGGAGGGGTACTGTCATGTTCCGTGTTTTTCCTGTGTATTTATTTCGAGTTTCTGTGTCTCTGAGTTTCTATGTTGTTCGGTCTTCCCCTTGATTGTCCCCAGGTGTTTCTCATCCCCGTAATTACCTCCTGTGTATTTAGTGTCACCGTTGTGTCTCTGTCTTTGTCGGGTCCTCGTCTCATTTGGCGTTTAGTCTGTCGTCTGTGTACCCGGTCCGTCATCTCGTCTGTTGTGTAACGGTTGCTACCGGCGTCGAGCCCTGGCTTCCGCTCGGCCGTGCTGCCCGTTGTATTGAACCCTGTTGGACTGTGTTGTTCTGGACATTATTCATTAAAATCATTCATTTACTCACTTCAACCTGGGTCTGCAGCGTCTGCCTCACCACCTACACCGCACCCCATGACACTCTGAGGGTCTTCATGGTACAGACTGTTACTCCTCTGCTTTGGTCAAATTAAAGCTTCTGTGTTTTTGTTTTATTAATAATGACATGAAAACCTGCTGCTAAAGAGGAAGATAGAATAAATTAAAACACTGATGTCAGTTTAATGTTTTAATCTCTTTCTAATGCTGTTTCCTTGCTGTTAGCAGCTCTATGATTTTATTGTTTTATTTTATGATTTTATTGTTTTATTTTATGATTTTATTGTTTTGTAACATTCCAGACAGTCAGAATCAGCAGGTCAGGATTTTTAACATGTTGGACCAGAAAACTGCAGCCAGTTCAGCTCCACTTTCAAACCTTCATGAAATCAGTTTTTCTCCATTTTCTACAGATTGACTTTGTAACAGTTCAGTTTCTATTCTGTGAATAATTTGATAGAATTTATCTGAAAATCAAAGTTCATATCTTCTGCTGTAAGAAACATTTTCCTGAGTTTGTTCCTGGACTTGGAGCCAGAGATTCATTTAGTCTCTGAGTTGGACCGGCTGATCTGAGGTCAGAACCAGACGGCATTCGGACTGGAAATCCCCCTCATGTGGAGAAGGTCAAAGGTCATTCAGCCCAGTCTAGAAAAGTGAATTTCAGCTTCTAGAATCTGACAGGAACAAATCTATAATCAATGATTGATGCTTCAACACTAAAATCCTCCAACTCATCATGACCCAGTACCAGGTTCTGGTTCTGGTTCAGCTCCTAAAGTCACTTTGACATTAAATATTCTCCATGACTTCATGTCTTTATGGCTGATGAATAATGAAATAGTTGAATTTCTCTGCATTAATCTCCATTAGTTGGTTTTTCCTCCTGATTGTTGGTTTTGTGTGAAACTTGGATGATTTGCTGCAGAAGCTGAGTTTGTATTGATGGAGCTGCTGGTGGAGCTGACAGAGTTTAAGAGCTGAAGTCAGCAGGTCTTTATTGAAGCAGCAGCATGTTGGCATTAATATTCATGAGACTCTTTAACTGGTTCTGTTGGACTGGTTAACCTGCATCCTGTTGGCTTCAGCTCACATCTTTTATTCTTTATTCAGATTGGATCACTGCAGTTTGTCAGAGATCAGCTGTTCTTCTCTGGCCTCAGCTCTGACCTTTAACCCCTCACATCTGACTGAACTGGACCTGAGCTGGAACGACCTGAAAGATTCTGGAGTGAAGGAGCTCTGTGGTTTCCTACAGAATCCAGAATGTAATCTACAACGATTACGGTAAGTCACCATGTTTTAGTTTATTGCTGATGTTTGTGATGTGAAAGTTTTCTTGCCACTAACCTGCAGATGTCTGGCTGATATTCTACTGATCCACTCTGAGGGTCTTCATGGTAAAGTCTGCTTTCTTCTTCTATGGTTTGCTCAAATTAAAGCTTTTGTTTTTTTAGAAATGAGGAAAACTGCTGATAGACAGGAAGATAGAATCAGTTAAAATACTGATGTCAGTTTAATGTTTGAATCTCTTTAAAGTGGAGGAGCTCAGATAAGTCGGCCAAGATTTCCTGAATTGTGGGAGATCATTTCTGGGCTGATATTTAAATGTGAAGCTGATCTTATCCACTGATCTTCTCCCCCTCATCAAAGGTCTAAATATCAGCCACTGTCCTCTTTAGCAGTGACAGGTTTGCCTGACAGGCCGACCCTGGAGGTTGTGTCTGCATGTTTATGGTCAACAGTAGTGATCCTAGTGTTGCCAGGCAGAATCAGCAGCTCAGGATTTTTCACATGTTGGAGCAGAAAACTGCAGCCAGTTCAGCTCCACTTTCAAACCTTCATGAAATCAGTTTTTCTCCATTTTCTACAGATTGACTTTGTAACAGTTCAGTTTCTATTCTGTGAATAATTTGATAGAATTCATCTGAAAATCAAAATTCATATCTCCTGCTGTAAGAAACATTTTCCTGAGTTTGTTCCTGGACTTGGAGCCAGAGATTCATTTAGTCTCTGAGTTGGACCGGCTGATCTGAGGTCAGAACCAGACAGCATTCGGACTGGAAATCCCCCTCTTGTGGAGAAGGTCAAAGGTCATTCATCCCAGTCTAGAAAAGTGAATTTCAGCTTCTAGAATCTGACAGGAACAAATCTATAATCAATGATTGATGCTTCAACACTGAAATCCTCCAACTCATCATGACCTAGTAGCAGGTTCTGGTTCTGGTTCAGCTCCTAAAGTCACTTTGACATTAAATATTCTCCATGACTTCATGTCTTTATGGCTGATGAATAATGAAATAGTTGAATTTCTCTGCATTAATCTCCATTAGTTGGTTTTTCCTCCTGATTGTTGGTTTTGTGTGAAACTTGGATGATTTGCTGCAGAAGCTGAGTTTGTATTGATGGAGCTGCTGGTGGAGCTGACAGAGTTTAAGAGCTGAAGTGAGCAGGTCTTTATTGAAGCAGCAGCATGTTGGCATTAATATTCATGAGGCTCTTTAACTGGTTCTGTTGGACTGGTTAACCTGCATCCTGTTGGCTTCAGCTCACATCTTTTATTCTTTATTCAGATTGGATCACTGCAGTTTGTCAGAGATCAGCTGTTCTTCTCTGGTCTCAGCTCTGACCTTTAACCCCTCACATCTGACTGAACTGAACCTGAGCAACAACGACGACCTGAATAAATCAGATGTTCAGCAGCTGAAGCGTTTTGTAAAGAATGTATGGTAAGTAAATGTTTGCAGTCATTCCAGTTTAGTTCAGCATATTGAACAAAACCAGTTAGCAACAAGCAAAGATCCAGTGTTCTTAGTAAAGCTCTCTGAACAGGACTGAAGGCCCTGCTGCTCATTCTATTGGATGTGCTGCGTCACTGACTGCTGCTGGAGAGAGTCTGGAAACTCACTGATGTGATCTCTGCATCTTTCTACTCTCTGTAGGATCTGATCTCGGTATTGAATCGTTTCTGTTTCCTGCTGATCCTCAGACGCTGCAGCAGTTTGAGTCTAAAGAGACTCTGATTGGATCATGATGACCTTTGACCTGAATGATTTTCATCCTGTTTTTAGTGTCTGATATTGTTTGTCTCTTTGTATCAATAAAGATCAATTTCAAAATCAGATCAGTTTTGTGTCTTCATGGAGTTTTGATCAAATTTAAAGCTGATTTTTTTTCTGATTCATTTTCATCCATAAATATGAAATAAATTTCAGTTCAACAGTTTTTAAAATCATCTGAGACGTTCAGCCGTTCAGTGACATCACTTTCTCTGAGAGGAAAACAGGAAGTATATCATCCAGCTGTGCTGCTCCTTCGTCCAATCAGACACCATTTTTTCTCAGCTCTCAGTTCCTGATTGGTGCAGCAGAGCAGCCATTTCTGTGTTGTCTGGCAGATGCAGTGTTAGTGCAGCAGAACCAGAACCAGGTCCAGAGGGATCTGAGCCCTCTAACCATCAACTTATGGGCAAGAAAATATTTTTCCCAACAGAGTTTAACTCATAACACTTGTTTGTGAATAAAAATGTAGATCTGATGTTGGAGTTAGAAAAACTTTATTTTTCATAATCGTCCTGAAATATCAGGAAAGACACCCTTTACTAACTGCGCCAGAGCTGGACTAACTGCCCCAAAGCTGGACTAACTGTCCCAGAGCTGGACTAACTGCCCCAAAGCTGGACTAAATGCCCCGGAGTTGGACTAAATGCCCCAGAGCTGGACTAAATGCCCCAGAGGTGGACGGATTCAGTCTGAGTCCAGAATATCGGGTCAACTGGACGGGTTCATGTGTGGAAATGAACTTGGATCATCAGAACATCTGATCAGTTTGTCTTTAGGTTCATGTTCCTGCTTTAATCCGGGTCCAGAGAGCCAAACACACAGACATGATGGGAATCAGTTCAGAGAGCAACTGACTGCTGGAACCGGACCAGAACCAGACCAGAACTGGACCAAAACTAGATCTGAACCAGATCAGAACCAGGTCACATGGAGCTGAGTATTCCTGGTTCCTGTTCTATCAAACAACAAACTTTCCTGTTAAAACCCTGAACTTTGTTGTTCACTAAATGTTTTTGTCCCTGCAGGTCAAAGGTCAAGCTTTAGTCATTCTGACGTTTCAAAATAAAAGGTTTTATTTAGCGAGACCCAAAAGAATCCCAGCTGGTTCCTGATAATCTGCTTAGAGACTTGGAGTGGAGTCCAGTTAGAGGTTTCCTCCAGCAGGAGGCGCCATTTTCATGGCAACCAGCATCAACCTCCTGACTCTTATTGGTTGAGACGTCGGCAGGACTTCCTGATCCATCCAGGAAGTTTAAACAACTCAACCCAGTTTCTGGAATAATAATCTGAGTTTAATCCTCATCTGCAGTCAGACTCAGATTAAATCCCAGCTGGACTTTATTCACCTCTTCAGCTGCAGTCGGGTGAAGAGACGAGTTTAAAAGCTGCAGGATGGAAGAACTGGAGGCCTGGAGTTGGACACGTTCACATCAAACCAGGTTAATATGGTGGAGTGTCCTAGTCAAAGGCCAGAGCTAATCCTGACTGAGAACTGATGTTCCCAGATGTTCTCCATCCATCCTGTCTGAGCTGCAGATGTTTCATAAAGTCTGTAGATCAAAGTTTTGACACTTTAATTCAAATGATTCAGAAAATAAATGTTTTCTTTCCACTTCATAATTCTGACCAACTTCCTGTTGGTTTGTCTCTAAAAGTCAGTAAAACTCATGAAAGTTTGTGGTTGAAAACAGGATCAGTCGCTGTTATTAAGATCACGTTCAGACTTTAGCTGCTCAGTTTCCCTGATTGCATTTTGACCTGATTCTCCTTTAATGGTGGTGAGGGGGGGTCAGGGCGGACATGCGCAGCTTGGACCAGATCTGCGGTTCCGACCAGCTGTTTGGGTTGAAAGTTTCTATCAGAACTCTGGAGGAACCAAACAGAAACTTGGACTCTGGTTGGGTTGGTCTGAAGAACCGAGTTGGTCCCTTTAAATCTGCTGGGGTGTGAATACTTTACAGCACTTAGAAAAACAGTCAGGAAGGCAAGAATGGGGCAATAATTAGAAATATTCCTAAAGTGTTTTATTAAAATATGTTTAATGAAGCAGATCAGCTTTGAAGCTTCTTCCTGTCAAACGTCTCAGATAGAAAAACTAGATTCTGATGGAGGTTCAGACTTTAACCTGCTTTTGTTCTGGAAGCTGCAGGACTTCTTGACCTTTGACCTTTGGCTCATTTCAGTCTTTTATTCCGTCCAATCATTCAGGACTGTTACATTTAGCTGTTTGTAGCTCAGGAAACGCTGAACAAAGAGACTTTAGAGGAAATAATCCCTTCATCACATCCTGTCTAATCTCAGCTTTAATCTGCTCTCAGTTTGCTGCTTCATCAACGTCCTGAAGAGAAAAGTTGGCTTCTGTTCTGGTTTCAGTCTGTAGGACTTCCTGTGGTCTGGATGATGTTTGTTGTTTCTGCTGACCTCCTCCCCATCAGGTCCGTGTCCACCGTCCACGCCGCCGTGTCCCGCCGCGTCCTGCCGTCCTCTGGGCCTCGCCGCCATCAGGTCTGCACCGTCGGCCGGCGGCGGCGCCGCGGTCTGCTGGCGGCTCCGCTTCCCCAGCTGCTGGAGCAGGTGACGGTCGGCGGCGTGTCCAGGCGGCCGCGGTCTTCACGCTGTCCTGCTGCAGCGTCCTGACTCTGGTTCTGGAGGAGGACGGGACCGTGGTGGACTCGGAGGAGTTCTTCCAGGCGCTGCCCAGTGGCGCCCCGCTGATGGTGCTGGATGAGGGCCAGACGTGGTTCCAGAGCAAAGTGAGACCCAGAAAGGGTCGGGGTCCGCCGCCTCCAGCTGATGGAGGGGAACCTCCAGGACAGAGTGGACTGAAGGTTCTGGTTCTGCCGGGTCGGATCGCTGGAACATGGAGGGAAAAGATCCACAGAGAGGCGACCAGCAGCCAGCTGGAGCAGGGCTACACAGACTGTAACACTGAAGGCAGCGGGGACCTGGCGCCCTCTGGTGGCTCCTTAAGGAACTGCAGGCCTCACTGTGAACAATACTGATCTACAGCAGAATCACTGCAGACATGCTTCAGTCGCTTTGACCTCTGACCTGTAGGCAGCGCTCCATCCTTCTCCAGCTGACAGCCATGACCCCTGACCTTTGACCCCTACCTGAGAATCCCAGTTTGAGTCTCAGCAGCTGCATTCTTCAGTTCCTCCAGCAGGGGGCAGCAGCAGGTTTTGATTTGATTGATTTCTTTATTGAACAGACTCCAGATAGACAGAAAAAAGAACCAACATAAATAATTTTCTACAGATTTGCATATCAATGTTTCCACTGACAGAACGATGTGAAAACATGAATAAATCTGTTCATTTAGCTGCACAAACGACACAGAAACGTATTGATCCGGTTTCTCCTGAGTGTCTGCTCCGTCCTGACATGTTGAACCGTCTCACTGCACAGCTGAACCTGTTTCTGCAGCAGATTTCTCAGGGAGTCGTTAGAATCGGCCTGAAGCTTCTGCAGGATTTTAAATTTCCACCATAAAGGATCTGAATACCAGGAAGTTCAATAAGCTTTGAACACATTGATTTTGGCCTCATCCATACACAAATGAAATGTCTTCGATCTTCTGTCTGTTTCAGATTCTGCCGGGGAAGAGGGGCGTCTTCAGGCTGACCTTTGACCTCTATAAGGTGCAGCCCACTGACCTGCAGTGCAGCCTGGCGGTCAGAGCCACGCTGCTGGAGACGTCATCGCTGTCCTACGACTTCAGGTTCTCCAGAGTCCAACACGTCCTCAGGTGAGGCCGGCCGATGGTTCCGTCTGGTTCTGGACTCGGATCGGATCCGGCCGACGGTCCGTCTCCGTGTCTATCAAATGAATCAAAATAGATTTTTTAAATCTTTTTGTCAGTTTTATGACAAACTAACAGAATTTCTCTGAACTTCATGAACAAATGGAGCCTGAAAGCAGGAATGTGATTGGTCGATCAGAACTGCAGCCTTAAAGCCCGGACCTCTGACCCCATCAGAGGAACACCTGCTGATCCTCAGTCAGGTTCAGCCTCAGAGCGTTTAACCAACACCAAGCAGAGGAAAAGTGAGTGGAAGGACGACCTGGTGGTCCAAACTGATCTTCACTGATGGAAATCTGTTCATGTTTCAGTCGTCTGGGTCAGAACTCTGCAGAACCTCTAATGGTTCTGATGGCCGTTCTCTTCAGCAGACTCACTTTAAGGTCTTTCCACAGATTCTCAGCTGATTCAGACTTTGACTAGGCCATCCCAAAATCTCTGTGGCTGGACGTTCAGGGTGGTTGACCTGCTGGAAAGTGACCTTTGACCCCAGCCTCAGCCCCTCTGCAGGTTTTTAGCTCCATCCATGAGCAGCTTCCTGTCCCACAGCATGATGCTGCCACCGCCATGTTTCACCCAGAGGAGGGAGAGACGGGATCTCTGGATGTTTCCAAAAGCTGATTTAGGAAGTGAGGAAACAACTCAGGGTAGAAACATCAGGATATCAGAGAAACTGATATTTTTTTATGTGTTCAGTGGTTTAAAAAACCTGTTCCCCTCCTCACCTGTGGGGGCGCTGCATCAAGAACTACTGAAGGAAACGACACGAAAACCTCTGAAGAAGAAACTGAGCACAACCTCCTTCTTCACTAAATGTCAACAAAAATGGAGGCCTCAGATTTTAGTGGTTGTAGAATTCTTTTTAGAAATCACTAGTTATAGATTATAGATTTTATCTTTTACTTTTTCATGTTTTTACATCTATTTATTATAAATTTTCTTTCCCACTCTCTTTTGCTACTATGCAAAAGAAAATAAAATGTTTGACTAAACAAGCAAAATTAACTTTCTCAAGAAACAGATATTGAAAAGAGTTCACATGAGATTAT
This sequence comes from Xiphophorus hellerii, assembly GCF_003331165.1. Lineage (NCBI taxonomy): Eukaryota > Metazoa > Chordata > Actinopteri > Cyprinodontiformes > Poeciliidae > Xiphophorus > Xiphophorus hellerii. Next base: position 24,905,592 of record NC_045692.1, read on the forward strand.
CATATATGGCACATGTGCCAAACTCAAGGCCCGAGGGCCAAATCTGGCCCCCCATAGCTCTTTATGTGGCCCTCTAGACTCCAAATTATAGCAATAGGCACTTCCAGTTTTAATAACTGCAAAATTCACACAAAAATCAACAGATCCCCACATTTTTTTCTGATTTTAGCAACATTTTTTTCTCAAAATTGGCCGAAACCATTTGGGTTCCAGTGGCTGCTGTTTCAGCCTGACTTGATGTCAAGTTATAGTCCATGACTGATGGAGCAATTAATAAAAGATCACATTTAACATCATATATTAGCGCAAATATCGAAAAAATTCCTAACGAATTACAAATATTTCTAAATTAGCACCACAAAATCTGTGATGTTGATTGCAGAGAACCACAAAAACAATCCTGGATGAACTGATTAGTGTGAAAAGATGTTCAATATTATGTTATTTTAAGAAACACTTACTGAATGCTGAAACACCTATTTATTGGTATTTTAACAATTGAATTGGTTTTTATCAATACCTTTCGGCCCAACAGGCCCTTTAAGAACATCCTGATTTTTGATTTGGCCCAAATGGAAATGAGTTTGATGCCCTGATATTTGGGACAAAAACAAGTGAATCCTGGATTATTTTGAATGTAAACAAGAATAAAGAGGAAGATATTTGGTGGTGGAATGATGTCACACCGCCAGCAAAGGAAGATTCTGTGATGTCACTGGCCATGCAGTCTGTGATGTCATCAACTGCAGAATTGTATGTAACACAATTCTGCATATTTTTCATTGCTTGCAATATCACTGAGCAGTTCAGACGTTCAAAGCTCTTTCCGATCGACCGTTCAGGTAGTTTACCAATCGACTATTTTACTGATTGTATTTAGGAGAAAATGTCTCATCATACGCCGAGATACCACAGTGGGATGATGGGACCCCATGCGAGAAGGGGAGTCCAGGAAAACCCCGAAGGCAGGTTCCCTCCTGCACAGCCGAATGCCTTACACTGGGAAATCCAAAGACTGAACTCCCTTCTAGAAATAGAGAGAGCCGGAAGGTTTGAAGACAACCAAAGACTGGCCCACCTGAAGGAGGAGCTGGAAGAGACGAAACTCCAGTTACAAAGGCAGACAGATATCAAAGAAACGCTTATCAGCCAGGCCGAAGACGCAAAGAGGGAACTTGAGAGACTAGAGAGGTTCAGTGATCCAGAAGTCATTAAAGCTGTGATCACTGCTTCCAAGGCTTACAAAGATGTGAAAGACATGAAGATGAAGCCCTTGCAACAGGAATATGTGGATTTAAAGGTGGCCCACCTCCTCAGCCAGGAAGCACTTAAAGCTGAAATACATGATGAGAAAGTGAAAAGTCAGGCCCTCCAAGAAGAACTGGACGAACTGCAGACTTCCTACGAGGAGCTGCGCTCTAAGTACGAAGCAGACGATGCTCTGGTGAGGCAGGAGGCCGAGACACAAACGTTTGATGAAGAGCAGCTTAGTGAGGAACAAGGACTCCTGGAGAATGGGAGAGCTGAGAAGGACGACATGTTCCAAGAAATGTCACAAAAGATCTCATTCCTGCAAGACAGTGAGAAACGTTTGCAGGAAGAATTAAATCAAATGAAAAGTTCATACAATGAACTGAACTGCAAATATGAAAGTGAAGTTATTGGACTAAAACAAGACGTGGAAACATTCCAGAAGATGATACAACAGGGGGAAACAGCTCTTTCTAAAGAAAAGAAAGAAAATCTGATCCATGAAATAAATTATTCTGCTCTGCTAGAACGAGTGGAAAGACTAAATTTGCAATTAATTCAAGAGAGAAAAACTAACATGGAGAAATCAGAGGAGGACATGGAGCTACTTGAAAAGATGAGAGCTGAGAACACCGTCCTGCAAGAAAAAACAACCAAACAGATTCAATATCTGCAGGACAGCAGGAAACTTTTGAAGGAAGAATTAAATCACGTCAAAAGTTCATACAGTGAACTGAACTGCAAATATGAAAGTGAAGTTATTGGACTAAAACGAGACGTGGAAACATTCCAGAAGATGATTCAGCAGGGGGAAACAGCTCTTTCTAAAGAAAAGAAACACAATCTGGTCCATGAAATTAATTACTCTGCTCTGCTAGAACGAGTTGAAAGACTAAATTTGCAATTAATTCAAGAGAGAAAAACTAACATGGAGAAATCAGAGGAGGACATGGAGCTACTTGAAAAGATGAGAGCTGAGAACACCGTCCTGCAAGAAAAAACAACCAAAGAGATTCAATTCCTGCAGGAGAAAGAAAGGAGTGCACTGGCTGAGTTAGAGAAGGTAAACGGTTTGTACCTGCAGCTAAACTGTCGGTACGAAACCGAAGTCTCTGCACTAAAACAACAATATGATCAGGAGATACGTTGTATGAAAAATGATTTGGAAAGAGTTAAAGACACTCTCAGATCTGAGAACAAAGATTTCCAACAGAAACAGATCGCAGTTTTCCAAGAACAGAAAGAAGATTCACAGAACCAAGTGGACCTGGTTCAAGTTTTAAATCAAGAGGTTTGTTCAGAGGAGGAACTCCCAGGAGAAAACTTACCAGGTTGTTCCACAGATCCGGAATCCCCGGCAGAGATCGAGATCGCTGGAGAAACCATCCAGGAGGATTTAAACAATCCAGATACTAAAACCACGCAGGATGGTAAAAAAAAGAAATCTAAATTTTCATTTTGGAAAAAAATACGAAACATTCTGCGATTAAAGAAGCCAAAGAAAAGCAAGAGTGAAGACGATCAAGAACATGTTTAATGTTCTTGATTTAGATATTTAGAGACGGAGAAAGACGTGCAAGAGAGGAACCAAGGAATCGAACGCTTGGAGGTTGTAGCCTCTGTGAACGGGGCGCCATGCCACGCTCCGTCAATAGAGAATTTAAAAAGGCAAAGATTTTTCCCCCATTGGCAAACTAGAAAATAGATCCCTTCCCAAACCAATTGGAAAAAACGTGGGCAGCACGGTGGTGCAGCGGTTAGCGCTGCGTCTTCACAGAGACCGTCTGTGTGGAGTTTGCATGGTCTCCCCGTGTTTGCGTGGGTTTTCTCCGGGTGCTCCGGTTCCCCCCACATCTCCTAAAACATGTAGGTCAGGTCAGTTGGTCACTGCAAATTGACCCCAGAAGAGTTTAAGGAACTCCAACCATGTCCAGAATTATTGTTAAACTTGTAAAGTTTAGTGGCTGACGGCTCAGTGCCGCAACTCGGCTCAATTTTTATAGCAACGTATTGATTTAAGAATTAAAATTTCTTCTTTTAATACTAATGATTTCTGTTTATTTTCACTGTACTTGTGCTTTTATGGTTTGTCCTTTAGTTGACCTTTTCTACTCACTGTTTATATTAAATTGCACTGAATTGTAGCTCGTTATTCTGGGTTTTAAAGAAGATTAGCAAAAGGATCATGCAGTGGCTTTTTTAGGGCGGCTGTGACTCGGTGGTAGAGTGGTCGTCTTGTGACCAGAAGGTTGTAAGTTCGATTTCAGCTTCCTGAGCCACATGTTGAGCTGCCCCGGGGCAGGGCACTTATTTTTTACAGTGTACACATCAGAAGGTGAGCTCCTCCTCCTCCTCACCTGTATCAAGCTGAACACCTGCAGCGCCTCCATTGTGTGACGCAGACATCTCAGCAGCAGATCCAGTGAGTACACACACTTTCTATAAAATTGGTTCTGACCCGTTTTCAAGCTTTTCTCTGTTTCCGGGTCAGAGAAGCGAGAACAGACCGAACCTTTCAGTCCCAGTTTGAACTAATCTGAGCAGCAACTTCCGCTGTTTAAATATAATCTCTCTGTTTGTGTAAAAGTGGTTTAATGTCAGATATATTATTGCGCTGCTGTCATTTAATGCTCTGAATAGAAAGTTTGTCACTTTAACTCTGGAAATAAACGTCTTTAAGTTTTGACGCCTGTTAAAGACGTCAAAACTCTTTAATAATAAGATTATAATCTCGCCTGTTGGAACTTTATGATCTGAATGTTGATGAACAGGTTTGTTCTGCCAGTAGAGGCTCATGAGAATGTAGATGAACTTGTTTGACTACAGAATCTCTTAACCCTGCTGTTATGTTTCCTTGCAGCTACGAACCATTTTTCACCACACACACACAAACACACCCCCCCACACACACACACACACACACACACACACACAAACACAAGCCCACCCCCTCACTATTCTCTTTACTTCACTAGGAAACTGCGAGAAAGCAGAAAGTGTTCATGCAACTGTTGACAGGAATCTTTTCTGTTCCTGTGGACAAACTCCACCCACACTGAGTGACACTCAGCAGAAGTGGAGGAAAACATAAATACTCTCTGCATGACTTATTTGTTTTGATTTTAATCAGCGGGTCAATTTGACCCTGAACAGAATGTGTGTCTCAAGTTCAATTATAAAGATCACCCATTGAAAAAAAGTGTAATATAAAAAATTTACCAAAGATCAATTTCAAGGAAATTATTGTTTTTTTGTGTGTCTAGGTTTTTTTTCAGTGGACATTAAAAATGTAAATTCCATTTTTTATGTCCAAATGAGTAAATGAGCAGGTTGTCGTCATTGATCCTTAATTTCTGAGAAATTAAAAACATCATTGGACAAATATTGATTGAAATGGTTAGTATTGGAGTTGATAATAAGATACAAAAATGTTTTGGAGGATTATTTTGGTTTCTGACATTATAGCATGATTAAACACTCCACAGGTCAAACTGACCCAGGAACATTATTGCTGTACCTCAGAAACGAATGTAAGAGAAGAGTTAATCTAGAAATACTGAAAGTTCTTTAACTTTATTGTTTTCTTTAAGCCTAAAAAATCTACCTGAACTATTAACTGTAAATATTTATTCCACAAATCAAATGAGGATTTTAGACGCTTCTGTTAGTGATGAAAACACACAAGTCATGTGACTGTGTGACATAGAAAATGAAACTAACTTTGTTCTTCAGATCAGACTCCATTTTGAGACGGAGGACAGAAATAACTTGTGGTTTTAAGACATAAGATTTTTGTTGTGTTTCTACATAATGAAATTGGAGTGGTGCCCTCAGTGATGAATAGATGAATAAATAAAGTCTTAATCAGGCCTTAGGGTGCAGCATTAGGGTGTGGGTGTGTCTGCAGGGGGCAGAGAGGATGGAAGGTGGACAGATTGATTTCTCAGCTCTTGGGGAAAAGCTGATCTTTAGCCATAAAGTGGTTGTTCACTTTCTGTATCTGCAGCGTTTCCCAGACGGTAGCGGTACAAACAGTTTGTGTCCTGGGTGGGTGGGATCATCAGCAGCAACACAACTGGCCTTCCTTTGCAGTCTGCCAGTATATATTAGGTCCAGGTTCGGTAACTGACTCCCCACCATCCACTGGGCCGTTTTCACCACCCGGTCCAAGTCCTTTTTGTCCTGGATGGTGCAGTTGTCGTCCCATCCAGGACAGCCCAGTCGTGCTGAGGCAGAGGATGCTCTCCATCACGGCTCTGTAGAAGTTCTTGAGCCACTGAGCAGGAAGTCCAGCCCTGTTCTACTTCCTGAGGAAGAAGAGTCTTTGTTGGGCCTTCCTCGTCAGAACAGAGGTGTTCAGTGACCGGGTCGGGTCCGAGGTGATGTGGACGCCCAGGAATCTGATGTTGTCTACCTACGCACTCCACCACCTCCACCTGAATTGTAACAGGTGGTGCTCTGTCCTCCTGGACCTGCTGTGGTCCACTCTGACCTCCTTGGTCTTGCTGGTGTTGAGCTCCAGGTTGTTCACTTGTTAGTAGAGCTCAGTGTTGCAGCTCCATGTTCCTCCGTGTCTCTTATGGGTCTCTGGAGCTTTTTCTAACCGATCAAATCAAGGGACGCCCACAGCGGCCCGAGTCGACAGAACAGTGACGATCTGTGCTACCTGGTCAGATGTTCCTACCATAGAGCATCGGTGTGAGCATCGCCTCTAGGCAGGACGGATAGAAGAGCGTCTATCATGGGGTCCTTGTAGGGGTAGTGCTTTATTGAATTGATTTTAATTTATGGGCTGATCAAGAAAGTATTTAGACAGGCGTAAAATTAAATTCATTGAAATGAAAACTTTATTGTGAAACGTTGCTGCTTATAAATTGTTGTTACACAAGGCAACATTACACATTTATATTTCATGAGAGAAATATTTAACAAAGTGCCACAGCTTAGTTACTGCGACTGTGAGATCTACCATGATCCCACATGATCCCACCTTTAGGCAGCACTAACACCTAAAGATGATCTGATTGTGTGCAATAATGACATCATGAATAGAAACTAAATAAAAACTGAATGAATCTTTTAAAGATCAGAACTGTTTTTATCTTAGTAGGAAAAACCAGAACAAAACATTTGTAAACTATCACAGAGTATTAGGGTCATAATAAGATAAATAGAAATTATTTTTGGAAGAAATTCATAATATTATGAGAATATTCTGACTTTATTCTCGTATTTTCATCTTTTATTTCCTTAGTGTGTCCATAATACTACATCATGTTAAACTGGTTTCTCTGATTATTTAAATTATAAAATGTGACACATCACTCCTTCCTCAGCAGTCTGGGGTTCATCAGAAACTGATGTTTCTCTGATCTGTGGAGTCAAACCAGATTTAAACTCTCAACAGATTTTCCTCTCTTCCTCCTCTCTGACTTCTTTCTTTTCCAGTTGGACTTCTTGTTTCTCCTTGCAGCAGTGAGAAACTCTTTGTCTCTCTAAGCTGCTGGAAAACTGAACAGATCTGCTGAAAGCTGAGAGTGATCAGATCACTCCTCATGATCTCCATGGATCACCTGATCCTGAAGTCTCTCTGATTGTTGGTCCGTCTGGAAAATATTCCTTCCACATATTCCTGCCTCTCTGACTAAACCTGACTCTCAGCAGGAGGACTGGCAGCCCGTCTAAAGGAGGTCTGGACCCCAAAGGTTTCAGAACCGCTGCTTTAACTGAGCCCATCTGTTCAGGACCAACACATCACCACTTCATAGGAAATGTTCACTCCTTCATTCACTACATCTGACCTCACTCTGGATGTTTCTACAGACCTGGAACATGATTCCAGTTTAGGTTTCAGACTCAGATTTGAAATGTTCTTAATAAAGTCAGAAGTTCTCCAGAAGGTTCTTGGATCAGCCAGCAGACATCAGAAGGTCATGAAGAAGTGAAGGAGAGAACAATTCAGACCCAGATGTTACCTGCTGGATCAGGTTCCTCTGATCCTCTGAACACATGATGGGAATCAACTTCCTGCTTACTGGATCACTGGGAACTGACTGGTACTGGTTTCTCTTTCAGACTTACTGAGGTCCAGAAGATGGAAGATTTGGACCTAAAGGAGAACAGAGCAGAACCTCCAGGATCCGTCTGTCCCTCTATGAGGAGTGACCGGTCCAGAGATAAACCTCCAGTGTTCAGTACTGAACCAGAACCATCAGACAGGAAGTAAGAAACCAGTTTCTAACTGATTCATGTGACTCCAGACAGATTTATTTAATATTAACTTGTTTATTTTCATCAAATAAATAAAAAGTAACTTAATTTTTATGCAAACTTAAAGCTAAGTAGACATGAGGAATGTCAGCCAATCAGTAGAGTTTTAATGAGGCTTCAGTGAATCAGTGATGGATGAAAATGATCCATGAAAACAAAAACTTTAAAGAGCAACAATTCAGAGATTTTTTCTAAACCCACTGAAGGAGGGAAACTTATTTACTGGGAGCACTGGTATATAAGTCTTCCCAGTCTTACATACTGGAAACACTGGGTCCATGTGATCCAGGTAGGATGACGACCCAGAACTTTAAACCTTCTGCTTCTCTGCAGCAGTTTGTGTTCTGATCTTCAGTGTTTTTATCACAGAGTTTCTCAGTAATTGATGTGATCTGAATAACATGTTTGTGTTTCAGAGATCAGAACCTCAGACTGAGAGCAGAACCTCCAGGATCCATCTGTCCTTCTATGAGGAGTGACCGGTCCAGAAAAGATCCTCTAAACTTCCGTAATGAACCAGAACCATCAGACAGGAAGTAAGAAACCAGTTTCTAACTGATTCATGTGACTCCACACAGATTTTTTAAATATTAACTTTTTTATCTTCAGCTAATAAATAAAAAGTAACTTAATTTTTATGCAAACTTAAAGCTAAGTAGACATGAGGAATGTCAGCCAATCAGTAGAGTTTTAATGAGGCTTCAGTGAGTCAGTGATGGATGAAAATGATCCATGAAAACAAAAACAACCAAAACTTTAAAGAGCAACAATTCAGAGATTTTCTCTAAACCCACTGACAGAGGGAAACTTCTTTACTGGGAGCACTGGGCCCAGTTTAAATACTGTGAACACTGGGTCCATGTGATCCAGGTAGGATGACCACCCAGAACTTTAAACCTTCTGCTTCTCTGCAGCAGTTTGTGTTCTGATCTTCTTCAGTGTTTTTATCACAGTTTCTCAGTAATTGATGTGATCTGAATAACATGTTTGTGTTTCAGAGGTCAGAACCTCAGACTGAGAGCAGAATCTCCAGGATCCATCTGTCCTTCTATGAGGAGTGACCGGTCCAGAAAAGATCCTCTAAACTTCAGTACTGAACCAGAACCATCAGACCCAGAGTAAGAAACCAGTTTCTAACTGATTAATGTGGCTCTGCAGAGACCAACCAGGATTTAAAGTTTGATTTCAGCTTAGAAACTGATTCATGGAGACCAAAACATAATTTTAAATCATTTTAGTTCTTTTTTCAGTTGTGATCTAAACTGTTCTTTGAGAGAACAGAACAAACTGTGGAGGAAAAACTAAATAGTTTCCTTTGTGTCTTTATGAATCTCTAGCAGCTTCCATGTTCCACTGAGGTTTGGGGCCTCATGTGTAAAAGAGTGAGCAGTTTTCACACTAACACGGACAAATTTAGAAAAGTGGCGCACAAATAATTCTGATATATAAATCTGTACGTACGTACATACCTGCTCACGTTTCCTTCATAAATCCCAATTTGCATGAAATAAAGCAGCTGCTGGTTCACCTGTCACCACCGTAAATACATATTAATGTAAATTAGTATAAATACCAGGAAGTATACCACCACGTGAAGCAGTAACCATGGCAACGTCCATGTTTGTAGCAGTATTAGTATTTATAATAATAATTATATATTTTTATTTAAAAGATGCTTTCAGGGTTCATAAGGTCACTACACAAAAAAATCAAAATATTTGAAAGAACATTTTTTAAATGAAAATAAATTAATAAAATAAAGAGATCTAAGTGTAAATGCCTGTTTGAGCAGCAGAGTGTTCAGCCTGGATTTAAAGACAGACAGAAAGTCCTTTGAGTGGGAATGTTGATGTTTATTATAAATAGAGAAATCATGTTTATAAATTTACATTTACAGAATAGAGATGCTTTCTGTCCATAAAGGTTCATTCACAAAGCAGCTCGACTGAAGGACGACTGCAGCTGGACCGGTACCGGTACCGCTCGGCTCCTTCTTTAAGTTCTGCTCAGAACTCCAGGATGATCAGTCTGGATGAATCTAAACACCAATAAACCAACAGATCAATATGATTTCTGATCAATGGCTCCATGTTCTCCATCAGAGCCAAAGCTCCTCAGGTAGCAGCTCACCTTGATGCAGCTACTGACATACAGTACAGACCAAAAGTTTGGACACACTTTCTAATTCAATGGGGTTTCTTTATTTTCATGACTATTTATAAGGCAAGAAATCCCTGACAGGGCAGGTTGACCTATGAAGTGAAAACCATTTCAGGTGACGACCTCTTGAAGCCCGTCAAGAAAATGCAGAGTGGGCGTGCCGTGGTGGCGTAGCGGTTAGCGCGACCCATATTTGGAGGCCTTGAGTCCTCGACTCAGCCGTCGCGGGTTCGACTCCCGGACCCGGCGACATTTGCCAGATGTCTTCCCTCCTCTCCTTCCCCGTTTCCCGTCAGCCTACTTTCGTAAAAGGGACACTTGAGCCCACAAAAGACCCCCTGGAGGGGTAAAAAAAGAAAATGCAGAGTGTGTGCAAAGCAGTAATCATGTTTAGTGCATATTTCCACATGTGTTATTCATAGTTTTGATGCCTTCGGTGTGAATCTACAATGTCAATAGTTATGAAAATAAAGGAAACTCATTGAATTAAAAGGTGTGTCCAAACCTTTGGTCTGTACTGTACCTGGGATTGTCTCCACACCTGATCACCTTCAATAATCAAACCTGTCTGGAGTTAATCTGCTGATCCAACCAGGTTTTATTTTTTAGTGAGAATAAATGACTCTATAGATGCTTTTCATTTGCTTCGGCACACAGACCAATGAGTTACAGCTTTATGAGACAAAAACTGAGGGAAAGTATTATTTACATTCTAGTGATGTTTTCACTTCCTTTTATTATTTTTGTTTTCTTTATTTTGTGTGCATGTTCGGTTATTGTCTGAGGATAAATACGGTTCAGTTTCATCGTTTACGTTTAGACAATAAAATATTAAAATCATGAACAAACATCGGGTTTGATGCTTCTTGGTCTAAATAACTGAATGTCATCAGATTTCAGTTATTTAGTGAGTTTTGACTCTTTGTAGTTTATTATTGTTCACAGAAAAGTTTTCAGGCTGCTGCACATTTTCACGGCCGGTCAAAAGTTTGCGTGTATTTATGTAAATTTTCACGACATGTTTATTTTTATACATGCAGACTTGTGTGTAAAATATGGCGCTGCACATTTTTTGTGCGAACCTTTTATACATGAGGCTCCTGGTGTCTGTGGGAACAATAGCAGTTAAGATGGGAGAGACTAAAGTTTAATAAAACTCTGATGTTTTACTAATAAGTAAAACAATCTCCAAAACGGCTCAAATATTAAATCCCAGAAATTGTCATTATGTTCCAGACAAACTGTTATAATTTTATTCCCTCATTAAAAACATCCCTGAATTTATGCTTTCATTATTTTATACATTTTGAGAAATCTTTTAATCTCCTTTTGGATTTTGAAAAGGCCTTTCCTCAACAACAGAAAGCAAAGGAGTTTTCACTCAGAGTAATGTGGGGTCAGAACTAGAAACCTTTTATTTTTAAATTCCTGAATCATCTTAGAATTTCACTCCTAATACTTTTTTGGACTTCTATGTTCATTATAAAAACATTTTTAAATCCCTTCTCACATTTGTTTAAAAGTTTTGCAGAAGTTTCTTGTTTAAGTATGTACATTGATATATAATTTAAAATTATATTTTATTTCTACATGTTTATTGTTTTGCATGAAAAGAAACTTTTGAATCTGAGAGTTTCTGGCTTCTGGCTTGCGGGTTTGTAATAAATGGACCTTTGACTTTTTGAAAAGTGTCTGTGGATCTTTAAGTATCCCTGGTTTAGAAAGTTAAGTGGAGGTCAAAGGTCAGGTCATTAGTCCTTAATGTGAAGGTTCTGAACAGATCAATTTATTTAATGTCTTTGGTGACAAATAAACCCAGAAACAGGCAAAACGAACAGAACCAAGTGCATTAAAAGAACCCGACCCTCTAAATAAAACAGGAACTGGACTCAATAAAGATGGACTGTAACTAAACTACAACTATAAACAATTAATCAGGACAATAAAACTACAAAGTGAACACAGAACCAAAGTCCAAAGAATCATCATGAAGTCAGATTTAGAAAAAAATAAGACAAATTTAAATAACTTGTTAGATCTGCTAACATGTCCAAATAATGTTCTGTCACAGTACAAGACTCTTTATAAAGTTCTTAGATTAATGCAAACTGTCACGAAATGCGGTGTAGGTGGTGAGGCAGACGCTTGAGACCCAGTTTGAAATGAGAATGATGGTTTTTAATGAAGAACAGTCCAAAATCAGTCCACAAAACCAGGCAGCACGACAGAGCGGAAGCCAGGGCTCAACATCGGTAGCAACTGGTACATAGAAGACGGAAACAACGCGCACACACAGGACAGACGCCAAAATGAGACGAGGACCCGACACAGACACACAGGTGACACTAAATACACAGGAGGTAATCAGGGAACGAGAAACACCTGGGGACTAATCAAAGGGCGACAGGACAACACGGAGACTCAGATACACAGGAAACTCAAAATAAACACACAGAAAAACACAGATCCTGACACAAACTGGATCTGAATCCTGTTTACTGGTGTTCCACCATTAAAGAATGATCCATGTTTCTACACTGGAATCTAGATTAGAATCAGATTTTGGTCTTTGAGCCTCTGATGGAAACAGTTTTCTGCTCTGACTCAGACAGAATAAAGATTTCAGATGAACATACAACCAAAGAAAGATCAATTATAACACCAAATATAGAATGAAATACTTCAAACCAGAGATCATCAATGTTCTGAGGTTCTGTTCTGACTCAGCTTCTGGTACCAGGACAGCTCCAGCCTGTTGTTAGTGAACTATTTCAGTGATGAAGAAATGTCTTCACAGAGGGAGGAAGAGGAGCAGCGTTGGTGAGGAGGAGCAGCCGTCCTGCTGTGCTTTGTGTCAGAAGGTTCTGATGGATCCAGTCTCTACCAGCTGTGGTCACTGGTTCTGCAGACAGTGCATCAGGTTCTACTGGGACCAGTCTGGGCCCTCCTCCTGCCCCCAGTGTGGGAAAAGACCCAGAAGAGGAGCTGGACTGCTGACAGCCAATCAGAGCAGCTGTGCTCCAGGTGAGACTGAACATCTCCAATCAGAGCTTCCTTCTGTCGTCTGTTGAACCAATTTAATGTCTTTAGTTGGGATTTGGACGTTTAAGGTTTTATAAATCTTTCTGTCAACTAAATCTCTGTATCTCCAACTGGTGTAAATGATTTTTGCTTTAAAGTGACTCTGTCCTCAGCTCTCTATTCTAATTGCATTAAAACTGAACATCTTATTAAATCTGATTTTTATGTTGATGGATGAACTAAAGTCAGTCCCAGGTTTTTAGATGCAAATTCACCACATTATTCAGTTCAGACTAGATGAATAGTGCACAGAATCAGTAACTCCAAAAGGAAACAACAACAGTGATTACAGAGCACTCAAAAAATCTAATCACATTTTATTTGTATAGCACATTTCAGCACCAGGCATTTCAAAGTGCTTTACATCATTACAAACACAGAAACACAAAGCAACATAGAATCAACAATCAAAACATGACATTAATTCAGGTTCCATCAATAAATTTGTAATTGATTATGTTTCAAATACAATCCTAAACAGGTGGGTTTTTAGTCGAGTTTGCATCCATTAAAGGTTTACCTGTTGCACTCCTACTGTGTTATATGGAACAAAATACCTCATGAAACACACGAAAATCTAATTTCTTAAGGGCTCACCCTTCTGTAAGTGCATTACAAACAGGATACAAAGGGAAGAAAAAAGAGAAAACACATTGTCAGAATGGTTCACTCCCCAGTTTAAAACCCAAACTGTGCCATTAAGAAAATTACTTCAAAATAGAAGCAACAAAAAGAAATAATTTCTATTTAGGACTGAGAAACTCAATGACAGACTGGAGGAAAATGATTTGCTGAGGACTGCTAAACAAAGACGGCTTTGTGGTGTTGAAAACCGTTTAAAAAAAAAAAACATGATAAAAAATTTGAGCCATAAAGGAGACGGTTGTTAAACTGTCCATCAACTTTTAAATTTGCACGAGGAAAGAAGGCTGAGCTCTTACCTGATTAGACTTTGCCTATAAGAGGAACGATAGATTTCTTCAAATTCAGAAAGGAATCAGCAGTAGGTGGAGTGTGTGATCAGAATGTTGACCTTCATTATAAACATGTTAAACAAAATATGTTTATTCCCACTCACACTCACAATCACACAGTTTAAAACGATGTAGACAGCATTTTAATAATGGGCTTCTGGCACGAGGCTCCGTTCACCTCTTTCACGGAATTTCGAGCAGGGACTCTGCCGTCCCTCACGGATTTTTGTGCAATTCTATGGTAACTGTTAGTGTCTAGAATTTACAGGGTTTGTGTTACCCGCAGTGACCCTCAGTCACTCGCTGTTTTTCTTCCGGCACCAGACGCCGTACACCTCTCACGGAATATCGCTCTGGGACTCCGTCGTCCCTCATGGATTTTTGTGCAATTTCAACATAGAATCAATAATCAAAACACAGCATTAAGTCAAGTTCCATCAATAAGTTTGTAATTGATTACATTTCAAATCCAATTCTAAACAGGTGGGTTTTTAGACGAGATTTAAAGGAAGTCAGTGTTTCAGCTGTTTTACAGTTTTCTGGAAGTTTGTTCCAAATTTGTGGTGCATAGATGCTGAAAGCTGCTTCTCCTCATTTGGTTCTGGTTCTAGGGATGCAGAGCAGAACCAGAACCAGAACCTGAGAGGTCTGGAAGGTTGATACAACAACAGCAGATCTTTAATGTATTGTGGTGCTAAGCCGTTCAGTGATTTATAAACTAACAACAGGATTTTAAAGTCTATTCTTTGAGCTACAGGGAGCCAGTGGAGGGACTTTAAAACTGGTGTTATGTGCTCTATCTTCCTGGTTTTAGTCAGAACGCGAGCAGCAGCATCTGGATCAGCTGCAGCTGTTTGATTGATTTGTTGGACAGACCTGTGAAGACGCTGTTGCAATAATCAATACGACTGAAGATTGGTACTGACTTTATAGTGGATGTACAGATTAATCCTCTGATTTTTTAAATTTTCTCTGAAAAGAAGCTGGAAAACTGGTTGCAGGCGGCAATACATTGGAATTCAGGCGGTAACGTCACAGGAGGGTTTGTGATTCTGTCAACTGTTGCAAATAAAGCTCGAGCATTGTTAATGTTTTTGTTTATGACATCTGCAAAGAAAGCCTCTCTTGCATGTTTTAGTGTTAAATGATAGTTACGTAGTCTTTCTTTATAGATGTCACAATGAACGTGGAGTTGAGTTTTACGCCATTTTCGTTCTGCCCTATGGCAGAGTTGTCTTGCAGATCTAACTGTTTGTGCATTTCTCCATGGAGATTTCTTTTTACCAGACACAACCTTCATTTTAATGGAATCAATAATATCTGAGACTTTAGACTGAAAATCATTTACCAACTTATCTACATCATTACAGCTTAAGGGTGAGGAAGAAGAGTAGATTTGATTAAAAGTTTCTGCTGTGTTTTCAGTGAGAGAACGTTTTGTGATGGTTGCTGTTTGTCCAAGTGGGTTAAAAGATGAAGAACTTTCAAAGATAACAGGAAGTGATCCGACAGGCGACATCCGTTACAGAGACATTGGAAATATTCACAGCCTTACTGATAACCAGGTCCAGTGTGTGTCCTTGAGTGTGTGTTGCTTGTTTGACATGTTGTGTTAGACCAAAAGTCTCTAAAATATTAGCGAGCTTTTTTGCCCCTCTGTCTTGGGGGTTGTCAGCATGAATGTTGAAATCACCGACAATTATTAAACAATCATAATCAATACATATGAGAGATAGAAGCTCATTCAAGTCAGTAAAGAAATTTTCCACAAAAGTTGGAGTTTTATATAAAGTTACTGTCAAAGTTTGTTTGTGGCCTTTAACCTCAATTCCAAGATACTCAAAAGAGGTGAAGCGACCCAAAGAGATTTTACTACAATTTATGGTATTCTTAAATATTGAAGCCACGCCTCCTCCTTTTTTGTGTTTTCTATTCTCACTGAAGAAATTGTAGTTAGGAGGCGCAGATTCAATTAGTACGATCGATTCATTATTATCATTCAACCATGTTTCTGTCAGAAACATAACATTGATATTATGCTCAGTGATGAAATCATTAATTAATAGAGCTTTAGCACAGAGAGATCTGGTATTTAAAAGAGCTAGTTTAAGTGACTTGGAGGCCAAAAGTTCTTCAGTCTGAGGTTCCTTTAGGCAGGGGATCAGTCTGATGTTTTAATTAGGTCAGCTGTATCTTATGTTTCTGTTTTTTGTAAATTTTCTTGTAGTGATCCGGACAGATAATGTCCTGTTTTGCAGTGCCAGGGGCCCAGACAAATTCTGGGGTAAGATGGGTGTAAAGATATAATCTGGACCCCGGCCTCAGAGGCTTCTGAGTTCAACACCTGCCTGCTACCTGTTTCTCCCTGACTCAGATTCTTGAGCCTACATCGCCATCTAGTGACCAAAAAGGAAATGCATCACATATTTGGCTCCTGCAATGCATGGAGACAAGAAGGTGGAAAAAGAAACTTGCTGCACTACTGATGTTACAGAAAGAATGAAGGAAAGTCTGAGACAGAAACCTTTATTTACTCTGATAATATAGCACAGATTGCAGTTTATATGTTTCTATATATAACATGTAATACAGGGTTTCCCCCAGAAAACCTAAGCCCGGTGGTCGGGGCACTGAGGCGGTCCACCAGGTTTTGTACTTAAAGATGTTAAGTTGACAGGAAATGTAAAATATTACTGGGTAATTATGTTACTGGAAAACATTGCCGACAATGCTTACACCCACAAATATATAATCTTAAAAACAACAAGTCAACAAATACATTTATGATAAATATCATTTATTTGCACTTCTGTTAAATCCAAATTAAGTAATTAGTCATTGGCTCTAAAAACATGATGTAATGCGGATTACATTTAGAACCGGCCCAAGGCATAAATAAACTAAGAAAATATCAATGCTGCTAAATTTGATTCAATGTTTCAGTATAAATAATTAAAAGAATATAAATTGTTTAACATGTAAATTTAAGATTTTAAGGAGCCGGCAAGTTTATATTGTAAGAGTTCAAAGAACAATCTTCCTAGTTAGATTGCTTTGTTACTACAGTTACAATCTGATGCTCTCAGTTTAATCTTTGGAATCATCCACAGGCTGAACCATTGGTCCACTAACTCAGGGGCTAACCGGGATCTCAAACTTTATTGACACAGACAGAGTCAAAATGTTGAGACGTAAACACACGTCATACATAATGCCTTGTTCATAAAGAAATATTCTCACTGCATGCTCAATGCGCTCTTATAAATGTGCATCTACGAACACTGAGTACAGCTCAATATGGATATTTGCAGTTCACATTGAGCTGCACAAACATAGCAAATGTGGTGCATTTAAACTTGACTCCTACCTTGATAAATTCTACAAAGGAACATGGATCATCATCCTCACAGGAGGTTGATATAAATGTCCATATAGGTAAGCCTATATGGGCAATCCGTGCCGAGGTAAACTACAGAAATCAAGCCACAACATTATGCGCAAAGCAGCCAACATGAAGCAGTGTTGTGATTGGTCTGCGCTGTCAAGGAAACCGAGATCATCCCACTTCCCCATGCTGGAGATTTAAGTTTAACAGTAACAATAAATAAAGTTACCTTTAAAATTAATCACACAAGTGACATCTAGGCCCAACAGTAGACTTAAACATCAATAAAATCAATCTGGTTATGTGCGTTGTTTTCGTCTCTTGAAAACTTTGCTTTAATTCTATGTCTTTTTTCCATCTAATGATAAGAAATCATAGTCAGACAGAGAGAGTCATGAAACAGGAAGAGGAGGTTTCCTGGAAAAAGAGGAAGTAGGTTTCCAGCCTATTGATTTATAAAAATAGTTGAGACTATTCCTTATTTCAAAGCATGAAAGTTTTAAAGAATGAAATCTAAACATTTTGAGTAATTGAATAAGATTCAAAGTAAAATACTTATATTAATATTGGTTTACTTGTAATAATACTTACACTTGTGGGTACACTTACAAGTAAAACAAGTAACTGTAACTTTGGTATCATATATAGAATCATGGATTATTCTTGGTTTCTTTTCAGAGAACATATGTAATAACTCACAATAAGATTATAATAAGGGTAACTAATAAGTTATGGTTATCATAATATTATAAATGAATGCTAAATCAGAGAAGGTAAAGAAGTTATAAATGTGATTTTGACATTGAACTTGAAATGGTGTAAAAAGTGTAACTGCAATTAAACATCACTGATATGTTGGAGGTGGATGGTAGGTGAAAGGTTATGGTAGGCAGATAACAGGAGAGCAGAGATGGGCAATGCCTTATTTGGAAGCAGATTGTTGAACGACTTAAACTTTTCAAAGAAAAGGTTGTGAAGGCAATGGACGTAGGAGGACCATTGAGCAACCCTGAGACATTAGCACAGAAATCAGGACATAATGTCTCTTGAGACAGTGATGGGTATGAGATCATTTGTCCAAGCAGTCGGACAATGAAACAAGCACAGCATCAGTGCTAGCCAATGCAAACACACCAAAAGGGTGGATAAACCCTATAAAAGGTGGGTGCAAAAGAGGAACCTTTGGTTGGATCCTCCAGGCAGCTTTGAGCCAAGATCGAGATGGACAAAGAACTCTGCAGCTGAAGAAGAGCCGGGGCCACAGACCCGAAGATTGTCCTGCTCATGGGGACCAACCCATCAGCCCCGCAACATGTGGCTTCAAATCACACTTCTCTCATCAGCTGGGTTCAAACCCCAAAGACAAAGATGAAGATAAAGACAAAGGCAAAGACAAAGAACAAAGGCAAAGAAGAAGAACTGATGTCTTCCTTCCATGAGGTCAGCTAGTCTGCATTTCAACGGACCAGAAAGATCGTGAGACAAGACGAAGCGAGCTTCACACTCTTCCTGCCAGCACCCAAGTCCTATGTGACCTCACCGTCCATGCAGAGACAAAAGCTCATCAGACCTACAGAGATCCCTGCCTTCATCGATCAACATCCTCCTCCTGCTGCAACACCTTCTTCATCATCAGGCCAGGTCTGGGGTTCGAAACGCCATACTCCATGCTTCTCTCTCAAAGGTTCCCTTTTTAGTTCTCAGTATCAGCATTAGGGAAAGATAGATTAGATGATTGATTTTACTTATTTGATTATTTCTGCTACTGAATGAAGATGTACTGACCCTTGCAACAATGCCTTACTAATAAAATATTTAGCATAAAGAAAATCTAAAAGTTGTTGTGGACATTCAATTAAGAGTCACCTCAGAGTTCTTTGATGGTTGTAAAATAGCTATGATGTTTCATCCTGGAGAGGAAAAGGTGGAAAATGTTTTGTAGGTTGCTGGTAGCCCATATGTAAAACAACATCCTGGGGACTCACCCAAGTCACTAAAACCAACCTGGTTCAGTACCAAGTGCACATTGTAATATAGAGAAAGAACGACCATTAACAGGTGTGCTCTGTGAAACTAGTTGGCTGCAGGCTGCTCAGTCTGGCTAATTCACAGGGGTAAGAAGGGTAGGACCTCTAGATGGAGGTCATCAGAAACCAGGCGAATCTTTTCTCAATGCCAGCTTAAAAAGAGGTTACTTCAGTTCTGGACCGGGTAAATCCCAGCAGGTTTAGGAAACTCAATTCACCCATTGGACGGAGAGCTGGTAGCACATCTCCCCTCTCAGAAGAGGAAGTAGAGAGTGAGAGAGTAGAGAGAGGGGGGTGTTGCTACAACAACTGCACTCCCTGTTCAATGCATCAACTATAAAAACTATAAACCCATCTTTTTTTCAGGAATAATTCTGCCCTGCCAGTGAAATGCTCAATGCAGAAGAGACGCTTGGATTCCAGCTTGTTAAAAAAAAAATTAACAGTTTTTTTTTCTTTCTAATAAAAACAAAAACACACAAGGCTTAACCTGGTGGGTGGGCACGTAAATCATGGCGGCCCGCCAGACCTGTAATACACTGGAGGAAACCCTGTAATAATTTTAATAATCTATTAGAATTCATAGATTCTAAAGGACAAAATCAATCCCATGTAATTTTCAAACTACTATTGTTCTTTAAAAACATCCAATCCAGTCTTTGACAAAGAAATAACATTTTAAATGTGAACACTGCCAGATACAATCAGCGGTTTCTCTGACAGATTAGAGCTTTTTCTCTAGATTTCCTTCATTAAGGCTGGAAAATTCCAGGAGAAAACATTTTTCTTCTTTTCTATTTTCTGAAGCTGCTGTTTGTGAGAGAAGTTCAGATAGAAACTGTAAAATGAGGACATGGTGACATGATGCAGAAGATTTCATGTCGCTTAAAGCATTTAATGGATGTGTTTCTGTCAATGTTTACTCATCTGATCTGATTTGTGAATTAAATACTTACATAGAACAGATTTTTGTCACAAAACAGAGGCAGAAATGTGATGTTTGATAATAGAACAATATTATGTTTGTGATGTTGTGAAATTCTGTTTCATCTAGGGTGTTTTACTTCAGTTTTTTTGTCTTTGTTTCAGCAGATGTTGTTCTGCAGCAGGTTCTAATGGAACATAAGATCAGTCTGAGGAGGAGATGTGAATGTGTGACTGAAGGAAGTGATGTAACAGGAAGTAGAACCCTCCTCAACAGGATCTACACTGATCTTTATATCACAGAGGGTCAAAGTGAAGAAATTAATAGCCAACATGAGGTGAAGCAGCTGGAGAGAGCTTCCAAGACCCAGAACCTTCATGACTCTCCTATCAGGTGCCATGATATCTTTAAATCCTTCCCTGATCATCATGGAGCCATCAGAGTGGTTCTTACCAACGGTGTCGCTGGTGTTGGAAAAACCTTCTCAGTTCAGAAGTTCACTCTGGACTGGGCAGAGGGCTTGGAGAACCAAGATGTCAGTGTGGTGGTTCTGCTTTCGTTCAGGGAGCTGAACTTGATCAGAGATGAGCAGCACAGTCTTCTCACGCTGCTCCATGTTTTCCATCCAACACTCCAGAAGCTCCCAGCAGAGCAACTGGCTGTCTGCAAACTTCTCTTTATCTTTGATGGCCTGGATGAAAGCAGACTTTCACTGGACTTCAACAACAGTCAGCTGGTATCTGACGTCACACAGAAGTCATCAGTCAACGTTCTGCTGACAAACCTCATCAAGGGGAACCTGCTTCCCTCGGCTCTCATCTGGATAACATCCCGACCTGCAGCGGCCAATCAGATCCCTCCTTCATTTGTTTCCAGGGTAACAGAAGTACGAGGCTTCACCGACGCCCAGAAGGAGGAGTATTTCAGGAAGAGGTTCAGTGATGAAGAGCTGTCCAGCAGAATCATCTCCCACATCAAGACCTCCAGGAGCCTCCACATCATGTGTGGAATCCCCGTCTTCTGCTGGATCACTGCTACAGTTCTGGAGAACATGGTGACCTCAGAGCAGAAAGGAGAGCTTCCCAAGACCATGACTGACATGTACTCACATTTCCTGCTGGTCCAGACAAAGAGGAAGAAGAACAAGTACAATGGAGGAGATGAGACAAGTCCACAGGAGCTGATGGAGGCTGACAGAGAAGTTCTTCTTAAGCTGGGGAGGCTGGCGTTTGAACATCTGGAGAAAGGAAACATCATGTTCTACCAAGAAGACCTGGAGCAGTGTGGTCTGGATGTCACAGAGGCCTCAGTGTACTCAGGAGTTTGTACAGAGATCTTCAAAAGAGAGATTGTGATCTTCCAGAAACCAGTCTACTGCTTTGTTCACTTGAGCATCCAGGAGTTTCTTGCTGCCGTCTACATGTTCCACTGTTTTACCACAAGGAATACAGAGGTGGTGAAGAAGTTTCTGGAAGAAAAATACAGTGAAACATCTCTGAAGGATTTCATGAAAAAAGTCCTAGAGAAATCCTTGTCCAGGGAAAATGGCCACCTGGACCTGTTTGTTCGCTTCCTTCATGGTCTCACTCTGGAGTTCAACCAGAGACTATTAGGAGGCCTTCTGGGTCAGACAGAGAACAGCCCAGGAACCATCCAGAAAATCATCAGCAATCTGAAGAAGATGAACACTGATAGAATCTCTCCTGACAGAAGCATCAACATCTTCCACTGCCTAGTGGAGATGAAAGACCTCTCAGTTTTTCAGGAGATCCAGCAGTTCCTGAAATCAGGGAATGAACTGTCAGAGATCCAGTGTTCAGCTCTGGCCTTCATGCTACAGATGTCAGAGGTTCTGGATGAGTTGAACCTGGAGAAGTACAACACATCAGAATCGGGACGACGGAGACTCATTCCAGCTGTGAGGAACTGCAGAAAGGCTCGGTGAGTCCAGATCAGGGATGGCATAGTTACTTTGAAAAAGTAACTTTGATCGGATTACTGATTACTCCTTGAAAAAGAAACTTAGTTAGATTACTGATTACCTGATTTGGAAAGTAACAACGTTACATTAAAAGTAACCTTTTTTTGTTACTTTCAGCACCTGCTAACAACAACGCTCCACCACCTGTGAAAATTACATTAAGCTTTGCCTATGCTTAATTGCAAGTTATTTTATAATGGTAACATCAACAATGTATCTCCTCTTATAATGTTGAACTGAAGGGGAGATTGTTTAATGGTCACAAGAGCACAAAAAAACTGTATTAATTTTTGTGTGTTGCACAATTGTCTGGAAATTCTAAACCAGGGGTGCTCAAGTTCAGTCCTCGAGAGCTACCATCCTGCAACTTTCAGATGCATCCCTGCTCCAACACACCTGAATCAAATGAATGGCTCGTTAGCAGGTTTGTTGAGAGCTGATCCTGATCTGTTGGAGTAAGGATGCATCTAAAAGTTGCAGGATGGTAGCTCTCGAGGACTAGACTTGAGCACCCCTGCTCTAACCTCTTATCTTAATATTAATGATTATAATGCCGTTTAGTTACACAACTTCATTCATGGCTATTTTCAGCTATAAATGAAAACAATTATGAATGTTTAATTCATGGCTGTTGAATGTTCAGTTTATTGCACTATAATTAATAGTGCAATAAACTATAGTGCAATAGTTTATTGTACTATTCATAGTCTCGATGTTTGCAGTTTTCTGGAGCGCAACACAAAGCTTGATGTCATTCACAGCAAATATTACCTTGACATTAACAAAGACGCAGCGGGATGGATCAACCGGGAAATGATGGACAGGGAGAGCCTAAGTAAAACTACCTGGATGACCAACAAATTCTGGGCCTTATGTCTGCTTATTTCCAAACCCAAATGAGCAACTTCATGTTCAAAAACAAGCAAGCAATTTGCAAGCAACTTTAGAAAAAACATGCCTAAAGTCGCTTATAATAATCGAACTTGGTGACAGAAACTCAATAGTTCAATCAAGTCAAGTCAAAGTTTATTTATGTAGCACATTTACAACAGCCTGAGCTGACCAAAGTGCTTCACAACAAACAACATTGTAGATAAATGAGAAAAAATAGAAATAAAATAAAGTTTAGTAAAACTAATAACACAAATATAAAATTGGCAGAGATACCAAAGCTAATACCACGAATAAACACCAAACAAGTTTTAAATTTAGCTGCAACGATTCTCTCCCATTCTTTACCTTTTCTCTTTTAGGTGGTCTTGGTGGCCAGGGAGAATAGGTGAGTTTTCAAAATGGACTTAAACTGACCTACTGACTGAGAAAGCTAAACAGAGGAAAACTGTTCCACAGTTTGGGTGCTGCCACAGAGAACGCTCTGTCCCCTCTAGTTTTTAACCTAACTTTAGGGACAGACAATAAAAGCTGGTCAGTTGACCTAGGGCTCTGGGTGGGTGTAGGGATGGAAGAGCTCACTTAAATAAGAGGGGCCCATGGAGTTTAAACACTTAAAAACAATCAATAAAACCTTAAATTGTATCCCAAAAGCAACAGGCAGCCAGTGAAGGGTGCGCAAAAAAAACAGAGTAATAGATACATGCCTCCTTGTTTTGGTCAGCAGATGCGCTGCAGCATTTTGTATGTCGCTGTAAGGAGCTCTGGTCGAATCCTAAGTACAAAGAGTTACAATAATCTAAACGTGATGTAATAAATGCGTGGATAGCTGTCTCAAAATCAGGCAGTGGAAGATAACATTTTATCTTGGCAATAGTCCTCAGCTGAAAGAAACTAGCTTTGATAGCAGCGCTAATATGCTTATCAAATTTAAACATAGGATCAACAATCACACCAAAACATTTCACGAGTGGATGACAAAAGGAGGACAGGGGACCAAAAACACTGTCATGTCCAAGCAGGGAATTGCATTGACCAAACTCTTCTTTCAGAGCTAGAACCATTTTCCTCACCAATACTTCATCTGCAGCCTTTGTTGAAGCTGTTAATGTCCTCCATAAAGACCTGGAGAGACATGAGCTTCAATACTCTAGAGCAGGGGTGCCCAAACCTTTGGAGACCAGGATCTATTTTTTCTCTCACCAGCCAGCTGAGATCAACCACACAACCACAAAAATTGTAAATGAAACTCTATCCACTTATTTTATATGCAAATATACATCACTTATAGCAGACATATCAAAGTGATAGAAAACCTAATGCAGTTTCTTCCTCACTAACATTCTGACACTGGGAGGAGGTTACTGGTTTCTCATAGTCAGGAACTGGTTGCAAACCTGAGGTCAGCAGGTGTCAATCAGTTATGGCAGATCTGAACTTTGGTTTGATGACCTCAATATGAGATGTTGCAGACTGATAAGAGGAACCAAAGAGTTGGGTTAAAAGCACATCCTTTGTAGTTGGGATATTTTTCCTCCAACAGGTTCCAGAGGAATCACCTCAAACCAGATGTTGGACTGGAATTTATTTCAGTGTCATTTGTGAATGTCAACTTCTCATTTTCAATAGCAGAGCTATAAAGGTTGAAAAAGTTTATCTTTTTGGAGAAAGTCTCATCAATATCAATATTTCTTCTAAATAAGAGACAAAAATAAATAGCATGTTTGAAAGAGAAAAAATCTCTCAGACTCTGAGCTCAAAGCAAGATACCAGAGAGCACCAAACAAATTTCTTTATATTTGACAATTAATTTAATTTCATATAATTGATGCTTCAGGAGCCATTTGTTTGTTTAATACTTAATAAAACATCACCGTATTTGATGTTTGTGAATAACGTATACTTACAGATGAACGAGTTAATTAGTACAATTTTGTCATTTATTGAACGTTCAGAAACTCCAGCGGCTGTGATGCGTCACAGCAAAGGTAAACAAAGGTAAAATAACATGAACAGGTGATCAACTCAAAACCACAGTCAGTCTTTGAGTCGCCTTTTTTCCTGTTAATGGAACCAAAACGCACTGAATTGTGCAACACTTTGTTGAAATAATAATTAGAAGTCATTATTTTGCTGACTCATTAATTTGAACAGGCTTTGTTGATTTTCTTTATTTTTTAAAATCTTTAATAAAATTACAAAGGTTTTGGATCTTATTAAATATTTTGATAAGTGCGTCAGAAGAGGACATGCTGGTTTCAGCCTCCTGGTGTTCAGTTTGTCACATGCTGCCAAGATCGACTCAAAACCTTCCAACAATCGATCACCATCGACGTATTGAGCTCCCCTGCTTTCGACATTCCAGCCTTTTCTAGTTACTGGGAGAACTTTCACTGGTTCACCATGAAAGATGCTGCTTCATGTGGGGAGCCACAGTGGATCATCTGATGGGGAGAGAGGAGGACAGCTCTGCTGGAAGCATCAGGCTGCTTTTAGCAGAGCTGTTGGATTCATTCATGACCATCTGGTTCTTTCCATCATGATCTATATTTTATATCTATAGTAAGGTGGTGGGGGGCAGTCTGTGAAGGAAACTGAACTTTCCTTCACAGACTGATAGAAGATCTTTAACATCTGGCTGCAGCTGAAGCTCCTGGTTTCCTCAGGAAGGAGAGCTTGGTGACTGTTTAGTGTCAGGAGTTCATCTGGATGTTGGATCCAGATGAAGATGCTTTGATTACATTTACATTCAGCAGACTGTCAGATCCTAACATGGAGGCCTGAAGATATTTACTGAGTTCTGCTGTTTTACTGCAGATGGTTTTAATATTTAATAAAATCATTGATTGGTCAGATGAATTGTCCTCCTCTCCAGAGTTTCTCCTGCCTCTCAGTCATTGGCTGCTGGAGACAGAGAGGAGCCATGATCCTAAAAGCTGAAGTTTGTCTAGAAAATGGATGAATAGAAACTATTTTCTGATCATCACCATCCGCTCCACCATGTTGGGTCTGTTAGGATATCAGCTCCACTGATTTCATCCGTTCCTTCATCTTCCAATGAGAATCATGTTTTAAAGTCATGTGATGAAGAGCTTCTGATCCAGATTGTTGCTGCAGCAGTCAGAGCTCAGCATGAAGAAACAGGGAGGTTTGCTAACAGGTAGCCAAGATGGCCGCCGCTAAAACCTTCAGTTTTTCTGAGAACATGAAGCCTGAACTATTTGAACCTGTTGCTCAGGTTCTCTATTAAATGGAGATTTGAACAGAACCAGAACCATGATGTTAGTTATGAAATGATCAAACTCAGTAAATTGATGTGAAGACCAGATGTTCATTAGATGATATCAATGTTATTAAATGTGTTTATATAGATTATCTGGTTTAATTAGAACTGACTTTATTTCTTCTCTAATCACAGACTTGGTGGCTGTATTCTCTCAAAGGCTGAATGTGAAGTTGTGGCTTCAGCTCTGAAGTCCAACCAACATCTGACTGAACTAGAAATAAATCAGATCTACATACAGGGAACCAGTACAGACTCTGAACTGAAGCCTGTGTTTGAGATCCTGGAGAGTTCAGTCAGTAAAGTAAAGAGTCTGAGGTTTGTTTTCTCTATTTATCCTATTAAATCTTTCATTGATACTTTAATATTTATTTATCTTCACATTTATTCTGTTTTCTTTAAAAACAATCTGCTCTCAAAATGTCAGAATATAATTTCTAAAATCTTTTGCTTTATAAATGAGCAAAATATATTTTGCTCATTTATACAAAAGATATTTTGCTCATTTAGAGCAATAAAACTTATAAAATACATTTATAAGTATTCTTTTCAGACTTTGAGAATATTGATCTTTATTTTTGACTTTAAAATGTTTTGGACTGACAAAATAAGTTCAATAAGTCAAATGATGATAAATAATGATGGAGATGTTTCACTTTGTTCTGAGAAAGATTCAGATGATCAGATTGATTTATTTCCCATTTCTTTTTCACATTAATAATGAAATGTTCCTCCAGAGTAAAACCAGAATCAGACAAGTCATGTTCGTAATAAAAACATGTTATTTAAGAAAGAGCTGAACTAGTAACAACAAATAGAAACTTTTATTTGAATAAAAACTGTCAGCAGGAGCCGGTTCCTCCAGCTCAGCTTTGTCCTGAAGTTGTGGTTCTTCGGTCTGTCAGCTGTCAGTCGATTGGAGCCTCGTCTCTCTGAGCTCAGAGATGCTTCATCAGGCCACTGATCAGAAACTTTAGAGCTGATTCAGAGTTCCTCCATCCTGTTTCTGATGATCAGAATTGATCAGATGTGATCAGTGGTAAACAAGGCCTGTGTCCTCACTGCAGCAAACATCTGGTCCTCATCTCTAGCTATCCTATGTCTCTCCTGTCCATCCTCTGCTGGGATGTCACCAGGTGGATGGACAACAACATCTTCTTGTTGGTGATTGGCAGAGCTCTTATCATGGCAACATGCAGGTAGGCAGAAGACAGCATAGCAGCTTCTAGACCAGGACTCTTCAAATCCAGGCCTCCATGTTCGGTGTCCTGCAACTTTTAGATGTTTCTGCTTCAGCACCTGAATGAAATGATGAATTCTCCCTCAGGACGCAGTCAGGTTCTCCAGAGTCCTGCTGATGACCCCATGACCTCACGATGGGACTCAGGTGTTGAAGGTGGCAGGACCCTGACCATCGAGGCCTGGAGTTGAAGATTTCTGGTCTAGACCAAACCAGAATAGGTTCTCCAAGTATTTACTGTCCCCATAGTTCAGTAAATACTTTTAATTTAGAACAAAGAACTGAGAACCTGATCATCAGCAGCAGCGCCACTTGGTGACTCAACAGAGTCATAGGTTTCTTACAGATTCCTGAGATAAACCAACCTTCACTTTGATTCTGATATGAAGCTGTTTTAAAATTTTAAGTCCATTTTAATTCCCGAACAGAACCACTGAAGGCCTGACTGAAGTATTCTAACAACACGTCATAATAACTTGTTCTGGTTCTGCTGGTTTTCACTATATAAATCAGTTTTACTGGATCAAATATTAAACATCAGTTCATCATGTTTCTGGGACTTTTACATTCAGTGAAATAAATTTTCTACATTTTATTATTAATTTGTTCATATTTCAGTTTTAACCTGCATCCTGTTTGCTTCAGCTCACATCGTTTATTCTTTATTCAGATTGATCCACTGCAGTTTGTCAGAGATCAGCTGTTCTTCTCTGGTCTCAGCTCTGAAGTCCAACCCCTCCCATCTGACTGAACTGGACCTGAGCTGGAACGAAGACCTGAAAGATTCTGGAGTGAAGGAGCTCTGTGGTTTTCTGCAGAATCCTGAATGCAGAATACAACGATTAATGTAAGAAACCATGTTTTATTCTGGATCTGATGTTTCTGATGTGAAAGTTGTGTTGCCGTTAAACTGCAGACAGATGGCTGATTATCTACTGATCCACTCTGAGGATCTTCATGGTAAAGTCTGCTTTCTTCTTCTATGGTTTGGTCCAGTTAAAGTTTCTATGTTTAAATAAAAGCACAGGCAGTTCCTCCTCCCACCATCACATTCAACCAATCACATCATTAATTTCACAGACACCAACCACACAGAGAAGGTCAAAGGTCAGATTGGAGACTGAAGGCTGATAAAACTCTGATATTAGGATCATTAAATGTCTTAAAATCTACAAACAATCAGATATAAAATCTGATGAAATGTATTTGCGTCCAAGACAGATTGAGGCTTAATTCACTAAATAATGATGTTCATCCACATCTCTGACCTTCTGATCATAAATGATCAATAAACCATCACTAATAAAACCACAAACTTTATTAATTCTGTAAAGATGAACAGATGTAAAAACATCAGGAATCAGTTTGACATTTAAAATGAATCTGGACTGAAATATTAGAGCTTAGTCCAACAGAAACAGTTTCATTTTAATACAGCAGCATCAATTTAAGTAAATTATCTGAAAATATTATGAAATATTTTCCAAGCTGTGAATAAATGTAAGGTTAACAAAGTATTCCCTCCCCATTCCTTGGTTATTTCTAATTTCCAGTGTCTGGGGTGAAGCAGCAGGAATCCTGTGAGTTTGTGACAGATGAAGCAGTAAGTTGTGACGTTGACAGAAGGAGCTGGATGGACGCACGGTGGGACAGCTGATAGCAGAGCAGCTTTATTTCTAGACAACTTTAAACAGCCACAGGACCAAAGAAGACATGAAGAAGCAGTCACATGATTAAATAATCAACCAATAAAACCATCAATAGGAGATAAACATCAATACAACTGCCCTGGATTAAAATGATAAGATAATCATACAGTCAGTCAGAATGAAGTAAATGGAAATAGAGCAAAATAACAATAAATTGATAGAATTCAAACATAGACAAAAGTCAACATTTGGTTTCATGGAGGAATTTATAATCAAACTGGGCTATTGATCCTTCAGATAAATAAGTCAGTTCCACTCAACAGAAGGTTAAAGGTCACTGAGGAAATGAGCTGCTTCCATTAAATCACTGCAGCATTCATTAACAGCTCTAATGTCACACTTTGGTTCTTAAAGTCCATTTTAATTTCCGACCAGAACCACTGAAGGCCCGACTGAAATTCTCTAACAACACATCATAATAACATGTTCTGGTTCTGCTGGTTTCGACTCTAGAAACCAGTTTTACTGATCAAATATTAAACATCAGTACATAATTTTCTGGGACTTTTACCTTCAGTGAAATTAATTTTCTACATTTTATTATTAATTTGTTCATATTTCAGTTTTAACCTGCATCCTGTTGGCTTCAGCTCACATCTTTTATTCTTTATGCAGATTGGAGTACTGCAGTTTGTCAGAGATCAGCTGTTCTTCTCTGGTCTCAGCTCTGAAGTCCAATCCCGCCCATCTGACTGAACTGGACCTCCACAACAACAATCTTAAAGATTTTGGAGTGAAGGAGCTCCGTGGTTTTCTACAGAATCCTGAATGCAGAATACAACGATTAATGTAAGAAACCATGTTTTATTCTGGATCTGATGTTTCTGATGTGAAAGTTGTGTTGCCACTAAACTGCAGACAGATGGCTGATTATCTACTGATTGATCCTCCACATAAATAAGTCAGTTCTGTTTTCTCTCGTGTCTATGAATGAGTGAAGTGTAATAATTGCAGCTGTTGATCCTTCAGATAAATCACTCAGTTCCACTCAATAGAAGGTTAAAGGTCACGGTGGAAATGAGCTGCTTCCATTAAATCACTGCAGCATTCATTAACAGCTCTAATGTCACACTTTGGTTCTTAAAGTCCATTTTAATTCCTGACCAGAACCACTGAAGGCCCGATTGAAATATTCTAGCAACACGTCACAATAACATGTTCTGGTTCTGCTGGTTTGGACTCTATAAACCAATTTTACTGGATCAAATAGTAAACATCAGTTCATAATGTTTCTGGGACTTTTACATTCAGTGAAATTAATTTTCTACATTTTTATTATTAATTTATTCATATTTCAGTTTTAACCTGCATCCTGTTGGCTTCAGCTCACATCTTTTATTCATTATTCAGATTGGAGAACTGCAGTTTGTCAGAGATCAGCTGTTCTTCTCTGGTCTCAGCTCTGAAGTCCAACCCCTCCCATCTGACTGGATTGGACCTGAGCTTCAACGCCATGAAAGATTCTGGAGTGAAGGATCTCTGTGGTTTTCTACAGAATCCTGAATGCAGAATACAACGATTAATGTAAGAAACCATGTTTTAGTCTGGATCTGATGTTTCTGATGTGAAAGTTGTGTTGCCATTAAACTGCAGACAGATGGCTGATATTCTACTGATCCACTCTGAGGATCTTCATAGTCAAGTCTGCTTTCTTCTTCTATGGTTTGGTCCAGTTAAAGTTTCTTTGTTTTATAAAAGCACAAGCAGTTCATCTTCCCATCATAACATTCAACAAATCACAGAGTTCATTTCACAGACACCAACCACACCTGCAGAGAGAAGGTCAAAGGTCAGATTGGAGACTAAAGGCTGATAAAACTCTGATATTAGGATCATTAAATGTCTTAAAATCTACAAACAATCAGATATAAAATCTGATGAAATGTTTTTGCGTCCAAGACAGACTGAGGCTTAATTCACTAAATAATGATGTTCGTCCACATCTCTGACCTTCTGATCATAAATGATCAATAAACCATCAATGATAAAAACACAAGCTCTATTAATTCTGTAAAGATAAACAGATGTAGAAACATCAGGAATCAGTTTGACATTTAAAATTAATCTGAACTCCAATATTAGAGCTTAGTATAACAGAAACAGTTTAATTTTAACACAGCAGCATCAATTTAAGTAAATTATCTGAAAATATTGTGTAAATATTTTATAACCTGTCTCAATGAATGTGAGGTAAAGAAAGTATTCCCTCCCCTTTTCTTGATTATTTCTAATTTCCAGTGTCTGAGGTGAAGCAGCAGGAATCCTGTGAGTTTGTGACAGATGTAGCAGTAAGTTGTGACGTTGACAGAAGGAGAGGATGGACGCACAGTGGGACAGCTGATAGTAGAGCAGCTTTATTTCTAGACAACTTTAAACAGCCACAGGACCAAAGAAGACATGAAGCAGCAGTCACATGATCCAATAAGCAACCAATACAACTAATAATAAGAGATAAACATCAATACAACAGCCCTGGATCAAAAATAATAAGATAATCATACAGTCAGTCAGAATGAACTAGATGGAAATAGAGCAAAATAACAATAAATTGATAGAATTCAAACATAGACAAAAGTCAACATTTGGTTTCATGGAGGAATTTATAATCAAACTGGGCTATTGATCCTCCACATAAATAAGTCAGTTCTGTTTTCTCTCGTGTCTATGAATGAGTGAAGTGTAATAATTGCAGCTGTTGATCCTTCAGATAAATCACTCAGTTTCACTCAATAGAGGGTTACTGTCACTGTGGAAATGAGCTGTGTAATTGTGCAATAGCCACCCCTGCCCTTTACCTCACAACTCCCATGGGCTTTCTACTGACTAGCTCCTACTTACGGGTCTTGAAAATCTCTAAACCTCCGAGTCTTACTCTGAAGCAAGTTTAGCAGAGATCTGTTTCTCTCCCAGAAAAACAGATCTCTCTGCTGGTGTCGAGAGATACTCATCTAATCTTTAACTACCTACTTTCCAAACGCTATTACCCTTTTCAGTAAAGAAGCAATCAGCTGAATAGCCCTCACAACTGCATAACTTCAATAACCACTTTTGTTAATGGTAGCTCTCTCTCTATTAATAATGTGCACTTGTTACAGACTAGATCATTTTTAGTGGCTCAACATAAACCCCAAGGTCATTATTTTACAAACCCTAAAGAACTTCTGAAGCCACCACATTACCCGAATTATGTTCATGGATTTTACTCTAATTAGAGGAACCAAAATCAACAGGTGACTCAATTAATTTCACTGTCCACAAATCTCATTAGAATTTTAATGCTTCTTTATTAAGCAAGCAGTTAGCAGCGATGACAGATTAATTATAAATTATTATGAATTAAGAATAAAGAACAAAAATTATTAAAATTATTTCCAAACTTTCCTAACCTCTTTCCCTATACTGTCACTAATTTACACAGCGAGGCTTTGTGGCTCATACCCAGATGGTGGATTATCTCGGCAACTGGAGGTTTCAATGTCCTTGGTTTGAGGCTTGTCTTTGTATGGCAACATCCCCCCTTGAATAGGAGCAAAGCAGAACTGGATGTTGTCTTCCGAACACACAGGTCTTCATCACTCTTGTGATGTTGTCTATTTCTCCAAGTCTGTTGCAGCAGCCTTGAGATCTTTAGGTTGAGCACAGAACAGGCGGTCGAATCAGGAACCAGAGTTGAGGGTAGATGTGTCTTGTCTCTTTCTAGTAGTGTGGAGTCTTCACTTCTCCGTGGCTCCAGGGTGCAGTCCTCTGCTGATCCTCTGTCTGCATTTTCTTGTTAGCTTGACATCGACACCGGAGACAAAGAACTTTTGTTCCTCTTTTTCATGGGCTTAAATAGTGTCCACCCTGTGGTTGTGTATGGGGAGATGGCGGACGTGACTTCTCGAGTGTCCAGTTACTTCATGGAAAGTACCAAACCTCCCGACATTTAGTCAATGCCTTGTTCACTTCTTTTTTGTTGTTTGTCTTCTGGCCATCTGGTTTCACTTCTCTCTTGGACTTACCCTTCACTGGCCCCCAACCTTTGCCCTAGTTACGACACAGTCTAAGAGGTACATGTCTCTACAGATTGTCTCTACTTGTCTCTACATGCCTCTATGCTTCACACACTCTATGATTACACTCAGTTACAATTTTATGTTGTATGATCATCATAAATCATTAAACTTAATCACCTTTTTATAATTCTTCAAACATAACTTCTTTCAATAATTATTTGAGTTTAATTCTATTAACATTTAATTCATCATTTTATTCATTTTTTGATCTGCTTTTCATTACATCAAACTCTATAATCATAAATGAATCAAAATGCAAAATTACTTGCTTTACAATCGTCAGTAAATAAAAATATAAAATAACTTGTTTTATAATCATCAGTAAATCAAAATACAAGATTATTTATGTCTGTCAGGCTTTCATGATCTGTTTTCTGCATTACCCTGTAGAAATCTCTCCTCTTTATGTCAGTTTTCACAACAGCTGCTACCATTAAATCACTACAGCATTCATTAACAGCTCTAATGTCACACTTTGGTTCTTAAAGTCCATTTTAATTTCCGACCAGAACCACTGAAGGCCCGACTGAAATATTCTAACACATCATAATTACATGTTCTGGTTCTGCTGGTTTGGACTCTATAAAGTGTATTTTAGTGGATTAAATATTAAACATCAGTTAATCATGTTTCTGGGACTTTTACATTCAGTGAAATTAATTTTCTACATTTTTATTATTAATTTGTTCATGTTTCAGTTTTAACCTGCATCCTGTTGGCTTCAGCTCACATCTTTTTTTCTTTATTCAGATTGGAGAACTGCAGTTTGTCAGAGATCAGCTGTTCTTCTCTGGCCTCAGCTCTGAAGTCCAACCAACATCTGACTGAACTGGACCTGAGCAACAACAATATGAAAGATTCTGGAGTGAAGAAGCTCTGTGGTTTTCTACAGAATTCTGATTGCAGAATACAACTATTAAAGTAAGAAACCATGTTTTAGTCTGGATCTGATGTTTGTGATGTAAAAGTTGTGTTGCCACTAAACTGCAGACAGATGGCTGATATTCTACTGATCCACTCTGAGGATCTTCATGTTTTTTTACTTCTATGGTTTGGTCCAGTTAAAGTTTCTATGTTTTATAAAAGCACCAGCAGTTCCTCCTCCCACCATCACATTCAATCAATCTTAGCATTCATTTCTGAGACACTAACCACTCCTGCAAAGAGAAGGTCAAAAGTCAAATTGGAGACTAACAGCTGATAACACTCTGATATTAGGATAATTAAATGTCTTAATATCTACAAAACAATCAGATATAAAATCTGTGAAAATGTCATTATGTCCAAGAATTCAAATAACCTAAGCACTTCAATCAGACACAGAAAAGAAGAGAGAGACGAGTGTTTTAGATTTTACACTCAAGAGCGAAGCGCAAATAGCAGCTTGCTTCAATTATAATCTATCGCTCTGAAACAAGCTCTTTCGCATTCTTATTTTTCTTTTCTTTTGGGCGGTCCCTAGTTACAAAGATTTGTTAGCGACTGCTTGAAGGGGGAGGAGCAAAAATCAGCCACTAACACACAGTCATAAATCTTTTCTAACAGAATGAAGTTTCCTGTCTTTTTGCATCTGAGGTCTCAAGCACAGTTCTCGTGTCTGTCATAAACTTTGACCGTTAGCCTTTGGGTGTTTCCTGTCTGGTCAGCTCACAATTTTGGCTCCAGAGTGGCTGGCATCTGCTTCCAATTTGGCACACTTATCGCTTCCTGCAGGCATCACCAGTAAAAGGCACACATTCTAGAAACAAAGAGCCTAGCAGTCCTTAAAGATAATGAGTATTTATATATACTATTATTCAATTCTATCACTATACGACACATCTTTGAGAAAATATAAAAACTTCTAAAGAGTAAAAGAAATCATGGAATAAAATAGCCCAGACCCTTGGAAAGGACGAGGCATTTTGTTGCAGTAAATGGAAGTACCTTAGGGATAGATTTAGAGAAAAATGAAAGGCAAAAGTGGGGATGGAGCAAAGAGAGGTGTGCCACCTATTTTTTATATGTTGTCCTGGCTGGACAACGTTGTAAAATGCCGGGAGACAGAAACTAATGTGCCTGTTGAAGTTAGTATTTGCCAATTTTAAGATGGTTAAGAATTTAAATAACTATCCAAAAGTTGTCATACCTTATAAAGTAAATAAAATAAATAGCTTTTATTAAATCAAAATTAATCATAAAATACATTGATTTGATTTATGGTCTGCCATCAATATGCAATTATTCTACATTGTGTACAAAATTAGGACTTCAGTAGTAGTTCCAATGGGGTGACCTCAAATTCTTGCTCCAGCAAGACCACCACCCAAGGATCCATCTCCAGCAGCCAGTGAGTCCGACACCCAGGAAAAAGCCCTGCCAGGCTGCTCCATGGAGTCTGAGGCCCCAAGAGAACCATCTCTCTGTTCTGCTCTGACCAGAAAAAAAGAATGCAAACAGGATGATGGAGGGAGGATGATTTGACAGAGGCTGGAAGCCATTGACCAGCATAGAGAGGATAGAGCCCGCAAAGAGGAGGCATGGTTTGCCTCTATGGTGACAGATATGCTAAAAAAAATGCCACATCAATGACTCCAATCTGCATACATGAGCTCCTTTTTAGGATGGAGCAAGAATATTTCCATTAAAAAAACACTTTCATTGGAGCCACTGTAGTTGTGCAGCATAAATACTAAAAAAGTTTTATATCCGATATTACTGGATTCTACATAGTCAAATGTGATTTATTTAGAAATACTATAATTTTCCTGTTAAATGTGTATTGTTATTTTGCACGTTATGAAAGTAGGCGTAAATGTAAATAAATTAGGCCCCTGTCATGTTGGTGTCTAACTTCTTTACCCACATGCAGAACAACCACAGGACAGAAATCAGTAAAATGATATTTATTGCAAACAAGGAGATCTGGAACGGGCTCACAGCGACGTCTTGTTCACTGCGGAACGATAGAGGAGGTGATGTGTTTGAGGGGAGTCGGAGAGTGGAACTACAAAGTTAATAAGAACAGGTCTTACTTGTTGTAGAGGCTTTGTCCGTCCAGGAGGGGTGACTCTGCAGGTTCGGGGCTTAGGTCTCCTAGTGTGGGTCCTTACAGAAATCCAGGTCCTAAAGAGATGGTAGAGGAAAGGTTCGAACCCAGTCGTGGATACTGCGTTGGAGGGCGGACAGGTAAGTTCGAGCGTGGTGGGAAAAACGGAGAAGCGGTCCGACTGCCAGCTGGAGATATCAAGAGTCTGCTTGGGATCAGACGGAGAGGGTGAGGGTGGAGCTCGGACAACCAGTGGGTATTATCCACGAGGGAGGGAAATCCAAGAAACCAGAACGGAGTCTTCTCAGGAAGTCACGAGGAAGCACCTGAAAACAGGAAAAACAGCGAAGGATTACTGCGAGTTTATCTCTCGGAGAAAACACCGAGAAATAGCTCTGGAGGGCTCTGGGTACCATTCCTGGCAAAACACTCAGGCAATGAAGTGCTGGCAGTCTGCTCCTTTTGAATCCTGGAGATGACGATCTGATGCAACACAGGTGCGCTGCAGCGTGGACACGCCGAACCATGGCGATGGTCTCTGGCGCCCTCTGGTGCGTAAACAATAAAGCAGCAGGCAAATAAAAGAACCCACAAAAAGATTTTAAAAAACCGGCACCTAACAGCCCCATGCAAATACATATATTTTTTTGTTTTACAAGACAGACAAATTGTTAGAAATCCAAATGTTTATTATAATAGAAAGATAAAAAATATATAAATTGAATCTAAATTTATTGAAAGTAAATCACACAAACACCCTGCCTCTTCTTATTGTGGCTGGTTGCCAAGGCACAAGGCCATATGGTAATGAGAAGAAATCCCGCAGGTTGTTCTTCACTGCATAAGTTGTTCTTCCCGTATTCCTTGTGGTGCTTGTTCTTCTTAATGAAGATTGTAGATCATTTCCTACAACCCGTCTCCATTCTCCTATAGGAGTGTGAAACAAAAAAAGCAAATGTTATAATGGCTGGGTGTGTTTTACAGATGTGCTATAAACTCTGTACATTGCATGTGACTCTAATAACCTGCCATGAAGTCGCCTGATGGAGTATAAGTGTCAGTATAGTTTGTGGGGATGTACTGTCTACAATCATCAGTGTAGACCAACCGGTTGTGGAGCGCTGCACATGCTTTAACGACAAGACTATCTTTGATGGATTATATTCAATCGGGCGGCTCAAGATCCGCCATCTAGATGACAATATGCCAAAGGCCTTCTCAGTTGTTCTCTGAGCCCTGCTGTGATGGTAGATGGTACAGCTGGAATGTTTGGTGGAAGAAATCTGATGTTTGTTCTGAATTAGTTCGTGTTTCCATGGTAACAGCATTGATATCAGGTTGGTTGTGATGCAGCATCCTGTGTAACAATATAACAGGTAGAATCAGTTCAGTTTCCACTCATGTGTTCATGTGTTTATGAATGAGTGAAGTGTAATTATTGCAGCTGTTGATCCTCCAGATAAATCACTCAGTTCCACTCAATAGAAGGTCAAAGGTCACTGTGGAAATGAGCTGCTTCCATTCAGTCACTGCAGCATTCATTAACAGCTCTAATGTCACACTTTGGTTCTTAAAGTCCATTTTAATACCCGACCAGAACCACTGAAGGCCTGACTGAAGTATTCCAACAACACGTCATAATAACATGTTCTGGTTCTGCTGGTTTGGACTCTAGAAACCAGTTTTACTGGATCAAATATTAAACATCAGTTCATCATGTTTCTGAGACTTTAACATTCAGTGAAAATAATTTTCTACATTTTTGTCATTAATTTATTTATATTTCAGTTTTAATTTGCATCCTGTTGGATTCAGCTCATATCTTTTGTTCTTTATTCAGATTGAGGTTCTGCACGATGTCAGAGATCAGCTGTTCTTCTCTGGTCTCAGCTCTGAAGTCCAATCCCTCCCATCTGACTGAACTGGACTTGAGAGGAAACAACCTGAAAGATTCTGGAGTGAAGGAGCTCTGTGGTTTTCTACAGAATCCTGAATGCAGAATACAACGATTAATGTAAGAAACCATGTTTTATTCTGGATCTGATGTTTCTGATGTGAAAGTTGTGTTGCCACTAACCTGCAGACAGATGGCTGATATTCTACTGATCCACTCTGAGGATCTTCATGGTAAAGTCTGCTTTCTTCTTCTATGGTTTGGTCCAGTTACAGTTTCTTTGTTTTATAAAAGCACAAGCAGCTCCTCCCACCATCACATTGAACCAATCACAGCGTTCATTTCACAGACACCAACCACACCTGCAGAGAGAAGGTCAAAGGTCAGATTGGAAACTAAAGGCTGATAAAACTCTGATATTAGGATCATTAAATTTCTTAATATCTACAAACAATCAGATATAAAATTTGATGAAATGTCATTATGTCCAAGACAGACTGAGGCTTAATTCACTAAATAATGATGTTCATCCACATGTCTGACCTTCCGATCATAAATAATCAATAGACCATCACTGATAAAACCACAAACTTTATTAATCTGTAAAGATGAACAGATGTAGAAACATCAGGAATCAGTTTGACATTTAAAATGAATCTGGACTGAAATATTAGAGCTTAGTCCATCAGAAACAGTTTCATTTTAATACAGCAGCATCAATTTAAGTAAATTATCTGAAAATATTATGGAAATACTTTATAACCTGTCTCAATGAATGTGAGGTAAACAAAGTATTCCCTCCCCTTTCCTTGGTTATTTATCATTTCCAGTGTCTGAGGTGAAGCAGCAGGAATCCTGTGAGTTTGTGACAGATGTAGCAGTAAGTTGTGACGTTGACAGAAGGAGCTGGATGGAGGCACGGTGGGACAGCTGATAGCAGAGCAGCTTTATTTCTAGACAACTTTAAACAGCCACAGGACCAAAGAAGACATGAAGCAACAGTCACATGACCCAATAATCAACCAATAAAACCGTCAATAGGAGATAATCAATACAACAGCCCTGGATTAAAATAATTAGATAATCATACAGTCAGTCAGAATGAAGTAAATGGAAATAGAGCAAAATAACAATAAATTGATAGAATTCAAACATAGACAAAAGTCAACATTTGGTTTTAAGCAGGAATTTATAATCAAACTGGGCTATTGATCCTTCAGATAAATCAGTCAGTTCTGTTTCCACTCATGTGTTCATGTGTTTATGAATGAGTGAAGTGTAATTATTGCAGCTGTTGATCCTCCAGATAAATCAGTCAGTTCCACTCAATAGAAGGTTAAAGGTCACTGTGGAAATGAGCTGCTTCCATTCAATCACTGCAGCATTCATTAACAACTCTGATGTCACACTTTGGTTCTTAAAGTCCATTTTAATTCCCGACCAGAACCACTGAAGGCCCGACTGAAATATTCTAACAACACGTCATAATAACATGTTCTGGTTCTGCTGGTTTGGACTCTAGAAACCAGTTTTACTGGATCAAATATAAAACATCAGTTCATCATGTTTCTGGGACTTTTACATTCAGTGAAATTAATTTTCTACATTTTATTATTAATTTGTTCATATTTCAGTTTTAACCTGCATCCTGTTGGCTTCAGCTCACATCTTTTATTCTTTATTCAGATTGAGGAGCTGCAGTTTGTCAGAGATCAGCTGTTCTTCTCTGGTCTCAGCTCTGAAGTCCAACCAACATCTGACTGAACTGGACCTGAGAGGAAACAGAGACCTGAAAGATTCAGATGTTCAGCAGCTGAAGCGTTTTGTAAAAGATGTTCAGTAAGTAAATGTTTGCAGTGATTCCAGCTGCTGTCAGCATATTGAACTAAACCAGTTCCCATCAAAGCAAAGATCCAGTGTTCCCAGTAAAGCTGCAGCTTCTCAGTGGGAGGAGAATGGTTCAGGCTTCCTGATTGGACACAGAGACAGCAATCAGCCAATCAGAGGAGCAGCAGCTTGCTGTGTTCCTGTGTTTGTGTTGGTGTGAAGATGAGTGTTGTTGCTGTGTTCATGTCTCCAGGAAGTCCAGTTGGACTCCAGCGTCCAGCCGTCCAACATGTCTAGAGACAGTGGTCCTCATTCATCAAACTGTGGCAGCAGCAGATCTGATCTCAGATCTGCTTTTTCTCTCAGTTCAACAGAAAACAACTGATCAGGTTGATGTTGGTCACAGCTCTGAGATCAGTCTGACTGCAGCCTGGAAACCACTGGCTCTGATTTCACAAACCATCATTCATTTAGTCAGCAGCTGCTCTTTCTGCTCAAGTCCACTCCTCACATCTGGACATGTGTCCTCCTGTCCTCAGTCTCATCCAGATGTGTTCAGGGACAGCCTCCATGTTGGTCAGTCAGCTGATGTTCCAGCAGCAGATGAGATGTTGATCAGCAGCAGTTTGTGTCTAAATGCAGCAGCAGCAAATCCATCCTCCAGTGTTGCAGCAGCAGTGAAGCCTTCAGGACTCTCAGCAGTTTGTTTCCACTGTGGACTTGAGTGGAACCTGCAGAGGAAGCAGACTGGATGCTGAAAGTGTGTGTAGGTGTGTGAGCTTGGAGCTCAGTGTGTTCACTGCAACACGTTAAGATGAGAGCTGAAAGGAAGCTGCTCTGAACAGGACTGAAGGCCCTGCTGCTCTTTCTACTGGATGTGCTGCGTCACTGACTGCTGCTGGAGAGAAGCTGGAAACTCACTGATCTGATCTCTGCATCTTTCTTCTCTCTGCAGGATCTGATGTTCTTTGTGATGAAGCGAATCTTCTCTGTTTCCTGATGATCCTCAGAGGTTGAAGCTGCAGCAGTTTGAGTCTAAAGAGACTCTGACTGGATCATGATGACCTTTGACCTGAATGATTTCCATCCCGTTTATTTCCTCCTGTCTGTCATTTTGTATCTGATATTGTTTTTCTCTTTGGATCGATGAAGATGAAATTGTAACTCGGCTCCATTTAGAGGCTTCATGGAGTTTTGATCTGAACTTGATTCAGTTTTTAAAGTTTTTAATTTTTCTCTGGTTCATTTTCATCCTGGAAGCAGAAATATGAAACATATTTCAGTTCAGCCGTTTCCAGGCTGCATGTTTGCTTCATTTGAATTCAGTTTGACATAAAGGCCTTTAATAGACCATTGCAGTTTTTAGGGTATTAAAGAAACTCGGGTATTTTAATCAAGTCGATTAGTTATAACATACTTTACTGATGAATTTTAATATAACTGAAAATAACATGTACAATGTAAATTAACTTCAAATACAATATTTAGAACAAATACTTATTTACATTATTAATATACATTTTGTTTCTTCCCTGGTGGCTGCAAATAAGATACATTTTTAAGCTCCTTTATAATTTATCTTCTGTCTTTTGATTGTCATTAAGCTGCTTTTATGCTGACAGTTAAATGATAAATTGTCCCTTCAAAACAAAAGCATCAGAACTCAAACAGGAAGTTAACTATAATTGAAACTAATTAAGGATCTTCTAAGATATTAGTATAAATTATTTGCATGTTGTTAACATTTTGTCCACATACTTCCCAGACACTACAAATGTTATTATATTAATTCTTGATCTGATGTTCATGTTTGTTATGTTTACATAAAAAGTTGTGGATCAGAAAATAGTAACATGAATTAATCTGCTGTCAGATTCACTAGTATATTAACTTCCACTGTTTATAAGTGTAAAGTTTTTTATTTGAACAAAGGACAATAATAATTATGGGTTTTTATTATTAATGGTTTAGAAATGTATGTTTGGGCTAATTACACATTTAATCGAGCCGCTATCGTTTTATCGTTTTTTTATTGTGTATGGTAAAAATTCAAATCCTCATAAACTTCCATCAACAGATGTTTGTTTAGAGTGAAATAAACTCAATTTATCTACAGTAGCATCAGTGATTCTGTGGTTGATCTCATTGATCTGCTGAAGAAATCTGTTTATGCACATTCACCTGAATTATGTAAACCTGTATAGACACAGCAGCACTTCCTGGTCTTTGTGAAACGGATAAAGCCAGGATGAGCTGATGGAGCTTTTCAAACCTGCTCTGATCTCTGATCTTGGATTTCATAATCCTACTTTGGTGAAACAGAAACCAGGTTAGTTTAAGTTACTAACTAAATGACATGTTACTGTTGTGCTGCAAACGTAGCTTCACTTATAATATAATATTAACACAAAGTTCATGTGATTCAGCTGAGAGAAAAAGAGAAAGAATCAGAACAGAGGAAGAAAACAGGTTGATTTATTATGAAGAGGAAATGTCACAACAGTTTGTTACATTTTATTATTGGATCATTTTTTGTTTTTAATTGAGCTGATTACTTACTATAATGCCTACCATTAACTAAAAGTCTTTAATTGAAGTCTTGCTTTTTATAAATCCATAACTTGGTCATTAGTAAAACAAAAAGTCTAACTGGGAAAAAACGAGGAAATTGATTAATTGTAAATCAATACCAATACTTTTAGTTGTGGTTTGATACATCATTTGTTTTTACAATAAACATATTAATTCAACTCATTCATTGGTAAATTTGTTTTTTCCTCCTTCCATTTAATGGCTTTAATTCCGCTCTTATTTTGAAAGGTCAGGGCCCGGCTTCCTTCCGTTGTCTCGGTTGTCTCCAGCTTGACTCCTGAGCTCAGTGTGAGCAGCATCCAGCCTCGGAGCTCAATCAAATCAATCAATCAAATTTTATTTGTATAGCACATTTCAGCAGCAAGACATTTCAAAGTGCTTTACATCATAACAAACACAGAATCACAATGCAATATAGAATCAATCATTAAGTCAAGTTCCATCAATAAGTTTGTAATTGATTACATTTCAAATACAATTCTAAACAGGTGGGTTTTCAGTTGAGATTTAAAAGAAGTCAGTGTTTCAGCTGTTTTACAGTTTTCTGGAAGTTTGTTCCAAATTCGTGGTGCATAGATGCTGAAAGCTGCTTCTCCTCGTTTGGTTCTGGTTCTGGGGATGCAGAGCAGAACCAGAACCGGAAGACCTGAGAGGTCTGAAAGGTTGATACAACAACAGCAGATCTTTAATGTATTGTGGTGCTAAGCCGTTCAGTGATTTATAAACTAACAACAGTATTTTAAAGTCTATTCTTTGAGCTACAGGGAGCCAGTGGAGGGACTTTAGAACTGGTGTTATGTGCTCTATCTTCCTGGTTTTAGTCAGAACGCCAGCAGCAGCATCTGGATCAGCTGCAGCTGTTTGATTGATTTGTTGGACAAACCTGTGAAGACGCTGTTGCAATAATCAATACGACTGAAGATGAACGCATGGATGAGTTTCTCTAGATCTGGCTGAGACATTAGTCCTTTAATCCTGGAAATGTTCTTCAGGTGACAGAAGGCCGACTTTGTAACTGTCTTTATGTGGCTCTGGAGGTTCAGGTCAGAGTCCATCACTACTCCCAGGTTTCGGGCTGATCGCTGGTTTTCAGTTGTAATAACTGAAGCTGTGCATTGACTCTAGATCTATAACTCTAGATCTATAACTGTAGATCCATAACTCTAGATCTATAACTCTAGATCGTTCCTCTTTAGGTCCAAAACTAATAACTTCAGTTTTGTTTCTGTTCAGCTGGAGAAAGTTTTGGCACATCCACACATTTATCTGTTCTAAGCATCTGTTCAGTGATTGGATGGGGTCAAAGGTCACCTGGTGACATCGTAATGTAGAGCTGTGTGTCATCTGCATAGTTATGGTAGCTAATATTATTTCCTGTTATAACCTGAGCTAGTGGGAGCATATAAATATTGAATAAAAGGGGTCCTAGGATGGAACCTTGGGGTACCCCACATGTGACCTTTGACCTCTTTGATGAAAAGTTTTCAATTGAAACAAAGAAATCCCTGTTCTTTATGTAGGATTCAAACCAGTTAAGCACTGGACCGGAGAGTCCGACCCAACTCTCTAGTCGATTCAGTAGTATGTCATGGTCAACAGTGTCAAAAGCTGCACTGAGATCCAACAGAACCAGCACTGTGGTTCTGCCACAGTCCGTATTTATATGGATGTCATTGAACACTTTTACGAGGG
This sequence comes from Xiphophorus hellerii, assembly GCF_003331165.1. NCBI lineage: Eukaryota > Metazoa > Chordata > Actinopteri > Cyprinodontiformes > Poeciliidae > Xiphophorus > Xiphophorus hellerii. The sequence continues at coordinate 24,949,857 of NC_045692.1, forward strand.
CGGTCTCTGTGCTGTGGTGAGCACGAAAACCAGACTGGAAGGAGTCAAAGACGTTGGTTATAGTTAGGAAGCTAGTTAATTGTTTACACACAGCTTTTTCAATAACTTTGCTGATGAATGGGAGGTTGGAGATCGGCCTAAAATTCTGCATTAGTGATTTGTCCAGATTGTTCTTTTTTATCAGTGGTTTGATTACTGCTGTTTTCAGAGCCTGGGGGAAAACGCCTGATGAGAGCGATGAGTTTACTATTTGGATCAGATCAGCAGCAATAACAAGCAGGACTTTCTTAAAGAAATGTGTGGGTAAAACATCCAGACAGCAGGAACTGGAGCTTATTTGACTTATAATTTCCTGTAGGGTTTTATAATTAAGTAGTTGAAATTGGGTCATTTTTCCTGTATTTGTTTTGTTTGGGCACAGCATTGGTACTGACTTTATAGTGGATGTACAGATTAATCCTCTGATTTTTTGAATTTTCTCTGAAAAGAAGCTGGAAAACTGGTTGCAGGCGGCAATACATTGGAATTCAGGCGGTAACGTCACAGGAGGGTTTGTGATTCTGTCAACTGTTGCAAATAAAGCTGGAGCATTGTTAATGTTTTTGTTTATGACATCTGCAAAGAAAGCCTCTCTTGCATGTTTTAGTGTTAAATGATAGTTACGTAGTCTTTCTTTATAGATGTCACAATGAACGTGGAGTTGAGTTTTACGCCATTTTCGTTCTGCCCTACGGCAGAGTTGTCTTGCAGATCTAACTGTTTGTGTATTTCTCCATGGAGATTTCTTTTTACCAGACACAACCTTCATTTTAATGGAATCAATAATATCTGAGACTTTAGACTGAAAATCATTTACCAACTTATCTACATCATTACAGCTTAAGGGTGAGGAAGAAGAGTAGATTTGATTAAAAGTTTCTGCTGTGTTTTCAGTGAGAGAACGTTTTGTGATGGTTGCTGTTTGTCCAAGTGGGTTAAAAGATAAAGAACTTTCAAAGATAACAGGAAGTGATGCGACAGGCGACATCAGTTACAGAGACATTGGAAATATTCACACCCTTACTGATAACCAGGTCTAGTGTGTGTCCTTGAGTGTGTGTTGCTTGTTTGACATGTTGTGTTAGACAAAAAGTCTCTAAAATATTAGCGAGCTTTTGTGCCCCTCTGTCTTGGGGGTTGTCAACATGAATGTTGAAATCACCAACAATTATTAAACAATCATAATCAATACATATAAGAGATAGAAGTTCATTCAAGTCAGTAAAGAAATTTTCCACAAAAGTTGGAGTTTTGTATAAAGTTACTGTCAAAGTTCGTTTGTGGCCTTTAACCTCAATTCCAAGATACTCAAAAGAGGTGAAGTGACCCAAAGAGATTTTACTACAATTCATGGTTTTCTTAAATATTGAAGCCACGCCTCCTCCTTTTTTGTGTTTTCTATTCTCACTGAAGAAATTGTAGTTAGGAGGCGCAGATTCAATTAGTACGATCGATTCATTATTATCATTCAACCATGTTTCTGTCAGAAACATAACATCGATATTATGCTCAGTGATGAAATCATTAATTAATAGAGCCTTAGCACAGAGAGATCTGGTATTTAAAAGAGCTAGTTTAAGTGACTTGGAGGCCAAGAAATCTTCAGTCTGGGGTTCCTTTAGGCAGGGGAACAGTCTGATGTTTGAATTAGGTCCCCTATATTTTATGTTTCTGTTTCTTGTAAATTTTCTTGTAGTGATCCGGACAGGTAATGTCCTGTTCTGCAGTGCCGAGGGGCCAGACACATTCTGGAGCAAGAAGGGCGTAAAGATAAAGTCTGGACCCCGGCCTCAGATCTCAGAAACGCAGAGTGATGGATCCTCTGGGACGTTAGAGTCAGGTGGCTTAAATGAAGTGAGGTCTGCTACGTGACCGCTAAGAAGAGACGTCCCCAGTACAACCTGTTGATTCATTCCATCTGTAAATTTAAGAAACTCCGGTCCAGAAGACATTTCTCCATGTGTATCTTGTGAATCCTGTGAATGAGTGGGTGAGCAGAGAGGGAGGGGAGAAGGAGGAAGGGAACTAGTCGCTCCGTCTCCAGTCGATGTTGTATCAGCTTGTTTTTGTTGCTGATAAGCCGACGGTTCCTTCCTAGTCAGAAATCCTTGAGCCTGTTCTTCTGAAGCGATGATCACGTTGCTGTCCTTGTTGATAAAGTGAAAAAGATTTGCAGTGAGCAACTTTATCCCATGTTTATTAAGATTGCGTCCGCTTCTTCCAAAGAGGTGAAAGCGCTGCCAATAGATCCAGAGGTTATCGATGAAGGTCACTGAGCTGGCAGAGCAGCTTTTAATCAGCCATTTGTTTATCATGTCCAGCCTGGAGTGTTTTTCATCTCCCCATTGAGGTGATGGAATTGGACCACTGAGAAATAACTTCATTTTTAACTTTCCCATAGTGTTCAGAAGAATATTAAAGCCCTTTTTCAGAATCTCAGATTTCTGCTTTGCCACATCGTTGGCTCCAACATGCACAACTAAGGACTCAATATCTGGCTGATCAGTGGTTAGCGAGAGAACTTTACGAGTTAAATCAGATACAGTGTCACCAGGAAAAGAAATCACTCTCGTTTTCTTGGGATTGCAAACGTGACTGATTCCATTTACTGCCTCATCTCCAACAATAAGCACTTTTGGCATACCTTTCGTTTTCCTGGTAGCCGCTTTGTCCTTTGGAGCTTTGGGGGGTGGATGTGTTAGACTTGCCTCACTGTTGATGTTTGAAAGCGAGGTTTCACTCAGAGGCTCAGGCTGGAGTACAGAAAATCTGTTTTTCAGTGGGATTCCCACAGAGTCAGAATGTTTTGAGGCCCGGGCTGGTCGCTCTGTCCTTGGGAGCGGGGTCGGTGGAACCGTTTTGGTTGCAGCTGCTTGTTTGTTTTTCTTTGGTGGAGCAGGTGTTGAGGTTGAAGGTGGGTTTCGGCTCAGAGCCGGCCACGCTGATTCGTCCAGGTGAGGGGTTCTTCCTGTCAGTCGCCTCATCGGATCTGCGGTGTGAGACGTTTGCTTCGGCTTGGCACCCAGAGCGTTCCAGGGTGAGCTGCTTGATGCGAGGCGTACAACCTCTCCGTTGATTTGAGGAAGAGTTGTCTAATTTCCACAGTTAGCGTTGATTTCAAAGTTAACCTCCAGCTGTTTGATCTTCATTTCTATAGACTGAAGTCGTTGTATAATACTGCTAATGTCCTTGGGGTCGGCCGGAGGCATTTTGTCCTGGTTCAACTTGGAGATGAAGTTGGTAAAGTAAGGTAAAAATAAAAGTAAGAAAATCCCCCAGTCCTTAGGTTTGTAGTAATCCAGTTATGACGTTGAAAATGTGAATATAACTATAAAAACTGTCACTTTAAAAGTAGCTCAGGCGAAGTTATCAGTAAGGACGGGAGAGAGCAGGACAAGCTGTTGCTCCTTCAGCTGCCAGTGTGTCTTTTTATAATTTTATAAAAGTGTGGCTGTTTCTCCGCTCAGAGAAACAGCCACACTTCCTCTCTCTTCTCTCTCAGCGGCTGTTTCTTTAAAAACGCTTCAACTCCAGCTGGAGCCGCTTTTCCTCTTTCCGTCTCTGCGGAACAAACGGACTTTTATCGGCCGGAGAGTCCAGAGGAGGTCCGGAGGATGAACCCGCCGTGCGCCCGCTGCGGGAAGATCGTCTATCCCACGGAGAAAGTCAGCTGCCTGGACAAGGTGGGAGCTGGAGACTCTGGAGGATCACAATGGTTTCATACAACCTGTTAGAAACAGTAAATTAGATTATAAAGCATTAAAAGTTTATTTTAGTTCATCATTTTTAACAGACAACTAAATGTGAAGGGAGAATTTCAACCAATAATAAGATAGATTGATACATTTAGATTGTTGGAGCTATTTATTCTTTATTTCTTTATCCATTTGAATTTTGTTAGTTTATTCTTACATTTCTAGTTTTTGTATTATTTGCAGAGTTTATTTGCAGGTTAATAATTGTTGATTCTATTTATCTTTTGTTTTTATTATTTGTTCTTATTTATTCGTTTTCTAAAGACAGGAAGTGAGGTGGATCAATCCACTTTCTATAAGTGTAGGGGCCTGGTAAAGACCAGCAGGCATTTGGGTTTGGAGCCTTTGGTTTTTACCAGAGCAAGAGAGGCAGCATGAAAACAAGACAAAGTTTGAACTCTGTAATTGTTTAGCTGAAACAAAATAAATCATCCAGAACAACAAGACAAGTTTGGACAGTGAACCTTCTTTTGCCTGCGTATGGAAAACTTGACCCCAGTGCCTTATAGTGGCTTCATGGAACAGGATGTTTGGTTTGGCTCACAATGGCCACTACAGCAACTGAACATGTCAATATGTTAATATCTAAAAATTGAGGGGTATGAAGAGAATATAATTTTTTTTATGTCGTCAGTCAAAATAATGAATGACAAGAAACTTCAAGCACCATCTTTGATTTTACTTCTAAGAATTTTATTTGAAGCTAATCTGGCACCCAAAAATGAAATAAGACCTTTAAATAATTATCAATCATTAACACTGATACTCTTATTATTAATAACTTCAATAACTTCTGTGCTACAGCAGAACAAGCGTCCATTTAAATCCCGTAATGCCAGTTGGATTTATAGCTCAGATAATTCTGCAGATTCAGTATTTTATTTTACGTCCATCTTCTAGGTGGCTGTCATCATCCCGTTCAGAAACCGGTATGAACACCTGACCCACTGGCTCCACTACGTCCAGCCGGTCCTGATGCGTCAGCAGCTGGACTACGGTGTGTACGTCATCAACCAGGACGGAGACGGAGCGTTCAACCGGGCCAAGCTGATGAACATCGGATTTGTTGAAGCACTGAAGGAATACGACTACAACTGTTTTGTCTTTTCTGACGTAGACCTGGTACCAATAGATGACAGAAACCTCTACAGATGTTCTGACCATCCCAGACATTTATCTGTGGCTGTGGACAAGTTTAACTTCATCCTGCCCTACGCCACCATCTTCGGTGGAGTCTCAGCGTTGTCCGAACAGCAGTTCCTTAAAGTCAACGGCTTTTCAAACACCTTCTGGGGCTGGGGGGGTGAAGACGACGACATGTCGCAGCGGATCTCTTACAGACGGATGTTCATATCCAGACCAGACTCCGTCACTGGGAGGTACAAGATGATACAACATAAGAGAGATTCTCACAACGATCCAAACCCAAGAAGAGGTCAGAAACTGACAGAAACCTATTTTAATATAATCAAAGATGGGCTTAGTACTCTCAGTTACACAGTCAGGGAGATTAGGAAGGATTTATTATACACTTTAGTTACAGTGGATGTTCAGGTTCCAGCAGGCTGATGTGGATCCAGATGTTTCTGTTCCACACCTGGACGATTGGACCAAAACAAAAGTCAACTTATGAAACAGGGAGAATAAAACGGAATAGTCCAAGTTCATCAACCCAACAATGCAAGATGGAACTTGGTTGGTTATTTAAATTACCGAAGGTGTTGCTGTCCTGGACTGAGGCGTACTGGTGTCTGTTTGACGACCAGTTCATGTGTTCAAACTGGAAACGGTGGCATGGAGTCGTGGACTTTGCAGCAAGCATGTGGCGACAGTGGACAGGATCCACCTCCTTCAAACAGGTTGAAGCCTCCAGAACCACCGAAGCGGTTCTGGTGGACCTGAAAGGCGGATCCAGTTTAAGAAGTGACGGAACTGGATCTTCCACCAAACGCTCTTCATGTTCAGACCAACGTAGATCAGTTTGATTCGATTCTCCAACATTCATAACGATGACATGAAACTTTGTTGATTTATTATTGATTGAGACTTTTTCCCTGTTGGAGCTTTTATTGGTTCAATATTGGTTCTGTTTTTAATAAAGTGAAGCACAATAAGGTGATGGATTTTTAAGAATTAAATAAATTCTTAAAAATGTATTAATTCTAAAATAAACAATAAATATAATGTAAAATGAGATTTCAGTAATTTAATATTTTTATTATCTTACGTTTCTAAGGCTGTTTTTGTTCTGTATAATCTGATGCATGAATAAAAAATTTTAAACTTTTAAAGTCTAATCATTATGATGTATTTATGATTTATTTGACTTTACAGTAGATATTATTCACATTCCTTCATAAATATTTAAAACACACTTCACTGAGATTAATAATCTGTTTTTCAAGACAGACCAGGAGTGTTGGGTCTCAGAAATGTGATATGAAGACAGAAAAACTGCAGTTTTTATTCCTAGTTTCCTGTTTTCAGTTACTTTAATTTGCTATACAGTTGGTAGCTTCAGTAGCTTCCTCATAAAATGGAGGCAGACAGGAAGTACGTAGCTACCGGTCAAATCTGATTGGCTCACAGTGAAAAATAAAGGAGACAAGAAAACCATATAAAAGAAAAATAAAAAGTAAAGGTTTCATGGGTGAAATTCAACCAATAATACTGAGGTAAAGTAATTCAGTTTTAAATAAAGAAATAAAATGTCTCTTAAGTTTTAAAATAAATTCTAAAAGTTAAATTAGTTTTAATATGATTTTACTGGAAGATTAAATCAGAAACCTGTTAAATGTTTTCAACACACTAGCGCCCTCTGGTGGTCTCAAAGTAACTGCACATATAATATCAAAAAAATTCCTAACGAATTACAAATATTTCTAAATTAGCACCACAAAATCTGTGATGTTGATTGCAGAGAACCACAAAAACAATCCTGGATGGACTGATTAGTGTGAAAAGATGTTCAATATTATGTTGTTTTAAGAAACACTTACTGAATGCTGAAACACCTATTTATTGATATTTTAACAATTGAATTGGTTTTTATCAATACCTTTTGGCCCAACAGGCCCTTTAAGAACATCCTGATTTTTGATTTGGCCCAAATGGAAATGAGTTTGATGCCCTGATATTTGGGATAAAAACAAGTGAATCCTGGATTATTTTGAATGTAAACAAGAATAAAGAGGAAGATATTTGGTGGTGGAATGATGTCACACCGCCAGCAAAGGAAGATTCTGTGATGTCACTGGCGATTCAGTCTGTGATGTCATCAACTGCAGAATTGTATGTAACACAATTCTGCATATTTTTCATTGCTTGCAATATCACTGACCAGTTCAGACGTTCAAAGCTCTTTCCGATCGACCATTCAGGTAGTTTACCAATCGACTATTTTACTGATTGTATTTAGGAGAAAATGTCTCATCATACGCCGAGATACCAAAGTGGGATGATGGGACCCCATGCGAGAAGGGGAGTCCAGGAAAACCCCGAAGGCAGGTTCCCTCCTGCACACCCGAATGCCTTACACTGGGAAATCCAAAGACTGAACTCCCTTCTAGAAATAGAGAGAGCCGGAAGGTTTGAAGACAACCAAAGACTGGCCCACCTGAAGGAGGAGCTGGAAGAGACGAAACTCCAGTTACAAAGGCAGACAGATATCAAAGAAACGCTTATCAGCCAGGCCGAAGACGCAAAGAGGGAACTTGAGAGACTAGAGAGGTTCAGTGATCCAGAAGTCATTAAAGCTGTGATCACTGCTTCCAAGGCTTACAAAGATGTGAAAGACATGAAGATGAAGCCCTTGCAACAGGAATATGTGGATTTAAAGGTGGCCCACCTCCTCAGCCAGGAAGCACTTAAAGCTGAAATACATGATGAGAAAGTGAAAAGTCAGGCCCTCCAAGAAGAACTGGACGGACTGCAGACTTCCTACGAGGAGCTGGGCTCTAAGTACGAAGCAGACGATGCTCTGGTGAGGCAGGAGGCCGAGACACAAACGTTTGATGAAGAGCAGCTTAGTGAGGAACAAGGACTCCTGGAGAATGGGAGAGCTGAGAAGGACGACATGTTCCAAGAAATGTCACAAAAGATCTCATTCCTGCAAGACAGCGAGAAACATTTGCAGGAAGAATTAAATCAAATGAAAAGTTCATACAATGAACTGAACTGCAAATATGAAAGTGAAGTTATTGGACTAAAACAAGACGTGGAAACATTCCAGCAGATGATTCAGCAGGGGGAAACAGCTCTTTCTAGAGAAAAGAAAGACAATCTGATCCATGAAATAAATTATTCTGCTCTGCTAGAACGAGTGGAAAGACTAAATTTGCAGCTAAATCAAGAGAGAAAAACAAACGTGGAGAAATCAAAGAAGGACATGGAGCTACTTGAAAAGATGAGGGCTGAGAACACCGTCCTGCAAGAAAAAACAACCAAAGAGATTCAATATCTGCAGGACAGCAAGAAACTTTTGAAGGAAGAATTAAATCACGTCAAAAGTTCATACAATGAACTGAACTGCAAATATGAAAGTGAAGTTATTGGACTAAAACAAGACGTGGAAACATTCCAGAAGATGATTCAGCAGGGGGAAACAGCTCTTTCTAAAGAAAAGAAAGAGAATCTGGTCCATGAAATTAATTACTCTGCTCTGCTAGAACGAGTTGAAAGACTAAATTTGCAATTAATTCAAGAGAGAAAAACTAACATGGAGAAATCAGAGGAGGACATGGAGCTACTTGAAAAGATGAGAGCTGAGAACACCGTCCTGCAAGAAAAAACAACCAAAGAGATTCAATTCCTGCAGGAGAAAGAAAGGAGTGCACTGGCTGAGTTAGAGAAGGTAAACGGTTCGTACCTGCAGCTAAACTGTCAGTACGAAACCGAAGTCTCTGCACTAAAACAACAATACGATCAGGAGATACGTTGTATGAAAAATGATTTGGAAAGAGTTAAAGACACTCTGAGATCTGAGAAGGAAGATTTCCAACAGAAACAGATCGCAGTTTCCCAAGAACAGGAGGAAGATTCACAGAACCAAGTGGACCTGGTTAAAGTTTTAAATCAAGACGTTTGTTCAGAGGAGGAACTCCCAGGAGAAACCTTACCTGGTTGTTCCACGGATCTGGAATCCCTGGCAGAGATCGAGATCGCTGGAGAAACCATCCAGGAGGATTTAAACAATCCAGATACTAAAACCACGCAGGATGGTAAAAAAAAGAAATCTAAATTTTCATTTTGGAAACAAATACGAAACATTCTGCGATTAAAGAAGCCAAAGAAAAAGCAAGAGTGAGTACGATCAAGAACATGTTTAATGTTCTTGATTTAGATATTTAGAGAAAGAGAAAGACATGCAAGAGAGGAACCGAGGAATCGAACGCTTGGAGGTTGTAGCCTCTGTGAACGGGGCGCCATGCCACGCTCCGTCAATAGAGAATTTAAAAAGGCAAAGATTTTTCCCCCATTGGCAAACTAGAAAATAGATCCCTTCCCAAACCAATTGGAAAAAACGTGGGCAGCACGGTGGTGCAGCGGTTAGCGCTGTGTCTTCACAGAGACCGTCTGTGTGGAGTTTGCATGGTCTCCCCGTGTTTGCGTGGGTTTTCTCCGGGTGCTCCGGTTCCCCCCACATCTCCTAAAACATGTAGGTCAGGTCAGTTGGTCACTGCAAATTGACCCCAGAAGAGTTTAAGGAACTCCAACCATGTCCAGAATTATTGTTAAACTTGTAAAGTTTAGTGGCCGACGGCTCAGTGCCGCAACTCGGCTCAATTTTTATAGCAACGTATTGATTTAAGAATTAAAATTTCTTCTTTTAATACTAATGATTTCTGTTTGTTTTCACTGTACTTGTGCTTTTATGGTTTGTCCCTTAGTTGACCTTTTCTACTCACTTTTTATATTAAATTGCACTGAATTGTAGCTCGTTATTCTGGGTTTTAAAGAAGATTAGCAAAAGGATCATGCAGTGGCTTTTTTAGGGCGGCTGTGGCTCGGTGGTAGAGTGGTCGTCTTGTGACCAGAAGGTTGTAAGTTCGATTTCAGCTTCCTGAGCCACATGTTGAGCTGCCCCGGGGCAGGGCACTTAGCGACAAGTTGCCCCCCGACCTGCATGTGGGTGTAAATGTGAGTGTGACTGTAGTGTGAAGCCCTTTGAATGGTCAACATGACTAGCAAGGCGCTACATCAGTTCAGGCCATTTACTTTTCTTTCTTTGATAAATCCTGTTTCTTTTCATACCAAACATAAAAAGCTGATTTAACAGGTTTGGACTTCATCAGGTTCCAGGTGTTAAATTAAGATTAGAATTAAATCTGTACATAATATTAGATGATAATTGTAATCATAATTTAATACTCCGGACCCTGAAGGAGCCCAAACTTGTTATATCTGGTTTGTTTGTTATAAGAAAAAAACAGGTTTTATCAGAAATAAAAGTTACTGTGATCTTTCTGTTAGTCTTTATTTAGAAATACAGATTCAAGATATTATAACAAACTTAACAAAAAAGTGCAATTTAACATGAAAAACTGTAGAAAAGAGAAAAAGAAGAACAATCCATGAAAGTACTAGAACTAGAGAACTTAATCAGAAATCATTTCCATTACAGGAAGAAATCAATTCTGAGATGAATTATATTTATTTGTAATAAATATAAAGCTTTTGTGTTGTTGAGCTTATGTGTTGTCTGCTTGTATAAAAGAGAAGGAAAGGGGCTAAGAAATGCCTAATCCAGTCATTTTTTAACCAGTTTTACAATAAGACTGCAAGTTATGGTTTTTTTAGGATGTTACTTCTAGGTTTGGTTTGTCAACCTGGGTTTAATTCCCAGTCCTGGGGAATCTGCTGCATGTCTTTCCCTTCTCTCTCTCCTCCCAATTTCCAGTTCAACCTGTTAAATAACGGCCTAAAAAACTTTATTAGAGCCTAAAAACCTTTTAAAAAATAAAAAATACTTTTCACTTCACAAGTGGAGGAGCTTGCAAACTGACCAAAAGTCAGAATATGCTTACCACCACATGTTAAAAACCAACTTTCTTCCTCTCTCTCTCATTTTCTCCCTTTCTTACATAATTAATAGGTTACTTAATATTTACACACATACATGCACACATTTACACGTCCCCTCCATGGGCTGCCACCTTATCGTGGTGGGGGGGTTTGAGTGTCCCAGTGATCCTAGGAGTTATGCTGTCGGGGCTTCATGCCTCTGGTTGGGCCACCCAATGCAGACAGGTCCAAGGTGAGGAACCAGAACCAAGTGCAGCCCAAAGATCCCTTATGATGAATACGACCGTTGGAAACAGGGGTTGTACCCACCCCTACATGAGGTCCCACCCTGGAGCCAGGCCTGGGGGTGGGGCACGTTGGGGAGGGCCTGGTGACCGGGCTTAACCCGAAGAGAGCCGAGGTTCCGGGTAGAAATAGTGGGACTCACTGCAGTGGATGGCTCTGGTTCTGGAGCCGGTCTCCTTGAAAGGGGTTGGATGTTCTCCCACTCTGCAGTTGCCCCTTGTGAGAGGCGCTGGGCAGGAGTGGGCATATTTGTTGCCTCCCATCTTGTTCACCCCAACGTACAGGCACCAAGAGGATAGCCTCTCCCTCTACCTACGGGTTTGGGTCGGGTTCTGACTATTTGTGCTTACGCGCCAAACAACAGTTCAGATTACCCACAGTTTTCAAAGTCCTTGGAGGGGGAACTGGAGATTGCCCCTCCTGGGAACTGCCTTGTTATGCTGGAGGGGTTTTCTCCGTAGGGTGTCTGGGCTCCCATAGAGACGGGGTGAGAAGTCCAGAAATCTTGGAGTCATTGATGTATAGACACATATCCATGTTTCTTGAGTATTTTCTACTGTATTATAATGTTTTTTATGTTACAGTCTGTAACTAATGTTTTTTTTAATGACTTTAAATTGTACATATTTTTTACAGTGTACACATCAGAAGGTGAGCTCCTCCTCCTCCTCACCTGTATCAAGCTGATCACCTGCAGCGCCTCCATTGTGTGACGCAGACATCTCAGCAGCAGATCCAGTGAGTACACACACTTTCTATAAAATTGGTTCTGACCCGTTTTCAAGCTTTTCTCTGTTTCCGGGTCAGAGAAGCGAGAACAGACCGAACCTTTCAGTCCCAGTTTGAACTAATCTGAGCAGCAACTTCCGCTGTTTAAATATAATCTCTCTGTTTGTGTAAAAGTGGTTTAATGTCAGATATATTATTGCGCTGCTGTCATTTAATGCTCTGAATAGAAAGTTTGTCACTTTAACTCTGGAAATAAACGTCTTTAAGTTTTGATGCCTGTTAGACAGCGGCCTGTTGGGACATGATGATCAATGTTGATGAACAGGTTTGTTGTGCCTGTAGAGGCTCATGGGAAATGTAGTTGAAGTCTTTCGACTACAGAACTGTTTAAAACCGAAATATTGAAGGTTTTTAAACTTTTATATTGTTTTCATACAGTCTAAAATATCTATCTGAACTGTTAACAGTAAATATTTATTCGCACGAAACAAACTTTGATTTTAGACGTTTCTGGTTAATCATGAAAACTGAAGTCACGTGACTTTGAAATAGAAACTGAAATTAACTTTGTTCTCCTTTTTCAAATCAGACTACATATTGAGATGCTGGACAGAAATAACTTGTCTTCGTGTTAATAGAGGTCAGTGTTGCAGCTCCATGTTCCTCCGTGTCTCTTATGGGTCTCTGGAGCTTTTTCTAACCGATCAAATCAAGGGACGCCCACAGCGGCCCGAGTCGGCAGAACAGTGACGATCTGTGCTACCTGGTCAGATGTTCCTACCATAGAGCATCGGTGTGAGCATCGCCTCTAGGCAGGACGGATAGAAGAGCGTCTATCATGGGGTCCTTGTAGGGGTAGTGCTTTATTGAATTGATTTTAATTCATGGGCTGATCAAGAAAGTATTTAGACAGGCGTAAAATTAAATTCATTGAAACGAAAACTTTATTGTGAAACGTTGCTGCTTATAAATTGTTGTTACACAAGGCAACATTACACATTTATATTTCATGAGAGAAATATTTAACAAAGTGCCACAACTTAGTTACTGCGACTGTGAGATCTACCATGATCCCACATGATCCCACCTTTAGGCAGCACTAACACCTAAAGATGATCTGATTGTGTGCAATAATGACATCATGAATAGAAACTAAATAAAAACTGAATGAATCTTTTAAAGATCAGAACTGTTTTTATCTTAGTAGGAAAAACCAGAACAAAAACATTTGTAAACTATCACAGAGTATTAGGGTCATACTAAGATAAATAGAAATTATTTTATTATTATTTATTCATAATATTATGAGAATAAAGTTGTTATATTCTGACTTTATTCTCGTATTTTCATCTTTTATTTCCTTAGTGTGTCCATAATACTCCATCATGTTAAACTGGTTTCTCTGATTATTTAAATTATAAAATGTGACACATCACTCCTTCCTCAGCAGTCTGGGGTTCATCAGAAACTGATGTTTCTCTGATCTGTGGAGTCAAACCAGATTTAAACTCTCAACAGATTTTCCTCTCTTCCTCCTCTCTGACTTCTTTCTTTTCCAGTTGGACTTCTTGTTTCTCCTTGCAGCAGTGAGAAACTCTTTGTCTCTCTAAGCTGCTGGAAAACTGAACAGATCTGCTGAAAGCTGAGAGTGATCAGATCACTCCTCATGATCTCCATGGATCACCTGATCCTGAAGTCTCTCTGATTGTTGGTCCGTCTGGAAAATATTCCTTCCACATATTCCTGCCTCTCTGACTAAACCTGACTCTCAGCAGGAGGACTGGCAGCCCGTCTAAAGGAGGTCTGGACCCCAAAGGTTTCAGAACCGCTGCTTTAACTGAGCCCATCTGTTCAGGACCAACACATCACCACTTCATAGGAAATGTTCACTCCTTCATTCACTACATCTGACCTCACTCTGGATGTTTCTACAGACCTGGAACATGATTCCAGTTTAGGTTTCAGACTCAGATTTGAAATGTTCTTAATAAAGTCAGAAGTTCTCCAGAAGGTTCTTGGATCAGCCAGCAGACATCAGAAGGTCATGAAGAAGTGAAGGAGAGAACAATTCAGACCCAGATGTTACCTGCTGGATCAGGTTCCTCTGATCCTCTGAACACATGATGGGAATCAACTTCCTGCTTACTGGATCACTGGGAACTGACTGGTACTGGTTTCTCTTTCAGACTTACTGAGGTCCAGAAGATGGAAGATTTGGACCTAAAGGAGGACAGAGCAGAACCTCCAGGATCCGTCTGTCCCTCTATGAGGAGTGACCGGTCCAGAGACAAACCTCCGCACTTCAGTAGTGAACCTGGACCCTCAGACATGAAGTAAGAAACCAGTTTCTAACTGATTCAGGTGACTCCACACAGATTTATATTATATTAACTTGTTCATATTCGGCAAATAATTAAAGCATCATTAATTTATATGTAAACTTAAAGCTAAATACAGAAAGTCAGTTAATATGTAGATTTTGAATGAGATAGAGATAAATCTTTATTGTCATTGTCACAAGGACAACGAAATTTTAAAGGTGCCATCAGTCAGTGCATATGCTTAAAAACAAAAAATAACTGCCTCACAATTCACACACGATGTAAGAATGAACAAATAACTAGTAAAAAAAAACAAAAAAAACTAATAAATAAGAACAGCCTCATTCTCACATCCATCATTCATGATGATTAATGGTTGTTTTTGATTGCATTTAATTTTGTTATTGCTGTCGGGTAAAAACTGTCTCTGAGACGGTTGGTTCTGGTTCTGGTTGCTCTGTATCTTCTGCCTGAAGGCAGCAGTGTGAACAGAGAAGGTCCGGGGTGAGAAGTGTCCTTTGTGATGTGTTGTGCTTTTCTTAGACAGCGGTCGCTGTGCAGGTCCTCCAGTGAGGGGAGAGGGCAGCCAATGATTTTTTGGGCTGTATTCACAACCCTTTGGAGAGCTTTCCTTTGAGCCGCAGTGCTGCTGTTATACCAGACGCAGATACAGTAGGTCAGTATGCTCTCTATGGAGCACTTGTAGAAGGACACCAGCAGCTTCTCCTTGATGCTGTTCCTCCTGAGAACCCTCAGGAAGTTCAGTCTTTGCTGGGCCTTTTTTATCAGCTCGAAGGTGTTCATGTTCCATGTGAGGCCCTGCTCAATGTGGACCCCCAGGAAACGGAAATCAGCTACCCTCTCCACACATTTTCCCCCAATGGTTAGTGGTGTAATGTCCGTTTTATTCCTCCTGTAATCTATTATGAGTTCTTTTGTCTATGAGTTGTTGAGGAGCAGATTGTTCTCCCTGCACCACTGCAACAGCCGCTCCACCTCACCCCTGTAGGTGGACTCGTCGCCTCCTGAGATGAGCCCCACCACTGTGGTGTCATCAGCAAACTTGATGATGGTGTTGCTGTGGTGGGCAGAGGTGCAGTCGTATGTGTACAGACAATAGAGCAGGAGGCTCAGCACACAGCCCTGTGGAGAGCCATACTAAGGCTGAGGGCAGTGGATGTATGTTTTCCCACCCTAACTCTCTGCTGTCGGTTGGTCAGTAAGCTCAGAATCCACATGCAGGTGGAGTGAGGGAGGCCCAGGTCCCCCAATTTGTCCACCAGTCTGTGAGGGAGGATGGTATTAAAAGCAGAGCTGTAGTCTACAAAGAGCATCTGCACATAGCTCCCCTGCTGCTCCAGATGTGACAGAGCAGCATGGAGGGCCGTGATCACAGCGTCCTCTGTGGATCTGTTGGCTCTGTAGGCGAACTGGTGGTGGTCAAAGCCAGGAGGGAGAAGTGCTGTGATGTGACCCCGGACCAGTTTTTCAAAACACTTCGTCACCACAGGGGTTAGTGCCACTGGCCGGTAGTCGTTGAGGCAGGAGATGTAAGGTTTCTTGGGTATGGGGACTATGGTGGAAGATTTCAGGCAGGATGGGACTGTAGACAGGGCTAGGGACTGGTTGAAGATCCTGGTGAAGACTCCAGCCAGCTGATCGGCGCAGTCTTTCAGGACACGTCCAGGGACGCCATCAGGTCCAGCAGCCTTCCTTGGGTTGACAGCCCGCAGTGTGCGCCTCACCTCGTGCTCCTCTACAACGAGGGGTGTGGTGTTGTGGGTCGCTTGGTGTAGTGTGGCTGCCTCTGTTGGCTTCACCTCAAAGCGGGCAAAGAAGAGGTTCAGCTCCTCTGACAGCGTGGTGTCGCCTTCTGCAGCTCCGAGGTTGGTCCTGTAGTTGGTGAGATGCTGGATTCCCTGCCACACCTGCCTGCTGTTGTTGCTGTCAAGGTAGCCCTCTATCCTCCTTCTGTAGTCAGACTTAGCCATTCTGATGCCGCTCTTCAAGTTAGCTCAGGCTGTACTGTAGACGGTCCTGTCCCCAGACCTGAAGGTGGTATTCCTGGTCTTTAGCAGTCGCTGGACCTCCTGAGTCATCCAGGGCTTCTGGTTTGGGAAGACCCGGATGCGTTTATCCACAGCTACAGTGTCAATACAGTTCTTGATATAGCACAGTACACTGTCTGTAAAAACCTCCAGGTCCTGATGTTCAAAAACATCCCAGTTTGTCCTGTCAATAACTCTGTAAGCTTGAGTAAGATATAATAAACATGATTAAACATTGTAAGATTAATACTAAATAAACTTCTAATAAAAGTAAACACACTGTGAATATTTTATTTTCCACAATAAAATTCATCTAAAAATCAAAGTTCATATCTTCTGCTGTAAGAAACATTTTCCTGAGTTTGTTCCTGGACTTGGAGCCAGAGATTCATTTAGTCTCTGAGTTGGACCGACTGATCTGAGGTCAGAACCAGACAGCATTCGGACTGGAAATTGTTTAACATTAAATGAAAGATTTTAAGAAGCTGACAAGTTTACTTTGTAAATGTTCAAAGAACAATATTCATAGTTGGAGTGTTTTGTTACTACAGCTACAATCTGATGCTGTGTAGTGCTGTGTAGTGCTGGTTTGTTAACCACTAACGCTCCGACCAACCAGGAACACAGACATAAACTGATCAAAAGCATCTCAACTAGCTGGGCAGCGTGTTTGGATGTAAACACAGCACATAATTATTTGTTCACAAAGATAAATTATTCTCATCGTTTCTCAGCACGCACCTCTGAAAGAACCACTACAAGTTATTCCTGCGCTTCACATTCAGTTGTGCAACCAGAGCTAACGCGGTGAGTTTTAAACTTGGATTTGGAGTTGCCAAAGAAAAAAAATTCCTCACAGGTGGTTGTTGTAAATATCCATGCAGGTCAGCCTGTGTCCAGTTTGAGTGAAAGGAGGCGTGATCCGCGCTGAGATCAAGGAGCGGCAGCGCGAGGCAATGCACAGCGCTAGCTGTGTGATTGGTCCGCTCTCCTGGCTTTAAATTGATAAACTATAAACGTATCTTTTAGGAATAAATTTACTCCACCAGTGAAATGCTCAGAGCAACAGAGACACTTCTAATCCAAATCAAACAAAATAGAATTAAAAAAGGAGATTTTTTAAAAAAAATTATTAATTTTTCTAAAACCATAAACAAGCAACGCTTGGCCTGGTGGGGGGGCTAGTAAAGCATGGTGGCATGGAGTAAAGCATGGAGTCTTATATGAGCAGACTCATATAACACTGCAGAGCATTACAACAATATAGAACAGCTCTCAGTGAGGCTTCAGTCCTATCTTCGTAGTAAAGAGCCATTTAGAAGAATCGGATCGTTCGTGAATGTCACATCACCCTATAATGCTGATTTTAGTCACAGTGTTGTCCCATAAATGCAACACGCCAGCCAACACCTCCGCACAATAATTCATTGCAGTAACGTTTTTTTATCACAAATGGAACATACAGTATGTGTCTCTGTACAACTAGCTTTGCTAACATCACGTCCACATAGCTTACCTTTCTTTGAGCTTCCTTTTTAAGTGACAACAAAAGTTGGACGTAGTCTCCACTGTCTCTGAAAGCGAAGCGCTGCTGAATTTACATGTCGCCATATCTTATGATTTATGTAGCAGAATTCTATTCTGATGATTAAACCAGACAAACATCTTCTGCTACTCAGAAAACAACTGCGCATGTCTTGGAGTGCTGTGTGCAGTGAAAGGGGGGCAACAGAAACATGTAATTAGTGAGTTATGTTATTGCTTGGATTTGAATCGCTAGGTTTTGCATCCAGTGAAGTGAGTGAAGCAGTTTGAAGCTTCATTCCCTCATTAACATCCGGTCACCATATCATACAGAGCTTCTAATGTGGGAATCACCTACCGAGATAAATCCATTCTTCTGTCTCTTCTCTGGGCCTTTTTCCCTTTGCAGAGAAACTTTCCAAAGACATCTGAACTGTTCTTACTCATTTTGCTGCTTGTGGGCTCAATGTTGGCACGCAAGACGTAACCAAGAGAATCCGGTTAAAGGATTTTCATAATAAAAAAACCCTCCAGACTCATAAAACAGAAATATTTACTGAATAAACAGCTGTTTTATTATTTTTCCCGAGGTAAAGTCAGTGATGTGGTATTCGTTCATGTGCGGATGGAGAGATTACGTCTTTTCATAAACCGAAAGCACCAAGAAGGACCGCCTCAAAATTCATTGATAAGTTCGCGTGCTAGCGCTGTTGCCTTCATTCGAATAGTGATTATACTGACACTTCTACTGCTGCTCTCTGTTCAACAACCCACTGTTCGAGTTTGTCCTCCAACTGTAGCCATCCCGCTTTGTTCCCTTGGAAACTCTGTTTAGTCTTCTTTACTTGGCGCAGGTCATCTTGTGGTTCCTCCATTTTCGCACCTTTGATTCGTTCATGTTAAATTCTCTCGCTGCTGCTCTATTCCCGTGTTCTACTGCGTGACTGATCACCTTGAGTTTAAACTCTGCGTCGTAAGCGTGTCTCTTAATAGGAGCCATTTTGGGTCTTTACACAAACACACAAATGGAAATGAAACGGCACGCTTCACGCAGACATAGCCTATATCTCAGCATGCACCGCGCGCTTCTTCTTCTACGGGGGAAAATTAAGTCGGCGGCTGCTTACCGTAGTTGCGAGACCTGTTGTGGCTCAATATTGGTCCATATATAAGGCGCACCGGATTATAAGGCACTGTCGGCTTTTGAGAAAATTGAAGCATTTTAGGTGCGCCTTATAGTGCGGAAAACACAGTAATTATTTCTTGCGCGGCCCCGGTACCAATTGATCCACGGACTGGTACCGGTCTGTGGCCCGGGGATTGGGGGCTACTGATGGTTCCCTGCCATAGATATTTTGAGATGTAAAAATGTGAAAGTCCTTTAAAAAAAACATAAATGTATAATAATTTAAAGTATTAGACTTTTAACATTTTGATCTAATCAGAGAGGATTGGGTAAAAGCCAATGTTCTGCATAATTTTTAGCTATTTAGACAAACCAGACGGTCTCAACAGATCAATGTATTTAATGTCTTTGGTGGCAAATAAACCCAGAAACAAGAAAAACAAGCAGAACCAGATGGCAATCAGAACCAAGTACGTTTTAGGAACCTGACCATCTAAATGAAACAGGAACTGGATTCAATAAAGATGAACTGTAACTAAACTACAACTATAAACAATTAATCAGAAAATTACAAAGTGAACACAGAACCAAAGTCCAAAGAATCATCATGAAGTCAGATTTACCAAAAAATATGACATATTTAAATAACTTGTTATCATTGCTATCATGTTGAAATAATGCTCTGTCACAGTACAAGGCTCTTTATAAAGTTCTTAGATAAATGCAAACTTTCCTTAGTGTCTGGACATATCAATCATAATCTGTGACTTCATGATGGTCAATGACAGAGCCGAAAATTATATCAATTGGGAGTCTTGGCACCCTACCAAACATCAACAGAAAAGGAGCAAAGCCAGTTGTCTCATGGACAGTGCAGTTGTATGCAAAAGTGAGAGCTATTTCAGTGATGAAGAAATGTCTTCACAGAGGGAGGAAGAGGAGCAGCGTTGGTGAGGAGGAGCAGCCGTCCTGCTGTGCTTTGTGTCAGAAGGTTCTGATGGATCCGGTCTCTACCAGCTGTGGTCACTGGTTCTGCAGACAGTGCATCAGGTCCTACTGGGACCAGTCTGGACCCTCCTCCTGCCTCCAGTGTGGAGAAAGACCCAGAACAGGAGCTGGACTGCTGACAGCCAATCAGAGCAGCTGTGCTCCAGGTGAGACTGAACACCTCCAATCAGAGCTTCCTTCTGTTTTCCTTCTGATTTAAAGTGGCTCTGTTCTCAGCTTTTTGTGCTAGTTGCATTGAAACTGAACATCTTATTAAATCTGATGATTATTTTGATGCATGAATTAGGCAGCCTAGTACTGAACTAGTGACATGCTAGGTGGTTCACACTGTACCTACCAAGGCGTGTAAAAGTCAGTCCCAGGGATATTTTTAGATGCAAATTCACCAGATTATATAACTGACTAGATGAATAGTGCACAGAATCAGTAACTCCAAAAGGAAACAACAGAGATTAGACAGCTCTCAAAAAACCTGCATGCTCTTCTGAGTTCAACACCTGTCTACTACCTGTTGTCTCTTGACTTAGATTGAGCCTACAGCACCATCTAGTGACCAAAGAGGAAATATATCACATATTTGGTCATAGCAACAAGAAGGTGGAAAAAGCAACCTGCTGCAATGCTGCTTTTACAGAAAGATGAAAGGAAAGTCTGAGATAGTAACCTTTATTTACTCTGATATTATAGCACACATTACAGTTAATATATTTCTATATGAAACATGTAATAATTCTGACAATCTGTTTACTATTAAAAGAACAAATCAGTCCCATGTCATTTATAATCTGTAATTGTTCTTTAAAAACATCCAATCCAGTCTCTGACTGAAAAATGCTATTTTAAATGATAACTCTACCAGATACAATGAACTGTTTCACTAGCAGATTAAAGCTTTTTTTAATAAATGTTTTTTACAGATTTCCTTCATTAACGATAAAAAATTGTGGGAGAAAATATTTTTCTTTCTCTAATTTTTCTGCAGCTGCTGTTTGTGGTAGAAGGTCAGATAATAAAGTAAAATGAGGAAATGGTGACATGATGCAAAAGAATTCATGTTGCTTAAAGATGCTGCATTTGTTGGACATCTTTCTGTCAGGTTTTACTCACCTGATCTGCTTTGTGAATCAGACACTTACAGAGAACAAAAAAGAGGCAGAAATCTGCTGACCAGCATAGGAATATTCTGTTTCACAGGATGGATCCAATCATTTAAAACCACATCATGTGAAGTCAGAGACCTTATAATGCCTCCTAATCTCTCTCAGATGGTTTTGTTCCAACTTAATCACATAGTCATGGTTTTAACTTCAGTTGTTTTTTCTTTGCTTTAGCAGATGTTGGCCAGCAGGAGGTCCTACATGAACATAAGATCAGTCTGAGAAGGAAATGTATTTGTGTGACTGAAGGAAGTGATGAGCTAGAAAGTAGAACTCTCCTCAACAGGATCTACACTGATCTCTACATCACAGAGGGACAAAGTGAAGAGGTTAATACCCAACATGAGGTGAAGCAGCTGGAGAGAGCTTCCAAGATCCAAAACCTCCATGACTCTCCAATCAGGTGCCATGACATCTTTAAAGCCTTCCCTGATCAACATGGAGCCATCAGAGTGGTTCTGACCAACGGCGTCGCTGGTGTTGGAAAAACCTTCTCAGTGCAGAAGTTCACTCTGGACTGGGCAGAGGACTTGGAGAACCAAGATGTCAATGTGGTGGTTCTGCTTTCGTTCAGGGAGCTGAACTTGATCAGAGATGAGCAGCACAGTCTTCTCACGCTGCTCCATGTTTTCCATCCAACACTCCAGAAGCTCCCAGCAGAGCAGCTGGCTGTCTGCAAACTTCTCTTCATCTTTGATGGTCTGGATGAAAGCAGACTTTCACTGGACTTCAACAACAGTCAGCTGGTATCTGACGTCACACAGAAGTCATCAGTCAACGTTCTGCTGACAAACCTCATCAAGGGGAACCTGCTTCCCTCGGCTCTCATCTGGATAACTTCCAGACCTGCAGCGGCCAGTCAGATCCCTCCTTCATTTGTTGCCAGGGTAACAGAAGTACGAGGCTTCACTGACGCCCAGAAGGAGGAGTACTTCAGGAAGAGGTTCAGTGATGAAGAGCTGTCCAGCAGAATCATCTCCCACATTAAGACCTCCAGGAGCCTCCACATCATGTGTGGAATCCCAGTCTTCTGCTGGATCACTGCTATAGTTCTGGAGAACATGTTTACCTCAGAGCAGAGAGGAGAGCTGCCCAAGACCATGACTGACATGTACTCACACTTCCTGCTGGTCCAGACAAAGAGGAAGAAGAACAAGTACAAAGGAGGACATGAGACAAGACCACAGGAGCTGATGAATGCTGACAGGGAAGTTCTTCTGAAGCTGGGGAGGCTTGCGTTTGAACATCTGGAGAAAGGAAACATCATGTTCTACCACGAAGACCTGGAGCAGGGTGGTCTGGATGTCACAGAGGCCACAGTGTACTCAGGAGTTTGTACAGAGATCTTCAAAAGAGAGATTGTGATCTTCCAGAAACCAGTCTACTGCTTTGTTCATCTGAGCATTCAGGAGTTTCTGGCTGCAGTCTACATGTTCCACTGTTTCACCTGCAGGAAAACAGAAGTGGTAAAGAATTTCCTGGGAGTAAACTACAGCGAAACATCTCTGGATGACTTCATAGAGAAAGTCATGTATAAATCCCTCCGCAGAAACAATGGCCACTTGGACCTGTTTGTTCGCTTCCTTCATGGTCTCACTCTGGAGTCCAACCAGAGACTGTTAGGAGGCCCAGCAGGCCTCTTAGGAGGCCCGGCAGGCTCAAAAACCATCCAGAAAATCATTAACAATCTGAAGGAGATGAACACTGATTATTTCTCTCCTGACAGAAGCATCAACATCTTCCACTGTCTGATGGAGATGAATGACCTCTCAGTTTTTCAGGAGATTCAGCAGTTCCTGAAATCAGGGAATGAACTATCAGAGATCCAGTGTTCAGCTCTGGCCTTCATGCTGCAGATGTCAGAGGTTCTGGATGAGTTGGAACTGGAGAAGTACAATACATCAAAATCTGGACGACTTAGACTGGTTCCAGTTGTGAGGAACTGCAGAAAGGCTCGGTGAGTCCAGATTCTGTGAATGCTGATTCAGCACCATTATCCTCTTTCGTCGTTCTTCAAATTAGTTCTGGTCATTTTTTGGCCTTTTTCCTCCCTTACGACCTCAAGTTCTAGGACAGGGGTGTCAAACTCAATTTTACCGAGGGCCACTTCAGCATTTTGGCCGCCCTCAACAGACCAAATTGGCATTCATTTGATCCAGGTGTGTTAGAGAAGTAATGCATCTAAAGTTGCCGAGTGGTAGCTCTGGAAAACTAGCTTTGGGCACCCATTGCATAAATGTATGAAAATACAATGTTAAAAATGAATTAAACAACACCTCATAATGTTAAATAACTGATTTTATGTATTCAAGTTTTAAATATTACATTTGAGTTTACATAGGTGTAAAAGAAATACTACTCAGTGTAACAATTACAATACTTAAATCAGTGTTTAAAGATAAGCAAACAAAAAATACAAACAAGTTTTGATATTAACTCTCAACTTTATTCACAAAACCTTTTTGGTTATTTATGGCACAACCAACATGTATTGGTTGGTTGTGAACAGGTATCAGGTTCAAGGACATGCTGCTTGTTCACAACCAACATGTATTTCACATAACAACATGCTACCTGTCTTTGAAAGCAAAGCTGATCCTTCTTCACCCGGACACCAACTCACACATCCTCATTCACATGTCATATTCTGGAAATAAACACAAAACAAAACACAACACAAGCAAAGTCAATAAACTATATGTATATTCTAGTATACTTATTGTTGGTTTTAGTTCATTCTATTTAATTCAGTCTTTTAGTGCTTACCTATGTTTTCTGGCCGGATGTCTGGCACGGTTTTCCACTGGTCAGTTTGTCGATGTCTGGTTTTAGTTCTTGTGCTGTGGCAATCCACAAAACAGTGTGTACTGTAGGTTTTCATCAGTAATGCGCGATCTGTACTTGGTCTTGTTTAAATTCATTATTGAAAATAAGATAGGTGCTTCCAAACATGGACAAAACACGAGCTGCATGGAGTCGAAGCTGTGGTATCAAATCAGTGGCAGTAGACGGTAAAGGTGTCATGTTCCGTGTTTTTCTGTGTGTTTATTTTGAGTTTCCTGTGTATCTGTGTCTCAGTGTTGTCCTGTCTTCCCCTTGATTGTTCCCAGGTGTGTCTCGTTCTGTGATTACCCCCTGTGTATTTAACTCCACCTGTGTTCCTTGTTCCTCATCCGGTCCTTGTCTTGCATTTGTCTATGTGCACTCAGTCTTTTGTGTGCCAGTCTTGTTAACGGTTGCTACCGGCGTCGAGCCCTGGCTTCCGCTCGGCCGTGCTGCCCGTTGCTTGCACTGTGTGTTGCACCATTAAAATCATGATTAATCTTACCTGGGTCTACAGCGTCTGCCTCACCACCCCTCAACACACCGTATCGTGACAAAAAGTCCTCGATTGAAACATCATGAAACATCACTTTCAGGCCACTGTTGCTTTGAAGCTCAATTAACTCCATCTGAAGGCGGTGAGATGCATTGCAGACCCCGGCGGTGAAAGGATTGGCAAAGATGTCAAAACCAGAGTGCAGATATTTAAGAGCACATGTAAAAGCACCGGGAGCTGAGGCCGAGATGATCTGACAAGCAGGAAAGTGGACGAGAGTGTTTTGTTCCACCTGGCACTTCCATAGGTAGAGAGTGAGCTGGAAAGCTGTGATCATGTTGGACCTCTGTGTGATGAATTGTTTACGTCCTTGTAGCTTCTGATTTAGCTGAGCAAGATGTTTGGTGATGACACATAACATAGCAAAATCACACAGTCATTTCGGATCGGACAATTCAGACAAGGGTTTTCGTTTGCTCTTGATGAAAGATTAATTTCTTCTCGAAGTTCAAAATACTCGTTTAAGGACTTTGCTCCTACTCAGCCACCTCACTTCTGTATGGTTACGGCATTTCTTCATGCTCTGAACCCACCTCCTGCAAGAACAGCTGCAACTGGCTGTGATTCAGCCCTTGCGACCGAATAAAAGTTCTGTTTTCATGACGGCCGTCATCTCATTATCCAGCTCCAGAACCTTTCCACAAAGCGCTTCCTGATGGATAATGCAATGATACGTGATCAGCGACGTCTGACTTTTGCAGTTTTTCCTTCATTAATCCAACTAAGCCTGTTTTTCCTCCAAACATTGCAGGTGCACTATCTGTAGTCCCACCAACCTTTCATATGGAAATTTATTTTTACTGACAGACTTCTCCACTGCATCAAAAATGTCCCTGCCGGTTGTGGTCCCATGCATCGCCACTATATCCAGGAGCTCCTTGGTTACAGACAGGTCTGGATTCACTCCTCTAATAAAAACGGACAAATGCACAGAATCCACGTTGTCTGTGCTTTCATCCACAGCTCATGAAAAAGCTAGAAAGCTGCCAATTTCTTCAGCTAGCTGTGTCGGTAAATTTTCCGGCTATTTGCTTATCTCGATTCGTGATGGTATTTCTTGACAAACTGACATTTTGAAAACTCTTTACCTTGTCAAGACACACCTGCTCACACACCTTTAGCATACACTACTTCAAACATGCACCATCCGAAAAAGATTTTGAAGCTCGGATGATTTCTTCAGCCACAATAAAGCTTGCTTTCACTGCTGCATCATTTTTATCTGTGGCTTTTGTAAACAAATTCTGCTGCAATTGCAACCTGCCTGTTAATTCTGCTGCAATTTTGAGTTTTTCTTGAAGGCTAAATTTGGCGTACTTAGCTCCGTGTTAAGTTTCAAAATGCCGACATATATTGTATTTTTTCCATGACAGACACTGTCCCAGAACACAAAAGACACACTGATTTTTCACCTTTAAGTACAAACAGGTATTTGTTTTCCTAGCGTTCATAAAACACTCTTCCCTGTAAATCGATTTTCCTTTTCTTTGACATTTTGATGTTAGCTTGTTGTCTCAGTTTTATTCACTGGGACAATCAGTAATCAGCTTGAGGTGACTCTACTGCACATTAGTGGCGAGAAGCCGTAATGTTGGCTGATGCATTTTTACAAACTAAAACACAGTACAACTTAGCCCAATTAAAACTAAAAAAAGACTAACAAACTAAAGCGGGTTAAGTAAAACACTAACAGTTTAACAAAAACAAGCAAGTCAATCTAAAATAATCTAAAAAAGAGATACTAAGGGAGCATCAAGCCTCCTAAACACAAACTTCTAGGTTGATTAGATTCAGTTAAGAGCAGAGTCAAACTGCTTAGCAGAACAAAAGGATCAGCAGAACCAAGATATTTTGAAGCTGCCCAGAATAGTTAACAGTTACAGACAAGCAAACAAAGGTGGGGACAGCTGAACAAAACCTTTTCCTACAAGCTGCCCCACTGGAGGAATGGTTGCAGGGGTCTTTCATAGGGTGCAGATGGGCCTCATCAGCAACAATCCTCTGCTGGTCCAATAGTGTTGATGCTCTTCTGCAGCCTCCAGGCAGCCAATCAGAGGCTGTGCAGGCTGTACTGAGCATAAACAAAAGAGCCTGCACAGCCTCTAGAGGCCAGAGGCCGTAACAACCCAGATAGCACACGATGGTAATTCAACGTTGAATTATAGTGAGAATGGTTGATTTTTGCTTGAGGTTGAAAACTGACAGTGGATCAACCATCAAACAATCATCCAATTCTAGCCAAGTAACCAATGTTGAAAATGTGTCATTGAATCAATGTTGTTTTGTGGTTGAAATCTAATGAATGAAATGCCAATGTCTGATTGTCTGATCAATCTTTTATTTTTACTTTATTTTTATTCAATTTTTAAACATACAATTACATGCAGTCGAACATGAGGGCTAGGGCAGGTAGCATGTATTCACATTAATGGACATTACAATGTTACACACATTTCACTGTATAAAGTCACAAAAGGGAAACAAGGAAAACTCCCAGGTGTCTGTCCGAGTGATGTGGAGTCACGAACATTATCTGTTACACACCTTTGGTAATAAAATAATCCCATTTTTCCCAAAGATTCTCTCCTTTCTCCTTCTTGAGCCGTATTGTAAAAGTCAACATTTCCATATTGTAGATCATGTTTATAATATGCACAAGAAGCTTCTAGGTTGGAGCCAACATTTAGTAATCGCTTTCTTGCTTGCAATCAATAATATCTTCAGCAAGTATGCTTCCCCATTACTGAGTCCCTCAGGAAGTATTCCGAGGTACATGACGTGGAATGAAAAAGCTAAAGTTACACCCAGGATTTCATCGATTTCATTTCACTGGTTCACCATGAAAAGTGCTGCTTCATGTGGGGAGCCACAGTGGATCATCTGATGGGGAGAGAGGAGGACAGCTCTGCTGGAAGCATCAGGCTGCTTTTAGCAGAGCTGTTGGATTCATTCATGACCATCTGGTTCTTTCCATCATGATCTATATTTCATATCTATAGTAAGGTGGTGGGGGCAGTCTGTGAAGGAAACTGAACTTTCCTTCACAGACTGATAGAAGATCTTTAACATCTGGCTGCAGCTGAAGCTCTTGATTTCCTCAGGAAGGAGAGCTTGGTGACTGTTTAGTGTCAGGAGTTCATCTGGATGTTGGATCCAGATGAAAATACTTTGATTACATTTACATTCAGCAGACAGTCAGATCCTAACATGGACACCTGAAGATATTTACTGAGTTCTGCTGTTTTACTGCAGAGGGTTTTAATATTTAATAAAATTATTGATTGGTCAGATGAATTGTCCTCCTGTCCAGAGTTTCTCCTGCCTCTCAGCCTTTGGCTGCTGGAGACAGAGAGGAGCCAGGATCCTAGAAGCTGAAGTTTGTCTAGAAAATGGATGAATAGAAACTATTTTCTGATCATCACCATCCGCTCCACCATGTTGGGTCTGTTAGGATATCAGCTCCACTGATTTCATCCGTTCCTTCATCTTCCAATGAGAATCATGTTTTAAAGTCATGTGATGAAGAGCTTCTGATCCAGATTGTTGCTGCAGCAGTCAGAGCTCAGCATGAAGAAACAGGGAGGTTTGCTGCCGCTAAAACCTTCAGTTGTTCTGAGAACATGAAGCTGAACCAGAACCATGATGTTAGTTATGAAATGATCAAACTCAGTAAATTGATGTGAAGACCAGATGTTCATCAGATAATATCAATGTTATCATATGTGTTTATATAGATTATCTGGTTTAATTAGAACTGACTTTATGTCTTCTCTAATCACAGACTTGGTGGCTGTAAACTCACAGAGGCTGAATGTGAAGTTGTGGCTTCAGCTCTGAAGTCCAACCAACATCTGAGTGAACTGGAAATAAGTCAGATCAACATAGAGGGAATCATTACAGACTCTGAACTGAATCATGTGTTTGAGATCCTGGAGAGTTCAGTCAGTAAAGTAAAGAGTCTGAGGTTTGTTTTCTCTATTTATCCTATAAAATCTTTCATTGATACTTTAATATTTATTTATCTTCACATTTATTCTGTTTTCTTTAAAAACAATCTGCTCTCAAAATGTCAGATTATAATTTCTAAAATCTTTTGTTTTGTAAATGAATGATTTCTTGTTGCTATGGTAACAGCATTGATATCAGATCGGTTGTGATGCAGCATCCTGTGTAACAATATAACAGGTAGAAACAGTTCTGTTTCCACTCATGTGTTCATGTGTTTATGTTTGAGTGAAGTGTAATTATTGCAGCTGTTGATCCTTCAGATAAATCACTCAGTTCCACTCAATAGAAGGTTAAAGGTCACAGGGGAAATGAGCTGTTTCCATTAAATCACTGCAGCATTCATTAACAGCCCTAATGTCACATTTTGGTTCTTAAAGTCCATTTTAATTCCCGACCAGAACCACTGAAGGCCCGACTGAAATATTCTAACAACACGTCATAATAACATGTCCTGGTTCTGCTGGTTTGGACTCTAGAAACCAGTTTTACTGGATCAAATATTAAACATCAGTTCATCATGTTTCTGGGACTTTTACATTCAGTGAAATTAATTTTCTACACTTTTGTTATTAATTTGTTCATATTTCAGTTTTAACCTGCATCCTGTTGGCTTCAGCTCACATCTTTTATTCTTTATTCAGATTGAAGAACTGCAGCTTGTCAGCGATCAGCTGTTCTTCTCTGGTCTCAGCTCTGAACTTTAACCCCTCACATCTGACTGAACTGGACCTGAGCTGGAACAACTACCTAAAAGATTTTGGAGTGAAGGAGCTCTGTGGTTTCCTACATAATCCTGAATGCAGAATACAACGATTACAGTAAGTCACCATGTTTTAGTTTATTGCTGATGTTTGTGATGTGAAAGTTTTCTTGCCACTAACCTGCAGACGTCTGGCTGATATTCTACTGATCCACTCTGAGGGTCTTCATGGTAAAGTCTGCTTTCTTCTTCTATGGTTTGGTCAAATTAAAGCTTCTGTTTTTGTTTTATTAATAATGATATGAAAACCTGCTGCTAAAGAGGAAGATAGAATAAATTAAAACACTGATGTCAGTTTAATGTTTTAATCTCTTTCTAATGATAAATCAGCCCTGATTCCTTCATTTTGTGAGATCGTTGATGGACTGATATTCCATATGAAGCTGATCTTCTCCTCAGCAAAGCTCTAGAAATCATCCTCTGTCCTCTTTGCTCTGCAGTGAGTTTGACTGACAGACCCACCAGGTCAGGCCTCCATGTTGATAGTTAGCAATAGTTTCCCTGCTGTTAGCAGCTCTATGATTTTATTGTTTTATTTTATCATTGTATTGTTTTATTTTACGATTTTATTGTTTTGCAGCATTACAGTCAGAATCAGCAGGTCAGGATTTTTCACATGTTGGACCAGAAAACTGCAGCCAGTTCAGCTCCACTTTCAAACCTTCATGAAATCAGTTTTTCTACATTTTCTACAGATTGACTTTGTAACAGTTCAGTTTCTATTCTGCGAGAAAATTAACAAAGTCCGAACCTTGTTAACGAGAGAACAAAACACAGCTTTATTTCATCTAAACAGATGGAGAACTGTTGAGAAGAGCTCTAAATAGACAGGGGAAGCACTTCTCTATATACTTCGTACTGCCCTTCACACACAGACAGCGTGTCACCAACCTTCCCAGGAAGCTTATCAGATTAACACATACAGAGAAAAATGAAGCCTTCAGTTAAAAACCAGTCTCAGGAGGAACATTCTAATAATAATCACCCAGCCATCGAGTCTGGTCTGTCACCCCACGAGGTATGATAACTATTTGTTGTAATTATTTACTTATCACCTGTTGCTAGGCTTCTGACGCATTAAGGCAAACTGTTAAGGCCAAAAGAGGAGCGATAAGATAAGATAAGATAAAATAAGTAAGATAAGATAAATCTTTATTGTCATTGTCACAAGGACAACGAAATTCAAAGTGTGCCATCAGTCGGTGCACATGCACAAAATAACTCTCACAATTCACACACAACGCAAGAATCAACAAACAACTGGCAAAAAAAGAAAAATAAGAACAGCCACATTCTCACATATATCAATCATGATGATTAATGGTTGTTTTTGATTGCATTTAGTTTTCTTATTGCTATCGGGTAGAAAATGTCTCTGAGACGGTTGGTTCTGGTTCTGGTTGCTCTGTATCTTCTGCCTGAAGGCAGCAGTGTGAACAGAGAAGGTCCGGGGTGAGAAGTGTCCTTTGTGATGTGTTGTGCTTTTCTTAGACAGTGGTCGGTGTGCAGGTCCTCCAGTGAGGGGAGAGGGCAGCCAATGATTTTTTGGGCTGTATTCACAACCCTTTGGAGAGCTTTCCTTTGAGCCGTAGTGCTGCTGTTATACCATACGCAGATACAGTAAGTCAGTATGCTCTCTATGGAGCACTTGTAGAAGGACACCAGCTGCTTCTCCTTAATGTTGTTCGTCCTGAGAACCCTCAGGAAGTTCAGTCTTTGCTGGGCCTTTTTTATCAGCTCGAAGGTGTTCATGTTCCATGTGAGGCCCTGCTCAATGTGGACCCCCAGGAAACGGAAATCAGCTACCCTCTCCACACATTTTCCCCCAATGGTTAGTGGTGTAATGTCCGTTTTATTCCTCCTGTAATCTATTATGAGTTCTTTTGTCTATGAGTTGTTGAGGAGCAGATTGTTCTCCCTGCACCACTGCAATAGCCGCTCCACCTCCCCCCTGTAGGTGGACTCGTCGCCTCCTGAGATGAGCCCCACCACTGTGGTGTCATCAGCAAACTTGATGATGGTGTTGCTGTGGTGGGCAGAGGTGCAGCCATATGTGTACAGACAATAGAGCAGGGGGCTCAGCACACAGCCCTGTGGAGAGCCAGTACTAAGGCTGAGGGCAGTGGATGTATGTTTTCCCACCCTAACTCTCTGCTGTCGGTTGGTCAGGAAGCTCAGAATCCACATGCAGGTGGAGTGAGGGAGGCCCAGGTCCCCCAATTTGTCCACCAGTCTGTGAGGGAGGATGGTATTAAAAGCAGAGCTGTAGTCTACAAAGAGCATCCGCACATAGCTCCCCTGCTGCTCCAGATGTGACAGAGCAGCATGGAGGACCGTGATCACAGCGTCCTCTGTGGGTCTGTTGGCTCTCTAGGCGAACTGGTGGTGGTCAAAGCCAGGAGGGATAAGTGCTGTGACCCCGGACCAGTTTTTCAAAACACTTCGTCACCACAGGGGTTAGTGCCACTGGCCGGTAGTCGTTGAGGCAGGAGATGTGAGGTTTCTTGGGTATGGGGACTATGGTGGAAGATTTCAGGCAGGATGGGACTGTAGACAGGGCTAGGGACTGGTTGAAGATCCTGGTGAAGACTCCAGCCAGCTGATCGGCGCAGTCTTTCAGGACACGTCCAAGGACGCCATCAGGTCCAGCAGCCTTCCTTGGGTTGACAGCCCGCAGTGTGCGCCTCACCTCGTGCTCCTCTACAACAAGGGGTGTGGTGTTGTGGGTCGCTTGGTGTGGTGTTTCTGCCTCTGTTGGCTTCACCTCAAAGCGGGCAAAGAAGAGGTTCAGCTCCTCTGACAGCGTGGCGTCGCCTTCCGCAGCTGCGAAGTTGGTCCTGTAGTTGGTGAGATGCTGGATTCCCTGCCACACCTGCCTGCTGTTGTTGCTGTCAAGGTAGCCCTCTATCCTCCTCCTGTAGTCAGACTTAGCCATTCTGATGCCGCTCTTCAAGTTAGCTCAGGCTGTACTGTAGACGGTCCTGTCCCCAGACCTGAAGGTGGTATTCCTGGTCTTTAGCAGTCGCTGGACCTCCTGAGTCATCCAGGGTTTCTGGTTTGGGAAGACCCTGATGCGTTTATCCACAGCTACAGTGTCAATACAGTTCTTGATATAGCACAGTACACTGTCTGTAAAAACCTCCAGGTCCTGATGTTCAAAAACATCCCAGTTTGTCCTGTCAATAACTCTGTAAGTTGAGTAAGATATAATAAACATGATTAAACATTGTAAGATTAATACTAAATAAACTTCTAATAAAAGTAAACACACTGTGAATATTTTATTTTCCACAATAAAATTCATCTAAAAATCAAAGTTCATATCTTCTGCTGTAAGAAACATTTTCCTGAGTTTGTTCCTGGACTTGGAGCCAGAGATTCATTTAGTCTCTGAGTTGGACCGGCTGATCTGAGGTCAGAACCAGACGGCATTCGGACTGGAAATCCCCCTCATGTGGAGAAGGTCAAAGGTCATTCAGCCCAGTCTAGAAAAGTGAATTTCAGCTTCTAGAATCTGACAGGAACAAATCTATAATCAATGATTGATGCTTCAAAACTAAAATCCTCCAACTCATCATGACCAATTACCAGGTTCTAGTTCTGGTTCAGCTCCTAAAGTCACTTTGACATTAAATATTCTCCATGACTTCATGTCTTTATGGCTGATGAATAATGAAATAGTTGAATTTCTCTGCATTAATCTCCATTAGTTGGTTTTTCCTCCTGATTGTTGGTTTTGTGTGAAACTTGGATGATTTGCTGCAGAAGCTGAGTTTGTATTGATGGAGCTGCTGGTGGAGCTGACAGAGTTTAAGAGCTGAAGTCAGCAGGTCTTTATTGAAGCAGCAGCATGTTGGCATTAATATTCATGAGACTCTTTAACTGGTTCTGTTGGACTGGTTAACCTGCATCCTGTTGGCTTGAGCTCACATCTTTTATTCTTTATTCAGATTAGAGGAATGCAGTTTGTCAGAGATCAGCTGTTCTTCTCTGGCCTCAGCTCTGACCTTTAACCCCTCACATCTGACTGAACTGAACCTGAGCAGGAACGACCTGGAAGATTTTGGAGTGAAGGAGCTCTGTGGTTTCCTACAGAATACAGAATGTAAACTACAACAATTACAGTAAGTCACCATGTTTTAGTTTATTGCTGATGTTTGTGATGTGAAAGTTTTCTTGCCACTATCCTGCAGACGTCTGGCTGATATTCTACTGATCCACTCTGAGGGTCTTCATGGTAAAGTCTGCTTTCTTCTTTTTTGGTTTGGTCAAATTAAAGCTTCTGTGTTTTTGTTTTATTAATAATGATATGAAAACCTGCTACTAAAGAGAAAGATAGAATAAATTAAAACACTGATGTCAGTTTAATGTTTTAATCTCTTTCTAATGATAAATCAGCCCTGATTCCTTCATTTTGTGAGATCGTTGATGGACTGATATTCCATATGCAGCTGATCTTCTCCTCAGCAAAGCTCTAGAAATCATCCTCTGTCCTCTTTGCTCTGCAGTGAGTTTGACTGACAGACCCACCAGGTCAGGCCTCCATGTTGATAGTTAGCAATAGTTTCCCTGCTGTTAGCAGCTCAATGATTTTATTGGTTTATTTTATGATTGTATTGTTTTATTTTACGATTTTATTGTTTTGCAGCATTTCAGACAAACAGGCAGAATCAGCAGGTCAGGTTTTTTCACATGTTGGAGCAGAAAACTGCAGCCAGTTCAGCTCCACTTTCAAACCTTCTTGAAATCAGTTTTTCTCCATTTTCTACAGATTGACTTTGTAACAGTTCAGTTTCTATTCTGTGAATAATTTGATAGAATTCATCTGAAAATCAAATTCATATCTTCTGCTGTAAGAAACATTTTCCTGAGTTTGTTCCTGGACTTGGAGCCAGAGATTCATTTAGTCTCTGAATTGGACCGGCTGATCTGAGGTCAGAACCAGATGGCATTCGGACTGGAAATCCCCCTCATGTGGAGAAGGTCAAAGGTCATTCAGCCCAGTCTCGGAAATTTAATTTCAGCTTCTAGAATCTGACAGGAACAAATCTATAATCAATGAGTGATGCTTCAACACTAAAATCCTCCAACTCATCATGACCCAGTACCAGGTTCTGGTTCTGGTTCTGGTTCTGGTTCAGCTCCTAAAGTCACTTTGACATTAAATATTCTCCATGACTTCATGTCTTTATGGCTGATGAATAATGAAATAGTTTAGTTTCTCTGCATTAATCTCCATTAGTTGTTTTTTCCTCCTGATTGTTGGTTTTGTGTGAAACTTGGATGATTTGCTGCAGAAGCTGAGTTTGTATTGATGGAGCTGCTGGTGGAGCTGACAGAGTTTAAGAGCTGAAGTCAGCAGGTCTTTATTGAAGCAGCAGCATGTTGGCATTAATATTCATGAGGCTCTTTAACTGGTTCTGTTGGACTGGTTACCCTGCATCCTGTTGGCTTCAGCTCACATCTTTTATTCTTTATTCAGATTGAGGAACTGCAGTTTGTCAGAGATCAGCTGTTCTTCTCTGGCCTCAGCTCTGACCTTTAACCCCTCACATCTGACTGAACTTGACCTGAGCGACAATGACATGAAAGATTCTGGAGTGAAGGAGCTCTGTGGTTTCCTACAGAATCCAGAATGTAAACTAAAACGATTACAGTAAGTCACCATGTTTTAGTTTATTGCTGATGTTTGTGATGTGAAAGTTTTCTTGCCACTAACCTGCATCCTGTTGGCTTCAGCTCACATCTTTTATTCTTTATTCAGATTGGAGAGCTGCAGTTTGTCAGAGATCAGCTGTTCTTCTCTGGCCTCAGCTCTGACCTTTAACCCCTCACATCTGACTGAACTGGACCTGAGCAATAACGACCTGAAAGATTCTGGAGTGAAGGAGCTCTGTGGTTTCCTACAGAATCCAGAATGTAAACTACAACGATTACAGTAAGTCACCATGTTTTAGTTTATTGCTGATGTTTGTGATGTGAAAGTTTTCTTGCCACTAGCCTGCAGACGTCTGGCTGATATTCTACTGATCCACTCTGAGGGTCTTCATGGTACAGACTGTTACTCCTCTCTGCTTTGGTCAAATTAAAGCTTCTGTGTTTTTTAGAAATGAGGAAAACTGCTGATAGACGGGAAGATGGAATCAGTTAAAATACTGATGTCAGTTTAATGTTTGAATCTCTTTAAAGTGGAGGAGCTCAGATAAGTCGGCCAAGATTTCCTGAATTGTGGGAGATCATTTCTGGGCTGATATTTCCATGTGAAGCTGATCTTATCCACTGATCTTCTCTTCCTCAGCAAAGGTCTAAATATCAGCCACTGTCCTCTTTAGCAGTGACAGGTTTGCCTGACAGGCCGACCCTGGAGGTTGTGTCTGCATGTTTATGGTCAACAGTAGTGATCCTAGTGTTGCCAGGCAGAATCAGCAGCTCAGGATTTTTAACATGTTGGACCAGAAAACTGCAGCCAGTTCAGCTCCACTTTCAAACCTTCATGAAATCAGTTTTTCTCCATTTTCTACAGATTGACTTTGTAACAGTTCAGTTTCTATTCTGTGAATAATTTGATAGAATTTATCTGAAAATCAAAGTTCATATCTTCTGCTGTAAGAAACATTTTCCTGAGTTTGTTCCTGGACTTGGAGCCAGAGATTCATTTAGTCTCTGAGTTGGACCGGCTGATCTGAGGTCAGAACCAGACGGCATTCGGACTGGAAATCCCCCTCATGTGGAGAAGGTCAAAGGTCATTCAGCCCAGTCTAGAAAAGTGAATTTCAGCTTCTAGAATCTGACAGGAACAAATCTATAATCAATGATTGATGCTTCAACACTAAAATCTTCCAACTCATCATGACCCAGTACCAGGTTCTGGTTCTGGTTCTGGTTCAGCTCCTAAAGTCACTTTGACATTAAATATTCTCCATGACTTCATGTCTTTATGACTGATGAATAATGAAATAGTTGAATTTCTCTGCATTAATCTCCATTAGTTGGTTTTTCCTCCTGATTGTTGGTTTTGTGTGAAACTTGGATGATTTGCTGCAGAAGCTGAGTTTGTATTGATGGAGCTGCTGGTGGAGCTGACAGAGTTTAAGAGCTGAAGTCAGCAGGTCTTTATTGAAGCAGCAGCATGTTGGCATTAATATTCATGAGACTCTTTAACTGGTTCTGTTGGACTGGTTAACCTGCATCCTGTTGGCTTCAGCTCACATCTTTTATTCTTTATTCAGATTGAGGTTCTGCAGTTTGTCAAAGATCAGCTGTTCTTCTCTGGCCTCAGCTCTGACCTTTAACCCCTCACATCTGACTGAACTGGACCTGAGAGAAAACAACCTGAAAGATTCTGATGTTCAGCAGCTGAAGCATTTTGTAAAGGATGTTCAGTAAGTAAATGTTTGCAGTCATTCCAGTTGCTGTCAGCATATTGAACTTAACCAGTTAGCATCAAGCAAATATCCAGCGTTCCCAGTAAAGCTCTCTGAACAGGACTGAAGGCCCTGCTGCTCTTTCTACTGGATGTGCTGCATCACTGACTGCTGCTGGAGAGAGTCTGGAAACTCACTGATCTGATCTCTGCATCTTTCTTCTCTCTGCAGGATCTGATCTCTGTATTGAATCGTTTCTGTTTCCTGCTGATCCTCAGAAGCTGCAGCAGTTTGAGTCTAAAGAGACTCTGATTGGATCATGATGACCTTTGACCTGAATGATTTTCATCCTGTTTTTAGTGTCTGATATTGTTTGTCTCTTTGTATCAATAAAGATCAAATTCAAACTCAGATCAGTTTTGTGTCTTCATGGAGTTTTGATCAAACTTAAAGTAGATTTTTTTTTCTGATTCATTTTCATCCATAAATATGAAATAAATTTCAGTTCAACAGTTTTTAGCTGGACTAACTGCCCCAAAGCTGGACTAAATGCCCCAGAGCTAGACGGAACCAGTCTGAGTCCAGAATTCCGGGTCAACTGGACGGGTTCATGTGTGGAAATGAACTCGGATCATCAGAACATCTGATCAGTTTGTCTTTAGGTTCATGTTCCTCCTTTAATCCCGGTCCAGAGAGCCAAACACACAGACATGATGGGAATCAGTTCAGAGAGCAACTGACTGCTGGAACTGGACCAGAACCAGACCAGAACTGGATCAGAATGGGTCAGAACCAGACCAGAACTGGATCAGATCTAGGTCAGAACCGGATCTGAACTGGACCAGAACCAGGTCACATGGAGCTGAGTGTTCCTGATTCCTGTTCTATCAAACAACAAACTTTCCTGTTAAAACCCTGAACTTTGTTGTTCACTAAATGTTTCTGTCCCTGCAGGTCAAAGGTCAAGCTTTAGTCATTCTGACATTTCAAAATAAAAGGTTTTATTTAGCGAGACCCAAAAGAATCCCAGCTGGTTCCTAATAATCTGCTTAGAGACGTGGAGCGGAGTCCAGTTAGAGGTTTCCTCCAGCAGGAGGCGCCGTTTCCATGGCAACCAGCATCAACCTCCTGACTCTTATTGGTTGAGACGTCGGCAGGACCTCCTGATCCATCCAGGAAGTTTAAACAACTCAACCCAGTTTCTGGAATAATAATCTGAGTTTAATCCTCATCTGCAGTCAGACTCAGATTAAATCCCAGCTGGACTTTATTCACCTCTTCAGCTGCAGTTGGGTGAAGAGACGAGTTTAAAAGCTGCAGGATGGAAGAACTGGAGGCCTGGAGTTGGACACGTTCACATCAAACCAGGTTAATATGGTGGAGTGTCCTAGTCAAAGGCCAGAGCTAATCCTGACTGAGAACTGATGTTCCCAGATGTTCTCCATCCATCCTGTCTGAGCTGCAGATGTTTCATAAAGTCTGTAGATCAAAGTTTTGACACTTTAATTCAAATGATTCAGAAAATAAATGTTTTCTTTCCACTTCATAATTCTGACCAACTTCCTGTTGGTTTGTCTCTAAAAGTCAGTAAAACTCATGAAAGTTTGTGGTTGAAAACAGGATCAGTCGCTGTTATTAAGATCACGTTCAGACTTTAGCTGCTCAGTTTCCCTGATTGCATTTTGACCTGATTCTCCTTTAATGGTGGTGAGGGGGGGTCAGGGCGGACATGCGCAGCTTGGACCGGATCTGCGGTTCCGACCAGCTGTTTGGGTTGAAAGTTTCTATCAGAACTCTGGAGGAACCAACCAGAAACTTGGACTCTGGTTGGGTTGGTCTGAAGAACCGAGTTGGTCCCTTTAAATCTGCTGGGGTGTGAATACTTTACAGCACTTAGAAAAACAGTCAGGAAGGCAAGAATGGGGCAATAATTAGAAATATTCCTAAAGTGTTTTATTAAAATATGTTTAATGAAGCAGATCAGCTTTGAAGCTTCTTCCTGTCAAACGTCTCAGATAGAAAAACTAGATTCTGATGGAGGTTCAGACTTTAACCTGCTTTTGTTCTGGAAGCTGCAGGACTTCTTGACCTTTGGCTCATTTCAGTCTTTTATTCCGTCCAATCATTCAGGACTGTTACATTTAGCTGTTTGTAGCTCAGGAAACGCTGAACAAAGAGACTTTAGAGGAAATAATCCCTTCATCACATCCTGTCTAATCTCAGCTTTAATCTGCTCTCAGTTTGCTGCTTCATCAACGTCCTGAAGAGAAAAGTTGGCTTCTGTTCTGGTTTCAGTCTGTAGGACTTCCTGTGGTCTGGATGATGTTTGTTGTTTCTGCTGACCTCCTCCCCATCAGGTCCGTGTCCACCGTCCACACTGCTGTGTCCCGCCGTGTCCCGCCGCGTCCTGCCGTCCTCTGGGCCTCGCCGCCATCGGGTCTGCACCGTCGGCCGGCGGTGGCGCCGCAGTCTGCTGACGGCTCCGCTTCCCCAGCTGCTGGAGCAGGTGACGGTCGGCGGCGGCTCCGTCCCGCCTGGAGACGCTCGGACTCACCGGTTTGTCCTCTTGGTGTCCAGGCGGCCGCGGTCTTCACGCTGTCCTGCTGCAGCGTCCTGACTCTGGTTCTGGAGGAGGACGGGACCGTGGTGGACTCGGAGGAGTTCTTCCAGGCGCTGCCCAGTGGCGCCCCGCTGATGGTGCTGGATGAGGGCCAGACGTGGTTCCAGAGCAAAGTGAGACCCAGAAAGGGTCGGGGTCCGCCGCCTCCAGCTGATGGAGGGGAACCTCCAGGACAGAGTGGACTGAAGGTTCTGGTTCTGCCGGGTCGGATCGCTGGAACATGGAGGGAAAAGATCCACAGAGAGGCGACCAGCAGCCAGCTGGAGCAGGGCTACACAGACTGTAACACTGAAGGCAGCGGGGACCTGGCGCCCTCTGGTGGCTCCTTAAGGAACTGCAGGCCTCACTGTGAACAACACTGATCTACAGCAGAATCACTGCAGACATGCTTCAGTCGCTTTGACCTCTGACCTGTAGGCAGCGCTCCATCCTTCTCCAGCTGACAGCCATGACCCCTGACCTTTGACCCCTACCTGAGAATCCCAGTTTGAGTCTCAGCAGCTGCATTCTTCAGTTCCTCCAGCAGGGGGCAGCAGCAGGTTTTGATTTGATTGATTTCTTTATTGAACAGACTCCAGATAGACAGAAAAAAGAACCAACATAAATAATTTTCTACAGATTTGCATATCAATGTTTCCACTGACAGAACGATGTGAAAACATGAATAAATCTGTTCATTTAGCTGCACAAACGACACAGAAACGTATTGATCCGGTTTCTCCTGAGTGTCTGCTCCGTCCT
Source organism: Xiphophorus hellerii (assembly GCF_003331165.1). Taxonomy (NCBI): domain Eukaryota; kingdom Metazoa; phylum Chordata; class Actinopteri; order Cyprinodontiformes; family Poeciliidae; genus Xiphophorus; species Xiphophorus hellerii. The sequence goes on from NC_045692.1 coordinate 24,989,744, forward strand.
GACATGTTGAACCGTCTCACTGCACAGCTGAACCTGTTTCTGCAGCAGATTTCTCAGGGAGTCGTTAGAATCGGCCTGAAGCTTCTGCAGGATTTTAAATTTCCACCATAAAGGATCTGAATACCAGGAAGTTCAATAAGCTTTGAACACATTGATTTTGGCCTCATCCATACACAAATGAAATGTCTTCGATCTTCTGTCTGTTTCAGATTCTGCCGAGGAAGAGGGGCGTCTTCAGGCTGACCTTTGACCTCTATAAGGTGCAGCCCACTGACCTGCAGTGCAGCCTGGCGGTCAGAGCCACGCTGCTGGAGACGTCATCGCTGTCCTACGACTTCAGGTTCTCCAGAGTCCAACACGTCCTCAGGTGAGTCCGGCCGATGGTTCCGTCTGGTTCTGGACTCCGATCGGATCCGGCCGACGGTCTGTCTCCGTGTCTCCAGGTCCGTCCTGCGTTCTGACCAGAACCGCAGGGCAGCTGCTGCTCTGCATGTCGTCCTGGCTGTTGAAGGTCACCGCAGACGACCCCGCCGCATCATAGGGGCCGCGGCTCCGCCCCCGATGTCTTGGCTCCGCCCCATATGTCTTGGCTCCGCCCCCAGGCCCAGTTCGTTCCTCAGGCTGCTTCAGTTCTGGTTCTGCTCAGCCGGCCCGGTTCCCTGCTGCCTTCAGGTTCTGCCAGCTGTTTTAATGTTTTTAGATTTTGATTTGTATCAAATGAACAGAAATGAATCATTTGCATTTTGTTTAATATTCTGTGAATCAAATGAATCAAAATAGATTTTTTAAATCTTTTTGTCAGTTTTATGACAAACTAACAGAATTTCTCTGAACTTCATGAACAAATGGAGCCTGAAAGCAGGAATGTGATTGGTCGATCAGAACTGCTGCCTTAAAGCCCTGACCTCTGACCTCTGACCCCATCAGAGGAACACCAGCTGATCCTCAGTCAGGTTCAGCCTCAGAGCGTTTAACCAACACCAAGCAGAGGAAAAGTGAGTGGAAGGACAACCTGGTGGTCCAAACTGATCTTCACTGATGGAAATCTGTTCATGTTTCAGTCGTCTGGGTCAGAACTCTGCAGAGCCTCTAATGGTTCTGATGGCCGTTCTCTTCAGCAGACTCACTTTAAGGTCTTTCCACAGATTCTCAGCTGATTCAGACTTTGACTAGGCCATCCCAAAATCTCTGTGGCTGGACGTTCAGGGTGGTTGACCTGCTGGAAAGTGACCTTTGACCCCAGCCTCAGCCCCTCTGCAGGTTGTTAGCTCCATCCATGAGCAGCTTCCTGTCCCACAGCATGATGCTGCCACCGCCATGTTTCACCCAGAGGAGGGAGAGACGGGATCTCTGGATGTTTCCAAAAGCTGATTTAGGAAGTGAGGAAACAACTCAGGGTAGAAACATCAGGATATGAGAGAAACTGATATTTTTTTATGTGATCAGTGGTTTAAAAAACCTGTTCCCCTCCTCACCTGTGGGGGCGCTGCATCAAGAACAACTGAAGGAAACGACACGAAAACCTCTGAAGAAGAAACTGAGCACAACCTCCTTCTTCACTAAATGTCAACAAAAATGGAGGCCTCAGATTTTAGTGGTTGTAGAATTTCTTTTTAGAAATCACTAGTTATAGATTATAGATTTTAAATTTTACTTTTTCATGTTTTTACATCTATTTATTATAAATTTTCTTTCCCACTCTCTTTTGCCACTATGCAAAAGAAAATAAAATGTTTGACTAAACAAGCAACATTAACTTTCTCAAGAAACAGATACTGAAAAGAGTTCACATGAGATTATCATATATGGCACATGTGCCAAACTCAAGGCCCGAGGGCCAAATCTGGCCCGCCATAGCTCTTTATGTGGCCCTCTAGACCCCAAATTATAGCAATAGGCCCTTCCAGTTTTAATAACTGCAAAATTCACACAAAAATCAACAGATCCCCACATTTTTTTCTGATTTTAGCAACATTTTTTTTCTCAAAATTGGCCAAAACCATTTGGGTTCCAGTGGCTGCTGTTTCAGCCTGACTTGATGTCAAGTTATAGTCCATGACTGATGGAGCAATTAATAAAAGATCACATTTAACATCATATATTAGCGCGAATATCGGAAATATTCCTAACAAATTACAATCAGCATCGCTGAGCTCAATGCTTTTGGCGGCTGGAAATATTTGATCTATCATAGAAAATGACAGAAAGTTTTGTATCACTTTGGTGATCATGGAGATCATAGCAGGAAAGGAAACGTTGGACCGGATTCTCCATCTTGTTTGACAAAACAAGGATTTTGCAGCTGGCCGTCAGCCACAGCTTCTGTTTTATCACTTTTAGTTTCCATATTGCTTTGCTCTTTTCTGCTGTTTACTTCCTCTGTTCATCAGCCACTAACATTTGTTCTTTGCTGATAATCAGCTCTGAACGTTGTGGTTTAGTTGATGCTTACGTTGCTCTGGTTAGCATGATGCTAATGCTGTTTTCATGTTTAAATCGTTAACAATGATGATGCTCCTGCTGCCTTTCCAGTTTCTGCTGCTGTTATAATGTTGCTGTCTGGTTGATTTCTTGATGTTTGCGGGTCGGAGGGTCGTTCTGGTGCCGTTCTGGTGCCGTTCTGGTGCCGTTCTGGTGCCGTTCTGGTGTCGTTCTGGTGCCGTTCTGGTGTCGTTCTGGTGCCGTTCTGGTGCCGTTCTGGTGTCGTTCTGGTGCCGTTCTGGTGTCGTTCTGGTGCCGTTCTGGTGCCGTTCTGGTGTCGTTCTGGTGCCGTTCTGGTGTCGTTCTGGTGCCGTTCTGGTGTCGTTCTGGTGTTCTGGTGCCGTTCTGGTGTCGTTCTGGTGCCGTTCTGGTGTCGTTCTGGTGCCGTGTTGGACAAGGAGGAGCTGAAGTTTGGTTTGCTAACTCAGATCTTTGAACATTAATCTCTGTTAGGTTTCTCTGACTCTGATTGCTGGATAAATCCAGGGGTTTGCTTCCTGTTGTGGTTCCAGCAGAACATGGTTCTGAGTTGTACCTGTGATTATTTGATCCGGTTTCACTGCCAGAGTGCTTTAGTTCTTTTAGGCAGGAATCTCTCTGCTGTCTGGCGCCTAGTCGATCCAGAAAAGTTCAGTTTTGGTTGAATTTAGCCTGCTGTTTGTTCAGAGTTAAACATTAGTTGTTTTGTTTTTACAGTTTTGGGTCTGATTTGTTGTTGACACAGATTTAATGTTTAGTCCTCATATTTTCTTCCTGAGCTCCTCTGTGCAGGTGTTGCTGATCTCTCAATAATAATGTACCCAGATATGTTGGGACGTGGGGGCCATTCCTTGAACTTTTGAGTAATACCACTGGACACTGGTAGTGACAGACTAGCGTCTGCTCTGTGGCCCTGCTGCCTCCCTGCCTGTCAGAAAGGCTGTAGGTTGGCCTCTCGGTTGGTACACAAGTGACTTAATAAACCCTGATGCACTCATATTTTATGTAGTTATCTTGTTTTAGTTGTACATATTAACCTTCCCCCCTTTTTTTTCTTTCTGTTTCCCCCATTTATCTATTTGCTGTTCAATCTTCCATCCTTAATAACCTGGGTTGGGTTGGGGTATCACTGTTTTTGTTGTTTATTTTCTGGTTACATAAATGACAGTTGGACAGTCGTATTCTGGAATTTATTTGTAACTGCAATCTTGTTTGGACTCTCACTGATGATGACAATATAGAAGATCCCAATGCCAGCGTCACGCCAACTGGTCATCGCGGTCTGATCGATGATCCGGATATCATTGTATTTTGATAACTGTCCTGCAGTTTTGTTAGTTTGTTGAAAACAATAAATATATTAAATAAAAAAAAGATAAAAAAACTTTCTCAAGAAACAGATACTGAAAAGAGTTCACATGAGATGATCATATATGGCACATGTGCCAAACTCAAGGCCCGAGGGCCAAATCTGGCCCGCCATAGCTCTTTATGTGGCCCTCTAGACTCCAAATTACAGCAATAGGCCCTTCCAGTTTTAATAACTGCAAAATTCACACAAAAATCAACAGATCCCCACATTTTTTTCTGATTTTAGCAACATTTTTTTCTCAAAATTGGCCGAAACCATTTGGGTTCCAGTGGCTGCTGTTTCAGCCTGACTTGATGTCAAGTTATAGTCCATGACTGATGGAGCAATTAATAAAAGATCACATTTAACATCATTTATTAGTGCGAATATCGGAAAAATATATTTGGGACAAAAACAAGTGAATCCTGGATTATTTTGAATGTAAACAAGAATAAAGAGGAAGATATTTGGTGGTGGAATGATGTCACACCGCCAGCAAAGGAAGATTCTGTGATGTCACTGGCCATGCAGTCTGTGATGTCATCAACTGCAGAATTGTATGTAACACAATTCTGCATATTTTTCATTGCTTGCAATATCACTGACCAGTTCAGACGTTCAAAGCTCTTTCCGATCGACCGTTCAGGTAGTTTACCAATCGACTATTTTACTGATTGTATTTAGGAGAAAATGTCTCATCATACGCCGAGATACCACAGTGGGATGATGGGACCCCATGCGAGAAGGGGAGTCCAGGAAAACCCCGAAGGCAGGTTCCCTCCTGCACAGCCGAATGCCTTACACTGGGAAATCCAAAGATTGAACTCCCTTCTAGAAATAGAGAGAGCCGGAAGGTTTGAAGACAACCAAAGACTGGCCCACCTGAAGGAGGAGCTGGAAGAGACGAAACTCCAGTTACAAAGGCAGACAGATATCAAAGAAACGCTTATCAGCCAGGCCGAAGACGCAAAGAGGGAACTTGAGAGACTAGAGAGGTTCAGTGATCCAGAAGTCATTAAAGCTGTGATCACTGCTTCCAAGGCTTACAAAGATGTGAAAGACATGAAGATGAAGCCCTTGCAACAGGAATATGTGGATTTAAAGGTGGCCCACCTCCTCAGCCAGGAAGCACTTAAAGCTGAAATACATGATGAGAAAGTGAAAAGTCAGGCCCTCCAAGAAGAACTGGACGGACTGCAGACTTCCTACGAGGAGCTGCGCTCTAAGTACGAAGCAGACGATGCTCTGGTGAGGCAGGAGGCCGAGACACAAACGTTTGATGAAGAGCGGCTTAGTGAGGAACAAGGACTTCTGGAGAATGGGAGAGCTGAGAAGGACGACATGTTCCAAGAAATGTCACAAAAGATCTCATTCCTGCAAGACAGCGAGAAACATTTGCAGGAAGAATTAAATCAAATGAAAAGTTCATACAATGAACTGAACTGCAAATATGAAAGTGAAGTTATTGGACTAAAACAAGACGTGGAAACATTCCAGAAGATGATACAACAGGAGGAAACAGCTCTTTCTAAAGAAAAGAAAGAAAATCTGATCCATGAAATAAATTATTCTGCTCTGCTAGAACGAGTGGAAAGACTAAATTTGCAGCTAAATCAAGAGAGAAAAATAAATGTGGAGAAATCAAAGAAGGACATGGAGCTACTTGAAAAGATGAGGGCTGAGAACACCGTCCTGCAAGAAAAAACAACCAAAGAGATTCAATATCTGCAGGACAGCAAGAAACTTTTGAAGGAAGAATTAAATCACGTCAAAAGTTCATACAATGAACTGAACTGCAAATATGAAAGTGAAGTTATTGGACTAAAACAAGACGTGGAAACATTCCAGCAGATGATACAACAGGGGGAAACAGCTCTGTCTAGAGAAAAGAAAGAGAATCTGGTCCATGAAATTAATTACTCTGCTCTGCTAGAACGTGTTGAAAGACTAAATTTGCAATTAATTCAAGAGAGAAAAACTAACATGGAGAAATCAGAGGAGGACATGGAGCTACTTGAAAAGATGAGAGCTGAGAACACCGTCCTGCAAGAAAAAACAACCAAAGAGATTCAATTCCTGCAGGAGAAAGAAAGGAGTGCACTGGCTGAGTTAGAGAAGGTAAACGGTTTGTACCTGCAGCTAAACTGTCGGTACGAAACCGAAGTCTCTGCACTAAAACAACAATACGATCAGGAGATACGTTGTATGAAAAATGATTTGGAAAGAGTTAAAGACACTCTGAGATCTGAGAAGGAAGATTTCCAACAGAAACAGATCGCAGTTTCCCAAGAACAGGAGGAAGATTCACAGAACCAAGTGGACCTGGTTAAAGTTTTAAATCAAGAGGTTTGTTCAGAGGAGGAACTCCCAGGAGAAAACTTACCAGGTTGTTCCACAGATCCGGAATCCCCGGCAGAGATCGAGATCGCTGGAGAAACCATCCAGGAGGATTTAAACAATCCAGATACTAAAACCACGCAGGATGGTAAAAAAAAGAAATCTAAATTTTCATTTTGGAAACAAATACGAAACATTCTGCGATTAAAGAAGCCAAAGAAAAAGCAAGAGTGAGTACGATCAAGAACATGTTTAATGTTCTTGATTTAGATATTTAGAGAAAGAGAAAGACATGCAAGAGAGGAACCGAGGAATCGAACTCTTGGAGGTTGTAGCCTCTGTGAACGGGGCGCCATGCCACGCTCCGTCAATAGGGAATTTAAAAAGGCAAAGATTTTTCCCCCATTGGCAAACTAGAAAATAGATCCCTTCCCAAACCAATTGGAAAAAACGTGGGCAGCACGGTGGTGCAGCGGTTAGCGCTGCGTCTTCACAGAGACCATCTGTGTGGAGTTTGCATGGTCTCCCCGTGTTTGCGTGGGTTTTCTCCGGGTGCTCCGGTTCCCCCCACATCTCCTAAAACATGTAGGTCAGGTCAGTTGGTCACTGCAAATTGACCCCAGAAGAGTTTAAGGAACTCCAACCATGTCCAGAATTATTGTTAAACTTGTAAAGTTTAGTGGCCGACGGCTCAGTGCCGCAACTCGGCTCAATTTTTATAGCAACGTATTGATTTAAGAATTAAAATTTCTTCTTTTAATACTAATGATTTCTGTTGATTTTCACTGTACTTGTGCTTTTATGGTTTGTCCCTTAGTTGACCTTTTCTACTCACTGTTTATATTAAATTGCACTGAATTGTAGCTCGTTATTCTGGGTTTTAAAGAAGATTAGCAAAAGGATCATGCAGTGGCTTTTTTAGGGCGGCTGTGGCTCGGTGGTAGAGTGGTCGTCTTGTGACCAGAAGGTTGTAAGTTCGATTTCAGCTTCCTGAGCCACATGTTGAGCTGCCCCGGGGCGGGGCACTTAGCGGCAAGTTGCCCCCCGACCTGCATGTGGGTGTAAATGTGAGTGTGACTGTAGTGTGAAGCCCTTTGAATGGTCAACATGACTAGCAAGGCGCTACATCAGTTCAGGCCATTTACTTTTCTTTCTTTGATAAATCCTGTTTCTTTTTATACCAAACATAAAAAAGCTGATTTAACAGGTTTGGACTTCATCAGGTTCCAGGAGTTAAATTAAGATTAGAATTAAATCTGTACATAATATTAGATGATAATTGTAATCATAATTTAATACTCCGGACCCTGAAGGAGCCCAAAGTTGTTATATCTGGTTTGTTTGTTATAAGAAAAAAACAGGTTTTATCAGAAATAAAAGTTACTGTGATCTTTCTGTTAGTCTTTATTTAGAAATACAGATTCAAGATATTATAACAAACTTAACAAAAAAGTGCAATTTAACATGAAAACCTGTAGAAAAGAGAAAAAGAAGAACAATCCATGAAAGTACTAGAACTAGAGAACTTAATCAGAAATCATTTCCATTACAGGAAGAAATCAATTCTGAGATGAATTATATTTATTTGTAATAAATATAAAGCTTTTGTGTTGTTGAGCTTGTGTGTTGTCTGCTTGTATAAAAGAGAAGAAAAAGGGGCTAAGAAATGCCTAATCCAGTCATTTTTTAACCAGTTTTACAATAAGACTGCAAGTTATGGTTTTTTTAGGATGTTACTTCTAGGTTTGGTTTGTCAACCTGGGTTTAATTCCCAGTCCTGGGGAATCTGCTGCATGTCTTTCCCTTCTCTCTCCTCCCAATTTCCAGTTCAACCTGTTAAATAACAGCCTAAAAAACTTTATTAGAGCCTAAAAACCTTTTAAAAAATAAAAAATACTTTTCACTTCACAAGTGGAGGAGCTTGCAAACTGACCAAAAGTCAGAATATGCTTACCACCACATGTTAAAAACCAACTTTCTTCCTCTCTCTCTCATTTTCTCCCTTTCTTACATAATTAATAGGTTACTTAATATTTACACACATACATGCACACATTTACACGTCCCCTCCATGGGCTGCCACCTTATCGTGGTGGGGGGGTTTGAGTGTCCCAGTGATCCTAGGAGTTATGCTGTCGGGGCTTCATGCCTCTGGTTGGGCCACCCAATGCAGACAGGTCCAAGGTGAGGAACCAGAACCAAGTGCAGCCCAAAGATCCCTTATGATGAATACGACCGTTGGAAACAGGGGTTGTACCCACCCCTACATGAGGTCCCACCCTGGAGCCAGGCCTGGGGGTGGGGCACGTTGGGGAGGGCCTGGTGACCGGGCTTAACCCGAAGAGAGCCGAGGTTCCGGGTAGAAATAGTGGGACTCACTGCAGTGGATGGCTCTGGTTCTGGAGCCGGTCTCCTTGAAAGGGGTTGGATGTTCTCCCACTCTGGAGTTGCCCCTTGTGAGAGGCGCTGGGCAGGAGTGGGCATATTTGTTGCCTCCCATCTTGTTCACCCCAACGTACAGGCACCAAGAGGATAGCCTCTCCCTCTACCTACGGGTTTGGGTCGGGTTCTGACTATTTGTGCTTACGCGCCAAACAACAGTTCAGATTACCCACAGTTTTCAAAGTCCTTGGAGGGGGAACTGGAGATTGCCCCTCCTGGGAACTGCCTTGTTATGCTGGAGGGGTTTTCTCCGTAGGGTGTCTGGGCTCCCATAGAGACGGGGTGAGAAGTCCAGAAATCTTGGAGTCATTGATGTATAGACACATATCCAGGGTTTCCCCCAGTGTATTATAAGCCCTGTGGCCCCACCTACATCAAGCTAGGAGTCAAGATTAAACCCCACCGCCTTGGCTCTGCTTGTGCAGCTGCAGGTATAACATGTATTTGCGCTTGAAGAGGTTGAGCGAACGGTGAGAATGATTTATCTTTGTGAACAAAGAATTATGTGCAGCATTTACATCTCAACATGCTGCCCAGCATGGCTCTGTGTCTGAGCTGTAAAGTTTTTGTATGTCTTCTTCACATCTTTTAATACAAAAACATGGTGGCGACCAAAGACGACCGGGCTTAGCAAGTTTTCTGGGGGAAACCCTGATATATATATATATATATATATATATGTAATATTACAAACCATCTTAGGTTTGTAATATATATATATATATATATATATATATATATATATATATATATATATATATATATATATATATATATATATATATGCTGGATAGCTCAATAGACAAGGCATCGGTATATCACCCGAGAGGGCAGGGTTCGAATCCAGTCTGGGTCCTTAGGCAAGACCCTTCAAGCTACTGCCTACCTCATACCATGAGAGACACAAAAATGCATAACATGCCGGCTCAGACGTCGCCCGGCCAAACAAGGTCTGCGTCAGGTGTTGGGGACACAATGGGCTACTGGAACAAGACAGAAATGGGCGAGAGATGAAAATGTGGATCTGTTGGAATGCTACTACTCAAGAATCAGAGAGGTTACATGCAAAGACTGGTGAAGGAATGGTTACTTCGACATCCCCAAACAACAGATGGTAGATGTAGCAATACCAAGCGACTGCAACATCAGGAGAAACTAGAGAAATACCAGGGCCTCAGGGAGGAACTGGAGAGGGCCTGGAAGGTGAAGACCACAGTGGTGCCTGTGGTCATCGGGTGTTGGGGACACAATGGGCTACTGGAGTCCTTGGCACCCTCAAGCTCCCAGGCCTCTGGTAGAGGACCCGAGCTCAGAGGATAAGAACCACCCGCGGTGGGTGAGAAGGGAATTTTTTGAATTTTTTATGTACATATACATTTACAACAACCCTCAGCTGATCAAAGTGTTCTACAACAGTGGTCCCCAACCTTTTTATTACTGCTGGTCAAAACTTGGCCATTTCGCTGCGGCCCGGATCAGGGTGTGTGGGGGGACCGTCAGATAATGCTCCTGCATGTTGCTGTATATCTATATTAAATAACTGCTAATTATTTGAACGATATTTCGGCTCTACAGAAACGTTAATGGAAATGTTGCATCTGGAAAAATGAGCATTAAATTCTCCGTATAGTAAAAATGTCTCTTTCCTTCCAGCTGCAATGCATGTAAATAAACATGGTGGCTCACAGAAACTAATGGAAACTTTTCTTATCAGTTGGTTAAAGTTGCTAACTTCAGTTCAAACTGGAGACTCTGAGTTTACAGGACAAATAACAGAAACTGCATTAACTGTAAACCTTGCAGATGGATTCGGGTCGACCCGCCTCGTCGTTTGGGTCGGTGAGACACTTCACCTCCTTCCCTGCTAGTGTTGGTCAGAAGGCCGATGGCGATGTGTGAATACGCCCTTTGTGAGTTTTTAATTCTATTAATTCTATTTAATTTAGTTGTTAAAGTCCATTTTAATTCCCGACCAGAACCACTGAAGGCCCACTGAAATATTCTAACAACACGTCATAATAACATGTTCTGGTTCTGCTGGTTAAAAGGAAACAAGTGATCAGGTTGATGTTGGTCACAGTTCTGAGATCAGTCTGACTGCAGCCTGGAAACCACTGGCTCTGATTTCACAAACCATCATTCATTTAGTCAGCAGCTGCTCTTTCTGCTGGAGATGCGCCGTTCCACCAGGTGTTCGCTAATTGCTGCTGGTGCAAACCCGTTAGCAGCGGCTGTGAAGCTGTACTGGGACTGAAGCGACAAAACAACTTCTGAGAAGACGCCAACTCTCCTTATCAAGACGTCGAAACTCTACTATATCCTGCTTGGCTGAATGAAAGGTATTCATAAACAGTGATCCGAAGCTAGCCTGTAAGCGGTGGGAGCTAACTGTAAGCTAATCTGGAAGCCGGTAGGCAGTGGAAATCTGGAAGGTAACTCGTAAGCAGTGGCGAGGAATTTTCATTGGAGAATAAATAGTAAAAAAATAAATAAAAATAAAAAAAAAGAAAGAAAGTGAAAGAAAATGGGACCCAGAAAGACTCCAGCTTCAGAGGATCTGGATGATATCAAGAAATCCTTGGATTTTCTCTCGGAGGAAGTGACAGCTATACGGCTGCACCAAAACAACATTTTGGACTTAGTGAAAGAAGTGAAGTCGTTGAGACTTTCTAATGAGGAAAAGGATAAACGAATCGCTGCATTGGAGAACCGAGTGGCCGAATTGGAACAGTACAGTAAGATAAATGATGTGATCATCACGGGACTTAGAGTTAAGCCCAGTTCGTATGCCAGCGCTGTGGCTGCAACTAGTACTGTTGGTGAACCATCAATGGAAGTGCTTGACTCCACAGAGAAACAGGTGACTTCTTTCCTCCGGACCAAGGGGATAGAGGTGGACTGTGACACTGTGGAAGCATGCCACCCGCTTCCGAGAAGAGGAAAAGATGATAAACCCGCCATTATCATGAGATTCACAAAGAGGAAATACAAGTTTGCTCTGTTAAAACAAGGCAGATTGCTGAAAGGATCTGACGTATTTATTAATGAGCACCTGACCAAGAAGAATGCTGATATCGCCAGAAAGGCTCGGTTTCTGAGAAAACAAGGAAAGATTCAAGCAACATGGACAACAAACTGTAAGGTATTCGTTAAACTTAATGGAACTCCAGAGGAGGCAAAGGTTCTGGTTGTTCGAGACATCGCTGACCTGGATAAGTACAATTGAATGTTTTATGTTATATCAGGGATTTTAGATGATTGCATATGACACTCAATCACCATGTCTCAGTTAAACAACATGTTGTCCTCATCGGCTATGGATACAACATTAGAACCTCGAACTAAAGTAGACTACCCTGAACTGAACACTTTTGACTATACTGAATATAAAAGCCAGGAAAAGGACTTGGACCCAGAAAACAACTTTTTCTATAATAATGGGAATAACTGTTGCTACTACTCGACTCAACAATATAATATTACAGTTAAAACAGACAATAAATTCTCCATAATACATTTCAACAGTAGAAGTTTATATGCGAACTTTAACCACATCAAGGATTGTTTAAATCAATTTAAACAGCCTTTTAGTGTCATTACTATCTCAGAAACCTGGCTTACTTCGAATAAGGGAGCCGATTTTGAATTAGAGGGTTATGAATTTAATTATATTAATAGAGAAGGAAAGATTGGTGGAGGAGTAGCTGTATATGTGGACAACAATTTCAGATATAAGTTAATTGAAAACATGACTAATGTGGTTAAAGATCATTTTGAATATTTAACAGTTGAAATATATATGGAAAAAAATAAAAATATAATTGTTAGCTGTATATATAGGGCTCCTGGTTCTAACATGAACCTCTTCATAGAATGGTTTGAGAAAACATATACAGCTATAAATTCAAAGAACTATTTTATTTGTGGGGACTTTAATATTGATCTGCTAAATGTCAACAATCACAAATTGACTGAAGAGTTTATTAATACCACATGTAGTCTGAGTCTTTTCCCTCAAATTACGAGACCTAGTAGAATCACAGCTAATAGAGCTACATTAATAGATAACATATTTACAAATTTAATAGACAACACCATAAGTGGATTGTTAGTTCATGACATCAGTGATCATTTACCTGTTTTTGTTGTTTGTGATATCTGCCACAAGAAAGTAATGACTAAAAATAATCCAATCAATAAAAGATTAAGGACAGAAAAAACTATAAATGCATTTAAAGAAGATTTATCTAAACAAACTTGGGAGTCAGTACTAAAAGAAAATGACGTGGATGAAGCATATGATAATTGTCTGAATATTTTCAAATTATTATATGACAAAAATTGTCCGATTGTAGAGTTTCCTTCTGAAAATAAATATTTTGATCATCCATGGATCACAAAGGGATTGCAAAATGCCTGTAAAAAAAAGAATAAGCTATACAGAGATTTTATAAGGCATAGATCAACTGTGGCAGAAAATAAATATAAGAAATACAAGAACAAACTGACTGTTGTTTTAAGAAAAGCAAAACAAGATTACTATAGTAAACAGTTGGACAGAAATAAAAATAATATTAAAGGTATGTGGAATATTTTAAACAAGGTTATTAGAAAAAATATTAAACATGTCAGTTATCCACAAAACTTCACAAACAAGGAAGATAAACATTTAAATAATATGGAAGAGATAGTTCACAACTTTAACAAATACTTTGTGAGTGTGGGCCCAAAGTTGGCTGAGGAAATACCGCAGCCCACAGAACATGAAATATCAAAGGATGCATTAGTGAGAAATCCAGATTCCATGTTTATTACAGCAGTGGAGGAAAACGAAATTATAGATATAGTAAATAAATGTGAAAATAAAAGGTCAACTGATTATGACGGCATCGACATGATAATAATTAAGAAGGTGATTGTGGAAATTATTAAACCGCTAACATATATCTGTAATCTGTCATTTCAAACAGGAATATTTCCAAAAAAAATGAAAATTGCAAAAGTAATCCCACTATATAAATCGGGGAATAGACATGATTTCACAAATTATAGGCCTGTTTCATTACTTCCACAATTTTCTAAAATTGTGGAAAAAACATTTGTTGTCAGACTAGAAAGTTTTCTTAGTAAACATCATCTACTGACTGAAAGTCAGTATGGATTCAGGTCACAAAGATCCACAGCAATGGCAGTTCTGCATTTAATGGAAGAGGTGACCAGTGCTTTAGATAAAAAGAAACATGCTGTTGGGGTATTTATTGATTTGAAAAAAGCATTTGACACAATTGATCATGATATACTACTCAGAAAACTTGAGTGTTATGGTCTAAGAGGAGTAGTGTTGCACTGGATGAAAAATTATCTCAGCAATAGGCAACAATTTGTGCAGTTGGGTAATTTCCAATCCTCATGCTTGGATATTGTTTGTGGTGTCCCTCAGGGCTCGGTATTGGGGCCAAAATTGTTTATTTTGTATATAAATGACATATGTAAGGTATCTAAGAGATTTAACTTTGTACTATTTGCTGATGACTCAACCATCTTTGGCACGGGTGAAGATTTAAGAAAGATGTTGTCTGAAATGAATCAAGACTTATGTAAACTGAAGGAGTGGTTTAATATTAACAAATTGTCACTAAATTTAGATAAAACAAAGTTTATGCTGTTCGGTAAGTGTAAAGAGAAGAGTGATGTAATAATACAAATTGATAATATGATTGTGGAGAGAGTGACTGAAATTAGGTTTTTGGGAGTATTGATTCAAAACAAGATCTGTTGGAAACCTCATATAAGATATGTCCAATCTAAATTGGTAAGAAGTATTGCAGTCCTTGCTAATGCTAGAAAATATTTAAACTCCTCTGCCCTATACATTCTGTACTGCTCACTTATTTTACCTTACCTAAGTTACTGTGTGGAAATTTGGGGCAACACTTACAGAACGTTACTACAACCATTATGCACATTACAAAAAAGAGCCATTCGCTTAGTTCATAAGGTTGATTTTTACTGTCATACCCACAATCTATTTATAGATTCTTATTTATTGAAATTCACTGATTTAGTAGAGTTTCAAACTGCACAGATTATGTTTAAAGTCAGAAATAAAATATTGCCAGAAAAGATTCAACAATTATTTTCCGATAGAGTGGGGGGATATGACTATAGAGAAAACCTTAACTTCAGAACCTTGAAGGCTCGTACAACAATGAAAACATTGTGCATTTCGGGGGTTGGTGTGAGGATCTGGAATAAACTCTCTAAAGAGCTGAAGCAAAGTCCAAGTATGAGACATTTTAAGAAAGGTCTCAAGGCAGCTATTATTCAAAGTTATAAGGAAGAACAAGGGGGATAATCCTGGTTGGGAACCAAAACTTTAGGTATGATGTCATCAAGTAGGTGGCATGTCGGCGCAGGTGTGGGTAAATATATAAAGGTATGAAAATAACAGTGTATTTTGTCTATAAGCAGATGGGTGTATATAGGGGTGTATGTACGTATATATGTTTGTATATGTAAATATATATATATGCATGTGTACAGATGTGCATGTGTGTGTATGCACTATTTTCATCTAGCTGAGGAAATCTTATTATACTTATTATTTCCTTTGTCAGAAAGGATATCGGACATTGAAAATACTGTGATAAATTACAGCTGGAAAAGGGGTATGACTACATAAGTTATACTTCAGCATACTCCTTTTCAGACTTATAATCACCGATGTGATGTGTTTTTGTTTTTTTTTTCTTTTTAAAAGAAATATATTATGTACTTTGTGTCGTTTACACTGTCGGTGAAAGGTTTGTCTGAAATAAACTAAACTAAAGTAAAGTAAAAGTCCACTCCTCACATCTGGACATGTGTCCTCCTGTCCTCAGTCTCATCCAGATGTGTTCAGGGACAGCCTCCATGTTGGTCAGTCAGCTGATGTTCCAGCAGCAGATGAGATGTTGATCAGCAGCAGTTTGTGTCTAAATGCAGCAGCAGCAAATCCATCCTCCAGTGTTGCAGCAGCAGTGAAGCCTTCAGGAATCTCAGCAGTTTGTTTCCACTGTGGACTTGAGTGGAACCTGCAGAGGAAGCAGACTGGATGCTGAAAGTGTGTGTAGGTGTGTGAGCTTGGAGCTCAGTGTGTTCACTGCAACACGTTAAGATGAGAGCTGAAAGGAAGCTGCTCTGAACAGGACTGAAGGCCCTGCTGCTCTTTCTACTGGATGTGCTGCGTCACTGACTGCTGCTGGAGAGAAGCTGGAAACTCACTGATCTGATCTCTGCATCTTTCTTCTCTCTGCAGGATCTGATGTTCTTTGTGATGAAGAGAATCTTCTCTGTTTCCTGATGATCCTCAGAGGTTGAAGCTGCAGCAGTTTGAGTCTAAAGAGACTCTGACTGGATCATGATGACCTTTGACCTGAATGATTTCCATCCTGTTTATTTCCTCCTGTCTGTCATTTTGTATCTGATATTGTTTTTCTCTTTGGATCGATGAAGATGAAATTGTAACTCATCTCCATTTAGAGGCTTCATGGAGTTTTGATCTGAACTTGATTCAGTTTTTAAAGTTTTTAATTTTTCTCTGGTTCATTTTCATCCTGGAAGCAGAAATATGAAACATATTTCAGTTCAGCCGTTTCCAGGCTGCATGTTTGCTTCATTTGAATTCAGTTTGACATAAAGGCCTTTAATAGACCATTGCAGTTTTTAGGGTATTAAAGAAACTCGGGTATTTTAATCAAGTCGATTAGTTATAACATACTTTACTGATGAATTTTAATATAACTGAAAATAACATGTACAATGTAAATTAACTTCAAATACAATATTTAGAACAAATACTTATTTACATTATTAATATACATTTTGTTTCTTCCCTGGTGGCTGCAAATAAGATACATTTTTAAGCTCCTTTATAATTTATCTTCTGTCTTTTGATTGTCATTAAGCTGCTTTTATGCTGACAGTTAAATGATAAATTGTCCCTTCAAAACAAAAGCATCAGAACTCAAACAGGAAGTTAACTGTAATTGAAACTAATTAAGGATCTTCTAAGATATTAGTATAAATAATGTGCATGTTGTTAACATTTTGTCCACATACTTCCCAGACACTACAAATGTTATATTAATTCTTGATCTGATGTTCATGTTTGTTATGTTTACATAAAAAGTTGTGGATCAGAAAATAGTAACATGAATTAATCTGCTGTCAGGTTCACTAGTATATTAACTTCCACTGTTTATAAGTTTAAAGTTGTTTATTTGGACAAAGGACAATAATAATTATGGGTTTTTTTTTATTATTAATGATTTAGAAATGTATGTTTGGGTAATTACACATTTAATCGAGCCGCTATCGTTTTATCGTTTTTTTATTGTGTATGATAAAAATTCAAATCCTCATAAACCTCCATCAACAGATGTTTGTTTAGAGTGAAATAAACTCAATTTATCTACAGTAGCATCAGTGATTCTGTGGTTGATCTCATTGATCTGCTGAAGAAATCTGTTTATGCACATTCACCTGAATTATGTAAACCTGTATAGACACAGCAGCACTTCCTGGTCTTTGTGAAACGGATAAAGCCAGGATGAACTGATGGAGCTTTTCAAACCTGCTCTGATTTCTGATCCTGGATTTCATAATCCTACTTTGTGAAACAGAAACCAGGTTAGTTTAAGTTACTAACTAAATGACATGTTACTGTTGTGCTGCAAACGTAGCTTCACTTATAATATAATATTAACACAAAGTTCATGTGATTCAGCTGAGAGAAAAAGAGAAAGAATCAGAACAGAGGAAGAAAACAGGTTGATTTATTATGAAGAGGAAATGTCACAACAGTTTGTTACATTTTATTATTGGATCATTTTTTGTTTTTAATTGAGCTGATTACTTACTTTAATACCTACCATTAACTAAAAGTCTTTAATTGAAGTCTTGCTTTTTATAAATCCATAACTTGGTCATTAGTAAAACAAAAAGTCTAACTGGGAAAAAACAAGGAAATTGATTAATTGTAAATCAATACCAATATTTTTAGTTGTGGTTTGATACATCATTTGTTTTTACAATAAACATATTAATTCAACTCATTCATTGGTAAATTTGTTTTTTCCTCCTTCCATTTAATGGCTTTAATTCCGCTCTTATTTTGAAAGGTCAGGGCCCGGCTTCCTTCCGTTGTCTCGGTTGTCTCCAGCTTGACTCCTGAGCTCAGTGTGAGCAGCATCCAGCCTCGGAGCTCCGCTCAGAGAAACAGCCACACTTCCTCTCTCTTCTCTCTCAGCGGCTGTTTCTTTAAAAACGCTTCAACTCCAGCTGGAGCCGCTTTTCCTCTTTCCGTCTCTGCGGAACAAACGGACTTTTATCGGCCGGAGAGTCCAGAGGAGGTCCGGAGGATGAACCCGCCGTGCGCCCGCTGCGGGAAGATCGTCTATCCCACGGAGAAAGTCAGCTGCCTGGACAAGGTGGGAGCTGGAGACTCTGGAGGATCACAATGGTTTCATACAACCTGTTAGAAACAGTAAATTAGATTATAAAGCATTAAAAGTTTATTTTAGTTCATCATTTTAGTTCACCATAAATGTGAAGGGAGAATTTCAACCAATAATAAGATAGATTGATACATTTAGATTTAAAGAAAATGTTCGAGTTTGAAAGCAAATTTATTAAACGAAATTAATAACATTGAAATGAATATATGGAAAAAGCAGCAATAAACTGTAAAACTTGGTATTTGTGGATGTAAGATGTGAAAATTTGGCATTTTTGTTTTTCAAATTAAAATATTTCTGTTTATTCCTCTCAGGTTTTTAAAGTATTCCCAAAATAAACATCTATTATTTATCCATTTTGAAAAAGATACAATAATGTTCACATTTATCACTTTATATTTCATATAAATCATTAAAGTTTTTATATGTGATGAAGAGCAATAATATTAATTTGTAACTAAATCTGTTGATTTATTATTAAATCTGCAGAAACTCTACCAAACATCACAGACTCTGAATGAGTTTTTACAGTGTAACACTTTTCTTCTTGCATAACGATGTTAAATTATTAATTGATCTTCAGCAGCTTCATGTGTTCTCTGTCTGTTCTGAGGCGTCAGATGACACAGCAGCATGTAGGCGCCGCTCCGAACAATTCCTCCCACCAACAAACATCTCATGGTTCCTACTGGGACCAGCACAACAAACCAGTCTGAAGTGGTTCAGCATGGATTCACTGGGCAGAGCGTTTTGGAGCCAGGCGTGTCTGAAATGAGGAGATGAATCTCCAGTTTTCTGAGATGATTGATTGTTAGAGGCAGAGATTTAAAGAGGAGGCAGCAGAGAAACAGCTGAGGAAGGAATGGAGATTCTTCTGTCAGAAAATCTTCAGGCTTCGTCTCATTTCAAACCCCAACAGAAAACAATTCATCTGTCCGTTTATTAAAATGCTCGGCACTCTGACTGATTTCCAGCTGAAGTGATTTATGTGGGAGGAGAAATGTGTTGGTGCTGCAGTTCCATTAATGTCCACTGGGGGCTGATTTTTTATCACTTGTTATTTTGTTTCTTAAAACTCTCCTGAAGCCGACACCAGAAGAAGAGTGGACCACAGAGAAACCAACAAGGTCTCCTGGTATCAGAACCTTCTGGACCTTTTCCTCTGGAGGTTCCACTGACAGACCCAGAACGTTCTGCAGGCCCGTCTGGCTGTAGGACCGGTCCAGGAGAAGCAGATGAATCCCATCAGAGTGTCAGACGTCTGGCTGAATCACTGAGAAGTGAGACGACTGATGACTGGAAGAACCAGAGACATGTCCAAGTCCAACCTGGAGAGTTCTGGTGTCGGCTGATGTCTGGAGGTTCTGACCCGCTTTGGGAGATTCTTGTTGCTTTTGAACATGATTTGATCAGCAGGATGATTTGCAGAGCAGAGCTTGGAGCATGAAACAGGAGCAGTGAGGGTTTAAAGTGAGCAGCCAAGAGAAGAACCTGGAGGAGAACTTCAGGAGTCTGGAGACGTTTGGACCGAGAGACGTTAACAGCTTCCAGAAACTTTGGCTGCTTGGAGAGAAAACATCCAGAAGAGAAACTCAATAAATAATCTGATGAAAGCATTTCTTCACTTTCTCATCACTTTGGGCATTTTTGTTTCTGTCTCTGTCAGCTGAGGATGAATCCACCAGTCAAAGCTCTGTGTTAACATCTCCAACACAGAATTGAGTCACTTTCTAAGGATTTGAATAATCCTGATCCGGAGCAGATGGAGGAAGATCTGAGCTGAGAGCTGACTGAGCAGCCGCTGCTGCTCCAGTCTGAGTAAATCTGTTTATATCAGGAACTCCTGTTTGCAGAAACTACATTTACACTTTAAAAACACCAGAAATCACAGAAGCTAGCAGCTGTTAGCCTCCTGTAGATGCAGATTAATGACCGGTTGTCATGGAGACGGTTTGGTTGCTGTCTGGCGACTCGGAGCTGCAGCTTCCAGCTGAAGGACGCCAGCGGAGCTCCAGGATGTTTGAATATCGACACTTTGAAACATTTCAGGATCTTGTTTGTTCCAGAAAAGTGGAGAAGAAAACAGCAAGAATCCAGATTTTCCTGTTTCTACTGAGACAAGGTGAAAATGTTACTAAAGACCCAGAGATCCAGTTTTCTGTCACACTGAGATCAATTTGATATTTTTCATCCATTGAACTGAATAAATGTGAACAAATCATGTCTGACCTTCAGAAAACCTGAGAAATGTTGATCAGCAGGACTTTAAGTTATCAGCAGAAAGTCTATGTGACTCAGAAAGACTGGATCTGACCTTTGAACTCGCCTGGTTTTGGTTCAGGAGGATTTTAGATCAGAGCTGATAAGAACCAGACATAATGTGACTGTTTGTGTTTTTCCATCAGAACTGGCATAAAGGATGTTTCCACTGTGAAGTCTGCAAGATGACCCTGAACATGAAGAACTACAAAGGCTACGATAAGAAGCCGTACTGCAACGCGTGAGTAGAGCCGCCTTCTCTGATGGATCCATCATGGCTGCTGCTGCTGATGATGATGCGTCCTGACTGCTAAGCTCCGCCCACCGCTGGCTGAGCCGCTCTTACAATCTGAGTCCTGTAGGTTTTTCTAGCAGTGCTGGTTTCAGTGGTTCTGCTGCTTATTGGACCATGAAAACATGGAGAGACGATGAAGCTGAAAGGGGGCGGAGCTTCCAGCGGCGTTTGACGGATGATTGGATGAATTACAGCTGGTGTTCTGGGGGTGGGGCCTGTGGTTCTGACCTGTTAGCTTGTAACGGTGAGCTGGTTGTCATGGTGATCTGGTATCTGTGTTGGTTGTAGAAAGCGGCTCTGCTGGAGTTTTTAAAGTTTCCAGGTTTTTCCAGGTTTTTCTGGTTCCTGAACATCAGGAGGTCATGAAGCGGTTTTATTCTTCTGCTCTAATCTGGAAACATCATTTCAGTCCAAACATGGAAACAAGAGCCGACTTTGTTCAAGGCTGACATCACATCTCAAACAGTGGTTTTAATGGCTGAGAGGAACCATGACCTCTGACCCCTCTGGGTTAAAAAGCTGGTTGAACACAGAATCTTTGTTTCACGTTTTCCTTCAGCAAATGAACTAAAACAGCGTTTAGTTCAGATAACTGCTGTCCAAACTTATGGCTCTGAGACAAAACTGTCGTTTAATAATGAATATTTGCTTTTTACAAACTCAGCTGTAAACTAAACATTGTTTTAAGAAACCAGCTGAAATTAAAGAAACATTTTAAGGATTTTGGATGTTTGCCTAAAAAATATTAAGTTGTACAGTTTCATAATTTTTTGGGTCTGGAGTTTTTATTTGTATTTTTCCAGCAACAAAGAAAAGAATCCTGTTTTAAATTCTTTGCTGTTTTAAGTTCAGTGAGTTTTTTTTACCAAAGTGTTTGAGTTACAAGGTAATCGATGTTCTCGAGTTTACTAAATATGATATTAAAATCCAAGGAAAATATTTTGTGTTTTTCTAAACATTTCTGTTTAAGTCTAAAAAAATCTCATCTTAATCAAAAACATAAAAAATGTTCATCTGTTTTTATTCTATCTGCTGGAAGTTTTACTGTTATTGATCTAAAGTCTGAGGGCCACATAAAGTTATTGTAAGGGCCGTAAACGGCCCTCAGGCCACATTTTTACCCCCCAGTTTACTGAAAACTCAGTTCTGACTTTTCTTCTGGTTGGACACAAACAAACAGTCATAATGAAACATTTACGGTTCAACCTGAGCTGAAAAGATTAAAACTTATTTAAACTACAGATCTGATAACAGATCATGAGATGAAATATTGATTTCATACTCGGATCTCACTGCAGATTTCTACGTTTTATTAAACCAGGATTTAAAACTTTTTCATTTTGAGCCGTTTCAAAATCATGAATGACCTCAAAGAGCAGAATGCATTAATAAACGGTTAAAATATTAATAAGTGTCTCTATAATAAAATATGAATAAACATCTGTCTCTGCGTTCGATTAATATTTTGTTAAATTAAATATTGAACATCTTTTCACATTGATAAAATTTGGCAGCATATAAATAAAAGCTGCTTTGATTTGACTCAGATTATATTCAGACACAGCTGTCCATATAAACCGTCACGGCGTACCGGATCTGGCCTGCAGGCCTTCAGTTTGACAAACTGCTGCTCCTGTCTGACAGCATTAAGCTAAAATAAAAACTGAATCCATTTCAGATGCATTAAACTCCCTCCTGTCAGACAATGTAACAAATGTCTTGAGCTGAAATTAAATTAATTTCTATAAAGTTTAACATTAAATGTTCATGATGTCAACATGAACTGATCCTGTGAAATGATTTCATGGTTTTAAAATCATTTTAACGTGTAAAAAATCCCTCAGCAGAACATTGTTTATGGGAAAAAGGTAAATATTTTCCCACATCTGTGTGTAAACAGACTTCAACCCTTCAAAATAAGAGCATGAATATGAACATCTAACTACTTCAGGAATATTTAAGTCACTAATCAAAACTTCCACCCAAATGTCAAATTTTATCCAACTAAAAGTTTATTAAACAGCTTAAATTCAGAATAAATTCAGAATTTATCTGGAGAAATTAATTTCAGGGGAACTAATTCTGTTTCATAGTTAAAGAAAATGCTAAATTTCTGAACAAAGAAATTAGCTCAGCTATGAGCGCATTAGCCAGTTAGCTCACACTAAAATCTGATGCTGAGTTTAATGTTTTCTTTGAGTTTTGTTTTGTTAATGAAAACATATCAACAGATAATAACCAATTAAAAATGATTTATAATGAATCCAGATTCCACCAAATCCTGATTGAAACTGTTGAAATGTTTCTGACCAGGCAGCTGGGTCAGTTAGCAGCCTGTGACTTCCTGCAGCAGCAGTTAGCTGGTTGCTAGTTTGTTGTGTTGGATTGTTTTCCCAGCATTCCTGCAGCGGTTTCCCGCCCCTCTGCTGGTTTTGTTTTTGCAGCTCGGTGCTGAAGGAGAAACGGCGTCCTGTAATTAAAGCGTGTGTGGAGCCGCGGCGCTGCCTGATTTTAGAGCCTGAGGACGGATTGGGCTCAGCTTTTCTTGGCTCTTTGTTGATCTGTGGCTGCAGCAGCAACAGTTTGGTAAAAGCTGCTGAAACGGGTCAGAACACACGAACAGAACTAAGTGTTGTTTGGTCTCACTTTAATTGGCAAGTTTGGGGAAAGAAATCTGCTTTAATTTATTATGAGGGCAGAAAAAAATCAATTTTAAATCTAAAACATTTTGATATTTAACCTTTTTTCTCTAAATATTAAATATAAAACCTGTAATGTTTCAGTTTAATCAATAATTAATAAAGTGATGAACTTCACAAAAATGTTGAGAAAAAAAAGATTTCCTTGAACAAACCCGTTTCGTTTCCCCACCAGAATCAACCACAGCATCACAGATCCTCCTCTGTGCCTCCCAGTGGTTCTGACTGGTCAGGTTCTGGTTGCTGCTCTGGGAGCTCTTTCTTCTTCGTTGGTACTTTTTATGATGTCGTCTAGTGATTCTGCCTCTGAGGATCCATCACTGAGGCTCTAGTTAGTAGTTTAATTAGCCCATTTCATCACTTCCTGTGAAATAACTCCTCTCTCTTGTTGCCATGGGAACATTACTCCAGGAAGTTTTCCCCTTTGCGGTTGTTTCACAATGAAGGTAAAAACTTTAATATTTCCAAACTAACTATTTAAAAATTGTGCTGAAAGTTTCCTAAGTGAATCTAAAGAGCAGAACAGAAACTCCTGATGGACCAAACATGACTTTTATTTCACGTTTTTAAATATTCTGATAAGATTCTTCTCTTAATAAGTACCAGTGCTTGTACTGTACGTTTCAGCAGCACATCGCCCCCTACAGGCAGAACGCCTAGCAGCAGCATCCTGTTATCTCCACTTCTTCTGACCCAGAGCCTCGCTGTGTTCGGTTAAATTTGGGTAAATTTTACTGATAGAGATAAATAATTCTTTAAAAGATTATATTCTTTGGCAGCAAGACTCGGGTTCTGGAAGGTTTTGGATCTCATTGTTAGCCAATCAGAGGAGAGTGAGACTGTGGGAGGTTTGATGCTGGTGGTCTCGTGCTCCTTAAAGCCCGTCTGTCTGGGGGGGGGCAGATAATGTGAGGGATTAAAAAGCACATGAGAGCTTTAGACACTTTAACACACGACTTCACCAGTTTAACAGTAAAACGATCCAACCAGGAAAAGCTCAGGGACGTCCTGGGCTGAAGTTTAATCTGCTGGGAACGGCGCCCCCTGTGGCCCTGGAGGAGCTCTGCAGGACCAGACGTCTGTCCACACAGAAACCTTAATGATGCAAACCTCCAGTCCCTCCAGGTCAATGTGAGTCTCTGTAAGAGCGAAAGGTTCAGGACTCAAACACTTTAACTTTATTCATTCATTGCACACATTCAAAACATTTTTGTGCAGTTAATCAACATTATTTTTATTTTTTTGCATACAGAAGGCCAGGACCGGAACCGTTGTATTTGCATGTTTCTGGTACTCCGATAAATCCGATGCACAAACGACATGAGCTAACAGCAGCGACGGAAGATGAAGCCTCTGTTTTCGGTTTTAATTTCTAAAGATGCTGGAAAACACGACTATTGTGCTAAAAGGAGTCATCTCAGTGCTAAACATGTAGCAGCTAATGCTAATGCTAATGTTAGCGTCCACAGTCACATTTCTAAAGAAGCTCATGAACGATCAGGACGTATGAATATAATAACCTTTTAATCTGAAGGCTGAAGAACCTGAAGATCAGATTAAAAACTATAATTATGTCTTTTGTTGAGCTCATATGGCTAATTATTCAGTTACTTATTTATCTATTTATTCATCTAATTATTCAATTACTCAGCAACAAAAAGGGTTTTTGATTTCTTCACGTTGCTTAGTGATTAAAATGTGGTTATTTAGTTACAGACTGAAATTAACTCTAATTCACTCTGCTGGTGATGTTTTTATATTTCATAAACTGTTTTGCAGCAGCAGATAGTTTCCCTCAACCTTTTTGTCACGGCATCATAGATATTTATATGATTTATAGATATTTATAGAAGGAACAGGAGTAAAAAGTCCAGATATTTGTTTTCAAATGTAGCCAGTAAAAGTAAAAAATACACTCAAAATAAGTCCTAAAGTGAAATACAGATACTTGGAAAAGTACTTAAGTATTGAAATATTTGTACTTTCTTACCTCCCAGGTTCTGAAAGCCCACAGCATCACAGAACCTCTACCGTACTTAACAGGAGACGAATGTTTGTTGCTTAAAGAGAAAAAAATTTTCATTTATTTGATCTAAATAATGAAGAAACCAAATAAAATTATTTAAATTAAAATCAAATGTTTTTTGACACTGAGATAATTTTACTGAAATAAGAATAAAGATTCTGATCAATGGCTTGAACTGCATATTAATAATAGAGCTAAACTAACTATGTGTTCATTTGTTTAATATGTGAAAATCAAACATAAAAATCATAAAAATCAAAAGTGAAAAAGCTTTAAGGAAGAGTTTAGTGTTTCTAAATCTGACATGCATTGAATTATTATCCCAGATAATTGTCACCATGAACCAGACGGTCAGTCAGCTGTTTTCCCCTCATCGTGTTAATAATCAGATTTTTTCCTCTAAATCTGTCAGGTTGGTCAGGAAGCAGCAGATTGTTAGATTCTGATCAGAAACATGAAGCTGACTGAGGTTCTGTTGTACTGAATTACTTCTTTATGCAAATGAGCTCCAATAAAAGCTGATTATGTAACTGAAGAGCTGCTGAACATGAAGGTAAATAAAGTTTCAGCTTTTACACATCCAGCCTGAAGAGAGCCGATGGTTATGTAACGGATCGGCCCACATGACCCAGTTCTGCTGCTGGTGGGAGCAGAACGTCAGAGGAACCTCAGCTGCTTCTCTGAGGAACAGAGAGACGAACAAGATCAGCTTCAGGTCAGACCAGCTTCAGGTCCGATCAGCTTCAGGTCCGATCAGCTTCAGGTCAGACCAGCTTCAGGTCAGAGTGCCATGAAAATAAGGAGCTAAACTGCTTGTGCAAAAGAAATCCAGCTGCAATTACTGGCTGTGCTGCAGGAAATCTCTAAAGATTGCACATGCAATTTATTACATCCGTTTTATTTGTGCAACATATTAATGCAGCAGTTTAAAGTGTTTTATGTCATAAAAACAAAAAATAACACATAATAGAATCAACAACCAGAACAGATATTACATTTTGTCAGTCAAATCATTAAGACATCAGAGATGTTGAACCATTTATTCTGGTTCATAAATTATTCTGGATTTTAAGGAACTCAGTGAATTTGTTCCAGATGGTTCTGGATGTGGAACAGAACCAGAACCAGAACCAGATGACCTGAGAGGTCCAACTGACCGCTCCGGGTCAGAGAGCAGAGCGGCCATGACAGGCAGAAGAAGTCAGATAATAACAACATTATGAATGAAACTACATTTCATTAAGTATTGGATATTTAAGCATGTTAAAGAGTTACAACAGTAAAAACGTTTAAAAATCAAATAAATCATCAGATTTTCTATAAATTTATTGATCCAGAACCAGAAATCTGAATGTTTCTGTTTGTGATGGAGGGGAAACAGTTTGGCTGCAGGAAAATAACAGAAATATACAGAAGATTTACTAAAAATTAAAATAATAACTATTAGAGCTTCAGTCCTAAAATATTTATGGTTTAAAACAGTTTCAGTTCTTATTAAGTACAATCAGAGTTTAGAGAAACTGAACTTCTTTTCTAACATAAAGTTATGAAGTGAAAACTTTGATTAAAAAAAAACAAATCAAAGTTATAATGTTCCTCTAATTTAATTTGCACATTTTCACTTTGTTAAAGTGTCTTTTTCTGGTCAGATCCCTTTAAGGTTGTTTAACGTCTTGTGAACAGCAGAGAGCTGCAGCAGGTGAAGCAGCTGCAGCAGGTGAAGCAGCTGCTGCAGCAGCTCCTTATCAGACTGAATCCCAGACAGAGAAAATGTGGAAGCAGATGATCAAAGAGGAATAAATCAGCCTGAGAGAAACTGGAACCATGTGAAGGACCAAGAGTTATGTAATCCTCTCTACACTGACTCAGATGGGGTGTAGGGGTGCATGTAAGCGTGTGTGTGTGTGTGTGTGTGTGTGTGTAGGGGTTTGTGGGCGTGTAGGGGTGTGTGTGGGCGTGTAGGGGTGTGTGTGGGCGTATGTGTGTGTGTGCGGGTGTGTGTGTGTGTGCCGCGGCGGGTCGATCAGCAGCGTGAGAAATCAGGAGCAGCAGAGAGATGAGCTGCTTTTGGAGGCAGCTGAGATTTTTCTGCATGAATGAGTGAACACAGAGAGGAGCGATCT
This sequence comes from Xiphophorus hellerii, assembly GCF_003331165.1. Taxonomy (NCBI): domain Eukaryota; kingdom Metazoa; phylum Chordata; class Actinopteri; order Cyprinodontiformes; family Poeciliidae; genus Xiphophorus; species Xiphophorus hellerii. The sequence goes on from NC_045692.1 coordinate 25,017,233, forward strand.
GATTGGCTGTGACTGGCTGTGAACCGTCCTGATTGGTCGGATTTTGGTTGATTTAAAGCTGACAGTTTCTCTTTACAGTTTGAAAGTTTGATTTTTCTTTATTTTTAAGGATTTTTTTGTTTTTATCTTACAGTAGATTGTCAGGAAATGAGTGAGATGAGAAAACATGAGGCAAAGGTCATCAGGTCGGGATTGAACCTGTGACGGCTGGATGAGTCTCGCTCTCTGCCCGCTGTGACACTGCTCCCCTGCTTCAGTTTTCTCTGATCTATTTTCTTTATTTGAGTCACATTCAGACTTTTCTTTGTCTCTTCCCTTTTTTCTAACATCTAAAAATAAAATCTGTTTCCTCTTTTTTATTGTGAAGTTTTTCTTCTTTTATCTTTGATTCTCTGCTGTTTTTCTTCTGTCTGATTTTTAATTCTCTCCATCTGGATTCTGCACCATCAGAAGAGGTTTAGATCTGTGTTATCTAGATCTGTGTTATCTAGATCTGTGTTATCTAGATCTGGATAATCTAGATCTGTGATATCTAGATCTGTTTTATCTAGATCTGGATAATCTAGATCTGTGGTATCTAGAACCTGATGTCTCTCATCAGTTTGGGGTTAAAAATGAAATCTGATTCCTGCTGAACTGGAAACAAACGTGGTTCTAATTTTGTGTTGATGTTTTTTACTGAACCTTCATATTTTAATCTTGTTTTCTCTTGTTGAGCTGCAGAAGTTTAAACTTTAAAAACAGTGATGTAATGATGTCATTAAATCAGTAAATGGAGCAGAAAAAGGTTGTTTTCATTGTTTGGGTCAAGCTGCTGCGTTTGGACCTCTGACTGCGTCAGTCTGGAAGCTGCAGCAGTTTGGAAAATGTCACCAACATCAGAGACAAAAAGGATCTAAATATGAATCCATGACAAACCGACTGAAAGGCAGGAAGTGTCTGAGGGAAACCAGCTAAAGGACAGCGAGTGTGTGTGTGGGTGTGTGGGTGGGTGTGTGTTTGTGTGTGCGCGTGTGTGTGTGTGTGTGTGGGTATAATTAGCTCGTTTCGTAGATGAAGGAGCCGTAAAGGAAACCGTTTCCTCTGGTTTCAGTTTTTCTGAAACTTTATCTCTGCTCTGCAGGACAAACTTCCTTCCTGTAATCACCTTCACTTCGCCGCCTGCCGGCATCATGAGGGCCGCGGCCTAATTAAAGTTTCTCTTTTCTCTTGACCCACAGCAGGCGCTCGTCCACAGGAGCTGAGACTGAAAGCTTTGCAGCAAAGGATTATTCTGCAGATTAATAAATGAATTAAGACATTAAAGACGCTGACAGCTCAGCTGGTTAAGAAACGCTGCTGCTGTTTCAGAAATAGAAATAAATCTGCTTCCTGACGCCGTTTGAAATTAATCAGAGCAACAAAAAATAATCCCTCCAGTTTGTTTGACTCGCAGAAGGAAAATCAAGAGTTATTGTTTGGTTCAGTGATTTATTAGGAACCAGGGGTTCACAACCTGCGGCTCGGGGCCAGAATGTTTCGTTTCAGTAACTTTGTCTGTTCTTTCTAAATGAAGATCCAAAAACTTTCAACAGTTTTTAGTTTATTGCCACAATATTAGCATTGAATTCCCACAAAGATTTACTCTAAACGTACCAAGAATGTTAAATCTGTTTTCTTGTCATCAAATTTAAATCTATGAACTTTTTTTATTTTTACACCATTTTTTATCTCACAGAATAAAAACATCTGCCGTCTTTTTCCTAAAGTTTTCTGCTCACATCCGATGAACAAAGCGTCCGCGGTTGTCATGGCAACGGGAGCAGGCGAAGTGAAACCTAAAGGATGCAGTTTGTGGGTTTTTTTCCAGAGTTTTTCCTGGATTCTGTTTTTATTGTGTTGAGACAGAAACACAGAAACAGCAGATTAATATTTCAAACTCTTCAGTAAATGAGATAAAATCATTTTCTCCTCTTTGCCACCCAGAAATCTGAACAAGCTGCTGCTGATTTTACCAGTGAAACCAGTTAACAGAGTCAGGCTGTTAACTGGTCCAGTGTTTCTGAAGCTGAAACTTTAACAGTTACTCTAGATTCATGTAATAAAGCGGCTATTAATCATTTAAAAGTAAATTATTATTGTTTGGATTATTTATATTTTTTTATTCTGTCTCTCATGTTTAGTTGTTAATAAAACAAAAATAACAAAAATTTCTGTTTCTCTGTTTAAAGGGAAATATGAAACATTTGTTGAATTAGTGACAGAAATTATATTTTTTTTCATATAAATCTAAATTTTTCCTTTCTAACTTTTTGACCTCTGATTGGGTTCGTTTCTGTCTTTCTTTATGTACCAAACAGAACCTTAAACATGGACCTGCTTGGTTCTGGGCGGCTCTGATGTTATGATTAATGCGTTAATGTAGGAGGTTATTATTATTATTGATGCAGCAGAGGGAGAGTTTCTGGTTCAGATGGATTCCAGCCTCTCAGCCTGAAGAGCCTGGAAATGTGGAGGAAGGATGAAAAGAGATTTAGTCCAACAGAACCGAACAAAGAAACATTTAAATAAAACAACTTTCAGTTTAAATGGAAACATGAGAATAAAAGACCTGAAGCTGCGATGAGTGGGAGGAGAGCAGGACCGACGGTGACGATGATGGTGATGATGATGATGATGACTCAGCGGCTCACATGGAGCGAACGCCGCCTCAGGATAAAACCCACAGCTCCCAGTCTGACCATCATCACCAGTGCAGCTCCTAAAGCTGCTTCCAGTTTAAGGCGACATTCAGATCAGAAAAAATTCGACCAAAATCTGTTTTTTCCCCAAATGCAGCAAATATTTAACTTTATTTATCTATTTATTTATTTTTACTCTTTCTATTGATGTTCCAATATTCTCAGTTCTGATTAATAAAAATCAAATGAAACAAAAAAATCCAAACACCTATAGATTATAACAAAATGACCTTTGACCTTTCCAGTGACGCTTCCACATGTCTTGGTGAATTTCTCTCTTCTTCTGTTGCAACCATGGAAACGGCTCTGATGTTTCACTTCCTGTTGCTTTGATCAGCAAACTGAACATTTGTTTTAAGGATGGCTGCAATCAAAAGACGAGACAGGAGATTATAAAATGAAAATATGAATCATTTTTATTCTGAGAACAATAATAAAGTTTGTTCTGGTTTCCAGTCTGCCGGTAGATTTAAAACCAGCTGATTCAAATTAAAACCAGATTAAACCAGATTAAACCAGATTAAGCCAGATTAAGCCAGATTAAGCCTTTTCCTGTGTTTTTCAGACATTACCCCAAGACGTCGTTCACCATCGTCACCGACACGCCGGAGAATCTGCGGCTGCGGCAGCAGAGCGAGCTGCAGAGCCAGGTGAGCAGATCCCCCTCCGCCCTGCGGGGGGCGCCACTCATCACTCAGTCAGCAGGTTACAAATATTAGGACCACACTAAGAAAATAAATAAAAATATGAGAATAAAACCATAATATTACGACTTTAGTCTCATATTATCATAACTTTAACTTGTAATTTAATATTTTTATGTTTTCTTTGTGGGGCCCTTTTTCCCATCAATGCTGCAGTTCAGCGTTTTCCTTCTGCTCTGTTATGTTTTATTACATTTAATATTAAAGTTATGAATAACAGATTAAATCCAACTCAGATTCCCTACAGCAGGAAACTGTAACCATGGTAACGATTTCAATAACGATTTCCCAACTTTTCTCCATCACGTTGTCTAAACCAGGCCAACACAACAGGATCACAAATTTACAGCTAAATTCATCCATTCATCAACTATGAATGAATGAACTGCTTTAAAGATGAACATGAAACAAAACATAAAACCGTTTCATTTAGAAATCAGGAGGAAACGGTTCAGTAACTCAGGCTAAAGGAGCCCCAACCAAATATTTAAACATTTCTATTGAAAATGTTTTTATTGATCTGATTCATGTGAATGAAACCGTCCAGCTGGTGAACCGGGTTCGGTTCTGCCTGAGGTTTAACCTGAATCAGTTCAGTTCTGATTCAGGTTAAATTCCTGTTGAGTTCCATCCTGGATCAGAACCGGCTGCCGTTCCCCAGGCCTCCTCAGGGGGCGCCGCGCCGCTCTGAGTCACTGAGCGACGCGGCGGCCATATGCCGTCATCAGCCAGCAGGCTGACACAGAGGGACAGATGTCCACTCAGCAGTCTGAGCAGGACACGCTGAGCGTCAGGACACTTTGATTCAAACAGCAAAACAAAACATGGAAATAAAGAATTTAGAAAATTCAGAACAAAAATGCAACAATTTAGGAAACCGAACAACAAATTTCTCTCAGCTCTCTTGTCTGAGATGTTGGGAATATTTTTATTTCTGCAGAAAGAAAAATACTTGAGTTGATTTGGAGATGAGCTAAAAATCCTTCCCAGATTGTTGAGCAGCAGCAGTTGCTTCTGATATCTGATCCTGGGAAGACAGAAAGCTGAGCTGCTTTTTCCCTCTAAACCCAGTTACAGTATGAAGTATTATAAATCTGTTCTGGTTCTGGTTCTAAACATGTTGCAGTTCTTTGCTGTGATCTTGGTGGAGGTCCGGTCTCTCTGACCCGTCCTGCTCAGCTGCGTCAGAACGTCTTTATTCTGTCTCTTCACATTACAGCGTTTCTCCTGGAGGAGACAAACACGCCTGATGTGTGTGTGAAAACACACGTCTGTTCAGCAGCGACCCACTTCTGAGCCATGATGTCACATGATCATGTGACCTGATGATGTTTGTGATTCATCGCTTCAGAATCCAGATTATTTCTGTAAAATGTGAATGAAAACATGAAACAGATTCAGTTTAAACATCAGATTCATTTACAGCCTGAACCAGCAGAGGTTCTGTTCAGTAAACCTGGTTCTGTTCAGCAAACCTGGTTCTGTTCAGTAAACCTGGTTCTGCTCAGTAAACCTGGTTCTGTTCAGCAAACCTGGTTCTGTTCAGTAAACCTGGTTCTGCTCAGTAAACCTGGTTCTGTTCAGCAGCTCTGGGTTTAGTTTACGGCCTGGTCCCAGTCTGCTGCTGGTCTTAATGGGCCGTTACTGGTGACTGATGGACGTTACGTTTCCCCTGAAGGAGAACCTGAAGGTCAGCGGAGCGTTAACGGAGCGTTAGCCATCTCTGTGCTTTAACTGGACCGTGAATCATCTGCTCAGGTTCTACTGAACCATGAAGGGTTAATGGAAACGGTTTGATGCTTCGCTGCAGTTAGAATCCTGACCCAGACGATCAGAACATCCTGACAGGTTTAATCTGTAGCTCACAGGATGTTCTCATGTTCTCCGATTTGAACCTGGTTCTGCTGCAGGTTCTTTCAGGAATCCTTCAGTTCCTTCTGAAGGATTCAGAAGGAACTGAAGGATTCAGTTTGACCTCAGCCGTCTGTCAGAACGTTGACGGTTTTAAAAACGGACCAGAACCAACATCGTATTGATCAGCTGAAGGTTTTCTAGAAGCAAACGTCTGACAGGACGAGACGCTTCACGACCTTCCCTCCATCCAGGACTTTTACAGGTCAAAGGTCAGGAAAAGGGCGGCTAACATATCTGCAGACCCCACACATCCTGGACACAAACGGTTCAGATATTTACCTTCACAGAGAAACTCTTACTTCTGACTGTTTCTCTATTAGACATTAATATTATTTCCACTAATTCAACTTTATCTGTTTAAACACTGTAAATAAATATTCACTAAATTCTGTCATATTTTCTCTTCTTCATGTAAAATGTTTTCATTGAGAGGAAATGAAACCAGATTCTGACCTGCCTGGAGGTAAAGCAGCTGATAGTTCAGGAAAATTAGCTTCTATATTTGGACTATAAACCAAATAAACCTGGTTTTTATTCTGATTATTAAGTTTTAATAAGTTTGCAAATAGGTGGATAAATTGATACATTTTCTGAAACTACCCATTCAAAGGTGAAGAGTGGAATTTGGAAAATATTCAAAGTTTATCATTCTAGGAATTAATGGGCATTTATGGTAATTATCTTTAAAATCAGTAATTTAATCAAACAGAAATAAACATGTTTTGTTATTTTCTCTGTTGTTGATCTTCAGAGGATCGTGGTTCTATAAATCATCTGCATGCAGAAGAACGACAGAAATAAACTGTTTAGTCCAGATAAAACAAAAACCTTTTTTTAACTGAGTTTAAAGTTTTTACAGTGAAACTCCAGGATTATTGACCATGAAACGTTTAAATCGTTGAAAAGGCTTTTTAAGCCCAGCGGGTCAGTGGAGTGGGTCGGCAGTGAGTGTGTGTGTGTGTGTGTGTGTGTGGGCTGGTCATCAGGAATAGAAACCAGGCCTGATGAAGGTAACAGCCTCCTCTCACCGCCAGGCTGGCAGCGCTCCAGTTCCTCCTCCTACACTTTGCTTTTATTTTCTCTGTTTGCTAAACCAAAAGGATCTGATCTGTAGAAACAAACCTTCGTCCTTCTCATCCCAACTGATTCTGCACTGGTTCTGCTTGTGACTTAAAGGAAACGCCAAGCACACACACCTCCAAATTGCACCTGCACTAGTTGAGGTCGAAGCACCATGGAGACGCCAGACTGTCAAAATAAAACATCATCATCATCATATTTTCACACCAGGAGCCGATTTTCTTCTCACTGAATGTTTTTTAGATCCTGGATTTAAAATCTGAGATTTTCAGCTCAGAGAAACAGAAACTGAACTTTCAATCAGAGCTGTGTGTGTTTTTCCCTCTGCAGGTGAAATATAAGAAGGACTTTGAGGAGAGTAAAGGTCGCGGGGTCAGCATGATGACCGACACTCCAGAGATGCAGAGACTCAGACGGACTCAGGAGCAAATCAGTAACGTATGGAGACACATTCCTGTCCGGAGGGTGTGTGTGTGGGTGTGTGTGTGTGTGTGGGTGTGTGGGGGTGGGGGTGTGTGTGTGTGTGTGTGTGTGTTCGGCGGCGGTGTGTTTTGGTCAGTGAGCTCTCTCTATGATCTACTTGCTTCCTGCTTCAGTCTTTAATGTTTCTGATCAACAAACTGTCAGATTTTAATATTCAGACTTTTTCAACAATTTGTGACTGAAATCTGATTTTCAGACTGAAATAATGTTTTTGTCCCCTGAAGTCAAACAGAAAAGTTTTTTACCGAGTCAAACGGATCTGTGCGATTTTTCTTGTTTTGAGACAAAGAGTGTTTATGCAGACAGATGCTCCACTCGTCAGTCCAGATGACGGCGTCCTGGTGAAGTATGTTTCTGATTTACATTTATTTCACACACATTACTCTGTATCAAACATAACAAAAAGCTGATTTTTATTTAAACATCAGACAAAATAAAATATTAATATTAATATAAATAAACCAAAACAATAAAACTCAGATGTTTGTAAAGGTTTATGTTAATCCTGCTGGATATTTTTATTAATTTTTTAGATATTCTCAGCTAATCTGCATAACAGCAGTTTTATTTTCTTGTTTTCTATCATATTTGCTGAAGCTTTTTAGAAAATGTTGCCTGATGTTTTACAATAAAGAATAAAAAGTGAAGGATAAAATGAGAAAACATTATTTTTATTTAGAAAACAATAAAAGCAGGAAATTCTTCCGATCTGCCATCATGAACATTTTATTCCTCTGCAGCTCATTTCATAAATATCTCACAGTTTTACATTTTTCTTATTACCTGAGCGAGTGATGACATCACTGCACACCTAAAACTAAAACTGTTTTCATGGAGTCGTATTAAACTCTAAATCCTGTTAAATATATTTTTCATCTCTCTGTGGATGTGAACTGAGAAGAATCTCAGTTCTTTGTTTTCTGTTTTTAGCTTTTCCTGCAGCAGATGGTCGTCTGGTTCTGGTCACACCTTCATGTTTACCAGAACCATCTGACGGGTCGGTACCGCTGCCAGGATACCTGCTGGAGTCGCTCTGATCCCCGAGGTGGAGCAGAAATAAATCCTCAGTCTCTCCGTCTGTCTCAGACATGATGGCTTCATGTTCCTCTGATGGAAAACATTTAATGAGAGAAATAATGTCACATTTAAACAAGTTCTCAGGTTTAGTTTAACTTAGATTTTCTTCATTCTAACTTCAGGCGAACAAAATCAAACATTAACAGTTTTATTATTTACTAAACTAAACAAGTTTTATTCAGTTATCAGGTCAAATCTCACTGCAGGGACAGTTTGTTACATTCCTTCCACCGTATGAGCTCAACCTTCAGCACTTCATACCACACACACACACACACACACCCACCCACCCACACACACACACACACACTGTGAGTGTTTGAGATGAAGGTCTGGTCCAGATAAGCTCTGAAGTGTTGGGCTAAATGTGGAATCCAGCGGTGATAAGACAAACCGGCGTTGAACCATCAGGCGGTTCGTGACGAGGCGTTCAGGCTCAGTCAGGAGAAGTTAGAGGTGAATCAACATCCTGGAAGGTTTTTAAATATCAAAACCAAGAATCCATTTCTTCAAGGTGAGACGTGACGAATCTGCAGAGGTTTGAATCCAGAAAAACTCAGAGGAAACGTCGGGACTTTAAATCGTTTCCTGAAGAAAAGAGGAAGGCTGGAGGTGAGGAAGACTCTGCTGGACATGGAGGGACAGCCAGAGGTCAAAGGTGAGTTCAGGAACAAGATTCAGTTCAGATGGAAGAGATTTTACAGATAATAGAGAAATATTAGAGGAAAATGATCCCTGATGGGAATCAACATGGAGGCCAACAAGGTCAAACTGTGACCTTGAAAATCTTAACAGCAGAAATATTTCAGTTTTTATTCATTAAACTTCATGTTGTTCTAAGAGCTGAACATCAAATATAATCTGTATAGAACCAGCAGCGTTCTCCTCTTCATCACCGAACCGAAGGTTAAGTTTTTATTGTGTTTAGAAAAAACAGAAAAATAAACATATTTGTAATAAACTGATGATTTTCCTCAGAATCCAGAATGGAGGCAGAAAATGACTCGACTGCTTCAGCTTCAGGCGGAGGGAAGGAAAAACTGCAAACAGTGGAGGGAGAGAAAGAAGAGTTTCATCAGGAGACGAAGGAGAAGATGGAGGAGGAAGAGGAAGAGGAGGAGGAAGAAGAGGAAGAGGAGGAAGACGAGACAAAAACAGTGAAACATTTGGGACTTTGGGAATCTGAGGTGAGAATCTGATCTGCAGCTTCATGACTTTTAAATTTAACGTTTTAATAAACGTTTGAGTAAAATGTGTAAATTTTCTTTAAATATGTTGATTTTGTAAAAATGATCCATTAAAGTTAAAACTGGAGAAGAATTTAATCAGAACCTCTGAGAGCAGCAGAACCTCCAGCGGTTCGGTTCTCCTGAACATCTCCGGTCATCTGATCCACCTTCCTGTTCCAGGCTCTGAGTTCATCCTTTCATTCAGGGTTTCCTGAGTGAAAGGATGACATCATCAGCTTCCTGATGATGTCATCGTCAGTCAGACGCTGCAGTTTCTTCTTCATGTGTTTGTCCAGTTTCTTCTTCATGTGTTTTTCCAGTTTCTTCTTCATGTGTTTGTCCAGTTTCTTCTTCATGTGTTTTTCCAGTTTCTTCTTCATGTGTTGTTCCAGTTTCTTCTTCATGTGTTGTTCCAGTTTCTTCTTCATGTGTTTCTCCTCCTGGTCCTCCAGGCTGCAGACGTGAAGCCGCCGCTGCCGGATCCAGAGTTTAACCGCAGATGCAGTTTGATCCTCAGTGATGTGAGTTCACAACGTTTATCCTGCTGGTTCTGAGGGGCCCAGCACAGCACTGGCAGACTTTGACTAGGCCTTTGCAACGCCTTGATTTAGCTTCTATTCCAGGGTTTGTTATGGGGCGGTTCTGGTGACCCGGGTTCTGGTCAGGAGGTTCTGGTGACCCGGTTTTGGTTCGGTTAGGATGGTAAGAGAGATGAGCTCGGCTGAATGGAGACGCAGGATGTGGGAGGAGCTGCTGTTGATTCAAACTCAGCAGATAAAGATGTGAGGTCAGCCTGCTTTAAATAGGCCGTTTCTGCTCCTCCTCCTCTTTTCTCTTTTCTCTACTGGATCAATCTGATATCTGGATCTTCTGGCTCTGATGCTAACAGCCACCCTGAAGGACACTCAACCCCAAAATAAGTCTGTTTCCATGGAAACGACAGCTATTTCAAAGATTTGTTCGTTTTCCGTCAGAAAATCAGCTGGAGGAGAAAATCTGCCTTTTGAAAACGTTTCTGCTGTTTCTGTATTTCCAGCCTAAACTAAACATCCACGTCAAGTTTAAACTGTCTTTGACTAAAATCTACTTTATTTATTATTTAAAAAGGAAGTTAAATGTTGTAACTCTTCTAAGAGTCTATATGGATCTCCAGTAGCAGTCAGTGTTGCAGCGGTTGTTATGTTATATATATTCTAACAGTGTTCAGTTTGGCTTTGGCTTCCAGTGGAAATAATCAGACTAATAATAATAAATGATAATTTTTATCTTGTCCAGCTGCAGGTTTGTGTGCTAATGCTAATGCTAACGCTAGCTCTGCTGTGCTGCAGGTCCGGTATAAGGAGGACTTTGAGAAGATGAAGGGTCAGAGTCTGTTTGTCCCTGGAGCCGAACTCATCCACTCCAGGAACATCAGCGCTGTGATCTCTGAGGTCTGAACTCGCCACTGAAGGTCACATGACCTGGTCTGCTTCCTGTTAGCCTGACGCTCTCTGTTTCCAGTCCAAGTACAAGGAGGACGGGAAGAAGGAGGCGAATCTGTCTCTGTACTCCGTCCTGCCTGAGACTCCAGAGACGCAGCGCGCCAAGGAAGCTTCAGAGCTGCAGAGCGAGGTCCAACGTCTTCACTAGACCAGAGTCACCAATAACCAGATAACCAGATAACTAAATAATCAAAAAAACCAATAACCAGATAACCAGATAACTAAATAACCAGATTATCAAATCATCACTGCTTCAATCACATAAAATATCATTTATTGAGCTTCTGCAGAATCTAAAGCTGCAGCTGTTAACCTCTAATCAGTCAGCTGATCGATACCTGAAGGAATAATCAGTTTGTTGGTTTTATTGGAGGAATAATTTTTATTTTATTTGTTTTTAGATCAAATATAAAGGGAATGTGAAGACGGAGATTTCTTCCTCTCTTTACTCTCTGCTGCCTGAAACCACAGAGACCCAGTTTGTGAGAGAGCTGACGGAGATGCAGAGCGAGGTCCGACTGGTTCCGGTTCTGCTCCAGATTGGGTCAAATGTTCGTATTTAACCAATAATTCACCAATAATTCTCTGCCTGCAGAACAAATACAAGGAGGAAGGCAGGAAGGAGATGAGCAGCAGTTTGTTCTCTCAGCTTCCTGAAACCAGCCAGACGCAGCTGGCCCGGACCGTCCAGGACCTCCAGAGCCAGGTACCGGACCGGACCAGAATCTCAAACCTCTGTGTCTGGTTGGCTGCAGATCCTCATATTAACTCAGAGGTTTTCAGAGGCTGAAGGTTTAAAATAGAGCAGATTTGATGTAAAACCTTCAGCCTTCCTGTTAGCAGGTGAAAGTCTGGATCTCTCTGAATGAACCACAGAATGTCTCAGCATGTGGTGAAAACACGTCGTCCTTTTGAACGTCTTTCCTGATGTCAGTGTCTGAGATGTTCAGGTCATCTGATAACTTTATGCATCTGAAACCAGCAAACCGTCTGGAGCTGAAATCCATCAGATCAATTCTTCCTTCGTCTCAACGTTTCATTTTCCATTTGTAGTTTAGACTTTCTGGTGTTTCCGTTCAGACATGCAGATTGTTTTCTGGTCTGACTTTGTTCTGTTTCAGAAAAAGTACCAAGAAGACGGGAAGAGGAAGGCGTCCGTGTCGCTGTACTCCCAGCTGCCAGACACGCCGGAGATCCAACACGCCCTGGAGGTTTCCCAGCTGCAGAGCGACGTACGCAAACACACCGGGCCTCGGGCCGGTCCTGGTCCGGCCGAGCCGGTCCCGGTCCAACTGGTCCGGTCCTGGTCCAGCCGAGCCGGTCCTGGTCCGACTGGGCCATGGTCTGGTCCTGGTCCGGCCGGGCCTCGGTCCGGTCCTGGTCCAGATCCAAAAACATGTCTTCATTTAACCGTTACCATCCTCCATCCTTCCTCACAGATCAGCTGCAGGATTCAGTTTCTGCTCTGAAGTTTTCGTCTCGTTTCGTCTCCAGGTGAATTATCGCTCCAAGCTGCTGGGAAGAGGAGCTGCTTCCTCCCTGTACTCCCAGCTGCCCGACACCACAGAGATCCAGTTCGCCCGGGAGATGACGGAGCTGCACAGCGAGGTACCACACACACACACACACGCACACACAAACACACACACACACACACACACACACACAGCAGGACATCTGGAAAAAGTCCTGATTTATTAAATATTACTCATTTTTATACATTTTTCCACTCCGCCTCCAGAGTTCCTGGTATCTTTTAAACCAGCAGTTCTTCAGGATTTCTGATGTTTCCTTTAAACGTTTTCTTCTTTCTAACTCTTGAAAAATAATATTATTTAATAAACTCCAACTGCTTGAATTCAAAATGTAATAAAATGAGATCAGGACCTTCAGCAACATGAACTCAATGTTTAGGAGTTTCAAGGTTCAAATCTTAATCAGAAGTTTAAAATGAAATCAGATGTTTTATTTCAATCAACACATCTAAATAAATCAGCATGAATCTTCCTTCTGGCCTATTTAAAGTAATTTCTTTTCCTCTCAGAGTAAATACAAGGAGGGCGGCAGGAAGAGCCTGTCTCAGAGTTTCTACTCTCAGCTGCCAGAAACGGCAGAGACTCAGTTTGCTAAAAGTGTTTCTGATCTGCAGAGCCAGGTGAGACGAAGGTGTCAGAGAAAAGCTGCAGCTGTTCTGGAACATCTGAACATTCAAACCGTTTGATTTCAGACCAGATACAAGGAATCCGGGAGGAAAGGCGGGAGCTCCAGTCTGTACTCTCTGCTGCCGGAGACGATAGAAACGGTTCGAGCCAAAGAGGTTTCTGAGCTCTGCAGCGAGGTAAAACACCGCTGACGATCCCACTGAACCCAGTGAAACCAGAGAGATTATCCACAAATATGAGACTGGAAACAAGTTACTGTCTCTTTAAGCCTGCTGTTTGTATCAGACGTTCTGCTCTCTGGGTTCGATCTGCAGCTGAAGTATAAAGAAGACGGCAGGAAGGATGCGAGCGTCAGCCTGTACGCCGTCCTGCCGGAAACCATGGAAACGCAGCGAGCGAAGGAGGCGTCCAGCCTGCAGAGCCAGGTCCGCCGCCGAGCGTCGGCCCGATTCTGAAACACCAGGCTGTCACTTTAGATGTTTACACTGAATTTATAATAATCTGATAACTTTGAGCTATTTATGGGATTCCTCAAGGCTCTGTCCTGAGGCCATTTCTAGTTTTCTTTAAAAATATTTCCAACTGTAATGTTTGTTTAAAGACATGGGTTGTTTTTGATATTTTCTCCATTTTAAGCTTAAATAAATATACATTAATATTCTTCAACCAGACAATCAGAGTGAGAGCAGATTCCTCCTGAGCTGATCTTCCAGTTTCTAAATGTAAAATGTATTTCATGTTTTATGTCTCTGTGGTTTGATGCGTCGTCGTCTCCTGCAGGTGAAATATAAAGAAGGTGTGAAGGAGATCCAGAGCAGTTTGTACCATCAGATGCCTGAAACTACGGAAACCCAGATGGCCAAACATCTGTCAGAGCTGCAGAGTGACGTAGGAACAGAAACCTTCATAGAGAACAGAAAGTTTTACATTCAGTTCTGGAAAAATACACAGAATGCTTTAATAACTAACCATTCAGAAAAATATGATGTTAATCTTTGTGAACTTTTCTGCAGAAATCCTGAAAAAAAACAGATAATAATGAGCCGATAAAATAAAAACAGACTGGAGGATCTCAGTAAATGAATTAAATGTATTTCTGTTGTTCAGATGAAATATAGAGAAGCAGGAAAGAAGCAGATCAGCAGCTGCCTTTACTCTCTGCTGCCTGCGACTCTGGAGACGCAACACGCTAAAGAGACGGCCGAGCAGCTGAGCCAGGTCAGAGCAGAACACCCAGAGTAATCAGAGTAACACCTGCTAGTTACAGTTACCCAGAGTAATCAGAGTAACACCTGCTAGTTACAGTTACCCAGAGTAATCAGAGTAACACCTGCTAGTTACAGTTACCCAGAGTAATCAGAGTAACACCTGCTAGTTACAGTTACTCAGAGTAATCAGAGTAACACCTGCTAGTTACAGTTACTCAGAGTAATCAGAGTAACACCTGCTAGTTACAGATACTCAGAGTAATCAGAGTAATATGTTTATGTGAAATCTGAGCAGCTGAAGTACCAGGAGAGCAGCAGGAAGGAAATGTCCAGCAGCCATTATGCCACCATGCCGGAGACGTCAGAGACCAGCTTCGCCAGAGAGATGAGCGACCTGCAGAGTGAGGTAAGCAGCGTCATGTGACCCGATCAGATCCAGTCAGATCCACCATGTTGACCTGAAACTCGTCCTCAACAGGAAGGCCTTTAACCTTTAACCTCCAGCCTTCCTGTTAGACCCTTCAGCTCACATTTGGTTTAATGAGAAAATGAATAAACCTTCTATGGAATAATGACAGTGTCATTCTTCTGAGTGCTGTAGCTAATGTTTGATGTGCTAATACTGTTAGCATTACCATTATGAATTATTACATTCCTGCTTTATTTAGATTCCAGGACAGTTTCAGTTTTTAACATGCAGTCAAAACCAAACAGTTTCTTATTTTTTATCAGCTGAACATGTCGTAATTTGATCTACATCCTCCATCCTCTGCTGTTCCTGAAGCAGAGTGAAGCTGAAGCTGAGCTGCAGCGTCTCTGATGTTTCTGCTCTGATTAGCATCACAAAGACGATCAAAGAGTCGCAGCTTTTTAATGCCGATGAGGCGATACGCTCAGAGTTAACGAGGTTCTGCTCAGCACCGGCCCGATCCGCCGGGAAAATGTTCTGGAAGAGCAGAGAGGAACGAACAGAAACATGTTCATGTTAGTTATGATAAACTGGATTATTAATCTCCTGCTTTGTGTTGAAGGTTAAATATAAGCAGGACGGGATGAAGAGCGTCGCTCAGAGTCTCTACAGTCGGCTGCCGGAAACGGCTGAGATGAAGTTCGTTAGAGACGTTTCTGAGCTGCAGAGCGAGGTGAGCCAAACCAACCGGGTCGGGCTGCAGAACCAACCGGGTCGGGCTGCAGAACCAACCGGGTCAGGCTGCAGAACCAACCGGGTCGGGCTGCAGAACCAACCGGGTCAGGCTGCAGAACCAACCGGGTCGGGCTGCAGAACCAGGATTGAAATAGATAAACCCAAACTCAATGCAGCTAATCTGAGACATTCAGCCGAAACAGGAAACCAAAAGTTTATCTTGTTTCACAAAACGGATCTGAAAGTTTTATTTATTCTTTGCACATAAAAATATAGATACAGACAAGATAACCACAGAAGTGTGAATATTTTGACTCTTATATTAAATTCAAAGGTTCATAGCTAATCTATATATATTATTAAAGTAAATAAAGTTTAAAAGCTCCTTTTGAATGTTTTGTTTTTTAATTTTTTTGGTCTTTGATTCTGTTGTAGATGAAATACAAGCAGAGCAGGAAGGAAGTGAGTCGCTCGCTGTTTTCCTCGCTGCCTGAGACTCTGGAGACGATTCACGCTAAAGAGGTTTCTGACCTGATCAATGAGGTAACGAACGTTTTACTGAAACATTTCACCTGAAACAACTCATTTATTGTAATAATGTTCTCACTCACACTAAACAGTAAAACATTTTTCTACAAATCTGTATAAACATACCTTAAAGAGTTGCTTTTACTCAAAATAACAAAAATATACATAGTTTTTCATTAATTGCTTTTTTTAGTCAGTGATTTATGGTTAAACGACATAAAACCTGATTGTATCTGTAGTTTAAAGCAGTGGGCTGAGTCCTGAGCCCTGTGGGACACCGTAGTTAATTTAAGGGATGTTTTTTATTTTTCTGTTTGTTTTTCCCTCCAGAGGAAATACAGAGACTCTGTGAAGAAAGATCTGAGCTGCAGCCTCTTCCACCAGCTGCCACAGACGCTGGAGACGCTCCATGCTAAGGACGCCTGTGACCTGCTCAGCGAGGTTCCAGCAGAAATGGCTCCTAAAACCTGAATCTGTTTCCTCTCTGCAGGATGAAGAGCTGAAGCTCATCATCCTCTGTTTTCACTGTTTTCCAGGTCAAATATAAGGAAGACGGTAAGAAGGAGATGAATGTGAATCTGTACTCTGTGATGCCTGAGACCATCGACACGCAACACGCCAGGGAGGCGTCAGAGCTGCAGAGCGACGTACGGGACTTTGACTAGGACAGCAGAGTAACGCTGATCAAACAGCAGAATAAATGGATAAAACAGCAGGAAGTAATAAATAAAACCCAAAACTGATGAAAATAAACATTGTTTTATTCACAGATAATAACTAATATGACTCGTTTTACTGTCACTTATTATATTTTAAATGAAAATGAATTTCATACATTTTCCGTTTGGTGTCAATCAGTTGTGTCTCATAATTACTTTAAGCAAAATATGTTTCCTAATATTTATTTATCTAATTATAATAGTTCTTATTGTCTCTTTGCTAATCAGGAGAGTAATTTTTTGTTTGTTTTATTTGTGAGTAAATGTGGGATTTAATATTTAAAACAGTCAATAGTTTTTGACTAATTGTTTCTGTTTTCCTGTTTTGTGATTCACTCTGAATTATTTTTATATTTCTTGTTTCCTTTTCAGCTTTTAATGTTAAAGAAAAGTAAAACAAAGTTTTAAAGTTTATGAAGGTTTTGTATCGTCGTCTCCTGCAGGTGAAATATAAAGAAGGTGTGAAGGAGATTCACAGCAGTTTGTACCATCAGATGCCTGAAACTACGGAAACCCAGATGGCCAAACATCTGTCAGAGCTGCAGAGTGACGTAGGAACATGACGGCATTTCATTGGTTAAATTGTTTTTTACAGTCTGTAAATATAAAATAATCACATCATATTCTATAAATGACTTTTCCAGAACTTGGTAAAAACGCCTGAAAAGTCATGAAACAGAGCATTAAAATCTGGTTAATGGAGAAATTCTGGTTTAAATTTCCAGACCAAATACAAAGAAGCTGGAAGGAAAGAGATGAGGGACAATCTTTACTGTCAGCTGCAGAACAACATGGAGATCCAGAGAGCGAGAGAAACTGGCGAGCTGCAGAGTGAGGTGATGAAGATGATGAGGATGAGGATTACAATTATTTCACATCTTTATGTAAAGATGTTTTAGCCAGAGTTTTAATCTTCTTTTCATTAATTATTATATATATATATATATATATATATATATTTCTCCTAGTTTATTTTTAATGATGTGAAAATAGAGTTATGTCTCTATGAATGTGTGGCAGGAGCTTCTTCTGTCAGAACTTTATTTATAACTTAAAGATGATGATCAAGTTTGTAGTGATCATAAAGTACAGAACAATATTTACTGCTACATGTGGACTATCTTCAAAAGATGTTCTCCTTTTTTGTTTTAAATAAAGAGAATATTAATTTATGACAAAACAAAGCTAAAGGTACTGAGTGGTAAGCCTTGTGGAACACCACAGCTGAGGAATGATGTGTTTTAGTGTCATTAATGTGATGCTGTCTGCAGTTTTTAACAGTTTTTTATCGTTTAACACGTTTATTTGTTTTAACAGATTAAATATAAAGAAAGTGGGAAGAAGAAAATGTCCGACTCTTTGTACTCGACTCTCCCTGACACTCTGGAAACCAGCTTCGCCAGAGACATGACTGACCTACTGAGTGAGGTAAATGAAATTAAATACATCACAGATTCATGTTTTCTT
Organism: Xiphophorus hellerii; assembly: GCF_003331165.1. Lineage (NCBI taxonomy): Eukaryota > Metazoa > Chordata > Actinopteri > Cyprinodontiformes > Poeciliidae > Xiphophorus > Xiphophorus hellerii. The sequence continues at coordinate 25,035,149 of NC_045692.1, forward strand.
CTGCTTCTCTGGATTATTTGTTGCTGCTGGATTTGCTTGTAGTTTATAGATTCATTTTATTTACAGTAAATAAAACAGATTTATTGGTTGGAAAAATCAATATATTGATTTTCTACCTATTTAAATGTTTCCTTTCATTAACTCTGTAAATCTGATTAATTTGAACTGATTCTCTGACTTGGCCAAATGAAATGTGAAACAGTTTTTGGTTCTGAAGTGGATAAATGAAGCCGCCATTTAATCTGAGATTATTATATTATTATTATTCTGATTATTAGATTATTTTCAGTGTTTTTCATTTTGTTTTCAGAACAAATACAAAGAGGAGGGGAAGAGGAATCTGGCTCAGAGTTTTTACTCTCAGCTTCCAGAAACAGCAGAGACTCAGTTCGCTAAAACCGTCTCTGAGCTGCAGAGTCAGGTAATCAGAGCTTCATCATATAAAACATAAACCGCCTCATGAAGCAGAGAAGTTTTCAGATTAGAGACGTGTTTCAGATGAATCAGTTTAAACGAGGAGAACTGATTCTTTTTGTTCATAATCAGATGAAATATAAGGAATCAGGGAAGAAAGAATGGATGAACTCTCTGTACTCGACTCTACCGGAGACTCTGGAAACGCAGCGCGCTAAGGAGGCGACGCAGCTGCAGAGCCAGGTAACCCGCTCCTCTGTCACACCGCATGAACCAGTCCAACGCTGGGAACGCGACCTCTGACCTCCAACAACCTCTGACCTCCAGCCACTTATAGAACCGCATTTAGCAGGAACCGACAGAAAGAGTCCCGTCTGACTCTTCAGTCAATTTTTATTTCCATCGTTGCTTCGGTTTATTTGTTTGATTTCCATTTATAGAAATTCTGTTCCCAACAGGATTATAATAAGGTTGAGATCTGAACTTTGACTGGACCATTTGCAACATTTGTTTGCTGTTTATGATCATTGATGACCCAGTTAGAGGGAATCAACAGACAGACAGACAGACAGACAGACAGATGGGTTCTGGAGTATTTACTGTACAAACGTCTGTTTTCACTGCAGCCTGATGCGTGTGTGTGTGTGTGTGTGTTGGGGTGCGTGGGGGTGTGTGTGTGTGTGTGTGTGTGTTGCTCCTCCAGCTGACGTACAAACAGAACCAGCCGGTCGGATCCAGTCTCTTCCACCTGATGCCAGAGACCATCGACACGCAGTTTGCCCGGCAGCAGACGGAGATGCTGAGTGAGGTGCCACTTCCTGTCTGCTCACCTCCACTTCCTGTCTTTAAGCTGTGATTCTCTCTGCCCTGATCCTGCTGGTATAAAACATAATGAATGATTCTGATTGGTTTCCTGACCAGGTGAAGTACAAATCAGACGGGATGAAGGACCTGAGCCTCTCGCTGTTCTCTCTGCTTCCTGAGACTCTGGACATGCAGAGAGCCAAAGAGCTGCAGGAGCTGCAGAGCCAGGTGGGAACATCATCATCATCATCACCTTCATCATCATCACCTTCATCATCATCGTTTCCACCCTCACAGCTAACAGCAGCTACACTAAACATCCAAACTGGATATTTCTCAGTTCTGTTTCAGTCTGAAGCGACAGGAGAAAAAGCTAAAGTTTCTCCAGACGGTTCAGAGGAGAATCTGTTGAGCTGAAACTGTTTTTACTCTTCAGGCAAAATACAAAGAGGCCAGTAAGAAGCAGAGTTCATCGTCTCTGTACCACCAACTGCCTGAAACTCTGGAGACGCAACACGCCAAGGAGGCGACGCGGCTGCAGAGCCAGGTACAACGAGACGCTGCAGTTCCTGCTGATAACGTCGGGTTTTCTAGAACAACTTGGATTAAATCAATGAAAGGGTCTGATGATCTCTGCTATGTTGGCTAACTTTGTCTCTTTTAGCTGCTTTATAAAGAAGGAGTGAAGAAGGAGCTGCAGCGTCCGGTTTACCACCAGCTTCCTGAAACCCTGGAGACGCAGTTGGCCTGCGAGGTCGGCCACATGCAGAGCCAAGTAGGAGCAAACGGAGAGGGGCGGAGCTTAAAGTCACCTGATTACTGACAAACTGACATCCAGCAGGAACCAGGAAGAGTTCAAAATGGATCCTAGATGGAAAATACCTAGAATAAATGTTTTAAAATCTATATTAACCTTTAATTTGTGGTAAAAATCTGAATCTGTTCAGAAACAACAAAATATTAAACACCAAATAAACCTTAATATGCTTTTATACACGCAGTGGAAACTGTCTAAGATTATATAGATCAGCAAATGTAGCTTCTGATTTTATAGTTCTATTTGCTGTTGCACTTTTATTGATCCAAACTGGTCAAAATGATCTGCTCTTCATAAAATAATGGAATATTTATTCAGTATTTTGATTGTTTCTGACCAAAAAACAAACAAAATTTATTCCAGAAGTTATTCAGTTGAAAGGTTTAGTTTCTTTAATGGGAATGAAATTAAAATAAGAAACAATAATGAGCCAGAAAACGTGATGGAGAAGATTAATAATAATCATAATAATCATGTTCCTCTGACTGCAGCACAGATACACAGCGGAGGGGAAGCAGCTTCTCTCTCAGAGTTTTTTCTCTCAGCTGCCAGAAACCAGAGACATCAGGTTGGCTAAAGCCGCCGCTGAGCTGCAGAGCCAGGTGAGAGCAGAAACTTCTGGATCCTTAGGAACCAGTCCGTCCTCTTCATCACAGCCTGAGCTCTGTGATGAAGAGCTGAGGCTGTGATGAAGAGCTGAGGCTGTGATGAAGAGCTGAGGCTGTGATGAAGAGCTGAGGCTGTGATGAAGAGCAGACGCTGCTGCAGGTTCAGACGGTTAAACTCTGTTTTCAGAACAAATACAAAACGTCCGGTCAGCAGCAGGACGGCAGCAGCTTCTTCTCTGTGATGCCAGAAACTCTGGAGACCCGACATGCCAAGCAGGTTTCTGAGATGCAGAGCCAGGTACACACACACACCTACACACGCACACACACACACACACACTAACCCAACACTCATATCTTAGCCTACAGGAAGCTGGAGAACCCAGAGAGAACCTTCATGTTCTGGTTTTAGTCATTTGTTGCTGATTTTGTCTCATTATGATTTATTATTTTTATCAGCTTCCATAATGAGATGTTTAATTTTAAACATTAAACTGTGATGCTGTGTGAACCAGCCTGCAGGCTCCTGACTTTCCTGCTGTTTCTTACCGGCTGCTTGTCGTCTGTCAGCTGAAGTACAAGTCGGACCTGAAGCTCCAGTCCAGTTTGTTCTCCAGCCTTCCTCAGACGCTGCAGACCCAACGGGCCAAAGAGGTGACCGACCTGCAGAGCCAGGTGAGCAGCTGGTCGCTCTGCAGGTAGAACAGCAGAACGTGAAAATAGAAAGATAATAATATTATCTGATATGATGAAATGACATCATCATGTTTTAAAACTTCAGTTCAGATCAATTTATCACCAACAACCTCAAACTGATTCCTCTCATCATTCCAACTTTTACTTTTTTATCATGTTGTAGCTAAAGACATTTATATATTTATTATTATAACCAGAATAAATAAATATGATAAAAGTGTAAGGAAGCAGCTAGCATGAGGCAGAAGAAACTACGATCACAACTCAGGATAAATTCATAAAATGATGGATTATGTTGTGATGTCAGAGAAATGTTTAGAATCCAGGAAACATTAAGACTCAGCAAACCGGCACCTTATGGAGAGATTTAAAAGTTATTTACTCTAAACTATCAGTTCATTATCATAAATATAAACTTGGCAGCATTCAGGTAAATACTGGACTTTCTGTTCTGGTTCTGAAACAGATTCCTTCCATCAATCCACCAGAATAACTTTATTTATTTTAGCTCAGTGATTCTCCTCATAATCGGCTGTCGTGGTTTAACCAGGCTTTACTTCTTCTGCATTAAAATAAATGTTATTCTGCTTTTTATGATACCTGGAGTTTTTCACAACATGTCATTTTTCCTTAAATCTCAGGTTTGATGATTTATTTAATGCTGGAGACATTTATTAGCTGTGTTGCTGCTGCAGGTGAAGTATAAGCAGGGCCGTCAGAAGGACTCGTCGTCTCTGTACCAGCTGCTCAGTGAGACGCCGGAGACGCTGCGGTCCCGGCAGCTGACGGAGGTCCAGAGCCAGGTGCGGCTTGGCTCTCTGAAACCTGCTGCTGCTCTCTGCCTCTCTGCTCAGCTGCTCCTGTCCTGCAGGTCAAGTACAGGAAGGAGCTGGAGGATCTGCCCTGCACACTGTTCGCTCAGCTGCCTGAAACCCTGCAGACGCAGTTTGTTAAAGAAATGGCCGAGACGCACAGCGAGGTGAAAACCTGCAGCTGACATCAGATAAGATTTAAAAATACATTTAGAGCTTCAAACATGCTGCCGTCTGATTGGTCTGCTGCTGATAAATCTGACCAATGAAGTCAGAGAATGCCCCAGCAGCAGATAGAGGTCAGAGGTCAGGGTGATAAGGAGGCTGACTGGTGTGTCTCTCCTGTTAGGTGAAGTACAAGCAGGCGGCGAAGGATCAGGCGGCGTCATCTCTTTACTCCTCGCTGCCTGAGACCCTGGAGACGCGACACGCTAAAGACGCTGGAGCGCTGCAGAGCCGCGTGAGTTCCTGTCCTTCCTGTTCCTCCGTCTGACTCAACCAGCAGGTAAATGGACTCACTGCGTCGCTCTGGATCTTCGTCCCAACAGAAAAAATACTCAGAAGAAGGAAGGAAGGAGATGAGCTGCCCTCTGTACGCCCAGCTGGCTGAAACGGCAGAAACTCAGTTTGCCAGAGAGGTGACAGAAATCCAGAGTGAGGTACGGTTCAGAACTTCCTCTGCTTCCTCCGGCAGCATGTTGTGGGTCAGAGCATGTTGTTGGTTTAGTTTCTGGGTCTGTGTTCTGTTCTGACCCGACCCGTCATTTCTGTCTAATGGGAGAAAATATCATCACCTGCATGGCTTAGTTTACAAACTATCAGCTGCAAAAAGCTCAGTGTGAAAACAAACTGGACCAAAAGAAGGAAATAAGGTTCAGTTTTGGTTCGGATCAAACAAGCGGAGCGTCTGGTGTGAACACAGCCCGGTTCAGAACCCAGGATGATCTGGAGGTTCCGGAACCTCTGGGTTTTCTTTCTGGGTCTGTTGAGGTTTGCTACTTCCTGAACAGTAACGTAGTGACAACATGTAGATAAAAGATTTTCCTGCTTTTGAATCTTCAGAACAAATATAAGGAAGGAGGGAAGAAGATCCAGACGGTCAGCGTTTACTCTCAGCTCCCAGAAACCAACCAAACCCAGTTTGCTAAAAACGTTTCTGAAATCCAGAGTGAGGTGAAACCAAACGTTTTCTGAGATCAAACTCCGACCCTGAAATGTGTGCCTGTCTCTTTAAATCCTGCTGTCGGGTTTCAGGTGAAATATAAAGAGTCAGGAAAAAAAGAAACGTCCAGCAGTTTGTACTCGAAGCTTCCTGAGACTCTGGAGACGCAGCATGCTAAAGGCGCTACGCAGCTGCAGAGCCAGGTCCGCACCTTCATCACTCCTCTTCCTCACGCACCTTCATCACTCATCTTCATCGCTCCTCTTCCTCTCGGTTCATGTTTCCAGGTGAAGTACAAGCAGCCGCTCAGCGTCTCTCTGTTCCACCGCCTTCCTGAGACGACGGAGACGCGGCTCGCCAAGGAGCTGAGAGACGTTTACAGCCAGGTAAACCCTCGGCCCGGTCACCGTGGGCGTCGCCATGGAGACGCTGCAGTCAGCTGTGATTGGTTGATTCCCTCAGGTGAAGTACAGAGAGGAGGGGCAGAAGGAGAGGAGCAGGAGCCTTTACTCCCGCCTCCCGGAGACGGAGGAGACGCAGCGGGCCAGAGAGACGGCCCAGATCCAGAGCCAGGTGACGACCCTGAACGCATCACTGAACATCCGTCTGTCTGTCAATCAATCAATCAATCAACCAATCAATCAGTTTACACTCTCTAAGTTTTCATATTTACATCTGGATTTAAAAAGCAAACAGAAATGAATGAATGAAATGTTTTACATTTTGACATAAAAAATGTTCTTCAACATTAATAGTTCATGAATCTTCATAGTTCATTTTATTTTGTTTGTATCCTCACATAAACCTCTTAATAGGTTTACTAAATATATTTATGTTATCTGTCTGTCCTAGTCAAAGTACAGGAAGGACCTGGAGGATCTGCCCAGCTCTCTGTTCTCTCTGCTGCCTGAAACTCTGCAGACGCAGTTTGTTAAAGAAATGAGCGAGACGCACAGCGAGGCGAGAGAGAAATGATTTTATTCATATTTATACTTTATGTTTTATTGTTTCCTTTTACTGTTTCACCATCCAGAGTTTAGTTACAGAAATAACTGGTTTCTCTGTCAATAAGTAGAATTATGCCACATATATTTGTGTTTCATTTCATTAATTTTTCTGGATACTTTATTAATTTTTTGACAGTTTCTGCTCCTTTGACCTCTGCAGGTTAAATACCGGGAGGCCAGCAGGCAGCAGGGCAGCAGCGCTCTGTTCCACCGGCTGCCCGACACGCTGGAGACGCGCCGCGTTAAAGACGTCACTGAGCTGCAGAGCGAGGTGAACACATGAATTATTCACCCCTCCACTTTTCAGCCCTGAATATTTCAGCCTAAAACATCAGAACGGCTCGTTCCCATCATTCCTTATGTTCAGTTGTTCTCTGGTTCCTTTTAAAAACAAAGTTAAACCAGTTTTTTCTCTAAGTGAAGCTGCAGCTGCAGACAAACTTTAATGATGAATCTTTTCATTTCTCTGTTTGTGAGAAGAACCAGAACCAGAACCAGAACCAAACATTTATGCATTAAAATCAGATTCTGGAGCAAAACCAGAAACATAAACAGAGAAACAACCTGAACAAATCAATCTGTTGCTGCTGTAGTTTGATGCATTAACATGTTTTCTTTTCACAAATAATTCTTGAATCATCTGATTTTAATAAAGAATACAGCTGAGCATCAAGCTGCTGTGAATATAAAGTTAAACCCAGTGGTCTGAGGTCAGAACCCTGTGGAACTCCATGTCAGACTGTTTCAGTCTCATTAATGGTTTAAATGGGTCCAGTTCGGTTCCGTTAATTCAGTGTATAGTTAAAGTCCAGATCTGAGCCGTTGAGCTTCTGTTTGTGTTGCAGAATAAATACAAGCAGAGCGGGAAGAAGTTCCTGTCGTCTAGTTTCTACGCTCAGCTGCCACAGACTGCAGAGACGGAGCTCGCCGCCAAGATGGCCGACCTGCTGAGCGAGGTGAAAGGTCACCTCCTGGTTTCTGTTTGCAGGAAAAGGTTCCTGTGACGTCCTGATTCTCTGCATCGTTTCATCTTTTCCTGCAGAACAAATACAAAGAGGACGGCATGCAGAGCCGCTCACACAGCCTCTACTCCCAGCTGCCGGGAACCGCAGAGATCAACTTCGCTAAAACCGTTTCTGAGCTGCAGAGCGAGGTGAGAACAACTCAGACCGGGTCGGAGTCCCACTTCCTGTCTGAACGTTTGACTGATGACGGTTTGTCCAGGTTAAATACAAGGAGGCCAGCAGGAAGGAGGCGGGCAGCTGCCTGTACCACCAGCTGGCTGAAACTCTGGACACTCAGCATGCGAAGGAAGCCACAGAGCTGCAGAGTGAGGTACGGCGCTGAGAGAGGACTGGTCCAAAACCAGTCCAAACCGGTCCAAACCGGTCCGAAACCAGCCCAACCGGTCCGAAACCAGTCCAAACCGGTCCGAAACCGGTCCAAACCGGTCCGAAACCAGTCCAATCGGTCCGAAACCAGTCCAATCGGTCCGAAACCGGTCCAAACCGGTCCCAAACCAGTCCAACCGGTCCCAAACCAGTCCAACTGGTCCAAAACCAGTCCAAACCGGTCCGAAACCAGTCCAACCGGTCCCAAACCGGTCCAAACCGATCCGAAACCAGTCCAATCGGTCCGAAACCAGTCCAACCGGTCCCAAACCAGTCCAACCGGTCCGAAACCAGTCCAACCGATCCCAAACCAGTCCAACCGGTCCGAAACCAGTCCAACTGGTCCAAAACCAGTCCAACTGGCCCGAGACCAGCCCACCCGGTCTGAAACCAGCTGAACCTCATGAGGTTCTGATCTGCAACCAAACTCCACTTCCTCCTGGATTCACTGTCATCCACCTGAAAACTTTTATACAACTCTGGACTGGACTGTTCAGGTCCAGAGGTCATAAATCCTTCAGTCCCTGAAATTATGTCAACTTGATCAGGAGAAAAGGTCAAAGGTCGTTATTTCCCCTCTGATCCAAACTGCAGCTCATCTGAATCCAGATCCAATGAGGCGTAACATTTTTTAGCTAATAACTTGCTGTTAGAGCTGCTGTTTCTGGACCGGACCAGTGACGGTACCAAAACAGATTCCTGCTCTGGTACCGTCACAGATTAATTCACAGGAACCAACTCAGTCAGTCAGTCAGGCAGCAAACCCAAAGTTTGAAATAACAAAACATTGAGAATGAAGGGATTTATATATATATATATATTAAACTGACTTGTATCAAACTTTGAGCTGTTTTCCGTCTGCAGGTGAAATACAGAGAAGGTAAGAAGGACCTGAGCTCCAGCCTGTTCTCTCTGCTGCCGGAGACGGATGAGATGAAGTTCGCCAAAGTCGTGACGGAGCTGCAGAGCGAGGTGGGATGAGTGCAGCTCAGAGTAAAAAATGTTAAAACTTCTTTAATAATCAGTATCATTTTATGTTTTGCTGCAGAATAAATACAAGCAGAAAGGCAGGCAGGAGATCAGCAGCACCGTTTTCCACCAAATGCCTGAAACCAGAGAGACGGAGTTTGTCAAGCAGATCTCAGAAATACACAGTGAAGTAAGACAGTCTGACACTTTAATGTGTTTTCATTCACAGAATGTAGTAACAGTTTATTTATTTCTATGTATTATTTGTGTTTCTGTCGTTGTCAGTATAAGAAGGACCTGCAGGATCTGCCCAGCTCTCTGTTCGCTCTGCTGCCTGAAACTCTGCAGACTCAGTTTGTTAGAGAAATGAAGGAGACGCACAGCGAGGCGAGTTCACATCCAGGAAACATCTGTTTTATTACGACCAAGAAAAAACATTTACATCATATTACAGGAAAACCTGGTCATCTGTCTGAGAGACAGTGTTTTTATAAAATACGATTTCATTATTCATTCTGATTATGTTGGTTAGGAAATATAATTACAGAGTGTACTACAGAAAGTTTTAAATGTTCTTCTGTAACCTAAAGCAAGGTAACCGCAGCAACTTCTGTTCATGAAATATAAACCTGTCAGGTGTAATTTTAGGTTTTTGTTTTTCAGAATAAGTACAAGGAGGCCAGTAGAAAGGATCTGGTTCAGTCTCTGTACTCTCAGCTTCCTGAAACCAAAGAAACTCAACATGCCAAGCAGCAAACTCAGCTGTGCAGCGACGTACGTCCAGCAGTTTCACCGGCTTCCTTCACGGCTTAACGTCTCTTATTCCAACGAGGAGAAATTAAAATCTGCTGCTCTGGACAGAACCGGTTCAGGTCAGTTCGTTTTCCAGGAGCTTTTCTGGTCTTATTGTTGGTTTGTTGCAGAAAGCGTACAGGGAGGAGGGGAAGAAGGAAGCGGGTCGCTGTCTGTACGCCCAGATGCCCCAAACCATCGAAACCGTCTTCGCCAAGGAGGTGACCAAGGCGCTGAGTGACGTAAGAAACAATAAATGTTTATGAGTTAAAGTCTTGATTGAAGCAGGATTCACTTTGATAAACGTCCTGTTCTCTGTTGGGTTGGTTATTATTATTATTATTATTATTATTATTATTATTATTAACGAATCCACTCACATCTAAAACCTGAACCTTTTCCTAATTAAACATGAACTCCTCCCTCCTCCACCTCCACGCCTCGTTAGCGCCACCCGGGGGAAAAGCATCACCTGACAGGAACCGAGTTCACAGAGATCTGGAGTCTGTGGTAAAACGTGAGGATGCTGGAGCAGATGGAGGGATTTTATTGCCCCGCTGCCCCCGGTGGGGTGTGATGGGAGCTCTGCTGTTGTTTTATCTGCAGACGTGTGAAAACAGCAGCTGCTGCTGCCTGGAGGCTCAGATGTGACCTACTGACCCCAAACCAGAAACTCGGCACAGCGGCTTCAGATGAGGAATAATAGCTTTTATTTTTACTGAAAAAGACATTAAATCATTTATTTAAAATGTAGAAAATTCAGCCTTTAATTAATGTTTGGAGAGACGAAGAAAATCACATTTTTAAAATAAATAAACAAATGGCGTCTCTAGAATCTATAGGAAATAAAACTATATTTGTTGATTTATAAATTGATCAGTTTAAAAGATTTTAAGTGATAATTTATGACTTCCTGTGACATTTTATTTATCAGAGTTTTCAAAATGGGAAAGGCATGAGAACATCTCATTCAACTAATAATAATAATAATAATTGTCTCATGAAAACTCTTCGCTGTCTTCGGCTGCTCTGATTGGCTCCAGGTGATTTCTCAGGTGAATCATCTTAACTCTGATCTGAGCTGCAGCTCCACACATCATGACCCCCGTTTGGCTGCTGTGGGTGAACTGGGTGAACTGGGTGAACTGGGACGGAGGCCTGATGCTTTACTGGTTTCAGGTCGCCTGACTGAGCGATGCCTCACCAACTGGAGCGTGACATCAGAGCCTCTGTCTGCGTCTGCAGGCGGTTAAACTGTGTCACCAGAAACCAGCCAATCACAGGCTGCGTCTCATTCTGCAGAAATCCTACAAGGAGAAGTTCAACCGTGAGAAGGGGAGGAGCGACTACAGCGGCATGAAGACGCTGCCGGAGGTGGAGCACGCCATGGAGGTCGCCAAGAAGCAGAGCCATGTAAACACGCCGTTTCCACGGCAACACAAACACACGCTATTACAGCCTGGATGATTTTCATACAGATTAGTTTTAATACCTTCTGTCTGTGACTCTGACCTCAGATCAGCTACAGGAAAGGTAGAGAGGAACTCCACCGCTACAACCCGGCGCCAGACCGGCCCGACATCATCAGCGCCGCCAACGCAGCCAAGCTGGCCAGCGACGTGAGTCCGCTGCAGCGTCCCATCATGCTCTGCACTCGTTTCCATGACAACAGCCGTGTTAGCGGCCGTCCTCTGAGGGTGAAGATTAATTATAGAAGACGCTGCAGACGAACTCGTGTCGACTTTAAACGAGTCCAGGAATGTTTTACAGGACAGATGTGAGCTCAGCTGCTTTAACTCAGGATTTGTTTGAGCCATCAGTCCAGCTGCAGGCCGGAGCTCAGGTGTTCAGGTGTTCAGGTGTTCAGGAGTTCAGGTATTCAGGTGTTCAGGAGTTCAGGTATTCAGGTGTTCAGGTGTTCAGGAGCTCAGGAGTTCAGGAGTTCAGGTGTTCAGGTGTTCAGGAGCTCAGGAGTTCAGGTATTCAGGTGTTCAGGTGTTCAGGAGCTCAGGAGTTCAGGAGTTCAGGTGTTCAGGTGTTCAGGAGCTCAGGAGTTCAGGTATTCAGGTGTTCAGGTGTTCAGGAGCTCAGGAGTTCAGGTGTTCAGGTGTTCAGGTGTTCAGGTATTCAGGAGTTCAGGTGTTCAGGTACCTGACAGGTGAAGCTGACAGAGTTTAACCGACTGCAGAGAACAAGAGAGAAAACAGATTCTTCTGTTGTTGAATTTATTTATGAATTTATTTATGTTTTATGTATATATTCTCCTTTCCAAGCAGTCAGACTTAAACTCATCAATATCAGATATCAATCATCTGATATTGATCATCTGATATTGATCATCTGAAATCAATCATCTGATCTTGATCCCACTGGAAATCAAATAAAATCAGTTCAAATCAGCCGCAGTCTGAAGGAGACCCTCAGGAATCCTGTAGAAAGATTAAAACAGAGTCTGGCTGCCTGGAGGGAACCGGACCAGAGTCGGAACCGGATCAGAACCTTCTGTGATCCACAGGTTGCCTATAAGCGCAGCGCCAAGCAGCCGGCCTACAGCGATGAATCCGTCCTGGACAGAACCGACATCCTGCAGGCCAAGCAGGCCTCCAGGCTGGCCAGCCAGGTAACACACAGCTGCCCTACACCGGACCAGCCGCACCTGCAGGGGGCGCTCACCTCTCTGTCCTGCAGGTGAAGTACAAGGAGAGCTTCGAGCGGCATTTAAAGGGCCAGCGTCCGCGCTACAACCCCATGGACTGCGTCTCCTTCAGACACACGCAGGCTGCAGCTGCTCTGGCCAGTCAGGTGGGGGCGCCATGTCTCACTGCTGAGCTGTGAGTTTTCATTACATAGTGGACCCTCAGTGTTCACAGGGGGTCAGAGGTCACAGCTGTTCAGTTGCTTTAATCAGCCTGTCTGCCTAGTCAAAGTCCAGTTCGGTTGGTGAGGTGTGAATGCTAAACTAACTCTGGTCCTCCAAACCTCAGTCTGGGTTTGGTTGAAGTGAACTCTGGTTCGGTTTGAATGTGAACGCCAAGCAGACCGGAAACCGCTCCACAAGCAGGAAGTGGACTACAGCGCAGGGCATTCTGGGTAAATACAACCAAAACAAACAAACGTGGTTTTTAGCCAAAGACTAAAGAGAAATCCTCCAACCGCTAAAATCTGATGCCTCCATTTTAGTTTCCAATTTGTGAACAAGGAAGTTGCTCTCAGTGTCTTCAGAGGTTTTTGTGTCGTTCAGCGCCCCTGCAGGCCAGGAGGGGAACAAGTTGCTTAAAGGGTTTGGCCAATCAGTGCCAAGCTTTCCAAACATCAGCCAATAGCGTGTTGAGTATTTAAGTTTCTCAAAATGCATTTATTTTAAATATTTTAAAATTCCCCACAGAAAACATCTGAAAATAGACGAGAGTCAGATTAGAAACTGAACATGATGGATCTTCACTTCCAGAGTCAGTCGCTGTGTTTTTATGACAGGAAGTGGATCCCTACAATAGATCCCTATGGTAGATCCCTACGGTAGATCCCTCTGATCCCTCTGGTTTTTCCTCCAGACTCTTCCTCTGCAGATCACCTCCGTTTTCTCTGCAGCCTCAGAGATAAACAAGCGCAGCAGGAACAGGCTGTGTCTGCTGGTTTTGTTCTCTCTCTGAGATCCAGTCTGTTGAGTGGGCGTAACCATGGCAACCCCTTTCTAAAGCGAACAGAGAGGAGCTGAGCGATGAAAAGTGGGAGGAGGTGAAGAGGTTACAGGCAGACACAAACGAGACGACTGAAAACTGTTGGAGCTGACCTCTGACCCCAGATCGGCTCCTGATCTGATAACTGGGCTGAACGTCGATGTAAACGTGTCTCACTGCGATGAGACGCTACACACACACACACACACACACACACACAGAGACGCTACACACACACACACCGACACACAGTGATGCTCCCCACACGGTTCCTCAGCCCGGTTCTGGCGCCCACGCTGCGTTACGTAACAACTCGTTGTTGTGTTCAGGAGCTGCAGAAGCTTTTCAGTAAATCTGAAAGGACACCAGCAGATTGTTTACTGGTTTACTGGTTTCAGCAGGTTGGCACCAGTTGGAGCCGCCGGGACAGAAAAACCTTTACAGAAATGAAAGTTTGTCTCCTGGAGATTCAGGACATCAAACCATATTATTGGTTCAATAATAACCATTTACTGGTTTAAACATTTTTGATAACTTTAGAGGAGAAAGTATGTTTATCTTTAAAAATCTGGATTCTGAAGGTGGATCTCCCTGAAACGTTTTGCTTCCCTGCTGGAGGTTCTGGATGATGAGCTAAACCTTCACATTTCTCAGTTCATCATCATCATGATTTTAAAACCAGTGAAGCTTCTGGAGTCTGAATTAATAAAATATCTGGACAAAACAAAACCAGTTCATTCTGAGTTATTATCCAGAACTTTTTCACAAAATTCACTGGATCCTTTTCTGGAATCTTCCTGCAACTTTCACAGAAACTACTGAGTATTTCTAAAATCTAAAAGTTTTCCAGAACTTTCCAGGCGCTTTGTTACTCACCTGGAAATCACCTGAATTTTCCCAAAATGTACTGATTAATTTTCTGAACTTACTGGTTACATTAAGTCACCAGTAAAACTTTTAAAGTCCCAGTTTGGTCAGATTGTAAAATGAAAATATAAAACTTTTTACATTTTCTCAAAGTAAGTCCTGCGTAACAATGAATGAGTTTTTGTTTTCAGATTCTCCTGAACGCATCTTGGTGTTTGTCGTTCTTTGCTTCAAACCTTCAGCTGTAATCTGTCCTTTCTGCTCCAGGTCAAGTATAAAACCAACCAGAACCAGAGGCCTGAAGGCTCGTTGGACCTGCCCAACCTGCTGCAGCTGGAGCACGTCCTGCATGCCAGCAAGCTGCAGAGCAACGTAGAGAAACTCACGTTTATTGATTCATTGATTTCATATCAGAGGCGTTTAGAGCTGATTAACTTCCTGTTTCTGTCCTCAGCTGGAGTACAAGAAGAAGTACGAGCAAACCAAGGCCCACTACCACATCGCCGTGGATACGGCGGAGCAGCAGCACCACCGGGAGAACGCCGTGCTGCACAGCCAGGTCCCAGTCACACTGAGCCAAACTGGTTTTCATGGGTTTACTGGTTTTTAACATGTTGCTGTTTTTAGGTGAAGTACAAGGAGGAGTATGAGAAGAACAAAGGACGCTCTCTGATGGAGTTTGGAGAAACTCAGAGCTATAAAGTCTCTAAAGAGGCTCAGAAGATGCAGAGCGAGGTAACATCACCTCCTAGTGGTCAAACAGCAGAATGCAGCCAACTGAGTTTTACAGTTTTAAATCCAAGATTTAAATGTTTGGAGGAACTAAAGAAGAAACAGCTGAGAGACGGATTCAGGAATGTTTTGTGTTTCAGAGGGAATCAGGAATGTTTTGTGTTTCAGAGGGAATCAGGAATGTTTTGTGTTTCAGAGGGAATCAGGAATGTTTTATGTTTCAGAGGGAATACCGCAGGGACTTTGAGGAGCAGGTGAAGGGGAAAGCTCTGCTGGAAGCGGATCAGACTCCAGGATTCCTGACGGCCCGGAACGCCAGCAGCCTGCTGAGCGAGGTACCGAACATCCCGGCTGGAGAAATATCTGTTCACAGCTTCCTTCACCTCTACGGGAATCAGCTGGAATCAAACTGAAAATGTTTTTATTTAATCTGAGGATCTTCAGAGGCCTGAGAATATAAATGTTCTAAATGTTGATGCGTCACATGGACCAACATGGCTGTTCTTATACTGCCCCCTACTGGCTCAAGATGTGCAACGATTTAAAAAATGTTAAATTATAATGGAGAGGATAAGAAAAGTAAAATAAATCCATGAGGAACTGCTGCACTAACTGAGGAAATATTAAGTTAAATGTGTTTAGCATTATATTTTCTTTAAAAGTAAATCATTTATTTTTTAAAACAAATGTAACATTTATTCTTTAGATTTTATTTTTGCAGGTGATTCATATGGAGAGATATTAATTTATTAGTGGAAATGTTTTAACAAATAATTGTTTAAGTAACGTTTAAAGGAAACAGGAAGTCAAATGTTTGTAAATTTTGTTAAAAATAATCATTTCAAATTATTTAATTAATATATTTATTTCATTTTAAGTCGTTAAACTTTCATATCCAGTTTTATAAAATTCACTTCCATATTCAGCAAAAATCCGACCAAATTTATCCCAATTTAATCCGCCGTTCAGATTTAAAGTGAAAATGAGTTGATCAGATTCCAGTTAAACTCTTAATCAAATGAAAATGATGAAACTTTTTATTTCTCTGATCTGGACCTGAACTCTAACCAGGACTCGTTTTGCAGAAGGAGTACAGGAAGGACCTGGAGCAGGAAGTGAAGGGGCGGGGCTTATCTGGGCTCGGCCTGGAGGAAACGCCTGAGCTTCTGAGGGTGAAGAAAGCCGGTCAGATTCTGAACCAGGTGAGACCGACCGGAACCAAAACCAGGAAATAAAACGGTGTGAGTCTGAGTGCGGGGTCGTTGTCTGCAGAAGGAATACCGGCGGGATCTGGAGACGGAGATCATGGGGAAAGGGATGGAGCTGAGCGCCGACGTCCTGGAGATCCAGAGAGCCACCAGGGCCTCGCAGATCCAGAGCCAGGTACCGGATCACCAGGAGCTGATGGGACTACAGAGGTCTATGTAAAACACGACACCAGCTTATAAAGATAAAATGAACCAAAGTATTAAATATTAAACTGGAAATCTGGACGATTTTCATGGCTACCAGCTTTAAATGTTCATAGTTTTATTTCAGGGCATCGTTCACACAGATACAGGACAGCTCTGGCTTTTTAAACTCAGTTAGGCTGCAATCCAAAGCAACCCACACCGAATAAATGCAAGAAGAATCACATAAAAACACCAACATGGAAAACAATCATGTTTTAAAGTAAAATCTGTGAAATCAGGTTTAAGTTTCTCCTGATGTTTGGAGGTTTTCTGTGTTGTTTTCTCTTCTGTTAGAGTTTATTAAATATTATTCAATCAGCCAATCAGGGACAGCCACCACCAGACATTATTTACAGTAAAGTTCGTAACATATGCCACCTAGTGTTCAAACAGCGTAACAACAGGTAACTGACAGAATATTAGGATTTATTCATCTCTAAATCCCAAGAACTTAAAAACCAAATGAATTAAAAACTCAAACAGAAACTTAACAGTTGGTTTTTAATCAGCTTTATCTCCCGTTCTGACCTGATGTGAAGCAGAGCTGAGATTTGTGTGACGCGGCTGCAGATCATCATATTTCATCATAACTGTGTTGATGTTCTGCAGATCATCATATTTTATCATAACTGTGTTGATGTTCTGCAGATCATCATATTTTATCAGAACTGTGTTGATGTTCTGCAGATTTCGTACAAACAGACGGAGCAGCTGAGGGAAAACTCGTACGGGACGGTGACCGACACGCCGGAGCTGCTGCACGCCTCCTACCTCAAAGACGTCTACAGTCAGGTCGGCTTCAGACAAGCACTTCCTTCTGCTCCCTGTAGGGGGCGCCACGTTCCTGTCTGTCCCGGCCCCCAAAGATCCAAACGTCTGCATCTCACTAAAACTCTACATAACAATCATTTCACCGCCTGGAGGAACTTTACAAAATAATACTAATGATGTTAAATAAAACGGCTCCATTCTGTGTGTTTCTGTAGAAGAAGTATAAAGACGAGGCGGAGCAGCTGAAGGGTCGGTACCACCTGGTGTCAGAAACCCCGGAGATGGAGCGGGTCCGAGCCAACCAGAAACACATCAGCTCTGTAAGAACCAGAACCTGACGGCTCCACGCATCACTTCCTGTCCTCTGACCGACTCTCTGTCGCCACCTAGCTGCAGTACTGCTGGGACGCCAAGCTGATGAGAGGCCTGACGGCGTCGGCCGCCGAGACGCCAGAGATCGTCCTGGCCAGAGAGAACGCCAAGAAGATCAGCGACGTACGCACACACACACACACACACACACACCCCCCCGCCCCTACACACACACACACCCCCAGACCCCCACCCCTACACACACACACACACACACACCCAGCGCGCTTAGAGCTGCAGATTTTCTATTCTGTCCACAAAACACAAGCAAAACAAAATGACTGTAAAAAGTGACAATAGAGCCAAATTATTTCAAATGAACCAAAACTTTAAACTGATAATTTTTATAATAAAACTGTTATTTATCAGATTTGTAATATTTTTAGGTCTTTTAATGAGTTAATTTCAGCTGATATTTCTCTATTTTTATGGATGTTTCTGGTTTTTTTATTTTTCCTGATGAATCTTTATTTGTTTTCTCTCATCTGGTTAAAGTTCTTTATTTTTAAACATTTATTATTTTTCAATCATAAATCAACTGAAACCTTAAAAATCCAAAATGTTTTCAGGATGTTTGGTCCAGATCAGGTAATCAGGAATGGGTCAGAACCTTTTAGTGAACTCGGTGTGTGTGCAGCGGCTGGGTGACCTCTGGTTCTGTTCAGGTCCAGTACAGAGAGGAGGTGGGTCATGGTACTCCTGTCAAGGACACGCCTGAGATGGAGCGAGTCCGACGGAACCAGGAGAACATCAGCTCAGTGAGTAGGAGGTTCTGCTGGTTCTGGTAGAACCGCAGAGATCCAATCAGATGATCTGATTGGAGAAAAATGTTCTGAACCTCATCGTCGTCCAGGTGAAGTACAGGCAGAGCACCAAGGCCTGCAGCGTGGGAGTGACTCCAGAACTGGAGCGGGTCAAACAGAACCAGCAGAACATCAGCTCGGCAAGACACACACACACTCTGCCTCCATTACGTATCCGTCCGTTCTAACCAGAACCTTTAGATCTGGTAACAGGAAGGTAAAGTCAGGCGCCATGTTGGTTCTCTGATTCCTTCCTGTTTACTGGCCAGCGGTTTGATTCCCATCACAGGAAGCTGGTTGACCTCTGACCTATAAACCTGTTTGTTCCTCGGTAACCTGTGTGTCTGAACAGGTCCGGTACCAGCGCGGCCTGCAGGAGCTGAGGGGGCGGAGCTGCAGCGAGCTGGACACGCCCGAGTACCGGCGGGTCAGGCGGACCCAGGACTCGGTCTCCATGGTAGCGGCACGGTTGCCGTGGCAACCTGAGTGGCCTGGCACAGAGTGTGGGGCCGCTGCACGGACACTAACCCCCACCTGCAGGGAACGAGGTCGCCATAGTAACGGAAACACACAGAGGAGTGTTTTCATTTCTAACAGCTGGTGTTTGGGTTTTATCTGCTCACTGACCAAACGCACCTGAGCTGCCTGTGTGTGTGTGGGTGTGTGTGGGTGTGTGTGTGTGTGTGTGTGTGTTGGTGTGTGTGTGTGTTCCCTCCTCATCCTCTTCCGGTCACCAGCGTCTCTCCTTTTGCTCCTCCAGGCTAAGTACCATGAGGACTTTGAGCGGACCCGCGGTCGGGGCTTCACGCCGGGATTGGACGATCCCAGCATGGAGCGCTACCAGAGAGCCAATCAAATGATGGGGGAGGCGGCCTACGCCAAGGGGATCCACCCCCAGGCGGTGGAGATGGACCGGCGGCCCGGAGGCATCATCGTAGGTCAGTGAAGGCAACGCAGGAACGAGACGCTGAGTTTGAAGAACAAATTCAGACGAATCCTCTATTTTAACTCTGTTCAGGGACATTTCTGTTGGTGGACAAATGAAAAGTAGCAGCAGACAAACACACATGAAAACAGGCCCTTTAGTTTAACACAGGGGGCCCGAAGTCGGTCCTTGAGGGCCGGCATCCTGCATGTTTTAGTCTCTCTCTGGTGGTACCAACAACCTTTTCAGCATGTCAGTGTTCTGCTTAGGCCTTCTAACGAGGCATCATTTGATCCAGGTGTGTTAAACCTCCCCAGGAGTATCAAGACGAAACAAACGACCAAAACTGTCAGCAGATGGCGCTATTACACTGCAAAAATCACTCAAAAATAAGTTTTTTTCTTTTCTTCCTTTGTTCTTTCTTTCAGGAAATAATCCAGAGACAGAAACATGGAGTTAGTTTGTTATTGTTTGGGATATTTCACCAGCCCTTCTAAACTGGAAACTATAATCTGTTTCTTTTAGTTTCTAGATTGTTTTGCCTCAACAGACAAAAGTTTATTTTTTTAACAGCTTTTCAACACCTAAAAACCATTTCTACATGAACATTTTTCACACTTTATCTTTTTTCTTCCTACCAGTAAAATGTTCCTGTTGCCACTGACTTCATATTGTTCTCCATCCGTCTTCAGATTGAATATTTTTAATATAAAATTGTTTTTCTGTTGAGGTTTCAGGGAGACGTTTTCCTTCTTGGATCCTCTTTACAAATTTTACTCTAAAATCAGATTCTTCTGCTTTCTAAATATTTTATCTGTTTTCAGGATCTTTCAGCACAAACTGGAACATTTTTCTGTTTATTTTGGTTTTATTGCAGTTATAACTCGGACTCAAGCGGTTTATGAATAATGTTTTTCCTCCTGTGAAGACCTGAAGGTGTGGAGGACGGATCCAGGCTCCATCTTTGATTTTGACCCAGTAGAGGACAACATTCAGTCCAAAAGTCTGCGCAGGATGTCGGGTAGATGAGCGAATGTTTCAGAACAACTAAAAACATGTTTATTATTTAGCATGTGGATCTGCTGATTTAACTTTAATTCACCAACACGCCACCTGCTGACTGATCACAATGTTTCAGTTTAAAACACGACTGGATTTAGAAACATCACCGTTAAATCAGCACGACGTTATCTGCATGTTGTTCTGTTTGCTTCATTATAATTATCAAAATGTAAAGTATGTCAATGCCAAATATAGAACAAAACAGAGAATTAAAGAGCCGCAAAAACGTAGAAGATGGAAATAAAATGTCATTATGTGTAAAAATGATCAGAAAAAATTTGTTTATTTAGTACAAAAGAAGAAAATTAAAAACTGGGAAATAGAAATAAGAAAATGGTTAAAACAAGAATCCCAAAATAAATGTTTTGGTTTGAAAAAACTATAATTTACACTTATAATAATCAAACCTTAAGAATAAAATCTTAAAGTTCAGACTGGACTGTTTTGTCAAAGTTAATTTATAGTCTGAGTTTCTTAGATTCAGTTAAAATTCATCTGTGATGTAATAACTTATAAATTTGTAGTTAAGTATAACTTTGGGACAAAATGTTTTTCTTTTTCTCATTTTAAACTCAGGACTCGAGTGTTTTACAGTGCAGTGAAACATTTTATATCCAAAGAGAAAAATCATAAAAACAGCCTAATTAGAACATTTTAATATATTCTGAAATAAAATATGTTTGGTGTGGAAAAAGGAACAGAAACCGTGGAATAAAATCACTAAAAATTGCAGGATTCTGATTATTTCTGGTCCAAACATAAACAGTTTAACTTGAGGTTAAATGGATCGTTTCATATTCAATAACTGATAAATAACTGAACTATTCCTTTAAAAGCTGAATATTCCAGGTCTAAAATAATTAATAATCGTGTTTCTTCATATTAACCCGACTAACAGCTGCTGTTTTTAGAAACCATAAATCCTGAATTATTTTTCTTTCTCTCTCCGTCTTCCTCTGTGGCTGCTGGGTTCATCCCGGCGCTGCGCTGCCACCTGGTGGCGGCGCCTGGCAGAGCGCGCCGGCCGCAGGCTGAGCAGCCAGCTGTCCCAGCAGTCTGCCAGCTCTGTGACCTCTGACCTCTGGGACTGCAGCGGCAGCAGCACTCCTGGTATCTGTGGCCTCACAGCAGAAAACCTGATTTCTAACCTTTGACCCGAATCTTCCTCAGACAGACTCACCTTCGTCTTCCTCAGAGGACAGGAAGTGATGGCTGCAGGATGCTGACCTCCTCTCTCTGTGTGTGTGTGTGTGTGTGTCCAGCTCCCGTCCTGCCCGGTGCGTACCATCATCATCATCATCATCAGGGCGTCCAGCAGCAGCAGTTCCATCATGGCTACATGCATCAGACCAGCATGTCGTCGGTCCGATCCGTCACCTCGCCGCCGCACTCCGCCACATCGGTACGCCGCCGAGCGCCGCGCATCACACACTCCGCCCCGACGGGGACAGACACACACCTCCATAAAGTATTCACACCCTGATCATGATGCTGACCAAAACAAAATGGTTCCTAAAGGTTTTATATGGAAAAAGAGGTTTTGTTTCTGCACACATTCTTCAGATCTGGTTGTTATGGGAGAAAACCAGTTAGAGCTGAGCCTGGACTGGACAACGACAGCCTGAGATATTATGGGATGTTCAGATCAGAAGGTCTGCAGCCTCCAAACAGTCATAAAACGGCTCAGAGACACAAAAAATATTTAAAAAACTGCTTTTAATATTTGATAAATATATAAAATAATTATTTCCATGTTTAAGAAAAACATCATTTTATTTCTGTTATAGTATCTTAAAACAAATCTTCTCTAAGATGTTGATATTTATAGAAAATACTATAAAACTCCTTTATTTACTCTAAAGTTTATTTATTTAGCTTTGTATCTGTACACTTAAAATCAAAGTTATTTTTGGTTGATCTGATAACAAAAAACTTAAAATGATTCATGTTTTTTGGAATCAATCAAACTGCAAAACTATCATTAACTAATATATCGTTACTTAAATAGATGAGTTGGTTCTTTATTATTTTTCTCCAGTTATTAAGGGCCGCTTTGAAGGTCCAAAGAGCCACTTGTGGGTCCAGAGCCGCAGGTTGTAGACCCTGATTTAGACCAAACTATCTTTATTCAGTCCTTCCAGATTTTCATAGAAATTCACTCAAAATTAACAGAACTCTGCATTTTTTACCCTCTAATTTAAAATTGTGATTTTCTGCAACACTGGAGAAAACATTGGTTTGAAGTGATACCAACTCCTGCCTGCAGGTGGCAGCGTTTCTTACTTCTACTCCTTCTGACTCTCCAGCTGTTTAGGTTTTATAAAGAATAAAAATGTTTGTGTCCAGTCTGTTGTTTTTTTTATTTTATCTTCTTTTCCTATTTGTAAATTTTGGAAACAGTTTAATGAAGAAAGAAAATCACAAAATCCTAAAGCAGCAGCACAAAATCAGTGATTCTGACTGAAACAAATTCTGAAAACGTCTGAAAAGGTTTTGGAGACCTGAAATGATTCCCCGTCCTCTGACCGGCTGAGGTTGTCTCTGTTCCGCTGCAGCGTGTTTACCGGGCGCTGTACGACTACGCCGCCCAGGACCACGACGAGGTGTCCTTCAGGGACGGAGACGTCATCGTCAACGCCCAGCCCATCGACGAGGGCTGGATGTACGGCACCGTGCAGAGGACCGGCAAGTCCGGCATGCTGCCCGCTAACTACGTGGAGTGTTGCAACTGAACAGGGAGGAGGAGGAGGAGGAGGAGGAGGAAGAGCCGGCGTCCTTCAGGGTGAAAACTTTCAACGCTCTCAGATGCTGGTGATGTTTTTATTTCAGGGTTCCTTTATGTTCCACCAGAAATGACGTCCAACATGTTCTCCGCTGAACCGTTTAGTCATCAGCCAATCAGACGCCTGGCAGTTTACTGAGGAAGAGGAGGATGTGTGTGAGAGGCTGAGGTTCTGATCAACCACAGGAAAGAAAATTAGTTGGAGGGTAAAAAGAGCTCTGATGGTCAAATGAACTGAGTCAAATTGAAAGAGGTGGTCTAGTTCAAGTTTCAGGTTGAAGTTCTGTGATATTTCTTCCTCTGTCAGTTTTTTTGTTGTTGTTTTTTTCTAACCCGTCTCCACACATCGCTCATCCTGTCCTCACTAATTCACTCAGATCTAATCTGGATGATTTTCCTTCCACTAAACTTTCTGAGTGAAAAGAAGCAGACAAGGTGAACGAAAACGTTTCCCTCGTAAAGCTGCTGTTAGCAAACGAAGCTACATCCACTCTGACACTGGATTATAATCCCAGATTATTTAATATTTAGTAATTAACACGTTTATGTTTTATTGGCTGATTTTCTATAACTTTTATTCATGTATTTAAAAATGAAGGGAGAATTTCACACTGACTTTAATATAAAGATTTTATCTCAGTGTCTCAAATTTAAATAATTGACAACTTAATGTTTATTATTTTTGTTTTATTAATATTTATAAATTCATTTTAAGATGCCTCCTCTCTTACTAAAGTTATAAATATTATGTAACAGATTAGATCATTATTTCTCTTGGCTTTTCTTCAAAACGGGAAAAACACGAGAGAATAAAGTCGGACAGATTGATGAACCTGAGAAGGAAGAACTCTGGATGATCTGAGATTAGAAACGTTAGACGACAGAAAGAGAGTTGAATAAAGAACGAACAGCAGGATTAAAATTAAAAACAAGAATTAAAATCAGATTCTGGATCAATGTTGGATTTTCTGCGTCTGCAACAGCAGCAAATAAAAATATCAGTCATGTTTCCTGTAATTAAACATATATTTAATAACAGCGTACATATTTTTTACAGTGCATTGAGGACAGTTTAGTTTGGGTCCAGTCATTAACAGTCCAGTGAGCCTGTATTTAATGGACCTACTGGTTCCCAGGATGAAACCAGTTCAGCTTTTCTCTGTTTAGTTCAAATATAAAGTTTAAAGATTTCTTTTTCTACATTTTCCCTCATAAATCAGAAAATCTTCAGGTTCTACCGGATCAGTTGTTTCTCTAAATGATGAACTGAATATGCAATATTGTGGTTATTTAATGGTTTCAGGTCTTTGAGTGTTAAAGTCAGAGCCAGTAAAACGCGGCTCCTCATGACCTTCATGGAGGTCGTTTATGGACTTTATCTGGGTGAAGCTGAGATTTTTATTTTCAGTTTCATCCACAGAGCAATAAAAAGGTAGAATTTCCCCCAGATGGTGATTTTAGAGCAGAAACAGAAAAAATGCTGTTTGGATTTATTTAAAAACCAGTAAACATCTCTGCAGACATTTTGTTAGGAGAAAAATGAAAATGAAGAAAGATGCAAAAAATTCCACATTTTCTTTTTGGCTCTTTTATTTTGAAGAGATTTAGCAGAAGGAATGGAGGACGGAGAAACGAGTGAGTTCATCCTCAGCTTGATAACCAGTTTAGTTTTTGTCATTTCTGTGTTGAATAATTTTTACAGAGATGAAAAAATCTCAGTTTCAGTCAGAAACAGACACACTAACCACTGTGTTTTTTATTTTTAACATTTTTATGTGCAGATAACTGAACTTTTCATGTGTTTGGACTGAAGCTGCGTGAGAACATAAAACTTTTCTGTTGGTCTGAATATCTTCACTCCTGATTTTGGACATGAATATTTGAATTTGTCTCCAGTAAGTCGTATTTTTATGGATTTGTTGTCTTGCTGTGATGAATGCATCTGATTATGTTCTGAATTTATGCATCACTAAAGCTGGAGAACATTTATAACGTTTGGTTTTCTGGAAAATAGCTGGTATGATTCGCTGAATATATCTGTGTGTTGATTTTTGAAAGAGACAATTTGAGACTTTTTTTGATTTTGCTTTGAGGATTTTTGGCATTTTCTGTATTATTAGTTATATGTCATTAATAGTCTGTAAGTTAACACAGGTTATAATCAACTTATTTAGATTTTATTTGGAATGATCAATCACTCTTTTCAGTTTTTATTATAACTGTTCCATGTGAGAGAAATCAAATAAAAAATTAATAAAATGAAAAATTAACAGCCTTGTTATTCTTTAGAGATGTATACTTTCTGGGTCTGTCATGAATTTACTGATATTTGGTCTGAAATTTTCCAGCCCAACTCTACATGATTTACATTTCTTTCTAATAATGAAAGGTATAAAAATATCTACATTTTTATCAGGGAATTTGGCGTTGAGATATTTTTCTTGATGAATTATTAGATCCCTTTAGCTAAAAATACATTTATTTATGTATTTGGCCGTTCACTGTATTTAGATTGTAATACATGCGCTTGGACGGCAGGGGGCAGCAGATGTTCGCGCCAACCCGTTCCTCGTCCTCTTGTTCCGCAGCAGAAGAAGTCACCTGGGAACGGAGGCGCTTCAGCCTTGCAGTCTGACCGACACTGAATGAGAAAGCACTGATTCCTGTTTGAAAATGCTGAAGTTTATGCCTAAACTGTTGCTGCTACTGCTGGTAGCCTTCCCGGTGACCATTCTCATCAATGGTGAGTTTTTTAAGTTGCCTGTTTTGAGGTTTAGACGGAGGTTATCCCAGCATGCTGGTGTTAGCAGTGGAGCTAACTAGCTAAAGAGAGCTAGGCCGTACGCAGGTTGATAACTGCAATAAAGCCATGATTTTTACATAAAATGCGTATTTATGAAAATATAAACAGTTTCATGTGGCATACTTATCTTTGCTGGTCAGTACGTGTTAGTAATTTTACATTTATTGTATTAATTTCATCTGTCATGAAAGCAGTTTCTGCTCTTGTTTAGACTGACGTGTCCTTAGTGTTAGCTGTTAGCCGGAGAGCGAACATGTTGAAGTCGCTTCCTCAGATATTAATTTAACGCTAAACCAGTTAAACTACACCTGAGGTCAGTAATGTGTGTGTGTGTGTTAACAGCAGAAAGCTGGAAACGCCGTTAAAACGCGTCAGTTTGTTCCGAGCTGCTCATTTAGGAAATAATCTCAGAATGAAGTGGTTTAAATTTATTCTCTGTTTTTTATTGATTTACAGTTTAATTGTGATTATTTGGTCTAAACTCAGAGCTAAAACTGTGTGATCAATACTGACGTTCACATCCGGTTTGACTCTGAGCCCAGGAGAAAATGTACCATAATAAATCAACACAGTTGACTTCATTTCTAATTACCACTGAATGTGATAAACTTCTATTTTTTTTACCAAAAGCCTTATTTTGTTTTTGTCTAAGTGAATATAAATTAACTACATGTTTCTGTGTGTTTTGTCCATAATTGGGTGTTTCTGTTAATTATTTGCTAAATAATCAAAATCAAAATTCAGTTATTTATATTTTTTGTCAAATTATTTAAATTGACCTCAGTTTCTATCTATTTTAAGGAATCTTCTGTTTCTGGGTCACTGGATCACCGTCTTATTTCCTTCCTTCTTCCTTTTTGTGTCTCTTCTTTAAATCTAATGTTTGTAATTAAAATTTGTGTCACTGACTTTTGATTTGATCCCAGTTTGGACCTTTAAGCAGATTATGCAGAATTATTATTTATTTTTATTTGTGAAATTGGGTCAAGTGTCTCCATAGTAGCTGGGTATCAAAAGTTGGTTGCTATAGTAACGTCCCAATATGGACGAGTCCTTATTGTCTCTGACAGAGTTGAGGACAAACTGAATGAGCTGAACTTTTGCAGTGGTTACTATTATTATCATTATATTATTATCATATAATGATAATAATATATATAATGATAATAATAGTAATAATAATCTGACTGTATGTTGTGAGGAAAACTCTGAGACACCAAAACGGTTTTAAAAAGTTTGTCACTTCTCTCTCTGTGATCTTCAGGCCCGGCGGTGAGCGCCCAGGACCTGACGGAGGATGAGGAGGCTGAGGCTGTGGATGAAGATGTTGTGGACGATGTGACGGCTGAAGATGAGGATGATGAAGCTGAAGTAGAAGACGATGAAAACACAGAACTGGTGAGGTTTGGGTTGACCTCCACCTCTCTGCTCAGTCCTGTTAGAGACATAAAACATGTCAAATGTTTCATAAAATAAGAATTTTAATTTTTATTAGTCGGCTGGTTTGGTTGTGACCTCACTTCCTGTTTCTGTTCAGACGGAGGAGAAAGATGAGGAAGAGGAGGCGCTGGTGGGAGAGGTGAAGGCTTCGCCCAACGCCGACACCACCATCCTGTTCGTCAAAGGAGAAGGTGACTGTTGTTCTGGTCCGGTTCCCGGCCCGGTTCTGCTCTAACCCTGGTTCTCTCTGGTCCGGTTCCCGGCCCGGTTCTGCTCTAACCCTGGTTCTCTCTGGTCCGGTTCCCCGGCCCGGTTCTGCTCTAACCTGGGTTCTCTCCCCTCCAGACTTCCCGGCCAACAACATCGTGAAGTTCCTTCTGGGTTTCACCAACAAGGGAGGAGAGAACTTCATGGTGGAGTCTCTGGACGCCTCCTTCCGTTACCCTCAGGTACTGGTAGAACCCGACCTGGTAGAACCCGGCCCGGTGGCCGCAGACAGGACCCTGTGATCTGACCCGGTTGTGTCGTTGCCAGGACTACCAGTTCTACATCCAGAACTTCACGGCGCTGCAGCTGGGCACCGTGGTTCCTCCGGGCCGCCAGGCCACCTTCGAGTACTCCTTCATCCCGGCCGAGCCCATGGGAGGCCGGCCGTTTGGACTTGTCATCAACCTCAACTACAAGGACAGCAACGTAAGGACCGGCTGGGCCGACCGGACCAGAACCTGCTGCTGACCTCTGACCTTTCACCTCCTCTTCCGCCTGCAGGGGAACGTCTTCCAGGACGCCGTCTTCAACCAGACAGTCACCATCACTGAGAGGGAGGACGGGCTGGACGGAGAAACGTAAACACTGCAGGGTTCTGGTTCTGGTTCTGGTTCTGGTCCAGCCGGTCTAACTTCTCTGTTGCTTCCAGGATCTTCATGTACGTCTTCCTGTCCGGTCTGGGTCTGCTCGTCATCGTCGGCCTTCATCAGCTGCTGGAGTCCAGAAAGGTCAGAGACGGTCAGGGGTCAGAGGTCAGGCTGCTGACCAGTAGCTATAGAGACAAACGATAATATTGTTTTCAACTAATATAATGGGAATTCATAATAATGGAAGAACAGATTCTGAAAGATCAATCAACTTTTTGGTTGTTTTTTGTTTTTGATGTTTAAAATATCTTGATATATTGATCTCTGAGAAGGAAAACGTACATTATTATGCCATCATCAATATATTAGATGAAAATCTAAACAACAACATTGTTTATCATAATAATTACTGGAACAAAACTTTTATGCGTTTATTGAGCTGATACTGGAGAAAATCGTAAAACCATCAACGATGAGGAAGCTTTGAGTTCTCAGACGTCATTTTTTAGGATTTATTGTGAGGCTGATAAATGAAAATTCTTATCATGTAAATAAATTTCTGATGCTAATGATGTAACACCTGCTGACCCCTACGTTGACCTCTTGACCTCCAACTGTCTGCAGAGGCGGCGCCCGGCTCCTAAGGTGGAAACGGGAACGTCGAGCCACAACGACGTGGATCTGAGCTGGATCCCTCAGGAGACGCTCAACCAGATCAGTACGTACCACTCTACTGCTGCTGGTCAGGTGGTCCAGTGACCTTTGAACCCTCAGAGCTTGTGGTTCACTTACCTTCCTCTGTCTCTCTCTGTTTCCTTGCTGTCGTGTTTTTCCTGCGTCTTCAGTGCAGAGCCGCAGAGGTGAGGCTG
The DNA here is from genome assembly GCF_003331165.1 of Xiphophorus hellerii. Classification (NCBI taxonomy): domain Eukaryota; kingdom Metazoa; phylum Chordata; class Actinopteri; order Cyprinodontiformes; family Poeciliidae; genus Xiphophorus; species Xiphophorus hellerii. Next base: position 25,064,032 of record NC_045692.1, read on the forward strand.
CTGCATGCTTCTGTCCTGGTGTGTGTGTGTGTGTGTGTGTGTGTGTGTGTGTGTGTGTGTGTGTGTGTGTGTGTGTGTGTGTGTGTGTGTGTGTGTGAGACAGGAAGCTGGTTCTGCTTCTGCAGCTCTCTGATCCAGTTGATTCCAATCTGCTCTGGATCTCTTTCTCTCCTGGATTCCTTCAGTTTCTGCTGCTTCTCAACATTTCTCCTTTTTTCTACTTGATCCATCAGAATCAGAGAAACTTTGTTTAAACGACTGATGGAAAGATTTTCTCCAGAAAGTCGTGTCTATAAAAACCTGAGAGCTTCTTCATCCTTCAGCCATCAGGGACTAAATCCTGTTTTCTGTCAAACTGGAGTTTATAGGAATCCAGTGGATCCCTGTTAATACTTTGATCTTCAATAGAATTAAAATTCTTTAACAATCCATTCAGATAATTTATCTGCAGAACAATGTTGATTTGGGATTTAAATCTGTAAACCGGGTCTAGTTTTCATCTCATTGTTAAATCTGAACCCTCAGCCTGGCGGTGAACCCTCAGCCTGGCGGTTCACGCTGAACGTTTCCAGCTCATGTTTGGATGTTCATCCAGATTCTCGTTTCGTTCTCCAGACAAAGCTTCTCCCAGACGATCTCCTCGCAAGCGGAACCAGAAACGCTCGGCCGGCTCAGACGAGTGACGGGCGCCATGGCGACCCTTCATCTGTCCGCCATGACAGGAGGAAGAGGAGGACTGAGGACTGTCTGAGCGCGCTCAGTCCGTCTGTCTGTCTGCTGAGGAACTTGAACCAGTGCCAAGCACAGCGACGGCTGGCTCCACTTTCAGCTTAGAGACTGTCGAACAAACACACACACACACACACACACACACACGACTCCACTGCTTTTCAGTTAAAGGTTGTTTTGTTTTTTCTAACCAGAGAGGATTTGTTTTTTAAGCCTTAGTGAGAAACTGCTGACGTTGCCTGGAGACGTTTCTGCCTGCTGTTTCCTCTCTGGTCTGGCTCATGTTTCACTCTCAGCTTCAGGATGATTGTGGGAGCAGCTGGTCGACTCAGCAGGTTAAACACTGGTTGGTTAGTCGCAGCTCTGACCCGTTTCCTCTTTAGATGAACCTTCATCTCCTCTGTTTACAGCCTGCTCTCCGCTCGCCTGCTTTTCTTTAGGTTCAGGGTTTAAATCTGAAACGTGGAGCGCTGTCAACCTTTGGATCACTTTGAATTTTTCAAACTTTCCATCAATCTTTTAGTTTTTTATGTTGGACAAATCTCAACTTTCTCTTACATTTATTTCACCAAACATCTTGATATCTGATCAGAAATCTCTACATTTGATTGAATAAAGTGAATTTTTATACCGTTAATGATTTCTCCCTGAAATCTGGATTAATCCAGAATAAAAACGGGTTCAATCTGCAGCCTGGTGGATTAAAAAAGGTCTGCGGCTGCTTGTGGTGATGCGTTCAGGGTCATCATGATTTGTTTCATGAAGCTGGGCTCCTGTAGAGCTGATCTGGATGTTTTTCTGAGTAATGGTCCAGTCAAAACCCGCTGACCGGTTTCTCTCTAAGCGGCCCGTCTGGACCCAGTACCTCCGCCATTGGGTCAGGAAGTTGTTGAACTGGAAGCACTGGTTTCTGGAAAATAAAGCAGCTAATTTATTCCAGTTTGGTCTTAAATGGGCGGGGTTTGTGTTGTCTTTGACTCACCACCAGGGGGCGCTGTTTGCCGGTCAGAGGCTGTTTGTTTGGAGTCTGTACTGTGAAGAATCAAACAAACAGCTGAGACTCGGCTCTTCCTGGACTGATTTCATTCAGTTTCAAACTTTTTCTTTGATTTGCTTTTGAAGATGCAGAAAATAAACTGATGATTTGCTGTAAAACTGCTTCTGTTTTCTTTCCACTTTCATCGTGTAAAAATGATCATTTTTGCTCCAATTTTCATAATTTTTTATTGAACAACCTACAAATGATGCTGTATATTTTTAGAGATTACTTCAGTGCCGTTTTATTTCAATAACCAAAAATAAAATGGCACTGAAATGGAAAAGCAGTTTTAATCCAGGTGGAATCTGGAAAAAGGGGCGGAGCTTAAATAATTGGTTATTTGCTGACACGTTCATGGACCAACTGAAGCTCGGCTGATTGTAACCATGGTAAGACAAAAACACTTTTTAAAAACATTTTTACAAAGTTTCCAGTTATTTTAAATGTTAAAATAGTTAATTTATAGATTCTGAAACCATAAAATAAAACTAATAATCAAACATTTTAGCTCTGGTTTGTGTTTGAATTCATTTACTGGAGGCCCAAGCAGCAGCTTAGTTCACTTATTCTTTGGATCGGCTCTCACCTTCCTGTGGACAATGCCTCTCTGTCTGGTTCTGGTCAGGCCTGTTTGCTGGTGTTACCATGGTTACTAAAGCAGATGTTGGTACTGTTGGCACTGTGAACTGGTACCAGGACCTGCTGAAAAGTGAAACCATCTCCATAAAGCTGGTGAGCAGAAGGAAGTATGAATTCCTCCAGAACGTTCTGGTAGATGTTTCCTTGAAACCACAGTGGACCAGAACCAGCAGGAAACATGGCGACCCAAACCAACACAACCAACGATCATCGTCCTAAATTTGGAGGAAAACGCAAGACTTTAAAAGATAACAAAAACTGATGGATCGCAGATGACGTAGTACCGACGTCACGCAAAAATATGGGGTCAGGACGTAAATACCCAATTCCGATTTTTTGTCAGATCAGAATTTTTTCGTTCACACTTCCAAATAAATGCGACCTGTGTGTTTTCTGCTGTGTGAACGGGCCAACAACCTGAAAGTGTCCCGCATGCGCGGTAGGGGGCGCAATAGCGTCAGCTTCTCAGTGTTCCACCAACCGCCGTAAAAAGAAGAAGTGCTCAGTGTTTGGTAGTAAACATGGATGCTAACGGTGGAGCATAGCTCACACATTTAGGTAAGGATCTCGTTGTTTAAATTGTATTTTTATATATTTTATTGGACATTTACTTAGAAAGACAAGCACTCATATGTAAAGTAAAATATATTATTTATGTATACTGTGAGTATTTCCCCACTGTCTGGCCATAAACTGTTTTTAATGGGGTTTCTGTAGATCGCTGCAAATGGTTGACCTACATTATAGAAATGCATTATGACTTAACATTAACATACAACTTCAGCATGAATTTGGGTTTACAGAAGCTAAATAAATAATTTACCAGTAGATCCAAGTACATAGAAATAACATGGGTTAGCTTGCTGTTAGCGATAGCATTAAGTAATTTTAATTACTTAAAATTACTATTTTAAGTAATAGTTATTAAAATAGTAAAATACTATGTTAATATTTAAGTAAAATAGTCATTTTACTTAAAATGACTATTTTAAGTAATTCTTTTTTCACGGACTTCCGTTTTAGCACGGCCGCATTTTATTAGTCACATAGACACTTCCGGTGCGCAGGCAACATGTTAGCAGTCGCTGCAGAGCTATTAATATTAATAATGCTTATAGAATTATTCATACGTCCTTAAAAGCTCCAACAACGACACAGGATTTAAGCTGGATGTGAAACTTCAGAAAGAACTCAAAGGTAAATTAAATCATTTATGTATTCACCATAATGTTATGTAAACCTTTAGTGTTTTTATAAATATATAGTATCTTATAGATACTAAGAATAAAAACCAGTAACCACAGTCAGAAACTTAACTTTGTTTTTTTTTATCAATAAACATTAAAGACAAACAGAGACTAGCAGTAATATTCAGCAGCAGGACGTCAGGATTTGGCTCATTTGTGTCAAGTAAAGCAAAAATTCAACAACACAAACAATCAAGAGTGAATATTTCAAGTCAGACAACAACAGGAGGTTCTCCTTGTGCTACAGTTTGGACTGAAATGGTTCCGTGAAGTTTAGCTGAACCGTGTTCCTCAGTGAGAACCAGCAGACAGGTTCTGCACTGGTTCCCATCCAGAGCTGAACTTAAAATTCACACATTCTCACTTTGAACGCATTTAAAGTTACATTTACAGAAACAACATAGTACATTTATTCACAATAATAGTATAAGAAACAAGTCATTATTAACAAGAAGCTGACCTATTCTTTATGGAAGTGGTGTTTTTTGTAGAACCCTGGCAGTACCAGCAGGGGGAGCTGTTTTGCCTGCTTTCCATTTGCCTTATTCATTTTTAAATGAACTACCTTGAACAGTTCTTCTTTTAAGTCGAAGTTTTGACTTAGAATGTCAAAATCCAACATGGCTGCCACCTCACTAAGTCACAGTAACAAATTTCAAATCAAATCCGTCAAACACATTCTCTAACTCGCTGTAAACCTGTCAGCGGGAAATAATTAGCCTGTTTTGCTAACAGAAGCTAGCCCGGAGACGATTCTTCTATAACGCAGAATGAACACAACACGGTGAGCACTGCCCCCTACAGTCTGTCTCCATGTTGACAAGTAGTCAGAAGATTTGTTCACATTTTCCTTCCTATATTTAAAACAAGTTAAGATTATTCCAGATTACTGAATAATCGTTAAAAAATTAGTAAACTCTTCAAATCTCCCCACCAACTCTGATGTTTAGTAAAATTAAAATTTTTCCACTTCGTCTCCACCTCCTGTCGACATGCACACAGATTTTGGTGAGATTTTTAAAAACACTGATGTATCTGTGGGAACGTGATGTCCAAAGAGGATTAAAAAACATGGTGGACATGTCCTCTGTCCTTCTACAACCTATAAAACGGAACCATTTGTGTTATTTCGTTCACCCAACGTTGTCTTCTACAAAATTTCAATTTTAGTAAGCTTAATTTTATTTCCACCTGCTCTTGCAAGGCTTGTATAAAATTGTTCTGATAGAAAACCAACAGATTGTGTGAATGCAGATTCGTTTTTTTACAAAATGGCAGTTATAAATATCTGGAGTAGAGCAGTGTGGCCTGAGAATCCAGTTTCAACCTGTTTCCTCTTTTTCTGAAAGATTTAAGGTTGCAAACATCATGTTGACTGACAGTCAAAGCATATCTTCAGAAAACTTAAATATTTTCAGTTCATGAATGTAAATGTTGGAAACAGAAGCGCCCAGGATTAAAACATCTGCATCGTCCTGCAGCATCCAAACCCACATGTGAGAGCAGGAGAGTTGAGCGAGTCTTTTTTAATGTAACCTGAATTAGCTTATGTTTTTACAGTTTATCTGGGTAATGTTTGGCTCCATTTTCCAGATGCGTTCATCCCGTCAGCTTAGAGGCAAAGATTGGACCTTTGCCTGAAGGAACAGGAAGTTCTTGTTCTGTTTCAGTTCCTCTGGAGAACCGACAGTGAACCATCTGAGTTAAATCCAGTTATCTGTCCAATTTAAAACAGACCACTGTTTATCTGAGCAAAGCCACAGCTTCAGTCGGAGCGCTGCTGCCCCCTAGCGGACAGGAGTGTACAGTGCGCCTCCCAGTCCCAGGTACTCCAGGTTCTCTGCTGCAGGGAGGAACATGCCGTTCCCAGTGAGCGCTCCAGTCTGCGGTAGGAAGGCAGCCTGGTAGCCGGCCTGGTAGTCGGGGTCGTCCATGCTGCCACTGGACACCAGGGGGAGCGAGTTTTGGTTGGTGTTCAGGTACTCCGGTCTGGAGAAGTTGGTCTCCGCCTCCTGGGAGGACAGCGACACGGGGCCCCAGCCGTCCGTCAGGTCCTCGTAGTTGGGATTGTAGATATCCGACAGCCTGCTGCTGGTTTCACTCCCAGGCTGGTTAACGTACTCTGAAACACAAACATCAGGAAGATTTATTTAGAGCCTGGACTCGGTTGCTATGGTGAAACTCCTTGTTTGCATCTGACTCGTATCCTGTCTGTTTGACTCCATTATTGTGATCACTTCCTGATTTCTTGAAGAAAGTGATTGCTGGTCAGAACCTACCGTGACCATCCAGGTCTTTCTCCAGCGCGTTCTGGGTCGGGTCGGAGATGTACCGGAGAGCGATGCTGTTCTCTCTCACTGGATGCCCATTCTAAAAAAACACACACAGTTCAGATGGATCAGTGTCCATGTTGGATAAAACATGCCCATTATTTCACTTTACGTATTGTTCTGCCCCCTGGTGGTCGGCAGTAACAGGACATGTGTGTTAACATCATAGACATAGTAAAGAGTAAACCCCGCATTGGCTGCACAGGAAATACGGCGGCCATCTTGGAGCCGTCGTTCCTCCTACTTGGCTAAATCAAAACAGCAGAAGAAGACTCAGCACTGCCGGATATTTTTGTTGAGATCGACGGACTATTTACATGAGATCTCAGGGGATAACGTTTCACAAGTAAGATGAACATATTATTGTTTATATTTTATAATTAGAATATTATTATATTGTATTTTTGTCCACCAGCGAAATGCCAGCTAATATTAGCTTTAGTGCTTGATGTAACACCGGTGTTCAGTCCACGCTATGAAGGATAACTGAGATTTTGTAAATTTTCAAAAAGTTTGAATGATTCCCTAACGTTGATTTAAATTATTTGACACAAGAGCGCTATCTTAGAAATAAAACAATTTTATTTATAATTATAAATATATTATTCTAATATTATGTGTTATAACAATCCAAAGCAAATATTACACAGGTGGCAAAGAATATTATTTATATGTCTTCTGTTTTTATTTTGAAGGTTTCATAAAGACACAATGTGAGGAAGAACTGGGAAATGTCTTTAAGGAGAGACGGATTCCCTGCTCTACGTCTCGTCAGGTGAGAGCGCTTCTTTACTGTCTAAGGCTAAAATCCCAACACCAACTATATTGTAAATTTGAAAACCAGTTAAAATATAAAACACCAAATGTTGATAAATTTATGGTAAATATGTGAATAAAAGGAATGGTTTAAATATCTAAGCTGCAAAAACCAGAGACAACGAAAAGAATTGAAAGAAGGAACAAGGAAAGTAATTAAGGAAGGTAGGAAGGACAGGAGAAGAAGGAAGGAAGGAAGGAAAAAACAAAAGTACAAATGAAAGAATGACGGACAAAGGAATAAATAAATAAAAGTTTCTCGTTTCTCTTATTCAATGAGACAAGAAGATAATGAAGGATTGAAGGACACAAGGAAGTATACTAAGAAGGAACAGGAAAGAAGGAAGAACATGAAACATGGCCAAATGGAAAAGCAGTTACAAATACAACATCCTCCACACTTTAGTTGTTTTTGCTGATCCAGACCTGGAAAGTTACTGAAGTTAAAGTCCAGATTTTCCCAGACTACTCAGAAATCCTGATTTATGTAATTTAATTTTGTGGCAACAGTTTTATTAGCTGGTCTTATGGTTTTATAAGGATCAGATTATTGAGACACAAATTCAAATGAAAATCTTGCAGCTGTCTGTATGAGCGGCAGCCATGTTGGATTCTGAGACCCAGCCGGTGAGGAACCTCGGACTTTCCGGGTCAGAATGAAAACTCCAGAAACTCCAGGACTTGTTTCAGGTTGCTGTTCGGTTAGCATCAGAGTTTTTACCGGCGGGATGCAGGGCTCGCTGCCCTGGCGGTTTATCCGTTTGTACGGCAGCAGGTATTCATCGGCGTCGACCACGTCGTCATCAGAGCTCAGCAGGCGGGAGAAAAGCCTCCGATCAGACGGACTCGGCAGGTTGCCCTGGGAAACAAGTCAGAGGCAACCAAAACAGTCAAATATACTTTATTATTCCATATTTGATTAGATTCTCTTCTTAATGTTCAATTACTTAATGAAAAACATTTAGATTTTGATTTGGACTCTTTGGATATATTTTCTGAAACGTAAAGTGAAAACCCAGAATTGTTCTGTTAGTGTTTTATAGTAGGGTCAGGTGGGGGCGGTGGCGTACCTGTATGACCAGGTACCTGGACGGGTCCCGGGCCATCTGGGAGAACTCGCCCACCAGCTCTCTGAACCTGGGTCTGCTGGACGGGTCGATCATCCAGCCTGCAGGGAGACGGGGACAACACACTACCATGAGGAAACAGCCCAGCCAGCCTGCAGCGCCACCTGCAGGGTCAGCTCTTACACTTCAGGATGATCATGTAGACTTCGATGGTGCAGATGGGAGGCTGCGGCAGCCGCTCCCCGTTCTCCAGCACCGAGGCGATCTCCTTGGCCGGGATGCCGTCGTACGGTTTGGATCCGAACGTCATCAACTCCCAAACCGTCACACCTGCAGAGACAGGAGTGACTTTAGCTTGGTTAGCCTAGCCTAGCAATAACACCGCACAAAAGGAAAAAGAACAATTTCCTCATTTTCTGCAGGAACACACTTAGCCATTTATAGTTAGAATGACTCGTAGCTGTCCTGTCAACGGATTCGTCTACCCGATTTGTGGACCTCAGGTAGATAAAATATCACCTGAACTTTGACCCCAAATCCCAGAGGAGGTAGAAAGGAGGCTTCATGGATGCAGAGCAGAGAGAGAAGGAAGAAGTTCAAGTTCCATCGATCATATCCCCTACTCCAACATCTTTCTGACCTCACAGCCAACCAGAGGTTTAAAGACGAGCAGCAAAAGCAAATGAGGCGGATTAGCAGAGTATGCTAACGGATGGAGTCATCCAGGATGTGTTGCTATGTTACTAATGTTTCTGGTGCCTGGATGTGGAGCTGTTAGGCTGCAACAGTCTCCAGTCAGAGGCTTCTTCAGATTTGTGGCTTGACTGACTGCTACTGGAGCTCCATAAATGAACGCCACGTGCTTTCAACGTAAGATGGGATTTTAGCTAAACTAAGAGCCCTAAGTTTTAATTTTTAGTAATACAAATCACTCATTCTAATTTCAAACAGGAAAACTGGTAAGATTTCCATGATCAGATTAAATATAATCAGGAATAAATCAATATAATCAGGGTTACATGCTAACACTGATGTTCAGTGTACAAAAATCTCACTCTGGTTTGAGTCTCAAACATTTAACATTTTGAACAAGAGATGATAATGTGCAACCAATATTCACTAATAGTGTAGAAGTATTTTATTCAGTCTAAATCCTCTGGCTGTGCGGCTTCAGATGTTTAAACCGGCTAACAGGAAGCAGAGGGTGAAGGCAGGTAGGTGGCGCTGTGGGGACGATTCCTCACCGTAGCTCCACACGTCGCTCTGATGGGTGTAGGTCCACTGGAGGATCGACTCCAAAGCCATCCACTTAATGGGAACCTGCTCACAGAGATGCAGCAGTGATTCATCTCTGACATGTTTTCAGTCCGAACAGCAAACAGAAACCAGTCAGGCGTTGCCATGGCACCTTTCCTCCGTCGGCTTGGTATTCCTTCTCGTCAGCCGTCAGCAGCTTGGACAGACCGAAGTCTGTGATCTTGACGTGGTTCGGGTTTTTCAGCAGGACGTTCCTGGCTGCCAGGTCGCGGTGCACCAGGTGGCGCTCTTCCAGGTAGTTCATCCCCTGAACCAGCAGGACACAGTGTGTCATTTAACAAACCAGAACTAACCAGTAAATAGATAAATAAATATTTGAATTCCATTATTTTGTCCAGCTTATCATGAAATGTTGATTTTAACTTTAAGTCAGTGTTGGGAAAAGTTCCCCAGACCGTGTGATCCAGAACAACCCAAATTCACTCTAATCTCCTGACCCAGTTTACATTTTCCCAGCATCTAAACATTTCAGACGGGACTGAAGAGATTAACAGTCCTTCATCCTGATGCGTTCAGGTTAACGAGCCTCAGCAGGATTACCGAGCGCCGAGGTTCCTGGCTCACCTTGGCGATCTGAACACACCAGTTCAGCAGCCACTGGCCGCAGATCCGCTCCTGGTGCTGCCGGACGTAGTCCAGCAGGCAGCCGTACGGCATCAGCTGTGTCACCAGCTGCACGGCCGACGTCAGGCAGATGCCCAGCAGGCGGCAGACGTGAGGATGGTCCACGCTCGCCATCACGTACGCCTCCTGCAGGGAAACCCGCAGAGTCACAAACACCAACAGTCCATGAATATCACACAGTCATCAGGTCATATTTAATAAGGAATTAAAACCTGCAGCGTCAGAAACACCGACGGTCCATAAACACAACGGCAGAGCAGGTCAGAAATATCATCTGGTCATCTTTAATAAATAATTACTTTATAAAATAAAACACAGTTTGATGCTATATGTAAGAGTCATATTCACTTCATTAATAATTAACTATTTGTGTACATAAATATGCAGAGAAATACAAAAGTATGAATTGTTTTAGTTTACATTAATAGTCGATAAACAGAAGAACTCTGCAGATATTTAGCTGGTCAGATATATTTACTTAATTAAAAAGTCATTTATAAATCTACAAAGTAAGAGCTATGATGTGATGTGGAATGTTTGTTCCAAAACTAATAAATACTGCATTATTTTAAAAATTTATAAAGTAATTTTAAATCAGAAAATCACTTTATGAAACCACAAAATAACATTAATTTGTTCATATGCCATATTAATTCTGATTTATGCAACAATATTAAAACAGATGGCAGAAAGACAAATAAATATACATTTTATTTATCTTTTTGCTCTTTTTTTCATCCTTTGATTTTTGAATTTAGCAAGTGAAAATTGTCCTAATTGAGTTCCCTTTACATCCAAATGTCTGCACTTGCTAACATTTTCTGACCGTTTACTTTTGAACTTAATATTAATTCTGAAAACATTTCAATACAAATCTCAGTTTATCCAAATGTTTACTGCTACGCTTCACCTTCTGTTTTGTGACAGAAGTTTTCTGTATTTTCTATGTATTATTGTCCAGTTTAACATATTCAGAGGTATTGTGGCTTAACATCCATTCCCATCAATCACCCTTTAACTGTGAATGCTACATATGCAGCATATTGTCATATGATAGGAAACAGCAGCTCTTAGAGATGTGCTGCACGGATGAGTCCTACATTGATGTACAACATGATCTCTGATGGTTTGAAATGAAGGACAGAGGCAGGAGAGTCCATCAGGAAACTGTTGAATATCATGTTTAAAGAATCCCAGCCAGAATGTAAATCCATTAATATTTCTCTGCTAATGAATCACATCAGCCTGTGGGATCAGCGGTAAGCTCTGGACTGGTTTGTGATTAACGATGAGAAAATCTGGGCAGAAACAGAAACAGTAATCCTAATAAATACTGGTGCTGTCCAAAGGGAACAGACCCAACATCCAACTGAACCTTGTTCTTTCTGTTCAGAAGAGCCAACACAGTTAAAGACGTAACACACAAGACAAGATGAAGGTTGGAGTCCCACCACAGCTCTTGAGCAAACCGAACCAGAGGAGAAGCAAAGCCTTACGTCCAGAACTTCCTGGTTGACTTTCGGTGACGTAGCCTCTCTCAGAACTTTGATAGCGACTGGGATCCGGATGTTTTCTCCGTCAGGGTTCCATAAACCCTGAACAGAGAGGCATGAAGTCAGTTATTTCGTCATCTCAGGAGAAGAGTTTCTAACAAGGTCTTCTGCTTTCAGCCATCGCTGGTACCTTGTAGACCGTCCCAAATGCCCCGGAGCCCAGAATTCGGTCCTTCTTGAATTCCGTCTCCTTCAGGATTCTCAGGAAGGCCTGATTGGGAGCCTGACCGCTCGGAGTCAACGGCTCCACCAGCTGCAACATGTCCAACAACATCAGACACAACCAGCAAGAGTCAGAGAGTTTGTCTCCGTTTGACATTCTCCAGTCACTTCCAACGCCAGAGTTGTGTTTTAAGAGTGACGCTCACCTCCTTCTCTTGGAGCAGGCGGCGTATTGTCCTCTTCCGTTTGATTCGCCGGCGCCGCAGTAGAACCACGATGAGCAGCGCCACAATTACAGTGATCAGGAGTCCACTGACTAACCCCACTGCCAGAGAGGAGTGGGAAACAATATCGCTGGTGGGAAACAAAGAGACCAAAAAACAGATGAGTCAAAAAAATGGTCGGGTTTATACACTTTCTTATCCATACTGAACGAAATCATCATGTGAACTTCCAGAGTCATTTACATCGACATAAACAGATTAATTCCTGATCAATATGATGTCATTATTTCTATCCTGCTTAACGACTCACAGGAAGGTTGATTGGTGTGAAGAAGGCTAAGCTAACCCAACAGACTGATGCTATGTTTGGACAGAGCATTGCTAATGGATTTGGTGTTGATGTGTAAATTATTATTATTTTTTATTTTCTCTGCAAAGAAGTTGGTAAGTTCACTACAGATCCTGTTCAGGTGGTTCAGTTCGTCAACCAGTCGACTGTGGCAAATAAACTCAGCATTGTTGATGTTTTTGTTTATGATTCGCTCATGTTTTGCTGTATGTTTGTGGTTTTATTTGTAGTTTTACCCTCTGCAGCCAGACAGTCCAGGACCAGAACACCTGCAGACACAAAGACAATAAAATAAACCTTCACTTATTTTCTCTGCTGGTTTAAACTTCTCAGACCTTTCATGATGAAGAGGTTTTACCCTTGGGTGCAGTTCTGATGACAGGGCTGGCATTGGCCCATCTTATCCGCATATTTCCAGATCAGAGTGTCTCCGTCTCCCAGCATGCCATGGGGGCAGCGAGGGATGCATTGGGGGCCATCTTGAAAGTGTGCACACTTGGAGCAGTTGGCTGGCCCCTGCACAAAAAAGGGTTTAATACTCAGAGATAACAGAAATTCATGCAAAGCATTTAATTCAAATTGCAACAAATTATGGCAAAAGGCCAGTTTATGGAGTCAAAGAGAGTTTCATCTCAGACGAAGATGAGGAATACTTTTTGAATATGCAGTGTTTCTCCTGTGAGTAAATGGATTCTGAATTAAAATGTAAAAGCTCTAATCTTTCAGACATTGGTTGAGTGGATGTGAACTCACCGGACCGTAGCAGGTCAGGCTGTCAGTCTGCACCAAACACTCCTGGTGACACTGAACACACCTGCCGTTCACCTGGGCCTCTCTGGGTTCACTGCACCAAGAAACAAAACAAAACAACTAAATTCATGCAAAAAAAGTACGTAAAGAATAGTAAAATTACGTCAGAACTATAGCTGATGTACAGACTGCAGGTCTCTCACCCCTGCAGCAGGTTGCAGGATGCCACACAGCGCCCCCCTCTGTCCACATGCAGACAGGAGACACACATTGTGGGCCCCGGGCCCCAGCAGCCATCCTCTGAGCACTCGTTGTTGCAGGTTTGATTCTCAGTCCTGGCGTCATACTCTATGCTCTGGTCCTCAGACCGGAACAAGCGCCTCCAGTTGATGGTGCTGGCGTAGCGCAGCTGCGGCGTGTTCTTCAGGATCACATTCCCAGCGCTCACCTCCTTCAGGGAGCGCAGACCGAGCCACTGCAGGTGACTCACCTGAACCACCACAAAGCTGAACCCTCTGGGAGGAAAACATCACTGTTGGTCCACAGCTGGGAAAACTACAGATAGAAAGAAACACGGAAACTCACCTGGAAAACGTAGTTCTTCCTCTGATAATTTCCAGGTTCTGGAACACCGACAGAGACGTCATGTTTTCAGGCCACCACATGATCACCAGATAACCTGCGACACCAACAAGCTGAACTCTGAGGCTGGTTTCTGCAGACATGTTTCTGATCTAATGACAAAGCTAAGAGGAAAACCTACCAGTGATTTCCTTCACTGTCGTCAGGTTCCACAGATGCTCAGGATCCATCGGCCCGATTTTGTAATGTGGATCCCTGGAAGAACAGCCGTTACATAATCATAGACATTAGAGCAGGATATTCAACCAGAATCAACACTGGACAAAAAGTCATGTACAGTTTTCAGTTTGGACAATTAAACTCTGTATTTCTGAATCATATATTGTTTCTCATGTTGGCATCAATCAAACATTCAATTATGAAGCTTGGAAAAACTTTGGTCATCCTGTTGAACGCGACATGAGAACTCCTGGACTCATTTATGGCTTATTTTCTGAACCAGAGCAGAACCCAAACACTGATCTGTGGCTCACCTCCATTCAGAATAATAACTCTTACTGAATCTATATGCCTGGATTAATCAGTTGGAAGGAGCTTTCATTTTCAAGATGCAAATTTAAGAGGAGTCTGTGGTGGCCTCCGATGGACTGGCGACCTGTCCAGGTTGACCCCTGGAGATCGGTACCTGACCCCTTCCTGACCCCACAGAGGGTCAGCATGATGGATGATGGAAGGACAGAAATGTAAGAAGAAAAGGTGAAAATGTCCTCACCCTTCAAAGGAGTTCCTGTTGAGGATGATGTCGCCGTTGATCTTGGTGCAGTTGCTGAAGGACCCGATGTTGGTTGAGTTGACAGCAATAGTGTTGCTCAGAGACCCGATTCCAATTCCATCACACACTGCAGAAAGAACAAGAACAACTCTGGGAATCTGCTCTGGGTTTGTGTGTGTGTGTGTGTGTGTGTGTGGGTCGGTCTACCTTTGGGACAGACTCCGTCGCATGGCTTGCAGCTTCGTTTGCCATTCTCATCTACCTCAAGCATTCCTGCACTGCAAGAGCGAACACATGCGCCTTCTGTCACCACGTAGTTACCTGTGAACAAAGACAAACATTAAGGCAACATCAGAGACTAAACAACGGGCGACTTACTGACAGACGTTTACCAGCTGCAGGACAGATCTAATCAAGCTGCATTTTCAGGAACCTCAAACATCGTCACATAATCAGTTCTTCATCTGAAGTGAACTATTTCTACATGTAACACTCTGCAGCATACAGAGGCCACTGAAGGCTGGATGATCTGATATGAATATGTTTTTTATACTTACTAGGGCATTCCTTGACACAAGCGGCTCCAAAAGTGTACTTGATGTTGGGGTTGTCCACCACCTGGTGGCTGACGATGTCATAGATTTTCGGCGGAGGACAGGTGTCCTTACAGGTTCCATCATCGTTGAAGTCCCTGCAGGCCTGCATGAAGAAACGAGGAACAAATGGAGTTGGAAACTAAATGAAACCAGAATAAAAATGAAACAAAGATTGAACATGAGCCGCATGTCTGTTAGCTAAACAGTAGAGCGGATCTTTGTGACTCACAGGAAGCAAAACTCTTTGGAACTGTTGAGAAGGTTATGTCTGAGCAGAAAAAAATGTATAAAAATCTCAATGAATTTCCACCGGTGATAAAGAAAAGTTCATTCCAAAGCCCAGATAGGAAAACCCACTCACTACCTCCATGATGAGCGTCTATGTTCTTGTTCTTCTTCTGGCTTGTGACTTTTAGACCAAAATACATTGTTTACACTTTTTTAGCTAATATATTGAATATAACCTGGATCCATCCATGATCTTCTACTTAATCCAGGTGAAGCCCAGATTTCTCTTTGCCAGTCACTGGAGTCAGCTCCTCCTGGTGGCCAGAGATGGGTGAAGGAACGTAGACCGGTAAATCAAGAGGTTAATTTTTTTGACTCTGCTCTTTTTTCACCACAACAGGCCGGTACAGCGCTGGCTTCACTGCAGACGCAGCACCAATCCACCCATCAGTATCATGCTCCATTTTCCCTCGTTTGTGAACAAAACCTCGAGATATTTCAGCTCTTCCACTTGGGGCAGGACATCGTCCCTGACATGGCGAAGGCACTCTGCCCTTTTCTGGTCAACACTCGGTTGCAAATCCCTCCAGTTTAAACTGGAGATCACGTTCTGATGAAGGCAGAAGAACCACATTGTCTAGATAAAGCCGATCCTCAAACAATAGATCCTTAAGGTCTGTGCCTAGAAATTCAGTCTATAAAAGTTGTGAACAGAACAGTTACAAGGGGCAACTCTCAGTGGAAACAAGTCTTTTTAACCTCTCCCAGCTCTTGCACCAGTCTAAACCTAACAGCCTGAATCAGAGGACCTGTAACCTCACCCTCCTGCAGTGACCTCACAGCTGAACACATTCTCCAAGTCCATAAAGCACCTGTAGACGGTTTGGCTGAACTCCCAGGCTTTTCCAAGTAATTATGGAAATCAAGAATATTAGTTCATGTGGTGATCAGTAGCAACATTCATGGAAAAAGACATTGAAGTCAATAGTACTTTTACATGAAACGTGATTATGATCATCTGATACGGACCAGACAGTCTGTGGCTCTGGGTCCGGTGCAGCCGCCAGCACAGTGTTCGTTGCAGCAGTCGATGGGTTTGGGACCGCGGCACCTCCTGTTGCACTGCTCGGCACACAGCAGCTTGGTGACTAACGGGGTCAGAGGCAGATTCATAAACTCACTCAACACAAACAGCCAGGATGGTGGAACGTAAAAGAAACAGTGGAAGACTTTACATTTCTGGCAGTGACCCGGTCCGGGTGCCCAACACGACCCATTAACACAGCCGGGGTCACACTTCTGACCTGCAAACACATTCATGTTACCAACAACGTTCAACCAGGATGAGAACATTAATGAATATTTTAGAAATGTTTTCCATACATTGGCGTTCAAACGCGTGTGGTATGAGGTTCATGGTGGGATTACTGGTTTTATCCACGATATCCCACCAGTTGATGGTTTCCACGTTGCACAGCAGAGGGTTGTGGCTGACCTTCACTCCTCCTGACAGAATCTCTGTTGGAGGCAAACAAACTGTAACAATGAATTTCTGTAAAAATATAGGTTTCACTCAACAACTGAAAAATTATTCATGATGCATTTCAGCCATTTTAAAAATACATTCAGGATGAACAAGAGACTGAACATGGAATCAGAAACATGACAGCAGACACTAGATTAGATGCCGAGTCGATGTTTCCATCCTTGAACATTGAACAAGAACCTAAATAATCTGGAGGTTTATTCATGAATATGAAATTTCTGACCAGAGCTTTTTCTTTTTCACTAAACCTTCATGATTCTGTAAAATATGTTATGTATAAATTTGTTAACCAGCCACCAAAAAAGTCCAGCATTATGAAGCCATGTGTTCACAGCAGAGGTGTGACTCAACCAAACCAATCAAGGTGAACGTTGTACGTCATCAGGCACAAATTGCCAAGGAGCGGTCTGTTTCCTGCTGTCAGATCTCAATGTTCTGTTGAAAGAAGACTTTCAAACGATCCTGCAGCTCCACCCACTCAACCAGCTGCCAGGAACTCCAACTGACAAACCTTTATTTGCGCAATCCTGTGGGTTTTAAAGCTCCTCCAGCATGCCTTGTCCTACACATTTATGACACATCAGCTAATATTCCCTCAGCTACAGACTTTCTCTGCAGTTTCTGTTGGTTTGGGACACATCTGTAATGTTGACCCTTCTCCTCCTGATTGGTGACACTTGCTTGTGTTTCTAACATCGTCCAGAAGCTGCTCCACCCACCGGTCAGGTTGCTGAGCTGCAGCTGCTTCAGGCCAACCTGGTAAACATCTGGTGATGACGGGTTCTTTTGGTAGTTGGACATGACTAGCAGGGTGAAGTTGCCCTCGTAGAGATTCTGTCCTCGGATCAGACGCAGGTTGACCAGAGGGATGGTGGACACCTCGTTCATGGCAATCAGGACGTAACCCCCAACTTCCTGGATGGACTGAAGGGGCAGAGAGAAAGAGCTGAAGACCTGAAAAACTATCCAATAACCTTCAGCCGAGGCATTATGACAGGGTTTACATTAATAAGTCTGTTCAATATGTTATAAGGAACAACTGGAAGCTCAAATCCCAAATTAATGATCACATTTAAAATAGGTTTTATCACAAAAGATTGTTTCTTGAGTTTAGGAGCCTTTCTGTGCCTGAATGATTATTCATTAGAGGAACAGATGAACTACTGAACAAAGATCAGAGGAACATCTGCTTGGAATGAAAACAGAGATGATGTTTGGATCAGGAGCTTTGTTTGCATGTCAAAACCTTTCAGAAGATAAAAATGTAAACCTTAAAAGAACAAAGGACTGAAAGTGACGCGATCAGTTTGACATGTCAGGTGTTGCAGCGTCTTTAGAAACTTTATCAGGAGTTTGATCAGAAACATGTCCATCCGGAGGGAAACCAGCGGCGCCTGACGTAGCGTGATGACGTAACACGGACCGGACTCACCTGGAGGAAGGACAGGTCCTGGTTCTCCTGGGTGTAGGTGATCTCCAGGTTCTCCAGAACCACATTGCAGCCGGAGTACATCTTCTTCATTTTGAGGTAGTGATTGTCCAGCATGGTCATCTGGTTGCTCGTCCCCTGGCACACTGAAAGCAGACACAGAGTTCACTGCAGTTCCTCTACCGGCCACTGAGTGGTGCCGTTTCCCCGGTAACCATGGCAACACAGAGTTTAAGGAGAAAAGATTCGGTTTTAATCTGCTGCAAGATTAAAACCTGAGTCAGAATAATTTAGTGAGAAATTTACTGCAGCATCAAACTTCTGCTCTTAGAAAATTACAGGCAGGTGATAATTCAGAGCCGTAAAAAGTATTAGCTCTGTTTTAGATTTTAAAATTAATTATTTCTGGTTAAAAACCAAATATTAATATGAAACAAACTAAATTTCTCTTTATTACGAGAATCCAAATATCCAATTTCATCCTCACTCTTCCTCATTCTTCAGACGCGTGCCGATGTTTTACGGTTACACCCTCTGAGTTGTTCAGGTGAAGTTTCCACTCAGACAATTAAAGGAGCATAAAGAGACGAGGCCAGAGGAGTGGCACATCCCAGCAGCAAAGGCTTAGAGGAGTTGAACAAGTCAGAGAGGAATGAAGCTCTGCAGGCTCACGTCTCTGTTAGAAACAAACCGGCAGCTCAGGAGTCAGAGGTCAAGGGTCGGTAAGATCTCTGAGTGGGTCCTGCTTCTGAACGGTGAACTGAAATCAGTTCCTGTCTCTGAGCAGAACGACTGACATTTTGCTCTGATACAGCCACACAGATCAGATCGAACCATTTCAGGAAGGAAGGAAGCCATGTTGGAACATCAACAGACTCGGCATCCTGATGACAGTCAGAACCAATCATTAGGCCAGAGATCAGAATCAACGAGTTTTACTTTTATCAGCTCTGAACTGGGATCAGCAGTACATTTTTTGAAACTCGTTAAAAGCATCAGAACTAAGAACTTCCACCAATTTCTATCCTTAAATTCAAAGTAAAAATTGAAAGTAAAAATCGGATGCAGGTGAGAAACTTTAGCTTTATTTTTTCCCATTAGGTTTCAAAACGACGTTTCTAAGCAGTCGGGCCTAAAAAAAACTGGAAATCAGAAAAGTTGAGACATTTCTGCTGGGAAGGTTCATACCACAGCTGGCTGCAACTAAATCTAAAGGACAAATAAATGAACTGAATGATGGTCTGTTCAGGTTAAAGGAGGAGTTATTGGTGACTGGAGGCAGATCGGAGCTGATGGACCCCCGGTTTAATTCTCCCAGGGCCCCGCTGACCTTTGGGCCCCGCTGACCTTTGGGCCGGCCCTGGACGGTCCGTCCACCAGATGAACCAACGTGTGTCCAACACTAACAGCTCAGAGATGAACGGCGGTTTGTTCAGATGTTTCTCCCTGATGAAACTGATTAAGTCTTTCCTCTGAACTCTGATTGGCTGACTTCCTGCTGTGATGTCACAGAAACAACACAGCTGAGCTGGGAGTGATCCTGATTGGCTGCCGGCTGGCTGAGGGGCCGTCCCATTGGTCGAAGCCTCATGGGGAACGCTCCACATCTGGACTCAGACGTAATGACTTTTCTTATTTATTCCTTTCTTTCCATCTCCATCCCTCCTTCTTTCTTCTATCTTGATCCTCTTTTTTCTTCATGCTTTCCATCTATTTTCATCCCTTCATTCTTTTCCTTCCAGTCTGCTTTCAACCCTTCTTCCTGTTTCTCTTTCCTCAGTGCATCTCCATCCGTCCATCCGTCCTCCCACTCTCCTCCCAGCTGTCTCTCTTCTCTCCCACTTGTTTATTCCCATCCCTACATCGAAGATTCCCAAACATCCTTATTTTCCTTCTCTCCTCAACATCCGTCTGCTTTCATTCCTCATTTCTCCTTTTCTCAGAGTCTCTTCTTCAAACCGGTAACATCTCCAACCTGGAAGGTTCATCAGAATTCCCTCCTGCCGAATCGTTCAGTTATTCCAGAGGAATCGGTTCATACAGGCTGAATGCAGGCGTCCGGTCCAGTTTGTGTTGATTTCACACGGTTCTGTACAGAATCACAACCAGAACAGAACCGGACCAGAACTCGGCCAAAACAATCAAACATGAGAGGAAGAGATAGATGAGCTCAGAGAAACTTCAGCCATGAAACGGACCGTTTCTTCCATGGCAAACTAAACTAGTACAAAAATATTAATTATTATTATGGTTTTTCTTTTGTGGATATTTCTAAAGTAACTGAAACAAAAATGAATAAAAACCATAATTTTAAAAATGTGCCAAAGCAAATGTGGCGACAAGCTAAAATATTCTGAAAGACGATGAATCTGATCATGTAAATCCACAAAGCAGCAGTCGGGGAACAAAATGCCATAAATTCCTGCATGGGTTCATCTCTGGATGTAAAACGACAAAATAAACTGAATGTTTAACGATCCAAGCCGACCCGTCAGCTTCCAGCTTCAGATTTCCAGACCATTGTTAAAATACTGAGGATGGTTCTGCACAGACGGAGTCACATGGAAACAACAAAAACTTCTTTCCTTCCTGTTTTCTATATTTGCTGGTTTTATTCCCTACAGTGTGATTTTTCCAAAACTAAAGTGTAGTCATTGTTCTCTGAGTGGCTGTAAATTCTGTAAAGTCCCAGATAACTCAGTCAGCAGCTGCAGCAGAAACATCCCTGTCGGGTTTGAATAGAAAACTCAGTGGAAGGTGAAGTGTGGTGATAAACAGTTTGTTTGTTCAGGAACAGGTCGGGCCTGTCTGCGTCTGCTGCAGCTCCTCTGAAACCCGACGCAGGCTGAGAGTTAAAGATAGAACCGAGTGACGGAAAAATTCATCATGAGAAACATTACAGTCACAAACTAAAGACTAAGAGTTCATATTCATGTTCAGCTCCATCAGTGCAAAAACACAAAACCTTAACAAGTGTTTAGTTACACATAATGCATGATTCAGAGGATTTAACAGCAGGATCATTATAGCATTACTTAGACAATACAATAACACAGTTGACCTTCAGTTGCACCCTGTTTTGTCCATTTTAATGTAATTATGCACCGTTATAAAAACAATGAAGCTGATGTACCAAAACAGGAAATATCAGTGGAACATCCCAAAGCACAGCTCAACATTTCATCTGATGTGTCAATAAGAAATCTTGACTGTTTTCTATTCGTCACTGAACTTCATATTAACAGTTTTCTGTCTGTGCTGCAAAATGAAACTTTTTAAACTCCTTCCTCTTTTCTGAAACCCTAAAAGTCCAAATTTTCCATGAAAAGCGAAGAACTGAGGCAGACGGACCAAAACGCGTCACATGTTGGTTTAACACACTCCGTTCTGTTATCACATGTGAATCTCTGCTTGTTTTACTCGCTGCCATCAGATTAGTGGAAATGAACGTTCCTGAAACTCTCGACCTGCAGCAGATCACAATCACAGCGCCGGCCAATCAGAGCCAAGATGGTTCGGCCTTTTTCTCAAAAAACCACAGGAGATGGAGGTAGAGATAAGAATCACACACACGCCTACACACGCACACACACACACACACACGCCCACACCCACACACACACACACACCTGCGACCTGCACAGCACATTTTCTCTCAAACCTCCTGTTTTGGTTCTGCTGGAGGAAATGTTCTGCTCAGACAGACGTGTGTTTGTCAGGACGATTAGATTATCAGTAATCGACCAGCTGATTCCTCAACACACTTTCTGTGTTCAGCCTGAACTGAGCCTCCCTGTTTGTGACACACTGAGCCGCTCAACCCATGAACCCAAACCGAGTCAACAAGACCTGAACATGTCGACCCAAAGACTTTAGACCCAGAAACAAGTTTAGATCCAAACAGGTTCTGGGAACAGATGCTGTTCCTGGAAAGTTGCAGTTTGGACATTGTAGCTTTTCTCCTGACTTTAGGATAAATTCCTCAGGATTTTAACCTTCAACTCTTCATCTGCTTTTCATTCCTCATCTGTTTCTAAACCGATGATGATAAACAGAATAAAGAAGGATGGATTCTCTCAGTGAAACTGCTGAGTGTGGATCTGAGGAGGTCGGAGTACCAGGAGAAAACCTTTAGATGCTCAGAGAGAACATGCAAACTCCAGGCTGGGATTCAAACCCACAACCTTCCTACTGCAAGGCATCAGTAACAACAACTGATCCACCAAATATGAGAGCTACTAATTCAATAAATCCATAACTTTCACCAAATTCAACTAAAACAAGACGACTGGACCTGCAGACGTTTGTCTTCACGGCTCATTATGAGGCTTAGAAAACCTGAAACTATTTCAAATAAACATCAACTTTAAGAACCGAACAGAGAGCAGAAAGAAAACCAACAAATAAAAATACAAACTTTTCATTAATGGGAGAAACGATCTTGGTTTCATGGATAATTAATCCATGAAACCAAACCAGCAGAACAGAAAAACCTTTAAATGTAAAAGAAACCAGCAGATTTTACCTGTAAAGTCATTATTTCTCTAAACTTTGTAAAATTGAAAACATTTTCTGATTTTCTGTGGTATGTTTCTAAAAAATCAAAATCCCCCCTGCAGAGGAAGACCTCTGTCTGTAATAAACAATCTGTGCTCCTCCATTGCCGTTTGGCAGGTTGAACCTGTGATTGAGCAGAAACCTCCTCATGTGGATCCTGTTTGTTTTTCAGATGGAATCAGTGAGAGCTGCTGCCTGCCTGGACCTGCAGCTCCGTGTTTCTGTCTCCGTTTTCCTTCCTGCTCATCGACTTCGCAGCTTTTCCCTCCAGTCCTGTTCTTACAGGCTGTTTGATGGAGCAGAGAGAGGAAAGCGGCTCGATGGCAGCAGATTATTTATGACTGGAAACCTTAAAAAGTGTCTCTAATGAAAGTTTGCTGACATGGAATCGATAGTTTTACGCTCCGACCGCCTGCAGCTCCAATCAGTGGAAACGTTTGTCGTTTCAAATCGTTCTGGTTTTAAACTGCAGTTAAAAGCTTTTATTGATTCGTATGAGAGGCAAATCGACTGACCTCTGCTCTGACCTTCCAGATGAACTGATTCCAGAATCATCTTTAAAATCCACCAGCAGGATTTTGTTAAGTTTTTACTCATTTCTGGTTGGGTTTAACACACAGCTGAGGCTGTAAAAACAGATTCAAAAAATAAACAGAAAGTCTTCAAGAGAATCTATAAAATACAAAAAGCCTAAAGATCCAATAAAAACCCGGATCATTCCTGGAGTTTATGACTGAATGACTCATAGATCAGTTTATTGTGTTTAAAACGTTTTTCTATAAATGTTCATGAACTGAAAAAGAAGCCAAACAAAATCCAGGAAATCCGAACAAATTCACCGAGAACCAGGAACCTGAGCTAGTTCCAGAAAACTACAAAAATCTATTTAAGTGAATAAAATGTTTTTTATGAACCTCAAAAAAGCAGCACTGAATAACGGAGTTCATTGTGGTTGGAACCTAAACCAAAATAACCATCATTCTGATTTTCTTTGTCGTCACAGACATTTCTCCTACTTTAAATAGGACAATGAGTTCAGATGAGTCTTTGAAAAGTAACGACTGCATGTTGTTCCCCTGAGTGTGTCTGCAGGTTGGTGACCTTGACCTCTGACCCTCGGTGTTGGACTGAGACAGAGATGTTCTGAGAATCTGCAAAGTCAGATTCAGTCTCAGCTGATCCGACCCAGAAAAACACTCAGAGCTGCTTCATCCTGCAGGATGGAAGCTGCAGCTCCATGACCTTTGCTCCTGAAGGTCACAGCAGGTCGAACAGGAAGCGGGTCGATTTCCCTGAACAGAACCGGGCAGAAGAGAACCTGCTGGAACATCAGCAGCTAATCACTAAATCTTCCCTGTGTGGATCGTGTTTGACTTGTGTGAGCGGGGTGTGTGTGTGAGCGGTGTGTGTGTGTGTGAGCGGTGTGTGTGTGTGTTAGCGGTGTGTGTGTGTGTTAGCGGTGTGTGTGTGTGTTAGCGGTGTGTGTGCCTCGCCTGCAGCGCTGTGCGCGGCTCGGAGCGAGACGCTGCTTGTCCTCGGCCTGCAGCTCCGTCTCTCTCTGAGGAAAATTCCAGCATCGGTTTCATCCTGACAGTTAAACCGTAAAGCTGCGTTTCCTGAACACAGCAGCTTCCTAGAGCAACCGGGTCGGGGTTCTGCTGCAGAACCGGGTCGGGGTTCTGCTGCAGAACCGGGTCGGGGTTCTGCAGCAGGCAGATTAGCAGTCATGACCTCTGACCCAGTGTGTGTCGCAGCAACATGGATCCTGAAAAGCTCCGCGGTCACGGCTGAGGAAGAAAACTCTGCAGGGTTCAAGTTTCCATGACGACCGCAGCTTTAAGATAACACCGAGGCTTCAGTGAATTCCTCAGAGTCATCATCATCATCATCATCATCATCATCATCGTCATCATGGCTGTGAATTGACCTGCTGCAGGTTTTGCTGGTCAGCAGCTGGATTCATCCTGAGTCTCCGAACCTCAACATGTTTCAACGTTTCAATATTCTGCCTCATAAAAGTTCAGATTTATTCCACAAGGCAGAGAAATGGGAGTAAAGAGCAGAAAGAAGAGGACTGGAAGCTGCAGCAGAGCGACGGTGCTGCAGCAGCAGAGCGACGGTGCTGCAGCAGCAGAGCGACGGTGCTGCAGCAGGAACTGATGGATCTCTGGAGTCTTTTACTGGTTTCTGTCCTGATTTGTCAGATGAAGAAGAACTGCTGCCTTCTGAACATCCAGAGTTTCTGATTAAATCCTGATCAAATAAATCTGTCAAATCATCATTTTAATGATTTTAATGATTTTAATGATTCACCTGCTATCAGAGTTTTTATGGCTCAGTGTTTCGCTGAAACACGTTTAGTTTCCTGGAATCAGACGTTTCACGTTCATCCAGAAAAACTGAAGATTAGAAACCAGAGATGGAGGCTGGAATAATAAATATTACACAAAAATCTAATAATTTAGTAAACAAACACTAAAAAGTTTGTTTATTTCTGTCTAGTTTTATCTCTGTTTATTTTCTGTTAATATTTTTTGTTTCTGATTCATGTTCAGAACCAGAAGCGGCTCTGAGAGCAGAACTCTGCAGCTGCAGGTGTGAAAACAGACGGCGCCGTCCAGCCAGCAGCTCTCAGTGACCTTTGACCTCCTGGGTCTGATCCCACAGTGACTGCAGGTTGTTGGAACCGGGTCCGGTTCTCTGCCCCAAACAAACCGCCTGCATGTTGCAGAGCCTGTTAAATCCTGCGGACCTTTTCTCAGCTCCATAACTGACATTCCTCACATTCCTGCCAGGAAAATCCCTGGAGCTGCATCAGACGGCGACAAACCGTCAGAACCAACAAACACCAAACCCTGAACCCACTGGGTCTGGTTCTGGTTAGCCCTCCACGCTGATCCACAGATCAGAACAAAATAATCCCACCGGGGCGTTTGGCTTCGTTAGCTGAAGATCATTTTTATAGATTTTAATCTGAATCTGTTTTTGTTCAGAAACGCTGCAAAACGACACAAAAGAGAAACATGAAGAACTGAACAGAACATCCAGCATCACAGAAACACGACAACAAGGTAACAAACTGGGACCCAACAGGAGAAAGACACAAAAAACTCATTAAAGACAAAATGTGTCGACGTGGAAACCACAAAGAAACCAAATCCAGGAAGAGAAACTAAATTAAACACAAAGTCTTAAAAATAAAAACTGACAAAAAGTTTAAAAAAATAAAACTTCAGACTTCAGACTACAGGCCCAATAATCCATGTTAACAGATAAACTTTTCCTCAGACTGATCAGCTGACAGACAATAAATTAAATTAGTAAAGTTCACTAAGCCCCGCCCCTTCTGAGCCACGAGCCAATCAGATCTCCAGGATCCACCAGACCAGCTGAATGGTTTTTCTTTTTCCCTTTCAGTTAAAAAGTCCTGCTCTTTATGCCAACAGCGTTGCTATGGTTACCATTTAAGCTTTTCAGCATGTGTCTGTTTTCAGTTGACAGCGGCCCCAATGAAAAACAAGCACAAACACACACACACACACACACACCCCTACATAAAGCCAAGGTCCTTCCAAAGAGTCAACACACACACACACACCCCCACACACCCACACACACACACACACACACACACACACACACACACACACACTCACACAGGCTGTCTGATCCTTGGATCTTCAGCTCCAGACTCAACAATCAGAAGTTTTACTGAAGTTCAGGAACAAAAAACAAAAATCCTGATAAAAGCAGAAAGTGAAGGTTATTAACGCCTCACTCAGTTTAACATGAATGATTTTAATGTTGAACATTTTCACTAACATAATAAAACCAGATCTGTCTCCATGACAACACAGTTTGTCTCATATTTCTCTCTATTTGCTGTAGTTAATTAAAGAATCGTTCCGGGTCGTTGAGCCACTTCAGGTTTTATATTTCAGGTGAATCCATTTTTACCTCAGACTCCCAGCATGCATTGCGTCACACAACGTTCTGGACAGCAAACTAAGCATGATGAGTGTTTCTCTAAGTGAATCACATGTCTGGTCATATTTCAGAGGGTTTATTGTTAATTATTTTAATGTTGTGAGTTGATGTAAAGGCTGCGCCGTCCCTTTAAGAAGCTGTTCTGGAAGGAGGATCTCAGTCTGAGTCAGTCTGACCTTTCAGAGCCAAACTCCTGCAGCTTCTGAGTCATTTCTGCTCCTGATCCAGAACCTTCACAGACCAAACCGGAACACAGCAGATCCATGTGTTAGAACGGCCTAGTCAAAGTCCAGACCCAAATCCAGCTGAGAATCTGTCACGAACTTTAAAACAGATATGAACAGACATTCTCCATCTGAGTTTATGAAGCTTTACAGAGAAAAATGATTAAAAGTTTTTGGTCTGCAGACGTAAAATCTGGAGGTTAAAACAGAATCAGTGATAAAAATATTTACAAATATATTTTCTTTACTGTATCTAATATTATCTGTGTTGCTTCGTCTCATAAGATCTTATAAAACAGCAAAACCTTCTGATCGTAACCAAACATGGAATAATCTAAGGGTGTGAATAATTTTAGATTTAGTCTGAACTTCAAAATGTCTCCAGATGCGTCCTGTAAAACCTCAACAGGTTAAAATAACTTTTATTCCATTTCTGGAAAATGTTCTGAACTTTCCAGACGTTCTGCTGCTTGTTGATCAGCCAGGATTTAACTTTAAACCGTCTTCCTCCTGAACGTCCTGCAGGAGAATTTCTCTGGATCCTAGGAAACGCAGACAGCGGTCCATTCAGAACCAGAACCGTCCTGCTAACTGAATATCTGCCAGACAAAGACTTGGTCCTGTCAGCTGCCTCTCAAACAGCAGAGCTCAACGATCCTCGTTGCTCCCTGATTTCAGCCGAACTGATTCCATCGCAGCGAATCGTCCTGGTTTTATTCTCAGACGATGACGAGGATTCAGTTCCTCCATCTTCCTCTCACTGATCATTTCAGCTTTAAATAATGAAACATCTAAAGGCTGAGAGTTTCACCAGAGAACCGCTGAGTCCAGATCAAACCCAGGAGACCATCGATTTGGACCCAAAGAGCCAAACGATCAGAACATTTAAATCCTGGAAGAAAACCCGGTTCTGATCCGAACCCTGACGCTCAGACGGTTCTCAGAACGACACAAACCGAAAGACCAGATTCATCCTGAATTATTAAACTGATCAACCAGAAAACAAAACTTTTTACTTTACATCAAATCATCTGATAAAATGATTCATGTTCAGGAAGACGTAAAAATTTACCTTCAAATCAAAATATGCAAATAAAAATAAATATCAAAAAACACGTTTGAGTTTCTCTAAACTTTCAGCTTCAGTTTTATTCATGAAGTTGTAATAAAATGTAAATATCAGCAGAAATAATATTTCTGTTAAAAACATCAAATTTCTGCTGAACTCACAGCAACAGATTAAATTCACTTTGATTTAATTATTCACTAAAATCTTCATCACTAAAAGTTTTACAGAATCTGAGGATCCGAGACGTTTGGTCCTGAAATGATGATTCTGTTTATTAATAATCCAGACATGGATCAGAAAATCTTTTTCTTTCATTCACAGAAAAACTGAAAAATCCTCAGATTCATTTAAATCTGTTTTATTCTCTGATGTTTGATCCTCTATCTACTTAAACTGGACCCAGTCAGAACCGCTGGGTCGGGTTCTGTTGGTTTAGTTAATTAGAACCTGGAGAAACAAACCAACTGTAGAGGAAATAAAGTGATAAATGTTTTCAGAGGCAGTTTAATGTCAGACTGAGTCAATAAATGATTATTTATTTTAAATAAATATTTTAAATGTATTTAGAATAAAAGTTGGTTGATTCGCAGTCTGGAGGTCAGAACCAGAACCTGGACAGATTCTGATAAATAATAATAACTGATAAACTGATAACAACCTGCAGATAAACTTTATCAGCCAGAAACAACAAACTGAATCTCCAGAGAAAATTTATTTTCTCAGGAGAAAATATCTGAGAATCCAGTGGAAATAAAAAGTGAAGCTGCAGTTTGTTGAGTTTCTGGATCAGAACCAACAACAGAACCGACTTTAATTCTTTAAGATCCTCAACATGAAGCAGATTTTAAAGTTTCTGTCTGAACTTTTATTAAATCTGATCATCATTTCTTTACTGTTTTACTGCAGACATTTAAATCTTGTTATAAAGGTTTTGTCTCATGTTGGTTCTGATCATAAAATGATCTAAAATCATTTTCAGTTTTAGAGAAATTATTTTACAAACCATTTAATTTATTGAAATAAATGTTTCATATTAGCAGAGAAAGGAGAAATAAACAGTTTGTGGAAATAAACCTGAACAGAAACATGAAGGGAACAAACGACGGAACCTGTCAGAGCAGAACCGATCCCGATCAGAACCAGAGTTTGAACCCGGAGCCTCACCCTTTCTGTCCGGGTCTGTGCTGCAGCAGCGGCCGATGCTCAGCAGCAGCAGCAGCAGCAGCTGCAGCAGCTGCAGCTGCTGCAGCTGCAGCAGCGCCGCTCCTCCGGGCAGGAACTCCATGAAGACGGTCCGGTTAGAAACTAGAGTCCGGCAGGTCGGACTGCTGCTCCATGCGCCGAACCGAACCGATCCGGGAGGGAAACTGGAGCAGAATGACGGGTCAGAACACATTCAGGGCTCAGCCCAGCACACACACCTCCAACACACACCTCCTCCTCCAACACACACCTCCTCCTCCAACACACACCTCCTCCTCCTCCTCTTTCTCCTCCTCCGGTTCATTTGGCCTTAATGACGTTCAGGTCAGTTTGTTGGATCAGAGATGAAAAGTTCAGAAAGTAAAACAAACAGAACCAAAGCAAAAAATTTAACAGAAAAAACTGAATGACAGAAAGAATCTGAGATGAGAAACATTTTGTTAAACTGCAGCTGTTTTAGTATTTTATTGTTATAAAATATATTTACTTTATTTTATAAAATAAAATAAATATTTATAAATATTTCATTAATATCTAAAAACAGATAAAAATATACAACCAGATAAAAATGAAGATCAGAAGATTTTAATAAAGTTTTTAGTTTCTTTATGGACATCAGAACAGATGAGCACAGCGCCACCTAACGGCCATGAAATGTTCAGCAGCTGCTCAGTTTGAAAACTTAATAAATTCAAATGACTGGCAAGAAAAATATGAACTTCTGAAAATAAAGTTATGAAACATTTATAAAAGCTGAATTTTTATTCTCTCTGGACTCCAGAACTAAAGTAACATCAGATATTCAGATCTTATGTTTTATTTTCACAGTTAAATTATCTTTGAGATTTTTTAATCTGATTAAATGTTTAACTAGAATTTTATTTGTTGCAGTAATAATCAGTCGTGATTTAATCCATTTATCTGTTTTGCTCAACATTGTTTTATAAACTAAACCATTTTTCAGATTTAATATTTTTACTTGTTTTTTGTTTTTGAAGATGTTTTTTTTTTCTGATGAATTTGGAACGAGGAGCAGCTCAACGCCGTCGTTTACCAACAAGAGACATTTTATGACCTTTACATTTTATTCTTCATCTGTTCCAGAGAAATGAAACCTGAGCTGCTGCAGAAATAATCCGACTGATCTGCTGAACCCGAAACCGTCTGACAGGAAACCAGCTGCTGCAGCTGCTGCTGCAGCTGCTGATAACTCTGTGTCTCAGGTGAGCAGAGAGTCGAGGTTTTGGTTTTCTGCTGAACTGCAGCAGGAAGTAAAAGTTTCATTAATCTGATGGTTTAGTTGATCAGGTATCAGAAGAACCAACTGCAGGAAGTCCGACCAGAACATTTAGTTCTTCCTGTTAAAGCAGAAACATCTGCACAGAACATCTGGATTTATTTCTGCTGTCAGTTTAAAAGAATCATTCAGTTTGAGTCAGAAATGATCAAAATGAAACTTTGAATTTATTATTTGATGAGTTTATGAAAACTTTGTAAAATCTGATCTTTTGTCATTTTTAGTTATTGTATTCAGAAATATTTCAAATTTTAAATTAAAATTCACACTAAAATAGTCACAACAAAATATAAAATATTGACTCATATTTCTTTTATTTTGTATTTTTTTCTACTGACAGAAACATTCAGGAGAAAAATATCATTTCCTGTTTTTAAAAGTAAATGAACAAAAAGCTGCAGCAGCTGTGACATCATCTCATGTTGTTACATTTCTGTCGTTTTATTCTGAACAAACTTTATAAAATATAACAATATAGTTTCAATCTCAGCAGGATGTTTTTTTTTTGTTTCTGTTTTCACAGATTTAATGCACAGCAACATGCTGCATTCATAATTAATATCCATTTTCTGCTTGTTGTTTATTTTTGCCTAAATTTTCACTTCATGCCAACAAAGCAGGAAAAACCCACTGATGGATTTTGGTTGGTCATTTGTCTCTAACAGCAGCTGACAGCCGGTTGCTGGGCAGAAACGGCTCTGAACCTGGTCAGCGACTAAACAGAAGGAGAATCTGATTTATGGCAGGTTTTCATTTCTACCAATGAAGGAAGAGCTGGAGGTGAAAACCAGCAGGAATCCCAGAAAACTTTAGAAAAACTGAAAACGTTGCAGCGATTTCTGGGTCAAAGGAAGGAAAACAGTAGAAAACAACTGGATCATCAGGGTTCTTTGACCTTTCACCTTTTGGTTTGTTTCTGGGAAAACTCTGCACTTAGTCACACACACACACACACACACACACGCACACACACACACACACCCACCCACACACACACACACACCTGGTTGTTTCATCAGTGTTGCTGCTTCACTGCCTTCCTCAGAAACTGTGGCTCTAATCGCTGCTGCAGCGACACGTCGGCGTCTGGATGAAACCTCAACCTGGTGAAATCCTGCAGCTCTCAGGTTCTACAGAAATCTGTTCGGTTCTGGACACGACCTCATTCCTGAGCCCATCAGACTTTTATTATGTTTACAGCTGAGATGAGGTGGCAGTAAAACTAAAGACAGAAACACTTTCCAGGCTCAGAGGAGAAACTGGAAACTGGTGATGATGAAACGATGCTGGAAGAAAAGCTGAGAGACGATTTAAACTCTGAATCATTTTCATTTCTCCTCACAGTGAAGATCTACTGGTGTTGGTTTATAGAATAAAATTAATAAATATGTTTGGAGGGAGAAGTGATAAAACATGAAAAACTGCAAAGTAAATAAATAAGAGAATAAATAGGTTTTAAAGTAGTTTAAAATAATACAAAATTTTTTTTATTAAAACATTAGAAATGCTGTTTTTGATCCATCCATCCATTTTCTTCCACTTATCCAGGGTCGGGTCCAGGGGTCAGCAGCTTCAGAAGGGAGGTCCAGACTTTTCTCTCCAGCCTCTTGTTGCAGATCCTCCTGTGAATCCTGAGCCGTTTCCAGGCCAGCAGAGGAACATCGTCCCTGCAGCGTGTCCCGGTTTTCCCCTCCTCCTGTTGGGACCTGAACTCCTCACCAGGGAGGCGTCCAGGAGGCGTCCTGACCAGATGCCCCTCAACTGGCTCCTCTCGATGTGAAGGAGCAGCGGCTCTACTCTGAATCCCTCCCAGAGCCCAGACTCTACCTGGTTCTTGTGGTCATGACCCAAAGCTCATGACCATAGATGAGGATGTTTTTGATGTTATAGTATTTTATTTAGTTAAAAACGTATAAAACAGAGTTTGATTTTGTCAGCAGTAAAAACGGTTAAGTGTGGGTGAAATCTCTTATTCTGAAGGGTCACATTGCTGTGTAGCCCACGTGACTAGCTCCAGCCAATCAGATCGTTATGTTCTCTGACGCTAGAAGCAGAAAAAACGAAGAACAAGTTAACAGAGTTGAACTGAGAGAGAAGAAAAATAAGAGAAATCAACGATCAGAGTCCATCCGCGGTTTAGAAGTTATTTTTTTCCAGTTTTTTGGAGAAATTGTTTTCCATTTTTTTCAACCTGACTGCATATGCTGTGTTATATGCTACAGAACTGGACTTGGTGAGTTAAAAATGTATTTTAGTTACTGTAATCACTTTAAGTGTTACACAAGCTTGCACGTCCGAACCTCATTGGTTCTTGGGATGACCCGTCCGTTAGGTGTTGTGTCCCACCTTGACCCTGGCAGAGACAATATTTCTCGGTTGCATGAAGCGATTTCCTTCACCTTTGCCCCTCCACTGGGCTCCTCTCCGGATTTGCACCCTCTGGTTCTCCACCTCATATTCCAGGCTGAGCCTCAGTTCTGCCATCTTTTTCCATAGGTCGTAAAGAGCCACTCGTTTTCCTTCTAACCCTAACCCTTCCACATCCATTCTGTTCCCAAATGGATAAGTCGTCTGATAGCGCACAATAGTAGCAGTTTGTGACTATTTTTGTACTTTTAATTCTTTTCATGATTTCCAGCAACCCTTCTAGTATTGCTGCCACCTCTCCTGACTCACTGCCAGGTGTTCTGCCACTCTGTCTGCAGCATTCTTCATCATTTTGTGTATCAACCCACAATAAGCCACCTGATCCAGTCCTTTCTTAACCCATTATGTAGAGAACCCACTCATGGGGATTTTCTCCATAAGGGTTCCACTGTCGATGTTCTCGTGTTTGTGGCTCTTGTGCTTTCAAGTGCTGCTTTTCCCCTTTGTGAACTTGACTCTGTCTGATGACTTTGATTGACTTTGTAAAAGGTCTTTTAATGTTCTCCCATATTTAGTCAAAGCAGCCAACCTTTTTTCCCCTTCTTGTGTTTCTTTTCCACATTCATTAGTGTAGCTCCACAGCGTGACAAGCCCCCATTTTCATTGTTCACTTTTATCACAGCATCTTGACCTTCCCTGCTGACCACAGCCACCAGCCTCCATCAGGCTCTTTGGCTCCATCTCACAGCTTCCTGAATGGCTGTCTCAGATGTTCCAGGTGATGAGTATTTGTCCATATCCAGTCCGTCTTTAGCCAACATGATGGAGCCAAACTTTCTGTGTCAGGCTGATGCATCAGTTCCTCATTCTTGGTTTTAAACTTCTCAGATCGCTGCAGGTCTAACAGTCACTGTGTCTTTCTGCAGCTCTGGCTTTAGGGTTTGTTAACAGGCCTTATTCTTTTATCAGTATCTTTACAGTCTTTAAGAGTTCTACTGGTTTCTGTGGGACAGTTTGGCACAGCAGTACACTGGATTTTCCTTAGAGTGTGATGGTAGCTGATGCTGGATCAGCTTTTCCTGTGGCCTCACCGTAGGCTCCATGATAGTCATGACTCTATTCTGTTTATCTATCATGCGGTGGGTTTATCTGTCCCCCTCCATGGCAGAGTAGCTGTGTGGAAAGCTGATGCAGATCTGATGAGGTCTCGTCGTTCTCATTTTCCAGGGCATCATTGCGGCCGACTTCCTCCCCAGATTTTCCTCCCTTTCATCCGTCACTCCGTCTCTGGCGGTTCAAGTTGTCTACCCCGCAAGTCGCCCTCAGCACATCGGGTGAGGATGCAGGATAGACCCCCGGCTGCTAACTTTGGTCGGATTCTGGTCAATTTCCCACTGACGCTCTCCTCTCTCGCCTTACACACACACTGCAGTTCGGTGAAAGTGTGACTGGGATCTTCTCTCGGACAGCCACAGGTAATCCAACTCACATTCAGATTACCTACACTAGGTAACCTAGGTACACTAGTGACCAGTCAGGAACTGTAGCAGCCGCAGTGAAATTAGCTCCCACAGACAGTTAACGGCTCATCTTCTGCTTTTTATAACCAGCTGTTGTTACAGATTCAGTTTCAGTTTTAGTGACTTGGATAACAAGTCACAGGGTGTTGTTTCATTTTATAATTTATTGGCTAAAGCAACCGATCAACAGCTGTTCCACCTTTTTCTCTCCTCAATGAAACATCATTGCTATTTTACAACCATCGAAGGACTTTGAGGTGACGCATTAATTGAATGTCCACAACATCTTTTAGAGTTTTCTTTATGTACAGTACAACTTAAATCAGTAGCAGAAATAATCAAATAAGAACAATCTATCATCTTAATCTAAGCTTTGTTTCCTAATGCTGAAACTGAAAACTAAAAGGACATTTTGAGAAGCAGTGTGGAGTGTGGAGCCCCAGGCCTGATGAAGAATGTGTCCGAGCAGGAGGAGGGTGTCGGTCTGCCTCTGGGACAGACGCCATCGCATGGCGCTGCTCTTCTCTTCTCCTCATGCATTCCTGCACTGCGGGAGCGAAGACATCTGTCACCATGTAGTTCCCTGATTGAATCCTGAACAACGACTCACAGGAAGGTTGATTGGTATGAAGAAGGCTAAGCTAACTAAAATCTAACAAAAACCACTAACAAATATTTAAAAAGGTGACGTAAAACATAACTGATAAAAAGAGAAACAACAAAAACAAAGAACCAAACATAAAAACCGAGTCTTGATACTCAAGAACAACCGGATGAAAACAAAATGGAGGTTTTGTCATCATTACATCATAAAATGGTTAAATCTCAGATCAATGCATCAAAGCAAACTGTCTGCAAATCAGGGAAACACAAAACTATCAGAACCTCATCAGAACCTCATCAGAACCTCATCAGAACCAACCTGCAGCCTGTTGGTTGGACAAAACCAGAACCAAACTGGAGCTGAATGACAGATCAGAACACATTCAGGGCTCAGCCCAGCAGCACACACACCTCAACACACACACCTCAACACACACACCTCCACACACACCTCCACACACACACCTCAACACACACACCTCAACACACACACCTCCACACACACCTCAACACACACCTCCAAAACACACACCTCCACACACACCTCCACACACACACCTCCACACACACACCTCCTCTTCCTCCTTAATGTCACATCAAAAAAGAGAAACGTTTTTAAATGATTAATTTTCTATTGTTTTAAATGTTTTTACAGTTTATATTTATTATTAATATAACTTTATTGCTTTTAGAAATGTTATATGAAAACTTTATTTCTTTAGTTTAATCCATTCAAACAGGAAAATTATGTTTTATATTCATTTAAATGTTTTTCTGGATTTCTT
Organism: Xiphophorus hellerii; assembly: GCF_003331165.1. Lineage (NCBI taxonomy): Eukaryota > Metazoa > Chordata > Actinopteri > Cyprinodontiformes > Poeciliidae > Xiphophorus > Xiphophorus hellerii. The sequence continues at coordinate 25,099,643 of NC_045692.1, forward strand.
TGTTACATTTCTGTCGTTTTATTCTGAACAAACTTTATAAAATATAACAATATAGTTTCAATCTCAGCAGGATGTTTTTTTTCTGTTTCTGTTTTCACAGATTTAATGCACAGCAACATGCTGCATTCATAATTAATATCTATTTTCTGCTTGTTGTTTATTTTTGCCTAAATTTTCACTTCATGCCAACAAAGCAGGAAAAACCCACTGATGGATTTTGGTTGGTCATTTGTCTCTAACAGCAGCTGACAGCCAGTTGCTGGGCAGAAACGGCTCTGAACCTGGTCAGCGACTAAACAGAAGGAGAATCTGATTTATGGCAGGTTTTCATTTCTACCAATGAAGGAAGAGCTGGAGGTGAAAACCAGCAGGAATCCCAGAAAACTTTAGAAAAACTGAAAACGTTGCAGCGATTTCTGGGTCAAAGGAAGGAAAACAGTAGAAAACAACTGGATCATCAGGGTTCTTTGACCTTTCACCTTTTGGTTTGTTTCTGGGAAAACTTTGCACTTAGTCACACACACACACACACCCCCACACACACACACACACACCAACACACACACACACACACACACACACACCCACCTGGTTGTTTCATCAGTGTTGCTGCTTCACTGCCTGTTTCTATCAGTGGTGGGCCGTCAGGACCTGCAAGGCCTTCTCTGCTGGCCTAAAAATATCTGAATCACAGACTAATGTTAATTATATTTTGTCCATGAATACGTATTAAATAAATCCAAATGGTCTGTCTGCTTCCTGTCATTGTTAGCCCCCTGGCTGCTGCTTCCAGACGTGTATTTTCATTTTTAAGCATTTAGCCAATCACATTTCAGCCGCTATTTGTTGCCAGGGTCAAAGAAATCTGCCTGGAGGCCTTCACAATCAGTTCTGCAGCATAAAATAAATGTTGGTCAAACTGTTGCTTCAACCAATCAGATTTTGAGTTGGCGACACCAAGGCGCTCTAGCAGGTGTACGGGTTACGTATTCACACGCTCTGATTGGATAGTCAGAGTGTACTAGCCATTAGCTTGGACGGCGATAGAAAAGGACTTCTTCATGGAACTGAAACACACAGATAATCTGCACAACAGAGTAACTGAAATCTTCTTGAGGACAGAAAGGAGGATGGATTTTGTGTACAAATAATCAGGATTTTTGGTGAGTAAAATGTTGCTATATTCCTAAATAATATTGCAATTTTATCAGGTTATTTTTGATGCTTTTTTTATGTGTGTCGCAGCTGTAGAAGTTTTATAGCCATAAAATAGTTATTGAGGGTTGGATTGATGCAGACGGAGCATTACTGAAGGCCTGGGAGTGAAATGCACGGCCCACCACTGGTTTCTAATCGCTGCTGCAGCGAAACGCCGGCGTCTGGATGAAACCTCAACCTGGTGAAATCCTGCAGCTCTCAGGTTCTACAGAAATCTGTTCAGTTCTGGACACGACCTCATTCCTGAGCCCATCAGACTTTTATTATGTTTACAGCTGAGATGAGGTGGCAGTAAAACTAAAGACAGAAACACTTTCCAGGCTCAGAGGAGAAACTGGAAACTGGTCCCAGTTGATGATGAAACGATGCTGGAAGAAAATCTGAGAGACGATTTAAACTCTGAATCATTTTCATTTCTCCTCACAGTGAAGATCTGCTGGTGTTGGTTTATAGAATAAAATTAATAAACATGTTTGGAGGGAGAAGTGATAAAACCTGAGAAACTTCAAACAAACAGAAACTGGAAACATGAAGCTGTTAACGTCACATTAATGATTTAACCAGAGGAGAAAAGATAAAACATTCAGAAACAAGTTAAATATGTAAATAAAGTTTTAAATCACAGAAGAACCAGATTTATAACTAATGATCCGGAGGATTAATCTGAGTGTGTTCGATCAATAATCAGTTATCAGTGGGAACGCCCTCAGGCTGTAAACTCACAGTCTGGATGAGGATCCGGTTTGATCCGATCCGACCTGCAGAGGAGGAATTCCAGCAGAACCTCTGATCAGAACCTCTGAGTGATTCTGACTCGGTTTCAGTTCTTCACGTTCAGGTCGGTTCTGTTGTTTCCATTTCTGGTGTTTAGTCTCCAGATTCGGACTCAGCTGCTCTTCATTCTGCAGATTAACTTCACCTGTTTCTCAGCCACAATAAACCAGTTATGAAATAAACATGAAGCAATAAATACATAATAAACATCTGAAAACTTTTGCATTACTGAGAGGACAGTGATGTTGTAATTTAATTTCTTTATTTTTGGTTCATGTGTTTTTAAATAAAGTCAAACCAAAAACCTTCTCAGATAAACTAAACTCTGAAACAGTTTTTATGTTTCTGATTTTCATCAGGTTGTTTAAAATCATGATGTTTAACTCAGATGGTTGATAAAAATAACTTCCTGCACATTCAGTCACTAAACATTTCCAGGTTTCAACAGAACATGTTAGAGATTAAAAAGTTACTTTTTATTCTTTTTATGAGACATTAAAGTTTTAAAATCAGTGAATCTAAAATGTTTTAAACGTTAAATTTTTCACTACAGAGATGAAGTTTGATGCAAGCGCAGAAAAAAAAGAAATGTTTAAATTAGTTTAAATTATTTACATTTTATTCTGACTTTATTAATATCACTGTGATCATAAATGATGTTTCTGATGTTTGCAGCTGGTTTTGTGGTTCTGTTGGGTCCAGAAGGAGAGAAAAGTTCTGCTTCAGGGGATCAATGGAGTTAAATTAAATTAAATTCACAGGAAGGTCAGAAAACTTTCCAGTGTCACAATAATCCAGATTATTGATGGAATTCTGGGTAAAAACCAGAGAAGGGAAACGGATCCGTCTGCATTTTAATCCAGGTGTTGAAGAGTTTAAGGTTTATGTCCATAATAAATATTTATGAAGCTTTGAACCGTTATAGTTTCAGGACGACCTTCATCACAGAAAACAGAAAAACTTTTAATCTGCATTTCTGAGGTTTTTCTCAGCTTTATGATTTCACTCCTAGTTTCTTGTTTTTATACATTTTCTGTTTTAGTTTTATTTCTGCCTAATAATTTTATGCTGCAGTTTCTGATTTCACTGTAAAAATACAAACAAAAAAAACCTGTTATAATAATAAATGTTCTGATCAGCAGGTTACATAGAAACAGTTTTAATTCACTTCATCACAGGTTGAGTATAGACTCAGAGCAGACAGAAGGTTTTCACTGAATGAATGAATGAATGAACGAACGAACGAACGAACGAACGAATGAATCACACGTTCATCAGTCTCAGCGCTGCTGGTGTCTGAATGAGTTGTGACACCTGGACCAGGTGTTTAACTGTCCATGTACAGATTGCTCTAGGCCGGCCTAGTCAAAGTCCAGGGCTGTTTTACTCTGTCAGGTCTTACTGTGGGATGTTATGATTAAATCCAGGTTTCTGATTTAAGTGTCTCTTTCTTGTCCTCTGATGGTTTCTGACAGTTTTCTGTTTTCATTTTGATTGAAACTTTTTATTAAAATATGATTGTTTTCGTTTCGGTTTTTGTGTTTTTTTCACTCCTTGTTGTTATTCTTGTATTTCTTTACTGCAGATTTAGATAGAAGGTAATAGATTGTTACTCTGTGGCGCCATCTGCTGGTTTCAACAGAACCTTTCAGAGAAACAGATTCATCTGCTCTAAATCTAAAAACCATTGAACAGATTCAGTCCTGACTGAACGTCGTCTTGTTCTGCATTTTGATGCTTTTTTGTTTTTAACAGCAACTTTATGAAAAATTATTAAGTCCTTTTCTATGGTGAATCTGGCTCACCACCCAGGGCGGCAACAACCAGTGAGCCTCCAGTTTCACCATAAAAAAGTTTCTTGTTATTTGGAGATTCAGCTTCTAGTTTTACAAACTTTAAGAAAATTCAGCTCAGAGCAGCTAAAGATGCTGAAGAGCAAAACTAAAGAGTTTCACCTAAAGTGATCATCTATCAATGGATCAAACCAGATTATTGATTAAAACAATTTGAGATTTAGAAAACATCCAGAGTGAAACTTTGGTCTGATGGACGGATGGATGGATGGATGGATGGATGGATGGATGGATGGATGGATGGATGGATGATACATTTTTACATAATTTGCTTTGAGATGTAAAACTGAAAAATCAACCAAAGTCTAAATGCTGATAAAAACTAATTGATGATAAAAATAAATCTGATCTCGGGACAGAAAGGATCAAAGAATTAAAGGTTTAAGTTTCTCTGAATTTCTTCATGTTTGGTGTAAAATTGTGAAAATTTACCAAAATAATATTTCAGTGTTTTTTCCAGAGTGTGAAACTGAATTGATTTAGATTTTATTTAAGTCCGTTTTGGTTTCAGACTTGGTCAGCAGGGGTTCCCCCCCACACACACCTGCGGGATTAAAACGTCACTAATTAACCCCAATTTGTTGGGATTATTATGGGCTGTGCGCTGGTTCTGAGTGGGGCTGTGGGGGTGTCTCTGTGTGTGGGAGTGGTCTCCTGCAGGTCACATGGTCCGGGCCTTTGTTGATGTGATCCGGGGGAGAAAGAACAGGAGCACGGAGAGAAAAGAAAGAAAAGTACCGGTCCGACTCCGACCCACCGAGCCTTTCCGCCCAGCCTCCCCGGCGCACAGACGCTCCTGCTCGGCCTGGATGCTGCAGCTGCGGCCCCTCCGGAGCTCCACCTGGATCGGTCGTTCCGCGGCGCCCCGCGGTCGGTTCTTCTCCCCGCCGGTTTGAGCGCTTGGCAGCGGGGGCTGGGGGATGGAGGCTGTGTCCGGGCTGTGAGGTGTGGGGGTCGGTGTGTGCAGCCCCCCAGGCCCTCTGCTGCTTTGTTGTCCCTGGCTGCGCTGTGAAGCCTCCTCCCGGCTTTCTGCTCGGCTTTTCCAGCCTATTTCCTCTGGAAGTGTTTCTCCTGGAAGCCCAGAGGAGTTTCAGGAGGACGCATGGACACAAAGAGGATTTAAGGATTTTATTTTTGGCTCATCTCTCTCTCTCGTTCCGGATCAGTTTAGAAGAAGAAGGAGCCAGAAAAACCCGGATTCCTTCATTTCACCCATTTTTCTCTCAAACCTTCATTCAGCTGCATCCCTCCATCCCCCCCTGCCCCCCTCCGCTCCTCTCTGTCCGTCCATCATGGCTCCTCTGCGCCGGGTCTCCTGGTTCTGCTGCCTGCTGGTTCTGCTGGGTCTCCCCGCAGCCCGGAGCTCGTTCCCCCGCAGCGGAGGCGGCGGCAGCGCGGACTGCGGCCCCGGGAAGGCCGCGGAGTGTCCAGGTGAGCCCCCAAAACACACACACACACCTGAAGCTGCAGGTCAGAGGTCACTGGCTGCAGCCTTATTGTTTCTACCCTCTGATCACGTGATTGAGGTGTTGTCATCCCCCTGTTGTCATGACGACCGAGCAGGATGATAAACCAGACGCATCTCAAGGATAACAGGAGGTTCATGACGACAGCAGCAGGTTAAAGAGACCACAGATATGTGTGTGTGTGTGTGTGTGTGGGCGTGGGTGTGTGTGTGTGTGTGTGTGTGTGTGACCACTCCTCAGTTCAGGCCGGGTCTATTCTGGGTTTAATTACAGGCTGGGAGGAACTGGGCGTTTCTGACAGATTCATCAAACCGCAGCTCAGATTTACGGCAGCTTGACCTCAAACAGAACCTCAGCTGCATCTGACCGCCGAGACCCGAGGGTAGAGTTACACCGGGTCAGTCAGCTGCAGCATCAGACCCTGAAACCTGCAGATTTACTGCAAACGGGAGGAAACCCAGTTAATAATGTGGAATCACTGAAGCCCAGAGGTCCGTTTGGTCTGGACCTCTGCTGGTCGACTCCAGGCTCCGGTTTCACTGAAACGTTGTTTCAGTTTCATTTCTGTTTTCATTGAGTCAAAACCTCAGAAACTCGACGTCGTTCTGCAGGTTGAAGATTTCAACTTGTGTGAATTTTTCAGTCTCAGCATATTTTAGTCACATTTAAAGAGTCTGGAGTTCCAGGCTGTATGTAAACGGTCCAGTCTGGAGTGAAGGATGAATGGATGAATGGATGAATGGATGAATAATGGCTGCGGTTTGAGGGCTTCAGGAGCTCAAAGGAACAAAGACTTGAGATTTACTCTAAAAACTTTTATAGCCAAACAACAAATAAACTTTAATATGAATTATGACACAGTGGAAACAAACATCTGCACTTTTCCTTCTCTGCTCTTTGTGGTTCAGCCAATCAGATCCAAGGAAAATAAATCTGCTCCTGGATTGGCTGCTTTCTAAACGCTAGCAGCAGGTAGCATCATGTCTCTGTTTCAGTTATTAATCTGCTTTTTATTTCAAATATTTTAGAAAAACTCCAGTAAAAATTCAGCAAATCGGTGAAGCAGCGAATATGCAGAGAGTCCAGTTTTTAAAAATATCTTTGGATCTGGAACCAATCAATCAATCAATCAATGTGAAATATTTTTTTTCCTGATCCGTTTCTGATGAAAACTTTTCCGGTTCTGGTTCTGGGTCAGTTCCTCAGCTTTAGACCCGACAGAACCGACTCCAGTTGGATCTTCAGAACCTAAATGTACGGTGGCCCAGAAGGATCCAAAAGATCTAAACCCACTTTTTACTACATTTATGATTTAAAAGTCAGTTTTAAATTCCATGAGTTTTTCAGGTCTGGATCATTTATGAAGATGGAAAAATGATTTAGCTGTGAAGTTTTATTCTTTATTTTATGATCTAAATGATCATTTCTATTCACATAATTAGTTTTATCTGTAATTTTTTGTTCAATTTATGGATCATTTTAGTTTTTTCATCCCTGAGAATCAGATAAAAACTGAAACTGGATCCAGGTCCAGATCCTCCAGATCAGATCAGAACCTCAAACTGGGCAGCTGGATCTTAAACTGGGTGACAAACAGAACATGAAAGTTTTACTGGATGTTTAAAAACATCTGATTTAAAATGGAGCCGAATTTTAACTTGATCTGAAAATAAAAGTCACTTCAATGTTTTCAGGCCAAACAGAAACTAAAGATTTTTCCTGGAAGTTTATAAAATATGTATAAACTCTGAACCAATGTAACATTTTTAATTTGATCATTTTTCTCAGCAGACATTTTGACTGAATGTTGGAAAATATGAAATAAATTTCTGTTTCTGACTATTTTAAAGGTTTTTATCTGAGGAACTTTTCAGTTCAAACTGTTGGTTCTGATTGGAGAAATTCTGGACCTGTTCGTGTTCTGGAGGAGTTCTGGATGTTCTGGATCATTTCTTTGTTCTGTTTTCACTCAGACGGATCAGCAGAACCTGCAGCTGCTCTGAGAAACAAAAACCATTCGAGTATTTTTAGTTTTCCAGTTTCACGAACTTTCCTCCAAACTTTGGAGGAAAGTTTGACTTTGATGGATTTTCTCTGATCTAAATGTGGAAACGAGGAGCGAAAAGAACCGAGTCCAGAGATGAAGACCCGACGTTTAACGTCTGGAACAGATGTTCTCCTGGCAAGATGCTCCACTCGGCCTCAGATTTGAACTTGTTTAGTTCAGAAGGAATAACAGGATTTTAGTGAAGCTTTAATTATCTGAGAATAATAATCTGTGAAAAAAACTAATTGATCATTTTTAGGTGAGAAAATTAAAATAATTTTATTGATCTTCAAACAATTTACAAAAATAACACCAAGGGTAACTTTTGTGTTGTTCCAGAGAAGCAGAACTTTATTGAAATAATTATCCGTAAAATGATTTGTTCAGTTTTTCTAACCTGAACATGTCGGCTGCAGCTTCCTGATTATTATTATTATTATTATTATTATTATGAATGTTGGAGGTAAAACTGGCAGAATTAGGATGTGAAGAAGTTTTGAATCATGACTGAAACGATTAATTATTCTGATGATTAATCTGATAAAAATGAGCAACTTCTGCACTTTTTCATTTAACAACTTAAACTTTTTATACAATATTAGAAACAGATTAAAAGTTCCAAACATATTAAATAATTTTTTTGATTAAAAAAAATAAACGTTTTATTGCCTAAAATGCAGAAAACAGACTTTTGTTATTAAAATCTTGATCATTTGAATCTGCAGGTAAAAAATCCAAATTTTTCTGTTCGAACATCAGATCAGTGTAAATCTGATCGATTGATTATTTATTGATGAACCTGTTAAAAACTGGACGGCTAAGATGATAGATTATTTTTTACAGTATCTGAACCAGGTGAAGTTAAAACTGATTCAACAGATTTTAGTTTTTCCTAAATTTAAAATCTATTTATTTTTGCATATTTTTGTCTCGTCTGCTGCTCATGGACCCGTTGGGTCCAAACCAGCACTGGAGCTCTGGTTGCTGCTGGTTCTGATGGGAATGTTTCACCTGATGAGGAGAAACCAGAACCAGAACCAGAACCTCTGTTTGGTTCCTCGTCTGAATAAAACCAACAAGCTGCAACCTGAAGGCTGATGGAACTCTGCCGGGTTTGGATCCAGAACCGCCCTGGATCCAGTTCTGGATCCAGTTCTGGATCCAGTTCTGGATCCAGTTCTGGATCCAGAGCGGTTCTGGATCCAGAGCGGTTCTGGTTCCAGGGCGGTTCTGGATCCAGAGCGGTTCTGGATCCAGAGCGGTTCTGGATCCAGGGCGGTTCTGGATCCTGGCCGTGTGACCGGAGGAATCTCTGCTGCTCTGGATGAAACATGAACATCGACTCTCTGCTTCAGTTTCTGACTGACCTGAGGTCATGAGGTCATGAGGTCATGAGGTCATGAGGTCAGCTGACTCCATCAGTTCCATCTAAATCCTCTGATCAAACAATCCTCAGTCGTCGCCATGGAGACGACGATGCTAAACAACCAGGCTGCCTCTCCTCTCCAGCTTCATCCACAAAACGCTTCATTAAAGATTCATGAGGTTTGATCAGAGCAGCAGGAAGACAGACATGCATTCTGCTGTTAGCTTAGCACGAAGCACATAAATCCAGCACAGCTCAGGGCAGGAAGGAGGAGAGAAAAGTTAGAACCTGAAACAACAAAATCTTTGAGCAGAAGAGAGGATGAACCTGCTGAGCAAAACATGGGCAGACAGGAGAGCAGAAGGTCCTGGTGTCTCTGGAGGAGCTGCAGAGATCTGAGGCTCAGGTAGGAGCTGCAGCGAAAAGCTCCGATCAGAGGAGACCAAACTGTAAACTTTTCTACATTCAGAAACTATTTCAGGGTTGATGGGAAGAAGGAGTGAAATCCAGGATGAACCAGAGACTGGAGCAGAATGAGACGGCTTACAGTGGCCTAGTTAAAGGCTAGATCTACATCCAGCTTTTCCTCAGGCCTGTTTTTCATTCCATGAAATTGTTCATATTAATTTAAAAGCTGTAAAGAGATGAGAGACGATCTTTAGGTTTTTCTCTCCTGATTCAGTTTCTGAAACACCGAAGCTTTTCTCTCTCTCTCTCCGCCGCGTCTCTGCAGACCCGTAACGGTCTGTAAACAACCTGCGGTTACTATAGCAACAGTGCAGCGTTGTAGAAGTTGTGGCTTCAGGGACGAGTTTGAAACTCCCCAGATGAAGATGAAGATGTGAGGAAGATTTATCAGCAATGAAACGGTTTGAGGTGTCGTCTGCAGTGAGTTCAGTCAGATTCCTGAAAACACAGCTGGTGTGTGTGTGTGTGTGTGTGTGTGTGTGTGGGTGTGGGTGTGTGTGGGTGTGTGTGTGTGTGTGTGTGTGTGTGTGTGGGTGTGTGTGTGTGTGTGTGGGATGAGAGAGCAGGTGGATGTGGCTGGCTCAGCACTCTGTGGTATTTACTAATTACAGGAGAAGCTGAGCTCTCGGCTCCTGTAATTACAGCCTCTGATTGGCCGGCCTGAATGCCGGCAGCCAATCAGCTGCCATCAGGAAATTACAAGCCTGGATAGCAGAGAGTGTTTCTGTGTTAGCAGCTGGTGGAGGTTTTGTTTCAGCTGCAGCGCCACCATGAGGTCAGACAACCAGATAACAACCAGAAGCTGATAATCGGTGATACTGAAGGAAACGGAGAAACTTTGCAAACAATAGAAACAAACGTACTTTGACTTTTACTGCATTTAAATTGTTTAAAGATAAAAATAATGTGAAAATCATTTTGAAAAGCTTCATAATGTCCAGCAGAGGGCAGCAGAGCTTCCACATGATGACGTTAGATGTATTTTAGCTACAAATAAAGTAAAACTGTTACTGCATTTTAGGAAATACAATATTTATTTTCTCTGTTAAAAATTTATTTTTTTAAAATCCTGATCCTGAGTAACGAATGATTCGTGTTTTTCAGATTTGTCGGACAAGAAGAGCGATCTGCGCGTGTGCGACGCCGGAACGTGTCGCTTCGGAGGAACCTGCCGCGAGAACGGAGCCGACATCAAATGTGTCTGTCAGTTCCACGTAAGTCCCAGCAGGGGGAAGCGCAGAGAGCGCCCCCTGCTGGCAGCGAAGGATTAGACCCTCAGCGCCGCTACAACAACCATCCTGATGATGTTTTTGTTCAGAAATGTTCTGAAATCTTCTTGTTTCCTGTTTCAGTGCAACAAGAAGTACGTTCCTGTCTGCGGCTCCAACGGAGACACGTACCAGAACGAGTGTTTCCTCCGCAGAGCCGCCTGCAAGAAGCAGCGAGCCATCAGCATTGTGTCGGAGGGAGCCTGTTACCACGGTAACACTCATCCTCTCACATCCAGCACTTAAACTGGAAGGTTTTGCCTGAAATTACACTCTTCCTAAATTATTCATAAACCCTGATCACCGGTTTTCTGCTGCCAACTCAATCATTTTCTCTCCCTCTGTGTTGTCAGGGAAACGATTAATTACCAAAGACACACACAGCTTCTTATTGTCATAACATAAAACTACAAACATTTTAAATTTGGACAAATTCTATGAGGCCAAAACCACTAAAATAAAATCATCTGATTGTTTTCGTTCTGCTGACAAAAAAAAAAAATTCTTTCCTTGAACTGAAGACGCATAAAAAGTCAAGAGATTTTACATCAAAATGTAAAACATGGATGGATGATGAATGAATGAATGGATGGATGGATGGATGGATGGATGGATGGATGATGGATGGATGGATGATGGATGGATGGATGGATAATGGATGGGTGACTAACATCAGGTCTTCTCTGTGTTTGTCAGACGGAGGTTCTGGTTCTGCAGATGGAGGTAAATCATTTGTTCATCTTCTGGTTGTTTGTCTCTGCAGATGAACTGATGAAGTTTTCTGTGTTTTCAGATGATGAAGGTTCTGGTCGAGGGAAAAAAGCCTCCAAATGTAAAAACTGCAAGTTTGGAGCCGAATGTGACGAAGACTCTGAGGACCTGCTGTGAGTTTCCTCTGAGCTGCGTTCACTGGGCCTCGGCCGCCATCTTGGACTCGTTAAAACGTTTTTCTCGTTTTCTCAGCTGCATGTGTAACATCGTGTGCAACGGCCACAACGACAACCCGGTGTGCGGCGGCGACGGCCTGACCTACGACACGCCGTGCCACGTCCGCGAGGCGTCCTGCCTCAAACAGCTCAAGATCGACATCAAACATGTCGGCCGTTGCCAAGGTAACCGTCTCCAAAACACAGAAAGAGGAAGATGATGGAAGAGGGGGTGGAGAAGAAGAAAAATAGAAACATGTTTTAGTTCATTTATATTAAATAACCTGAATCTGAAAACTGATCAAAGATTCAGAATCAGTCGGATCTTTGATGGGTTTAAACCCAAACCTGATTCTTTAAACCAGATTAGCGAAGCTCCCTGACCTGCTGGGCTGCTCTTCATCTGAACTCCTCCTCTTCATCACCGCAAGTGTTCAGGAAACACAAACTGGGAACACTGGGGCTGAACTGGATCTGGATGGATCTGCTGTTAACACTTTTATCATGAAAAAATCACATTTTAGCCGAGATGATTAGAGGAACTAAAAATTATACTGAAGTAAAATCAGAAAAACTTCCACATATTTTTACTTGTTAAAGTAAAAAGTATCCAAGAAATGATTAAAGTCAAAAAGTTTTTGGTAAAAAGGCGACAGAAGCAGATAAATTATTAATGATGTGGAAATGTTTTCATTTTAAGGACCAAAATAAACATAATTAATAAACAAAACAAAAATAATTTATATATATATATTAGATTTTTTTAAAGCTGCAGTTTGTATGTAAGCTAAACCTGACAAACTGCCAAACAGAAGTTCTGATCTTTATTCTTCTCATATATGATCCAATGTTTTTTTATGCTAACTTTATTTAAGCTAAGCTAACATGAAGGAGGACGGCCCTCTGGGGCCGATAGACTCCGCCTCCAATCCCCTCAGAGCAGAAGGAGAGTTTGCTTTATGGACTCAATATGACTTCCATAGCAGTCTTCATATATGACATCAAATTATTTATATGTCATAAACATGAAAGACCAGAGTTTGATCTAATTATTCAGTTAATTCTAATAAATGACCTGATTTTCTGTCTTTAATGTTCTGAACTTTTATCAGCATCTCTTCACCTCATGAGGTCCTTTAGGTTCATGAAAGTTCTGATAAATAGTTCATGAACTTTTTACTCATCTTCAGAGAGAGTTTAGAGATTCACTTCATCACCATCATCATCATCATCAGCAGGACATTCCTGCAGACGCGTCTTCGCCCTGAAGCAGCTCTGATGCGTCTCCATCGCATCACGTTAAGAAAAACTCAGAGTTACATGTTTGTCCTGAGGGAAGAGAAGCTCTGAGGTTTTATTAAAGTCAGAGGAGCAGAAAACCTGAACCACAGATCAACCTGGACAATCAGGCCGCAAATAAATGGAAATGTCAATAAACCAGGAAACAGACAGAAAGAAGGTTATGGTGTCAAAATAAAATACTGTAATGTGTCTCACAGAAAAATCTGTGAGATTAAACCTGTTTAAGAATCAACAACAGTCATGGAAAAGATTTCCTTCAAAAATCTAACCATAAACCTGATTTATTTTCTTTTTTATGATCTTCCTGCTGTCATTAGAAGCAGTTTTTTCTCTGTGCTAAAAGACGAAGATGATTTGCTTTTTATTTTGAGTAAAACCAGAATATTTCTGTATTTTGTTTCTTAGATAAAAGCAGGAAAGACGATGGATCGAAGGGGAAACCAGACATCTACGGTAAGCTGCTGCCGCCGCCTCTGTTTGCTGCGACAGCCAATCAGAAATCAGAACTTTCTTCTTCTCTGTTCTTATGCAGCGGTGTCCAAGCCGGACGAGGGGAACGGCTTCCTGGACGGCGCTGTGCCCTGCCCTGAAGACGAAGCTCAGACCTGCCAACACGGCCAGTGTGAGATGAGACACAACCTGCCCACCTGCAGGTGAGAATCCTGTCTGGGTTTACCGAACCCATCCAGAACCCCCACCTGGTCCAGAACTTCCATCTGGTCCAGAACTCCCACCTGGTCCAGAACCCCCACCTGGTCCAGAACCCCCATCTGGTCCAGAACCCCCACCTGGTCCAGAACCCCCACCTGGTCCAGAACTCCCAACTGGTCCAGAACCCCCACCTGGTCCAGAACTCCCATCTGGTCCAGAACTCCCATCTGGTCCAGAACCCCCACCTGGTCCGATTCTCCTTGTATGTTCCAATTAATTTCATACATTCAGCTGTTCTGTTGCTTTTCCTCGTCCAAATGATTGTCTTTAGAGGCAGTTTCAGTACATGTAACCATGGTAACCGGCCTGTGTGTGTGTGCCAGGTGTGACGCTGCGTACGGCGGCCCCCGGTGCGACCAGCTGCTGGACTTTAACATCCTGTATGTGGTGCCCAGCGGCCAGAAGCTGCACTACGTTCTCATCGCCGCCATCATCGGAGCCGTCCAGATCGCCGTCATTGTTGCCGTGGTGATGTGCTTCACCAGGTGCGCACACCTGCTGCACATTCAATACAAACCTTTACAGATCATGTCAACATTTCTGAGAAACTGGCAGTTAGAGTAAGAACATAGATTAGCAACCTGTGGATGCAGTAGCAGGTGTCAGCCAGCAGGGGGCGGTGAACACATTTTCCATTGAACAGAACAGCTGATGTAGATAAAGGATATAATTTACAAAAAGCTTTTTGTGTAAAAGATTAAAAATGAAAATGTTGCTCTGGACATCCAGAAGTAAATTTTTCTGACCTTTAAATTCCTTTTGGTTTTTTTTTTATTTCTGAAGTAACATTTATTTTTTAATTCACTTTATTCATAATTCAGTTTTTTGCGTCTGCTCACTGTCATGCACTTCCTCTCCCGTCCTGCAGGAGGTGCAACAAGTCGAAACGTGGCCGCAGACAGAAGCAGCATCTGGGCCACTTCCCGTCGGGAACGTCTTCTCGGATGATGTAGCCGCCGTCCGTTTTTCCCTCCTCATGTTTTTATAAATCCAACCGGTCCGGTTTTCGTATCACAGACAGACTGCAGTTTTATATCGACTTCCTGGTGCCTCTTTTATTATTTCCCCCTTTTTTAAAGTATTTTATTTCTGATTTCTTAGAGGGGCCTTATTTGTCAGACTTCCTTGATGTTTTTGTGCGGATCTGTTTGTCTGTCCAGCTGCTTTCTGAACACTGTGGATCCAACAGGAAGCAGAACCTTTATTTATCTGATTGTATCGCTGCTGCAGCGCCACCATCAGGCTGGCGTCATGCAGGTTGTTTTTGTTTTCACGCTGTGGGACGCAGCCTGACTCTGTCTTACTGTTTGCTTTGGTTTTAAGAATCTTGTTTCGTACTCCATGTGGGATATAAAACACAACAAGGTTAAATCTGAAATATTCTGGATGATTCTGCGGAAACATTTTGACTCTTTGTTTTTCTGAAGCTGCAGTTTTCAGGTCAGATATGTAACATTCCAACATCTGATTTTATTACTATGGTAACATCATTTTTGTTGTCATTTTTAAAATAGAAAATTTGTCCTTCACCTCATTGGATGATCCATGTTCAGACTGAACTGACCAGGCCGACACAGATTTGAGTTTTCTTTGACATATTCATGTTTTTTAGGTCCAAAACTCATGAAGGATAAAAAAGCTGAAGGTTATTTTACATGATGCTGATTTTTGAAATCCAACTGAAAATTAGAGAATTATAAGTTCATACTTTAAATTCTGCGTCCATAATATTAATTCATTATTGCTAAACAAAAAAAGTTTGTTGAAGCAAATGTTACTGACTGAAAAATTCAAACTGACTGTAATTCAATTTAAAACATTAGAGAAAAACATTTTCTGTATTTTTTCTGCTAATTATAATCTAGAGCCACTCAGATTAATAATCTAGTGATATCTGGCTTCCTGACGTCTCTCATCACGTCAAATTCTAAAAAATACCCTTTTATTTAAAACAAGTATGATGACATTTAACCTTTGTTCAGATCTCTACACTGATAACGGTTTGATAATCTCAGATTATGATCAGCTGGAGTTAAAATAGTTTCATGGTTTACAGAAACACCTGAAGCTTCGTTTCCGCTGAGCGGCGCGGCACGGGTCGGTGCGTTTGGGTTCGCTGCCTTATCGGTTTCCTCTGGGGAAACGGTGGAAATGTTCTGAATATTCTGGTGACCCGTCCAAATCTGGTATCAGGTCGTTTTTTATCCATTTCTGAGCGACTCTGAGCTGCTGGACTCAGGAACAGAAATAATGAGCCTGAATTTGGTTTTCAGATTAATCTTCTAAGGATTTTGTTCCCATTTTCTTTATGTCTAATAATAGTTTTATATCTGACATTATTATTATTGTTTCTCTGGAAAGTAAAATCATGTTTTGTTCCATATTTAATATTTTTTCTTTCAATTCAAAATAAAAGCTCAGATTTATCTTTTTTGGCTAAAATTAAAGATTTGTTACAGTTTAATTCTGTAAATCACTTTTATCAGCCCAACTTTTCCCCAGCGTGTTGTACGGCCTTAACCCTGCAGGGGGCGCTCTGTACCTGGGCTCCAGGGTGATTGGGGACCAATGGCGCCCTCTGCTGTTTGTTTTCTGTTTCGCTGCGTCTCACAGGGTCACAAACTGAAAATGTAACATTTAACTTTGTTCTTTATTCTGTGTTTGTTATGAGATGCACCTGAAAACCAAAATGCTGTTTTTTCTACTGCTTAAGAATTAATGAGGTACAAGCTAACGTGTACAGGTTGTTATTATTATTTTTATTTTTATTGATGCTTAATTTTCAGATGACGCCATTCCGGAAATGGATGCGGATGTTTTTGTGCGCGTGTTTGGACGAGCCGAGGATAATTTAAAATGCTTGTTTTCCATATATAATTTGTAACGATGGTACGAAGTGTTTTGTTGTGGTAGGAAGAGTAGATCGATAAGCTGGCCGCAGGTTCCTTCATGTTCGCTGACCGGAGGTCAGAGGTCTCTGGGATGTGGATCCTGCAGGAACTGGGCCTGATTTTACTGTAGATGTTGCGTCCTGCATGAACCAGTGAAGTTGTTTAGACTGTGCTGTAGCTGAACTAGAATTAAATTATGATGTTTGAACCTCTGGGTCTTTGTTTTCTGTTCTTTCTCAGACTCTGCATATTAAGACATGTGATTCTTTTTTTAAATCCAGGACTGTAGAGTTTTTCTTTTGATTTGGTTTTGGTTGAACGGATATGTTTACAGGATCCAACATGAAGATTAAATGGACCGGTGACTTCTGCTGCATGAAGGTAAATATTATAATTCATAAACATGTCCTACACAAAATTAATTCTTGGTGATAATGATTTTGATTTTTAAACCTGAAGTAGATTGTATGTTTATAGAGTTAAATAATTATAAATTTGTTCTACTGAAAGCAAATATAAAACAATTAGTGAAGTCAGTGTAACATTATGATACACATGATTAGTTATGTTAGGCTCTGAACAATCATAATTTTAATAATCTGTAGTAGAAATTTGCCTTTTTCTTTACTGAATCAATCAGCTTCTGGCCTGTAAACCCGACAAACAACTGAAGTGAATCAGAAGTGAAAATCGGTGCCAATAATTTGTCCAAGTCTCCGTCATGAAGGTGGGATAAAAATAGCGACGTTGGCTGGATAATTATAGGCAGCAGCTGGTGGAGGGTTTAAACAGCGGGGAGTCCCCGTCTCCGTTTGTCTGATTCCTTCCCTCTTTTCTCACCTCTTGTTTTCCTCCTAACACCTGTTCTCATCATCTTTCCTGTTTTTATCACTCAGCTGCTCTACAAAGTTCTACAAGCTTTTAGTAAATGTTTGAATTAGGTTTGAATTGGTTTTTTTCTCTACAAAGTGTCAGTGAAGAACCTGCATCGGTTTACAAAAATGCTCATTTAAGAAATTATAAATCCTCTTTATTCTTAATAGTTTTAGTGCAGCAGCTAAAGCCCAGAGAACTGAAAACAATACTTGATAAAGAACAGGTTTTAGCAGTTAGCTATGAGAGTTGTAATCTTCTGATAGAAGAATATATAAAATATTGATCAGGTAATTTAATATGACATGTATAGTTGTGGAGTGCAGTACCACTGTTGACCTCTAGAGGCTCACATGAGCTCCATGAGTTTCATTCATGTGGGTCTAGTTTTTGATTCATGTCAACAAACAACGTAATAATTTCAGTTTTTGTTAAATAAATAGTAAAATATTTGAACTCGTTCTGTTTCCTTTAAAAGACGTCTTAACTGTTTGCTCCTCCCACTACAGGCCACGCCCCATTTGGACCATTTTGAAGTACCTGCTTCCTACCAAGATGGCAGCCATGTCATGAGTGTGCCTTAAGAATGCCTTAATGAAACCTGACCTGTCAGTTGTCCAACTATGGGAGCCAACAAGGAGGTCTAAACCTGGAGGAAGGATTATGACAGAAGAAGTGAAAAGTTGTCGGATGATAGATGGATGGTGGAGGAGACATAGATGGTCAGTTTCTCCAAGATGTTGCAACATTTTAGTCTTCATGCCAGTAAAAACTTGGTGCAAGATCAATATTTGAGTCTTGTTTCTTTGAAATCTACAAATATACTGTAAACGTGTTGCTCGAATATCAGTAAAGCTCATTCATCCTCTTGGTGTTTCTTTGGGTCAGGTTACTTCAGCTCCTCCAGCCCTCCCTCCCAGGTCCAACAGGGTGGAGTCTTTAACTTGATCTGAACGCCATCAGGGTCAACCTCCAGTTGTAGAGGGGTGAGCTGGTCCTTCTGCCTTCTCGCTGTCTCTTCTCTATTGGATCCCACTACCTGAACCCTCATGCTGTGGTTCTCGGTTCTTTATCACCACTAACTTTCACAGATTCTGCAGGGCTTTTATCTCCCTTCATCTCTTCTTCATTGTCATTTGGATCCTTGAATTCAAGCAACCAGCTGACCAAGCTCTTAACCAGCAAGAATGACGGACAAACCGGTCTTGCCACCTGGAGGCGGAGATGACGCCGGCAGCATCATGGCGCTGTTGGAGCGTGTGGCGGGCCTCATGGACAACGTCCAGGCCACACAGCAGCGCATGGAGGAGCGTCAGCTGGAGCTGGAGAACACAGTGAAAACCATCCAGGCCGACGTCGTCAAACTCACCAACGATCACGCAAACACCAGCTCCACGGTCAGCCGACTGCTGGAGAAGACCCGCAAGGTCAGCTGCCACATCAAGGATGTCAGGGTGCGGGTGGAGAACCAGAACCTCAGGGTGAAGAAGGTGGAGGCCACACAGGGAGACCTTCTCGCCAAGAACAAGTTCAGGGTGGTCATTTACCAGGTGAGGCTCACAGGACTAACATTTAAAATGTTTGGAGAGATCCTGATGCTTCATTGGCTCTGGAAAAACTTCTGAAATTCTGTTTAGCATAGTAATGATTGCATTGGGTAATGTGCTTAATGTCAGCTGCATGGAAAACAATCTACAGAGCAGCAGAGACGTGGCTAAATTTGCACCAAAACATGATGAAGAAAACCAGCTACAGCTCCAACAGTTCCAACTTACCAAACTAGACGACTGCCTTACAACTTTTCCTAGGAGACGTTTGGAGCATCGACTGATCGGATCAAACAGCCCAGTTACTGTTCTAATGGTGAAGCTGGAGATAAATGGTTCATGGGCCAAGAAAAGTTTCACATACCATTAAAACTGCTTTTAGAAACACTGCAGCAGAAGGTCAAACCTGTTAAAACGCAAATTTGTTAAGTTTTTAATGAAAAAGATTACATTAATCATGTTAAGAAGAAAAGAATAATTCATATTAGTGATATAAATACAGAAGAATTTTCCACTCAGTGAAAGCTGAAGAGAACTAATAATAGTAATTTTATTAATACCAAAGTTTGTTTCATCAGAATTTTATTAAATCTGTACAGATTCTCTCCAGAGTTTTAGAAATAGTTTTGGGAAATTTATCTTCACACTATTACCTGCACAATATTCAGCAATAGTTTCAAAACCTTTTCTATAATTACTTTATTTTTCTGTTTATCAAACCTTTCCCATGGAAAAGAGCTCAAACTCAGGCACCTACCAACTAAGTCCTACAGAAAAACCATTTGATATTCAAAGATTTGGCTGCATCCCTACATCATGTCTCAAATCTGAAGGTAGGAGTTGGTAGCCAAATATAAATGTCCCAAAGTTACTGTTCAAACAGAGCAGCATGTGTTGAGCTGCTGTAATATAAATGACTGTGCCAGCTGAGCGCTGACGGTCCGAGTTATTCTGAGTCGGAGCCTCCACCATCTCCTAATATAGCGCTCTGCTCATCCCCTGCTAAACTTTGGCCAATCCATTTTTTTGAGCTACTACCTGCTCTGATGGCAGGTTTAAGTTAAACTGATTAGTAAAAAATGTTATGCATTTGCTTGTATTCAAATTTGTTGATATAGATTTAGCAAGGTAGGCTTGATTCTCTGAGTTAAATGACCATTTCCCTCTTTAAGTTTTATCTCAGTCGTTGAACACTTTGCTTCCACACATGCAAGTTTCATTTGTTCTTGACTAAACCTTAGTTAATACTTTAGCTTCCTTTATAATGCAAATTATTGTTGATTTTCTTTGGACAATAAGCTAAAAGTAATCCAGTCCTCCAGGTGCAGATGTCCTAACTTTGCTAGCTGTCAGCTTGTTAGCAGCTTATGCTACGTGTTCCTTTACTGTGGCATGCATCCTGACTAAGGCTGGGAAATGTCAGCCTATCAGGTGTCATGTGGCACCAGTGATGCATGAAATCAAATATGCTGATTCTCCCATTAACATGATTCCAGTTTACTGGTTTGTGACATTTCAGATTTTGTAATTATTCCAATAAGACTTACAAAGAAACTTCATATTGCTGGAATCACAGAACAGATGTTCCGTTATCTCAGTGGGTTTTTCTTGGGTTTTCTGACAGGCCATCTTTGGGACAGCTGGTTGTCCAGGCTAATCAGAAGATTTATGGCCTTGAACGATCATTTTGTACGTCTGTCCATCTCACATTTGGCTGCATCAACCGTTTAGTTACATATTTATTTTATAAACAGGGATTTTTGTTGGATTGTTTAGGATCAGAAATGTCATTGTGATATTAACTACTATGGTTGATCCAAACATTGAGTCTGTTTACTTGCCAGCAGAGTTAGATTGACTTTCCTCTGATGATTTCCCAGTATGAACGAGTGAGGTCTGTAGAATCTTGAGTCTGAGTCAGTTTGCTGCTCATTCTTCTACATTTTTCTGAAACCTGACCTGAGTTAGCGACAGTTGCACGCTGTGATGCAGCTTGGAGCTGGAAGCTGCAGCTCACTGATATGTTTAGCTTCCTGCAGCTCGGCGCTGAGCTCCAGGAACAGGTGCTGCAGTTTATTTATGGAGGAAGGATCAAGACCTGCACACTGACCCCTCAAGTCTGGATGACACATTGTAACCAGCGACAGATTTAAACCTGACATCATTATTAAACCATGTCTGAGAAAAAAAAGTTAGTGCATAGGTTTGTCCTGCAACATCTAGATGCTGATATTTTATCTGTTACTGTTTCTCAGGGTGACCAGGAAGTTAAAGCTATCACACCAGGTAACGAGCCGGCAGAGTCCAGCGGTGGTGCTGCAGCCAGACCTGAGGTGGAACCAGACAAGTTTGAGTTCCCTCCAGAGTCGGACGAAGAGTATATGGTTGTGGAGGAAGCAGACTCCTCGTCAGCTGGCCGGATGAAGAAGACAGGCTTGACACGCATCGAGAGCTTCAAAGCCACCTTCTCCAAGGAGAACATGAGCAAGACCCGAGAGAACCTGGGCACCAAAGTCAACAAACTTGGTGAGCGAATCGTAACGGCCGAAAGGCGCGAGAAGATCCGCCAATCTGGTGAGAAGCTGAAGCAGTCAGGTGAGAAGCTGAAAGAGACCTTCACCAAGACCGTCCCAGCGAAGCTGAACCTGAAGAAAGAGAGAACTGTGGCAGAAGGTCAGGAAGGAGCAGAGGGAGCTGCAGAGGCAAGCGTTCCAGTTCCTCCTCCTAAAGGCCGTAAGAGCAGCCCTGGAGCAGCACGGGCGGCTGAGGACGAGGCCAAGGCGGCCGAGTCTGAGGTACCGATGTACGACATGAAGCAGCTGTCATAAATCAGGACAGGTGGTCAGTTTTCTTTGGACCTGAGAGACCACAGAGCGATAGCATGGATGTGGAGTCTGATCTTAACAATGTTGGATGGAGGAAGGTCTATGATTGTAGAAACAGTGGAGAGAAACAAGCATATCGAATCACCTTGACTGACCATTGAGACAATAACAGATTCCTGAAATCACTGGGATGTTTGATGCTGTGTGTTTTCAGAACATTCACAATCACATCCACAGGATTTGGTCATTTTTGTTTTGCGTTATTAAACAAATTGTGTATGACTGAAATGTTTTAGGACTTTATCACAAGCTTCTCCTGCCACACTGCTGCTCACTTATTTGCATGTTGAAGTTGAAATGTCGGACGGAATGAGTTTGTGGAATGTTTTGTTCTTAAATATCTTGAAAAATGAGGGAAAGTGAAGTAAAATAAAGTGAATTTCTTTGTTTGGAAGTAAAGGGATTTGATGGTTTGCTCTTGCAGAAACCTTTGTAGATTTTCAGATTCGTAAAGAAAGTAAAAACAAGAACTTAAAAAGCTTGTACATAAAGCAACAACACCCAGGTTACAGTTTATACCATCAAATTTGGACTGATTCCTCCAATTGTGGTCTTTTTCAAGTTTGTTATGCTTCTATAAATAAGTGCAAGATCATTTTTATTCAATCTGTATCACAAAGTGCAAACAATTCATTTTTACTGAATGTAGAAATGTATCTTTCTTCATGTTAGTATAATCATAATTTTTCTTAAGGGCAGTTTTTAAAAATAAAAGCAGTTGTGTTATACTATTTGTATATTGTAGTGTAACAGATGAAAATATTCCACTTGAAGATGACAATCATAAGAATAAAATCTAACTTGTCCAGTTTTGTAGGAAAGCAACTGAACAGTGAGGGAAGTGACAGCAAAGGCAAATAAAGCTCTGTGGTTTGCTGAGTGTTTTTGTTTTATTCTTTGAGTTTTACTGTGAATATAATGTATTTGCACCATTGGTAAATTAAGAGTTAACCTTAGTTATGATTTTTGATCAATTTCACCAGTGACATGCAGGCCTGTATTATTGCTAGATCTTTAGAATAAAGAAATCACTTCAACTGAACTCATCTGACATCATGAAGCTGACTATGAAATCTGACAGAGTAATGCTTCATGCACCAGTCTAATGAGATTCAAGATGATTTGAGAATCATTCATATCAGCTGGTGGAAAGGGTTAAAATACTGTTTGTAAGGCTCTTTGACTCCAGGGATGTTTTATATTTTAGCTTAAGAGAGTATGAAATAAAAATATTGAATTAAAATCATGAAAAGCTTCTTCCTCTAACTGAAGAAACTATCATGGACTCACTGAGCTTTTTGCAGCAGCAGCAGAAAACATCTAAAATATGAATACATCCAGAAACCGGATCAGGATGAAACAAAATGTAGCCTAGAAACTGTTGAATTGAACTTTATTTCATATTTCTTGGTTACAGGTTGAAAACAAATCAAAGGAAAAAGAAGTAATATATGAAGATCACCAGGACACAGAGACGATTCTCTTCTTTATAAAATTAATCATCAAAACCTGCAGAGAGAAGAAAGATGCAGAGATCAGATCAGTGAGTTTCCAGCTTCTCTCCAGCAGCAGTCAGTGACGCAGCACATCCAGTAGAAAGAGCAGCAGGGCCTTCAGTCCTGTTCAGAGCAGCTTCCTTTCAGCTCTCATCTTAACTTGTTGCAGTGAACACACTGAGCTCCAAGCTCACACACCTACACACACTTTCAGCATCCAGTCTGCTTCCTCTGCAGGTTCCACTCAAGTCCACAGTGGAAACAAACTGCTGAGATTCCTGAAGGCTTCACTGCTGCTGCAACACTGGAGGATGGATTTGCTGCTGCTGCATTTAGACACAAACTGCTGCTGATCAACATCTCATCTGCTGCTGGAACATCAGCTGACTGACCAACATGGAGGCTGTCCCTGAACACATCTGGATGAGACTGAGGACAGGAGGACACATGTCCAGATGTGAGGAGTGGATTTGAGCAGAAAGAGCAGCTGCTGACTAAATGAATGATGGTTTGTGAAATCAGAGCCAGTGGTTTCCAGGCTGCAGTCAGACTGATCTCAGAGCTGTGACCAACATCAACCTGATCACTTGTTTCCTGTTGAACTGAGAGAACAAGCAGATCTGAGATCAGATCTGCTGCTGATGAATGAGGACCACTGTCTCTAGACATGTTGGACGGCTCGACGCTGGAGTCCAACTGGACTTACTGGAGACATGAACACAGCAACAACACTCATCTTCACACCAACACAAACACAGGAACACAGCAAGCTGCTGCTCCTCTGATTGGCTGATTGCTGTTTCTGTGTCCAATCAGAAAGCCTGAACCATTCTCCTCCCATTGAGAAGCTGCAGCTTTACTGGGAACACTGGATCTTTGCTTTGATGGGAACTTTTTTAGTTCAATATGCTGACAGCAGCTGGAATCACTGCAAACATTTACTTACTGAACATCCTTTACAAAATTCTTCAGCTGCTGAACATCAGAATCTTCCAGGTTGTTTCCTCTCAGGTCCAGTTCAGTCAGATGGAGGTTGGACATCAGAGCTGAGACC
This sequence comes from Xiphophorus hellerii, assembly GCF_003331165.1. Taxonomy (NCBI): domain Eukaryota; kingdom Metazoa; phylum Chordata; class Actinopteri; order Cyprinodontiformes; family Poeciliidae; genus Xiphophorus; species Xiphophorus hellerii. The sequence goes on from NC_045692.1 coordinate 25,123,788, forward strand.
AGAGAAGAACAGCTGATCTCTGACAACCTGCCATCCTCCAATCTGAATAAAGAATTAAAAGATGTGAGCTGAAGCCAACAGGATGCAGGTTAAAACTGAAATATGAACAAATTAATAATAAAAATGTAGAAAATTAATTTCACTGGATGTAAAAGTCCCAGAAACATGATGAACTGATGATTAATAATTGATCCAGTAAAACTGGTTTATAGAGTCCAAACCAGCAGAACCAGAACATGTTATTATGACGTGTTGTTAGAATATTTCAGTCGGGCCTTCAGTGGTTCTGGTCGGAAATTAAAGCTCAAATATTTCAGTTCAGATTCATTTTAAATGTCAATTTGATTCCTGATGTTTCTCATTAATAAAGTTTGTGGTTTTATCAATGATGGTTTATTGATCATTTATGATCAGAAGGTCAGAGATGTGGACGAACATAATTATTTAGTGAATTAAGCCTCAGTCTGTCTTGGACATGATGACATTTTATCAGATTTTATATCGGATTGTTTTGTAGATTTTAAGACATTTAATGATCCTAATATCAGAGTTTTATCGGCCTTAAGTCTCCAATCTGACCTTTGACCTTCTCTCTGCAGGTGTGGTTGGTGTATGTGAAATGAACGCTGTGATTGGTTGAATGTGATGGTGGGAGGAGGAACTGCTGGTGCTTTTATAAAACAAAGAAACTTTAACTGGACCAAACCATAGAAGAAGAAAGCAGACTTTACCATGAAGACCCTCAGAGTGGATCAGTAAAATATCAGCCATCTGTCTGCAGTTTAGTGGCAACACAACTTTCACATCAGAAACATCAGATCCAGACTAAAACATGGTTTCTTACATTAATTGTTGTATTCTGCATTCAGGATTCTGTAGAAAACCACAGAGCTCCTTCACTCCAGAATCTTTCAGGTTGTTTCCTCTCAGGTCCAGTTGAGTCAGATGGGAGGGGTTGGACTTCAGAGCTGAGACCAGAGAAGAACAGCTGACCTCTGACAAACTGCAGTACCTCAATCTGAATAAAGAAAAAAAGATGTGAGCTGAAGCCAACAGGATGCAGGTTAAAACTGAAATATGAACAAATGAATAATAAAAATGTAGAAAATTAATTTCACTGAATGTAAAAGTCCCAGAAACATGATGAACTGATGTTTAATATTTGATCCAGTAAAACTGGTTTGTAGAGTCCAAACCAGCAGAACCAGAACATGTTATTATGACGTGTTGTTAGAATATTTCAGTCGGGCCTTCAGTGGTTCTGGTCGGGAATTAAAATGGACTTTAAGAACCAAAGTGTGACATTAGAGCTGTTAATAAATGCTGCAGTGATTTAATGGAAGCAGTTCATTTCCACAGTGACCTTTAACCTTCTATTGAGTGGAACTGAAGGATTTATCTGGAGGATCAACAGCTGCAATAATTACACTTCACTCATTCATAAACACATGAACACATGAGTGGAAACAGAACTGACTGATTTATCTGGAGGATCAATAGCCCAGTCTGATTATAAATTCCTGCGAAAAGCCAAATGTTGACTTTTGGCTATGTTTGAATTATATCAATTTATTTTTATTTATTTATTCACAGCAAGGAAAATATTTCCATATTAATATCAGATAATTTACTTAAATTGATGCTGCTGTGTTAAAATAAAACCATTTCTGTTGGACTAAGCTCTAATATTTCAGTCCAGATTCATTTTAAATGTCAAACTGATTCCTGATGTTTCTACATCTGTTCAACTTTACAGGGTTAATAAAGTTTGTGGTTTTATCAATGATGGTTTATTGATCATTTATGATCAGAAGGTCAGAGATGTGGATGAATTTCTTTAATTAGTGAATAAAGCCTCAGTCTGTCTTGGACATAATGACATTTTCTCAGATTTTATATCTGATTGTTTGTAGATTTTAAGACATTTAATGATCCTAATATCAGAGTTTTATCAGCCTTTTGTCTCCAATCTGACCTTTGACTTTCTCTCTGCAGGTGTGGTTGGAGTCTGTGAAATGAATGCTGTGATTGGTTGAATGTGATGGTGGGATGAGGAAATGCTTGTGCTTTTATAAAACAAAGAAACTTTAACTGGACCAAACCATAGAAGAAGAAAGCAGACTTTACCATGAAGATCCTCAGAGTGGATCAGTAGATAATCAGCCATCTGTCTGCAGTTTAGTGGCAACACAAGTTTCACATCATAAACATTAGATCCAGACTAAAACATGGTCCCTTACGATAATCGTTGTATTCTGCATTCAGGATTCTGGAGAAAACCACAGAGCTCCTTCACTCCAGAATCTTTCAGGTTCTTGTTGTAGCTCAGGTCCAGTTGAGTCAGATGGGAGGGATTGGACTTAAGAGCTGAGACCAGAGAAGAACAGCTGATCTCTGACAACCAGCTGTTCATCAATCTGAATAAAGAAAAAAAGATGTGAGCTGAAGCCAACAGGATGCAGGTTAAAACTGAAATGTCCAGTATGAACAAATTAATAATAAAAATGTAGAAAATTAATTTCACTGAATGGAAAAGTCCCAGAAATATGATGAACTGATGTTTAATATTTGATCCAGTAAAACTGGTTTATAGAGTCCAAACCAGCAGAACCAGAACATCTTATTATGACGTGTTGTTAGAATATTTCAGTCGGGCCTTCAGTGGTTCTGGTCGGAAATTAAAATGGACTTTAAGAACCAAAGTGTGACATTAGAGCTGTTAATGAATGCTGCAGTGATTTAAGGGAAGCAGCTCATTTCCACAGTGACCTTTAACCTTCTATTGAGTGGAACTTAGTGATTTATCTGAAGTATCAACAGCTGCAAAAATTATACTTCACTCATTCATAAACACATGAACACATGAGTGAAAACAGAACTGACTGCTTTATCTGAAGGATCAACAGCTGCAAAAATTATACTTCACTCATTCATAAACACATGAACACATGAGTGAAAACAGAACTGACTGCTTTATCTGAAGGATCAATAGCCCAGTTTGATTATAAATTCCTGCTTAAAACCAAATGTTTATTTTTGTCTATGTTTGAATTCTATCAATTTATTGTTATTTTGCTCTATTTCCATTTACTTCATTCTGACTGACTGTATGATTATCTTATTATTTTAATCCAAGGCTGTTGTATTGATGATTATCTCCTATTGATGGTTTTATTGGTTGATTATTGGATCATGTGACTGCTGCTTCATGTCTTCTTTGGTCCTGTGGCTGTTTAAAGTTGTCTAGAAATAAAGCTGCTCTGCTATCAGCTGTCCCACCGTGCGTCCATCCAGCTCCTTCCGTCAACGTCACAACTTACTGCTACATGTGTCACAAACTCACAGGATTCCTGCCGCTTCACCTCAGACACTGGAAATTAGAAATAATCAAGGAAAGTGGAGGGAATACTTTGTTAACCTCACATTTATTGAGACAGGTTATAAAGTATTTCCATAATATTTTTAGATAATTTATTTAAATTGATGCTGCTGTATTAAAATGTAACTGTTTCTGTTGGACTAAGCTCAAATATTTCAGTTCAGATTCATTTTAAATGTCAAACTGATTCCTGATGTTTCTACATCTGTTCATCTTTACAGATTAATAAAGTTTGTGGTTTTATCAATAATGGTTTATTGATCATTTATGATCAGAAGGTCAGAGATGTGGATGAACATCATTATTTAGTGAATTAAGCCTCAGTCTGTCTTGGACATGATGCCATTTTATCAGATTTTATATCTGATTGTTTTGTAGATATTAAGACATTTAATGATCCTAATATCAGAGTTTTTTCAGCCTTTTGTCTCCAATCTGACCTTTGACTTTCTCTCTGCAGGTGTGGTTGGTGTCTGTGAAATGAACGCTGTGATTGGTTGAATGTGATGGTGGGAGGAGGAACTGCTGGTGCTTTTATAAAACAAAGAAACTTTAACTGGACCAAACCATAGAAGAAGAAAGCAGACTTTACCATGAAGATCCTCAGAGTGGATCAGTAGAATATCAGCCATCTGTCTGCATGTTAGTGGCAACACAACTTTCACATAAGAAACATCAGATCCAGAATAAAACATGGTTTCTTACATTAATTGTTGTATTCTGCATTCAGGATTCTGTAGAAAACCACAGAGCTCCTTCACTCCAGAATCTTTCAGGTTGTTTCCTCTCAGGTCCAGTTCAATCAGATGGGAGGGGTTGGACTTCAGAGCTGAGACCAGAGAAGAACAGCTGACCTCTGACAAACTGCAGTACTCCAGTCTGAATAAAGAATAAAAGATGTGAGCTGAAGCCAACAAGATGCAGGTTAAAACTGAAATATGAACAAATTAATAATAAAAATGTAGAAAATTAATTTCACTGAATGTAAAAGTCCCAGAAACATGATGAACTGATGTTTAATATTTGATTCAGTAAAACTGGTTTATAGAGTCCAAACCAGCAGAACCAGAACATGTTATTATGATGTGTTGTTAGAATATTTCAGTCGGGCCTTCAGTGGTTCTGGTCGGAAATTAAAATGGACTTCAAATTTTATAATAGTTTCATATTAGAAATAAAGTGAAGGTTGGTTTATCTCAGGTATCTGGAAGAAACCTATGACTCTGTTGAGCCACCAGGTGGTGCTGCTCTGCTGGTGATCAGGTTCTCAGTCATTTGTTTTAAAGTAAAACTATTTACTGAACTCTGGGGACAGTAAATACTTGGAGAATTTATTCTGGTTTGGCCTAGACCAGGGATATTCAACTCTAGGCCTCGATGGCTGGCGTCCTGCAGCCTTCAACACCTGAGTCCCATCGTGAGGTCATGGGGTCATCAGCAGGACTCTGGAGAACCTGACTGCGTGCTGAGGGAGAATTCATCATTTCATTCAGGTGCTGAAGCAGAAACATCTAAAAGTTGCAGGACACCAAACCAGGAGGCCTGGATTTGAAGAGTCCTGGTGTAGAAGGTGCTATGCTGCCTTCAGTCTACCTGCATGTTGCCATGACAGCAGCTCAACCAATCACCAAAAAGCAGGCATCGTGGTCCATCTACCACCTGACATCCCAACAGAGGAGGGACAGCAGAGACAGAGGACAGCTGGAGACAAGGACAAGATGTTTGCTCCAGTGAGGACACAGGCCTCCTTTACCACTGATCATATCTGATCAATTCTGATCAGTAATGATCAATTCTGATCACCAGAAACACGATGGAGGAACTCTGAATCAGCTCTAAAGTTTCTGATCAGTGAGCTTCTGATGAAGCGTCTCTGAGCTCAGAAAGGCGAGGCTCCAACCGACTGACAGCTGTCAGATTGAAGAGACGGTTCTTCTCTGACCCGGTCCAACAGAACCACAGATCCAGGACAAAGCTGAGCTGGAGGAACAGGCTGCTGTTGTCGGGTTTTATTCATATAATAGTTTCTCTTTGCTGTTGCTATTTCAGCTCTTTCTTAAATAAGATGTTTTTATTAAAAACATAACTTGTCTGGTTCTGGTTTTACTCTGGAGGAACATTTCATTATTAATGTGAAGAAGAAATGAGAAAGAAATTAATCTGATCATCTGAATCTTTCTCAGAACAAAGTGAAAATAATTCATTTATGAAGCAAAAGATTTTAGAAATTATATTCTGACATTTTGAGATCAGATTGTTTTTAATGAAAACAGAATAAATGTGAAGATAAATAAATATCAAAGTATCAATGAAAGATTTTATAGGGTAAATAGAGAAAACAAACCTCAGACTCTTTACTTTACTGACTGAACTCTCCAGGATCTCACACACATGATTCAGTCCAGAGTCTGTACTGGTTCCATCTATGTGGATCTGACTTATTTCCAGTTCAGTCAGATGTTGGTTGGACTTCAGAGCTGAAGCAACAACTTCAAATTCTGCCTGTTTGAGTTTACAGCCACCAAGTCTGTGAATAGAGAAGAAATAAATTCAGTTCTAATTAAATCAGATCATCTATATAAACACATATGATAACATTGATATCATCTAATGAACATCTGGTCTTCACATCAATTTACTGAGTTTGATCATTTCATAATTAACATCATGGTTCTGGTTCTGGTTCCGGTCCAGTTTCATGTTCTCAGAACAACTGAAGGTTTTAGCGGCGGCCATCTTGGCTGCCTGTTAGCAAACCTCCCTGTTTCTTCATGCTGAGCTCTGACTGCTGCAGCAACAATCTGGATCAGAAGCTCTTCATCACATGACTTTAAAACATGATTCTCATTGGAAGATGAAGGAACGGATGAAATCAGTGGAGTTAATATCCTAACAGACCCAACATGGTGGAGCGGATGGTGATGATCAGAAAATCGTTTCTATTCATTCATTTTCTAGAAAATCTTCAGCTTCTAGGATCCTGGCTCCTCTCTGTCTCCAGCAGCCAATGGCTGAGAGGCAGGAGAAACTCTGGACAGGAGGACAATTCATCTGAGCAATCAATGATTTTATTAAATATTAAAACCATCTGCAGTAAAACAGCAGAACTCAGTAAATATCTTCAGGTGTCCATGTTAGGATCTGACTGTCTGCTGGATGTAAATGTAATCAAAGCATCTTCATCTGGATCCAACATCCAGATGAACTCCTGACACTAAACAGTCACCAAGCTCTCCTTCCTGAGGAAACCAGGAGCTTCAGCTGCAGCCAGATGTTGACGATCTTCTATCAGTCTGTGAAGGAAAGTTCAGTTTCCTTCACAGACTGCCCCCCACCACCTTACTATAGATATAAAATATAGATCATGATGGAAAGAACCAGATGGTCATGAATGAATCCAACAGCTCTGCTAAAAGCAGCCTGATGCTTCCAGCAGAGCTGTCCTCCTCTCTCCCCATCAGATGATCCACTGTGGCTCCCCACAGGAAGCAGCATCTTTAATGGTGAACCAGTGAAAGTTCTCCCAGTAACTAGAAGAGGCTGGAATGTCTAAAGCAGGGGAGCTCAATATGTTGATTGTGATTGATTGTGGGAAGGTTTTGAGTTGATCTTGGCAGTAGATGACAAACTGAACACCAGGAGGCTGAAACCAACAAGTCCTCTTCTGACGCACTTATCAAAATATTCACTAAGATCCAAAACATTTGTAGTTTTATTAAAGAATTTAAAAAATAAAGTAAATCAACTAAGTGTGTTCAAATTAATGAGTCAGCAAAATAATAATCTGGAGTTATTGTTTCAACAAGGTGTTGCACAATTCAGCGCGTTTTGGTTCCACTAACAAAAAAAGGCGACTCAAAGACCGACTGACTAGCAGAGCAGGAGTTTAAATCAGCTCATCAACCACCGCTGTGTTCATGAGAGGCTTATTAATAATCACAAAATAAACATCAAGACTGAAAACCTAATATTGTAACGGACTGAATGTTTTGTTTTTAATGTAATCTCTGCTCGGCTTGCGCAGCTCAGGCGGTTGCCACGGCAACGGGTGTGCTTAAATGACAAAGAGAGACGGAGAGTGAAAAGGTAGGAGTGGTGTTAGGTGAAATGTATATATTATCATATATTTGTTGTTTCCTTTATAACAATAGTGTTTCATATTTGATGTTCCATGATTGTTTTCTTTTCTCTAAACATAAAGACTGTTTCTGTATGTTTTGATCTACTTTATCTCCGTCTTCACAAGAGGGCCTCCCTGAAGAGAAGCAGTGATAACCGTGCTCACGGGGTTCGTTGCTCGCCAGGACTTCTTTTTCCTTTGAGCTGTTAGATAGCTGACGAATCGTCGCCTTGAAGATATACGACCTGTTCTGTTTTTACTCTGTGTTCTAATGCAAGATAACATGTGTTTAGTTAGTGATTGTCATTTAGCACTGCAACTAAAATGCTTTGTCCCCACCCTTTAGAGTTGCAGTGCTCTCTGTGATAGGGACTCTGAAAGTAATAAAAAGAGAGGAGCGGACAAATGTGTTTCAGGGCGGTTGGAGATTTGTAACTGTAAACACATCTCTGTCCGTTCTCCTCGCGAGTACAAAAGAATCTAACTCTCTTGTCTTTTCTGTGTTGTTCAACTTGTCTTTAATAGGTGTCAAACCTGACATTTACTTGGTCCTTCGATTGCCGGTCGCCAATACACCAGAAGGATTCCGGCAGGTCTGGTCGACCCCAGTACAGACCGTGCGCACGGCAAGTTTCCTAGTGGAAACTTATCAGATCCTGTTCAAGGGCTGGAGCTCGACCTGCCTGCTGGGATCTCACGGTTGACGGTGCTCCAGGAAAAGACAACGGGGGTGAGTGATTCTTGTTTAAAAGTGGCGAGTGACTGAGGGTCATTGCGCGCACAGAAAACCCTGTCAATTCTAGACTCTAACAGGTAACAAATAGAGCACGAAAATCCGTGGAGGACGGCGGAGTCCTCGCGCAAAATTCCGTGATTAGGTGGACGGAGCCTGGTGCCTTCCTGTTCAGGGAGACGGGGCCCGACGAATACCCGTTGCAAAAAAGGACGGCGGAGTCCTGCGAGAACAGGCGCTTAAATTCCGCGACAAAATAAAAAATAGGAAAAAGAGTGTGTGTGTCTGTGCGAGTGATTGGAGGTAGAAATACCACTTGGTATTTTACCTCATATAAAACAGTAGGACTGTAACCAGCAAACCTCTTGAGGATGCAGAGGTAAGAACCCCCACTCGAAAGAGTTGAAGCGTGGGTTACCTCAACAGGTTATTTCAATTGCTGGCCTACTGAACAGAACCCCAGTTTTTAGGACTCCCTAGGCGTCGACAAACTGGGCCAAATTTTCATAAAAATGGGAAAAGGGATGAGTAGAAATAAGCCGACAGACAGTTTAACATCAAATGACTGGAAATATGTCGAAACCCAGGATCCTGGTAAAACAAAACATTTGGATAATTGGATAACAAACTATAACTTTGACGGCCGTCTTAACTCACAAAAACTAACTTTACTGCAGGATAACATCAAACAAAACACAAAGTCAAATCCAAAGAAAATGCGCAAACAGGGGTATGACGACGTGGATTTTTGGTTAGAATTAGCGCTAAAAAGAGAAAAAGGACAGAATAAATCTAAAAAAAGGAGTGCAGAACAGAATAAAGAAAGGAATGTGATGTACTACAGCAACGAAGATAATGAAACTGGGTCAAGAAGGCAGATAACGCAGCAACAAGCAGCGGGTGGGGGTGGAGAACTAGATGGTGCTTCTACAAAAAACGCTGAGGGGGTAAAACAGGGAGGGCAGAGTAGAAGTTTATACCCAGCTTTGCCATCGCCCCCTGAATATGAGGAGAGCGATAGTGACAGACCTATCACTAGATCAAAAGGAGAAAAGTTTGAATGGTCTAAAACATTAGGGGAGAGCTTGGTGCAGGGGGCCACTGCTTCCATCGCGCCTTCTCTCCCTCCCCCATTTTTTCCTTCAGTAGGGAAAGATAGTCCGCCAAATACATCTGAACTGTATCCAATGATACAAGTGGCAAATCCCAATGCGGGAGCAGAGGGGGCAGCGGACACGATTCTGGTCTACAGAACGTGGACCCTGGAGGACATAAAAAAAGCACTAGCAGGGATTACATCTTATAAGGAGGATGTAAACCGTTTTGTTGAAGAGATGGATAGCCTGCGCCAGTCCTACCATCTGAACGGACACGAAGTCCAGCAAGCATGGATGACTGCCCTAGGTAGTGACTGGCACCATGTTCGAGGAGGGTGGAACCCGTTAAGTGGGTCTCCTCCTGCAGTTCTTGCACATAACGATAGGGAACTATCAACCAGAGTTGATGCTTTAGCAGCAAGAACAATTCAAAAATATAAACGCAGAGCAAACTACACTGAGATAAGCAGGATCAAACAGAAGGAGGAAGAAACTTTTGATGATTTTAGGACAAGAATGATGAACACATTTAAGATGCACAGTGGACTGGTGGAAAATGATGACGAAAATGGTCCATATAAACAACAGTTAAAAAATGCACTACATGCAGGGTCAAAAGACGCAATAAGATCATGGGTAACTAAACATTACGTAGGATTGGGGACTGGAACCTTAGATGAATACATTAATCATGCTATTCATGCCGAGAAGGTAGTAAAAGAGAAGAAAAAGGTTCCAGGGGTTTTCCTCCAGAATGAGGAACAAGTTTTTTATCAATGGGGACGAGGAAGGGGAGATTTTAGAGGCAGGGATCAGAAATAAAAAAGGAAGATTTCTTTGTCGTCCAGGGATATGGGGAACCACATTATCACTATTCATTGGATGTGCCTAACAGGCCTCCACACAACATTACACAGACTCTTCTGGCGGAGGGGCGTAAAGCCATCTCTGCCCCGCAGGATCAAAGATCTCCTGAGAGTCTTCACATCACTCTTTGGGTTAAAACAACTCCGGGGCCTGATAAGAACTATGAAGCCAGGCTCAACAAGGTCACCCCAGCCAAGATAACAGTGACCTATCTGTACACTGACACACAACACACCTCGGTGGCAGCAGTGAGCCTCCCAGAGTATCTAAAATTTTTGAACAGAACATGGACACCTCCACGTGTCCCTGTTTAAACATACAAGTGAGCAGTGGGATAAATTGGGCAGGGTCGTTGAGGAAGGAGAAGCTGCTACTGATTGGGTGGCAACCTCCGCAAATGTGGCAACTAGTGCGTCTACTGGGTTAACTAGAAAAGCACTTTTTTGGACAGCATGGGTTCAAAAGGGGCAGCGTTTGCACTCTAGACAACACTGACATCTGTTGCTTACAGAAGAAGAGGAAGTTCTCTTAAAGGACATTCCTGATAAATTATGGTCCAAGGGACCCACGGATGTTGGCCTCGTGAAGGGAGCCTTGCCAGTGCAAGTCCGACCTAAAACTGAATATAGGCCAAAGGTGAAACAGTACCCTTTAAAAAAAGATGCACAGGAGGGTATAAGACCAGTAATTAAAGACCTCATTGAGGCAGGAGTCGTAGTACGGTGTGACAATTCTCCGTGCAACACTCCTATTTTTCCTGTCAAAAAACAGCCCCCTTCTGTCGGATGGCGGATGGTTCAGGATTTACAAGCAGTAAACAATGCTGTAATCCAGAGGGCACCGTGTGTACCTGACCCACACACATTGTTGAATTCCCTTAGATCAGATGCAAAGGTATTCACTGTTGTAGACATCAGTAATGCCTTTTTCTCAGTACCTGTTGATAAGGAGAGTCAATTCTGGTTTGCCTTTACTTTTGAAGGGAACAGGTACACATATACCAGACTGCCCCAGGGCTACTGTGAGAGACCTACAATCTACTCTCAAGTGATGAGTGCCAGTATGTCAACATTTCGACCCCCAGGAGGGAGCCAAATTTTGTTATATGTAGATGATGTTTTATTAGCCTTTCCAAACATGGAAACCTGTAAGCAAGACACCTTAGCGCTTTTAAAACATTTAGCTGAAGAAGGTCATAAGGTCAATAAAAATAAACTCCAGCTATGTAAAGAAAAAGTAAAATATTTGGGTCATGATTTGAGTGCAGGGGGACGAACCATATTGGAGGATAAAAAAAAAAAAAAAAATTCTCCAAGCCCCCAAAACCACAAACAAAAAACAGATGATGTCCTCTTTAGGACTAACTAACTATTGTCGAACTTGGGTGCCCAATTATGCAGAACTTGTGGCTCCTTTAAGCAAATTGATGTATGAAAAAGATTTTAAAATGTCCTCTCCGCTGAGTTGGACAGATGAAGCAGAAGAGGCCCTTTGCAGAATAAAACAGGCCCTTGTGTCAAGCACAGCACTTTCTCTACCAAACTATAAAAAACCTTTTGTTCAAATGGTAGATTGTCGAGGTCATTTTATGACTTCTGTACTGGTTCAACAACATGGTGATAAAATGGGACCAGTAGCATATTTCTCTTCTAAACTAGATAGTGTGGCGTGTGTTTGTAGATCTTGAATAAGTCCTGTTTTCCACCCTCGGGCTTCAACTTGAAGTGTTTCTGTTATATAATTGTTTAGTTTTTGTTTTGTTTTTTCCATTCTGTCTCATCCTGATGTAATGATTATTGTTTAAGGTATTTTAGGCTGCACCTACCAGCTATCGCAGATGTTCCTACATCTGTACATAAACACCTGGTTCAGCTCAGCTAAAGCTTTTTGTAGGATGGGAGAAGGAGTTTTTATGAATGTTTACAAATGACTACTAGAAGTGGCTTTTTTGAGGTTTTCTTTGTGTTTTTAGACAGTTTCCTAACTTCTCTCAGAAACAATCAAGTATACGAACAGTCAAAACTTTTGTATGCTCTTTTCTAAGCTGAAACTAAAGTTTAAAGTGCTTTCCTCTGCCTTTTGAGTTGTGATCATGTACTTAGTCCATCTGTGCATTTATCTGTAGTTTTGTTGCACATTGTTTTTGTTTTTCTCATTTCTTGATGTTTCGCAGATATGAAGGGCTACAAACTCATTACAAGAATTTTTAAGGGTTATTTATGAGGCATATGTAGTGATAAGTGAAGTACTGCCGTGGAATGAAGGCACACCTACCTCACAATATGTAACGTAGTGTGAGAAACACTGACCATCACTATTTACTTGATACATTTTATTGTATTGTAAAGGACCTAATAATGTGTGTATTCATGAAATGGCCATATTCAGACTTGTTATGTTGTCAGAGGGGTTGGGTTGTTTAAAATTTAATCACAGAAATACTCGACGAGGGTTTTTTTTGTTGATACTGATTTGTTTTCCTCTTTAAGTTCTGACCTTTGGTTCAAGAAAACATGCTAAAAGTTAATTGACAGGATTAAGACCTTCCACTCACCTTTCTGTAATATGCTTGCATACAGCTCTCAATGAAGAGCCAGATTGTTTTGCTGTGGTACATTTCTATTCAAAATCCTTTTTCTTTGGTCTTTAATGTTTTAATTTTCTGAGAAGCTAAAGTTTGGGTCTCTAGTAGCTGTAAAGAATCATTAAAACTGCCAGAAATAAGCACTTTTACTGTTTTAAATCTTAGAAGTTTCACTTTTCCGTTAAATTTCTTAAATAACATTTTGATAGTTTAGGTTTGATGCACTTTTGATGAAATTGCGAGTAAATATGTTGTTTTTGTTTTTATTTATTTATTTATTTTTTTTTTTTTGTGTGCGTTTTCATCAGGGAACGACTGTTGTATTGTGTAGTATGTATGGAACCAAGGCCTCTACTTCGTGTGACTCCACCAACCATTATAAAACAATGTCTATTAGAAGTAATGACTAAGACTAATCCTAATAGCACCTGTGTGATTTATGATTCAATATTTCCCCTTACAGCAGCAGATGAAAAGAAACCTTTTCTTCTAAAGATAGCTCCGAGTAACTTCTCATGTGTAAATATAACAGGGTCTGGGAAAAGATTGGGAAATCTTTCAGACACCATGTGTACTACTGTAATCAATGTAAACAATGACTTTAACCCTGTTTCTCGTGCAGATGTTGGTGGTGGTGCGGTGACGACAGACTTTTTGATAGATTACCTCGAAAGGTGACAGGGTTTTGTGCATTAGTCTCCTTACTGTTACCTGTGTCTGTCTATCCTATGTCCGCACAAGATCTAATTCACACCTTATCTAGCATTTTGCCACAACAGTGGCATCATTTAGAGAAACGCGATCTAACATGGAAAAATTATGGTGATCCCACGTACATCGACGCCATCGGCGTCCCTCGCGGTGTACCTGATGAATATAAATTAGTCGACCAAATTTCAGCTGGTTTTGAATCTTCGATTTGTTGGTGGTGTACGATAAACAAAAACATAGACGGAATCAATTACATCCATTACAACGTGCAAAAACTGGGCAACTGGACACAGGCTGGTTTCGAGGCGGTGCACGAGCAGCTGGCCGCTACCTCACTGATGGCTTTCCAAAGCCGCATTGCTCTTGACAGGCTGCTAGCTGAAAAAGGGGGGTGTGTGCTATCTTTGGAGGAAGGTGCTGCACATTTCTGCCAAACACAGCAGCTAACGGGAGCCTGACGAAGGCCATTGCGGGTCTCCGTACCTTTAATGGCAAAATGACAGAACTCTCTGGTGTGAATACTTCCATGTGGGATGCATGGATGGATGTTTTTGGGAGAGTACCGAACCCTTGTGTCCTCTGTCTTAGTATCAATTGCAGTCTTTGCTGTAATTTTAACCTTGTGTGGATGTTGTTGTATTCCTTGCCTGCGTTCCTTGTTTAACCGTCTCATTACCACAGCTATCTCTCCCATGGAAGACCAGAAGGCACAGATGTATCCTTTGTTAGCAAAACATCCTGAGCCTGACGAAGAATACTCTGATGACGACTCTCTTAACCTGTATCCAGACCCTAACCTGTGGGCTGAATATGATCCCTGAGTGTACGCATGTTTGCGTTCCTAAAAAATGAACTCCTGGCTGAAAATCGTTTGAAGTGGCTGCCTTTGGAGGGATATGAGAATTAGAACAAATATGTGATAAACACGGGGGAATGTTAGGTGAAATGTATATATTATCATATATTTGTTGTTTCCTTTATAACAATAGTGTTTCATATTTGATGTTCCATGATTGTTTTCTTTTCTCTAAACATAAAGACTGTTTCTGTATGTTTTGATCTACTTTATCTCCGTCTTCACAAGAGGGCCTCCCTGAAGAGAAGCAGTGATAACCGTGCTCACGGGGTTCGTTGCTCGCCAGGACTTCTTTTTCCTTTGAGCTGTTAGATAGCTGACGAATCGTCGCCTTGAAGATATACGACCTGTTCTGTTTTTACTCTGTGTTTTAATGCAAGATAACATGTGTTTAGTTAGTGATTGTCATTTAGCACTGCAACTAAAATGCTTTGTCCCCACCCTTTAGAGTTGCAGTGCTCTCTGTGATAGGGACTCTGAAAGTAATAAAAAGAGAGGAGCGGACAAATGTGTTTCAGGGCGGTTGGAGATTTGTAACTGTAAACACATCTCTGTCCGTTCTCCTCGCGAGTACAAAAGAATCTAACTCTCTTGTCTTTTCTGTGTTGTTCAACTTGTCTTTAATAGGTGTCAAACCTGACAAGTGGTTTTGAGTTGATCACCTGTTCAGGTTATTTTAGCACAGCCAATTTGCTATGGCTAATTACAGCCGCTGGATTTTCTGAACGTTCAATAGACAAAATTGGACTAATTACCTCATTCGATTGTGAGTCATTAGTGAAATAAAAAATGTGTCTGATTGATTGGATCTTTCAGACAAAAACAGTTTTATGAAATTCTACACATGAAGACTGATAAAAAGTGGAATATTTTTAAAAACCTCTAAATATTAAAAGCTGCAGCAATGCTGTCCTGGAGTAGCTGAATGTTTAGATGATTGAAATAGTCCAAAGAATGAAGGAAGTAAAGGCCAAAGACAACCAGAAGCAATTTGAGCTACGAAGAAGAAACAGTGCAACAATGCAAACAATGAATGCTGCATTCACACAGCATTCATTGTAACAGAGTTACAGAGTCAGAGTCTGACGTCAGTAAAGTGTTACTGACGTCAGACCAGTTTTTTCAGTTATGCGTTGCTTTTTCAAATCCAGTAATCACATTAAAGTTACTTATCCAAATCACTGTGCGTTGCTATTTTCTTTTCTAATTTAATTTTATTTCCTCTACGTATCTTGGGGAGCGACTGCTGTTTCTATGCAACAGTTAGCAGAAGCGACAGAAACATAAACAATGGAGGGAGATGCACATTATGTTGCTGGAAAAACAAGAACTATTGAGTTTCTGTCACCAAGTCCGATTATTATAAGCGTCTTTGGGTTTGCTTTTTCTAAAGTTAAAAAAGCTCCCCTTCAGTTCAACCTTATAAGTGGAGATATATTGTGGATGTTACCATGATAAAATAACTTGCAATTAAGCATTAGAAAAGCTTCATGTAATTTTCAAAGGTGGCGGAGCGTTGTTGTTAGGAGTTGCTGAAAGTAACTAAAAGAGTTACTTTTAATGTAACTTAGTTACTTTCCAAATCAGGTAACCAGTAATCTAACTAAGTTACCTTTTCAAAGAGTAATCAGAAATCCGAATAAAGTTACTTTTTGAAAGTAACTATGCCATCACTGATTTGGACTCACCGAGCCTTTCTGTAGTTCCTCACAGCTGGAACCAGTCTCAGTCGTCCCGATTCTGATGTGTTGTACTTCTCCAGGTCCAACTCATCCAGAACCTCTGACATCTGCAGCATGAAGGCCAGAGCTGAACATTGGATCTCTGAGAGCTTCTTCCCTGATTTCAAGAATTGTTCAATCTCCTGAAAAACTGAGAGGTCATTCATCTCCACCAGGCAGTGGAAGATGTTGATGATTCTGTCAGGAGAGATTGTATCAGTGCTCATCTGCTTCAAATTGTTGATGATTCTCTGGATGGTTCTTGGACTGTCCTCTGTCTGACCCAGAAGGCCTCCTAACAGTCTCTGGTTGGACTCCAGAGTGAGGCCATGAAGGAAACGAACAAACAGGTCCAGGTGGCCATTTTTACTGAAGAAGGATTTCTCTAGGACTTTTTTCATGATGCTCTCCAGAGATGTTTCACTGAATTTCTTTTCCAAGAACTTCTTCACTACCTCTGTATTCCTTGTGGTGAAACAGTGGAACATGTAGACGGCAGCCAGAAACTCCTGAATGCTCAGATGAACAAAGCAGTAGACTGGTTTCTGGAAGATCACACTCTCTCTTTTGAAGATCTCTGTACAAACTCCTGAGTACACCGAGGCCTCTGTGACATCCAGACCACACTGCTCCAGGTCTTCTTGGTAGAACATGATGTTTCCGTTCTCCAGATGTTCAAACGCCAGCCTCCCCAGCTTCAGAAGAACCTCTCTGTCAGCCTGCATCAGCTCCTGTGGACTTGTCTCATGTCCTCCATGGTACTTGTTCTTCTTCCTCTTTGTCTGGACCAGCAGGAAGTGTGAGTACATGTCGGTCATGGTCGTGGGCAGCTCTCCTCTCTGCTCTGAGGTCAACATGTTCTCCAGAACTGTAGCAGTGATCCAGCAGAACACTGGGATTCCACACATGATATGGAGGCTCCTGGAGGTCTTGATGTGGGAGATGATTCTGCTGGACAGCTCTTCATCACTGAACCTCTTCCTGAAGTACTCCTCCTTCTGGGCGTCAGTGAAGCCTCGTACTTCTGTTACCCTGGAAATACATGAAGGAGGGATCTGATTGGCTGCTGCAGGTCTGGAAGTTATCCAGATGAGAGCCGAGGGAAGCAGGTTCCCCTTGATGAGGTTTGTCAGCAGAACGTTGACTGATGACGTCTGTGTGACGTCAGAAACCAGCTGACTGTTGTTGAAGTTCAGTGAAAGTCTGCTTTCATCCAGGCCATCAAAGATGAAGAGAAGTTTGCAGACAGCCAGTTGCTCTGCTGGGAGCTTCTGGAGTGTTGGATGGAAAACATGGAGCAGCGTGAGAAGACTGTGCTGCTCATCTCTGATCAAGTTCAGCTCTCTGAATGAAAGCAGAACCACCACACTGACATCTTGGTTCTCCAAGCCCTCTGCCCAGTCCAGAGTGAACTTCTGAACTGAGAAGGTTTTTCCAACACCAGCGACGCCATTAGTCAGAACCACTCTGATGGCTCCATGTTGGTCAGGGAAGGATTTAAAGATGTCATGGCACCTGATTGGAGAGTCATGGAGGTTCTGGATCTTGGAAGCTGTCTCCAGCTGCTTCACCTCATGTTGGGTATTCCCCTCTTCACTTTGTCCCTCTGTGATGTAGAGATCAGTGTAGATCCTGTTGAGGAGGGTTCTACTACCCATTTCATCACTTCCCTCAGTCACACATTCACATCTCCTCCTCAGACTGATCTTATGTTCCTTTAGAACCTGCTGTAGAACAACATCTGCTAAAACAAAGAAAAGAAACAACTGAAGTAAAAAAAACCCCATCTGAAACAGAATTTGATCCATCATCATAAAATGATATTGTTCTATTATCAAACATCACATTTCTGCCTCTGTTTTGTGACCAGAATATTCTATGCAAGTATTTAATTCACAAATCAGATCAGATGAGTAAATACTGACAAAAACAGATCCATTAAATGCTTTGAGCAACATGAACTCTTCTGCATCATGTCACCATGTCCTCATTTTACAGTTTCTATCTGAACTTCTCCCACAAATAGAAGCTTCAGAAGAAAGGAACAAAAGAAAATGTTTTCTACTGGAATTTTCCAGCTTTAATGAAAAAAATCTAGAGGAAAAGCTCTAATATGTAAGAGAAACCACTCATTGTATTTGGTAGAGTTCACATTTAAAATGTCATTTCTCTGTCAAATACTGGATTGGATGTTTTCAAAGAGTAGTAGTTTGAAAATGATATGGAACTGATTTAGTCCTTCAGAAGTAAACAATAGATTATTAGAATTATTAGAGGGTGTTCCCCAGTGTATTATAGGCCTGGCGGGCCGCCATGCTTTACGTGCCCACCCGCCAGGTTAAGCCTTGTGTATTTTTTGTTTTTATTAGAAAGAAAATACATTTAAAAAAAATGTTTTTCTTTTTTTGAATAAGCCGGAATGCAAGCATCTCTTCTGCGTTGAGCATTTCACTAGCAGGGCAGAATTATTCCTGAAAGAAAGATGGGTTTATAATTTTTACTGTTGATGCATTGAACAGGCAGTGCAGAACAATCACACCGCTGGCGCCTCTGAGTGTTGGCTGCGTCGCGCACGCTGTCATGGCTTGATCTCTGTAGTTTACCTTGGAGCAGATCGCCCACATAGGCTTACCTATGTGAACATTTATATCAACCCCCTGTGAGGATGATGATCCATGTTTCTTTGTAGAATTCATCAAGGTAGGAGTCAAGATTAAATCCACCACATTTGTGTCAAAGTTTGAGATCCTGGTTAACAAGTGCGTTAATGGACCGGTGGTTCAGCCCATGGAGGAGCTTTAACGTTTGCCTCGTGACTAGTGAAGCACGCATGTTTATTTTTTATTTTAGTTTATTTGTTGCGCCTACACAAAGCATACCAAATGCTTTGCCTACTTAAAATCAGGTAGAGTTGATGGGCGGCCATGCGGAGATCAGAACAACTTGTCCTATAAAGCTCGGGCAACCAAAACAGTTTCAGTGGCAATTATTAAAAACTCAACAGACACAAAATAAAAGAGCTACTAAAGCCACATAAATTAAATCTAATGTTTGTTTGTCCCTCTAAATCCAGTAGCAGAGATGCGCTGTGCAGCCGGTCTAGCTCAACATTCAGGTTCGGTCCAATACTTTATGAGGCCTTGAGCAGAATTTGATTTAGCATGTCACCATAGATTTAGTCAAATCTGGGAGAGGCGGCCTAGTTTAAATGGCTGAGCAGTCAAATGTAATTGTAGTTTACTAAGATGCATTAATGAACAGTTAAAACTCAAGGATTAAACTGAGAGCCTCAGATTGTAGCTGTAGCAACAAAGCAATCTATCTATGAAGATTGTTCTTTGAACTTTTACAAAATAAACTTACCAGCTCCTTAAAATCTTAAATGTAAATGTTTAAACCATTTATAATATTTTACTTTATCTATGCTGAAACCATTAAATCAAACTTGGCAGCACTGACGTTCTCTTAGTTAATTTATGCCTTAGGCCGGTTCTAAATGTGATCAGCATTACATCATGTTTTTAGATCCACTAACTGATGATTTAATTTGTATTAAACAGAAGGGCAAATAAATGATATTTACTTAAATTGCAATTGTATTACATTTTATATGTAGAAACATATAAACTGCAATGAGTGCTATATTATCAGAGTAAATAAAGGTTTCTGTCTCAGACTTTCCTTCCCTCTCTCTGTAACATCAGCAGTGCAGCAGGTTGCTTTTTCCACCTTGTCTCCATACATTGCAGGAGCCAAATATGTGATACATTTCCTCTTTGGTCACTAGATGGTGCTGTAGGCTCAAGAATCTGAGTCAGGGGCAACAGGTAGTAGACAGGTGTTGAACTCAGAAGACCATACAAGTTTTCTGAGTGCTGTGTAATCACTGTTGTTGTTTCCTTTCGGAGTCACTGGATTCTGTGCACTATTCATGTAGTCAGAGTTGAATAAAGTGGTGAATTTTTATCTAAAGATCCCTGGGACTGACTTTTACACACCATAAAACAATGTTAGTCTCCTAGCATGTCACTAGTGCAGTACTAGGCTGCCTAGTTCATGCATCAACATGACCATCAGATTTAATAAGATGTTCAGTTTTAATACAATTAGGACAAAGAGCTGAGAACAGAGTCACTTTAAAGAAAAAACATTTACACCAGCTGGAAATACAGAGATTTGGTTGACAGAAAGATTTATAAAACCTTAAATGTTCAAATCCCAACTAAAGACATTGAATTGGTCCAACAGACGACAGAAGGAAGCTCTGATTGGAGATGTTCAGTCTCACCTGGAACACAGCTGCTCTGATTGGCTGTCAGCAGTCCAGCTCCTGTTCTGGGTCTTTTCCCACACTGGGGGCAGGAGGAGGGTCCAGACTGGTCCCAGTAGAACCTGATGCACTGTCTGCAGAACCAGTGACCACAGCTGGTAGAGACCAGATCCATCAGAACCTTCTGACACAAAGCACAGCAGGACGGCTGCTCCTCCTCACCAACGCTGCTCCTCTTCCTCCCTCTGTGAAGACATTTCTTCATCACTGAAATAGTTCACTAACAACAGGCTGGAGCTGTCCTGGTACCAGAACCTGAGTCAGAACAGAACCTCAGAACATAGATGATCTCTGGTTTGAAATATTTCATTCTATATTTGGTGTTATGATTGATCTTTCTTTGGTTGTATTTCCATCTGAAATCTTTATTCTGTCTGAGTCAGAGCAGAAAACTGTTTCCATCAGAGGCTCAAAGACCAAAATCTGATTCTAATCTAGAGTCCAGTGTAGAAACATGGATCATTCTTTAATGGTGAAACACCAGTAAACAGGATTCAGATCCAGTTTGCATTTATCTAAGAACTTTATAAAGAGCCTTTTACTGTGACAGAACATTATTTGGACATGATAGCAATGCTAAGAACACGTTATTTAAACTTTGTCTTATTTTTTGCTAAATCTGACTTCATGATGATTCTTTGGACTTTGGTTCTGTGTTCACTTTGTAGTTTTATTGTCCTGATTATTGTCCTGATCCAGACACCATTTATAGGTTCCAGAAAAGGCCATTGAAAAGTTGGGGGGGGGGGGTTGTTTATGGGTTTTGTGGTGTTTCATTATGGTGTAATGATAAAACATAAAATATTTATAAAAAGTAAGTGGAAATGTTTGTATTTAATAAAAGGTATTTTATTTAAAGAAGTGGATATTGGTGAATTGAGATCCCCTGTGAATTAAAGGTGGTTTGGTCCATCACAGCTGGGACTATTAAAGGCTGCAGTTTCACCTGTGAAATGATTTTATTGATGCTGTGAGAAGAATAAACCATTGCTGTTCCACCTGACTCTGCCTCAACTTTTCCTCCTCACAGTAAAATCCAGCCGCAAAAGGCTGCCTTGTTACAAGGTGGTGACAGGCAGCAGCTGCTTTATTTCCTGCAAATTGGGATTTATGAAGTTAAGGTGTGCAGGTATATACGTACGTACAGATTTATATATCTAAATTTACTTTTGTGCGCCACTTTTCTAAATTTGTCCGTGTTAGTGTGAAAACTGCTCACTCTTTTACACATGAGGCCCCAAACCTCAGTGGAACATGGAAGCTGCTAGAGATTCATAAAGACACAAAGGAAACTATTTAGTTTTTCCTCCACAGTTTGTTCTTTTCTCTCAAAGAACAGTTTAGATCACAACTGAAAAAAGAACTAAAATTATTTAAAATGATGTTTTGGTTTCCATGAATCAGTTTCTAAGCTGAAATCAAAGTTTAAATCCTGGTTGGTCTCTGCAGAGTCACATTAATCAGTTAGAAACTGGTTTCTTACTCTGGGTCTGATGGTTCTGGTTCAGTACTGAAGAATGGAGGGTTTCCCTTGGACCGGTCACTCCTCATAGAAGGACAGATGGATCCTGGAGGTTCTGCTCTCAGTCTGAGGTTCTGATCTCTGAAACACAAACATGTTATTCAGATCACATCAATTACTGAGAAACTCTGTGATAAAAACACTGAAGAAGATCAGAACACAAACTGCTGCAGAGAAGCAGAAGGTTTAAAGTTCTGGGTCGTCATCCTACTTGGATCCAGTCTTCCCAGTATATAAACTGGGTCCAGTGGTCCCAGTAAAGAAGTTTCCCTCTGTCAGGGGGTTTAGGGACAACCTCTGAATTGTTGCTCTTTAAAGTTTTGGTTGTTTTTGTTTTCATGGATCATTTTCATCCATCACTGATTCACTGAAGCCTCATTAAAACTCTACTGATTGGCTGACATTCCTCATGTCTACTTAGCTTTAAGTTTGCATAGAAATTAAGTTACTTTTTATTTATTTGATGAAAATAAACAAGTTAATATTAAATAAATCTGTGTGGAGTCACATGAATCAGTTAGAAACTGGTTTCTTACTCTGGGTCTGATGGTTCTGGTTCAGTACTGAAAAATGGAGGGTTTCCCTTGGACCGGTCACTCCTCATAGAGGGACAGACGGATCCTGGAGGTTCTGCTCTGTCCTCCTTTAGGTCCAAATCTTCCATCTTCTGGACCTCAGTGAATCTGAAAGAGAAACCAGTACCAGTCAGTTCCCAGTGATCCAGTAAGCAGAAAGTTGATTCCCATCATGTGTTCAGAGGATCAGAGGAACCTGATCCAGCAGGTAACATCTGGGTCTGAATTGTTCTCTCCTTCACTTCTTCATGACCTTCTGATGTCTGCTGGCTGATCCAAGAACCTTCTGGAGAACTTCTGACTTTATTAAGAACATTTCAAATCTGAGTCTGAAACCTAAACTGGAATCATGTTCCAGGTCTGTAGAAACATCCAGAGTGAGGTCAGATGTAGTGAATGAAGGAGTGAACATTTCCTATGAAGTGGTGATGTGTTGGTCCTGAACAGATGGGCTCAGTTAAAGCAGCGGTTCTGAAACCTTTGGGGTCCAGACCTCCTTTAGACGGGCTGCCAGTCCTCCTGCTGAGAGTCAGGTTTAGTCAGAGAGGCAGGAATATGTGGAAGGAATATTTTCCAGACGGACCAACAATCAGAGAGACTTCAGGATCAGGTGATCCATGGAGATCATGAGGAGTGATCTGATCACTCTCAGCTTTCAGCAGATCTGTTCAGTTTTCCAGCAGCTTAGAGAGACAAAGAGTTTCTCACTGCTGCAAGGAGAAACAAGAAGTCCAACTGGAAAAGAAAGAACTCAGAGAGGAGGAAGAGAGGAAAATCTGTTGAGAGTTTAAATCTGGTTTGACTCCACAGATCAGAGAAACATCAGTTTCTGATGAACCCCAGACTGCTGAGGAAGGAGTGATGTGTCACATTTTATGATTTAAATAATCAGAGAAACCAGTTTAACATGATGGAGTATTATGGACACACTAAGGAAATAAAAGATGAAATATGAGAATAAAGTCAGAATATAACAACTTCCATCCATCCATTCATCCATTTTCTAACACCCTTGTCCCTATTGGGGTCGGGAGGGTTGCTGGTGTCTATCTCCAGCTAAGTTCCAGGCGAGAGGCGGGGTTCACCCTGGACAGGTCGCCAGTCTGTCGCAGGGCAACACAGAGACATACAGGACAAACAACCATACACACAGGGAGAATTTAGAGAGACCAATTAACCTGAGAGTCATGTTTTTGGACTGTGGGAGAAAGCTGGAGTACCCGGAGAGAACCCACGCATGCACAGGGAGAACATGCAAACTCCATGCAGAAAGACGCAGGACCTTCTTGCTGCAAGGCAACAGTGCTACCAACTGCACCACTGTGCAGCCCTATAACATCTTTATTCTCACAATATTATGCATTTCTTCCAAAAATAATTTCTATTTATCTTATTATGACCCTAATACTCTGTGATAGTTTACAAATGTTTTGTTCTGGTTTTTCCTACTAAGATAAAAACAGTTCTGCTCTTTAAAAGATTCATTCAGTTTTTATTTAGTTTCTATTCATGATGTCATTATTGCACACAATCAGATCATCTTTAGGTGTTAGTGCTGCCTAAAGGTGGGATCATGTGGGATCATGGTAGATCTCACAGTCGCAGTAACTAAGTTGTGGCACTTTGTTAAATATTTCTCTCATGAAATATAAATGTGTAATGTTGCCTTGTGTAACAACAATTTATAAGCAGCAACGTTTCACAATAAAGTTTTCATTTCAATGAATTTAATTTTACGCCTGTCTAAATACTTTCTTGATCAGCCCATGAATTAAAATCAATTCAATAAAGCACTACCCCTACAAGGACCCCATGATAGACGCTCTTCTATCCGTCCTGCCTAGAGGCGATGCTCACACCGATGCTCTATGGTAGGAACATCTGACCAGGTAGCACAGATCGTCACTGTTCTGCCGACTCGGGCCGCTGTGGGCGTCCCTTGATTTGATCAGTTAGAAAAAGATCCAGAGACCCATAAGAGACACGGAGGAACATGGAGCTGCAACACTGACCTCTATTAACAAGTGAACAACCTGGAGCTCAACACCAGCAAGACCAAGGAGGTCACAGTGGACCACAGCAGGTCCAGGAGGACAGAGCACCACCTGTTACAATTCAGGTGGAGGTGGTGGAGTGCGTAGGTAGACAACATCAGATTCCTGGGCGTCCACATCACCTCGGACCCGACCCGGTCACTGAACACCTCTGTTCTGACGAGGAAGGCCCAACAAAGACTCTTCTTCCTCAGGAAGTAGAACAGGGCTGGACTTCCTGCTCAGTGGCTCAAGAATTTCTACAGAGCCGTGATGGAGAGCATCCTCTGCCTCAGCACGACTGGGTGGGACGACAACTGCACCATCCAGGACAAAAAGGACTTGGACCGGGTGGTGAAAACGGCCCAGTGGATGGTGGGGAGTCAGTTACCGAACCTGGACCTAATAAATACTGGCAGACTGCAAAGGAAGGCCAGTTGTGTTGCTGCTGATGATCCCACCCACCCAGGACACAAACTGTTTGTACCGCTACCGTCTGGGAAACGCTGCAGATACAGAAAGTGAACAACCACTTTATGGCTAAAGATCAGCTTTTCCCCAAGAGCTGAGAAATCAATCTGTCCACCTTCCATCCTCTCTGCCCCCTGCAGACACACCCACACCCTAATGCTGCACCCTGAGGCCTGATTAAGACTTTATTTATTCATCTATTCATCACTGAGGGCACCACTCCAATTTCATTATGTAGAAACACAACAAAAATCTTATGTCTTAAAACCACAAGTTATTTCTGTCCTCCGTCTCAAAATGGAGTCTGATCTGAAGAACAAAGTTAGTTTCATTTTCTATGTCACACAGTCACATGACTTGTGTGTTTTCATCACTAACAGAAGCGTCTAAAATCCTCAATTGATTTGTGGAATAAATATTTACAGTTAATAGTTCAGGTAGATTTTTTTGGCTCAAAGAAAACAATAAAGTTAAAGAACTTTCAGTATTTCTAGATTAACTCTCCTCTTACATTCGTTTCTGAGGTACAGCAATAATGTTCCTGGGTCAGTTTGACCTGTGGAGTGTTTAATCATGCAATAATGTCAGAAACCAAAATAATCCTCCAAAACATTTTTGTATCTGATTATTAACTCCAATACTAACCATTTCACTCAATATTTGTCCAATGATGTTTTTTATTTCTCACAAATTAAGGATCAATAACAACAACCTGCTCATTTACTCATTTGGACATAAAAAATGGAATTTACATTTTTTATGTCCACTGAAAAAAACCTAGACACACAAAAAAACAATAATTTCCTTGAAATTGATCTTTGGTAAATTTTTTATATTACAATTTTTTTCAATGGGTTCTCTTTATAATTGTACTTGAGACACACATTCTGTTCAGGGTCAAATTGACCCGCTGATTAAAATCAAAACAAATAAGTCATGCAGAGAGTATTTATGTTTTCCTCCACTTCTGCTGAGTGTCACTCAGTGTGGGTGGAGTTTGTCCACAGGAACAGAAAAGATTCCTGTCAACAGTTGCATGAACACTTTCTGCTTTCTCGCAGTTTCCTAGTGAAGTAAAGAGAATAGTGAGGGGGTGGGCTTGTGTTTGTGTGTGTGTGTGTGTGTGTGGTTTGTTGTGTGTGTGTGTGTGCGTGTGGTTTGGTGTGTGTGTGTGTGTGTGTGTGTGTGTGTTTGTGTGTGTGTGGTGAAAAATGGTTCGTAGCTGCAAGGAAACATAACAGGAGGGTTAAGAGATTCTCTAGTCAGACAAGTTCATCTACATTCTCATGAGCCTCTACTGGCAAAACAAACCTGTTCATCAACATTCAGATCATAAAGTCCCAACAGGCGAGATTATAATCTCATTGTTAAAGAGTTTTGACGTCTTTAACAGGCGTCAAAACTTAAAGACGTTTATTCCCAGAGTTAAAGTGACAAACTTTCTATTCAGAGCATTAAATGACAGCAGCGCAATAATATATCTGACATTAAACCACTTTTACACAAACAGAGAGATTATATTTAAACAGCGGAAGTTGCTGCTCAGATTAGTTCAAACTGGGACTGAAAGGTTCGGTCTGTTCTCGCTTCTCTGACCCGGAAACAGAGAAAAGCTTGAAAACGGGTCAGAACCAATTTTATAGAAAGTGTGTGTACTCACTGGATCTGCTGCTGAGATGTCTGCGTCACACAATGGAGGCGCTGCAGGTGATCAGCTTGATACAGGTGAGGAGGAGGAGGAGCTCACCTTCTGATGTGTACACTGTAAAAAATATCTGGACAATTTAAAGTCATTTTTTAAAAATACCAACAGTTACAGACTGTAACATCCAAAACATTATATTACAGTAGAAAATACATGGAATCACCATAACTCCAGAAACATAAATTTCACATAATTCATACTTACTAAATGTAGAAAACACAGAAATTTATTGTGTAAATATTAGAAGTTGTAAAACTCATTGAAAATACTGTAATATTTCCAGCAGTTAATTATAATAAAATTAACAGCAGTAATCAGCCAACATTACAGATCTAGCTGATTTATATCAACGATGTAAAACCATAAACCAGACTGAAAAAAACATTTTAGAGAAAATAATGCTGCTATGATATGTTGGTTTATTTTTAATAATGAATTTTATTCCCTTTATTGATCAAATTGAAATCCCAAAGGGCGTATTCACACATCGCCATCGGCCTTCTGACCAACACTAGCAGGGAAGGAGGTGAAGTGTCTCACCGACCCAAACGACGAGGCGGATCGACCCGAATCCATCTGCAAGGTTTACAGTTAATGCAGTTTCTGTTATTTGTCCTGTAAACTCAGAGTCTCCAGTTTGAACTGAAGTTAGCAACTTTAACCAACTGATAAGAAAAGTTTCCATTAGTTTCTGTGAGCCACCATGTTTATTTACATGCATTGCAGCTGGAAGGAAAGAGACATTTTTACTATATGGAGAATTTAATGCTCATTTTTCCAGATGCAACATTTCCATTAACGTTTCTGTAGAGCCGAAATATCGTTCAAATAATTAGCAGTTATTTAATATAGATATACAGCATTTAGATGCTTCAAATATTATTTCAGGTCTACATTAGACTGCATAAGCTCAGAGTTATTCTAATGGCAGAAGCAACTTTTTCAGGTTTGGTTCTCATTCATTATTAAACGACAGTTTTGTCTCAGAGCCATAAGTTTGGACAGCAGTTATCTGAACTAAAAACTGTTTTAGTTCATTTACTGAAGGAAAATGTGAAACAAAGATTCTGTGTTCAACCAGCTCTTTAACCCAGAGGGGTCAGAGGTCATGGTCGCCTCTCAGCCATTAAAACCACTGTTTGAGATGTGATGTCAGCCTTGAACAAAGTCGGCTCTTGTTTCCATGTTTGGACTGAAATGATGTTTCCAGATTAGAGCAGAAGAATAAAACCGCTTCATGACCTTCTGATGTTCAGGAACCAGAAAAACCTGGAAAAACCTGGAAAAACCTGGAAACTTTAAAAACTCCAGCAGAGCCGCTTTCTACAACCAACACAGATACCAGATCACCATGACAACCAGCTCACTGTTACAAGCTAACGGGTCAGAACCACAGGCCCCGCCCCCAGAACACCAGCTGCAATTCATCCAATCATCCATCAAACGCTGCTGGAAGCTCCGCCCCGTTTCAAGTTTATCATTTCTCCATGTTTTCCAATAAGAACATAGAAACTGTTCAGTTCTGGTTCTGCAAACTGTGAGGGAGCCGGTCTTTGAACACCTGAGGGTCTCCATGGTTCAAACTGGACCAGCAGCTGAGAAACGGGTTTCAGCCCGAGACCCTTCAGCTTCTTCAGCTCTCAGTTTCATTTCATGCTGATGGTTTTCCAGATGAGGTTTCTTTAAAAGGCCTCTGATCTTCTGCAGCTCCATCCTGCTGTCATTTATCAACCAAACTTCCAGATGTCTGAACGTCTCAGCCGGAGTCTGAGATCCATCCCGACCTGGAGGCAGCGGTCCACAAGGTTCTGAACCCTGAGCTGAACCTCAGCAAACAGCTTCACTTTGGCCTGGAACCACTTCAGGCCACATGAGGGTCACAGTCTGAACACAAACAG
Organism: Xiphophorus hellerii; assembly: GCF_003331165.1. Lineage (NCBI taxonomy): Eukaryota > Metazoa > Chordata > Actinopteri > Cyprinodontiformes > Poeciliidae > Xiphophorus > Xiphophorus hellerii. The sequence continues at coordinate 25,152,390 of NC_045692.1, forward strand.
AACCACATCATCTGCAGAAAGTCCAACTGGTTCCAGGTTCCCTTCTAGATCCGGTCCAGAAAGAACACCAACAGAACCAGGAGCAAAAAGCGCCTGATGGAGCACAAGCTGCACAGGAGGAAAACTCAGCTTGGTGCTGCTGATTCTGCAGGATCTAAAGCAGGGGAGTCAAACTCCAGTCCTCAAGGGCCGCAGTCCTGCAACTTTTAGATGTGCCTCTGCTGCACCACCTGAATAGAATAATTAGGTCATTAAGGCTCTGGAGAACTGATCTACACAAGGAGGAGGTCATTAAGTCATTTCATTCCAGTGTGGCACATCTAAAAATGGCAGGACATCGGCCCTTGAGAACTGGAGTTTGACACCTGTGATCTAAAGGAAACAAAGAGACCAAACCAGAGAAAACAACCTGAAGGTTTCCATGGAAACAGATCTAACCAGAACTTCAGAACCGCTTGAATCATTCTGTGATGAGCTGAACTGGGAGAACCTCTGAGTTAGATGAGGCGGTTCTGATCCAAGATGAGATTCAGCTCATTGTTCAGCTGCAGCAGATGAACTGGTCATGAGATGAACTGTTCAGATGAACTGTTCAGATGAACCGTTCAGCCGATAAAAGTCCGTTTGTTCCGCAGAGACGGAAAGAGGAAAAGCGGCTCCAGCTGGAGTTGAAGCGTTTTTAAAGAAACAGCCGCTGAGAGAGAAGAGAGAGGAAGTGTGGCTGTTTCTCTGAGCGGAGCTGCGAGGCTGGATGCTGCTCACACTGAGCTCAGGAGTCAAGCTGGAGACAACAAAGACAACGGAAGGAAGCCGGGCCCTGACCTTTCAAAATAAGAGCGGAATTAAAGCCATTAAATGGAAGAAGGGGGGAAAAAGCTAATTTAGCAATGAATAAGTTGAATTAATACGTTCATTGTAAAAAAATTATATATCAAATCACAAGTAAAAATATTTTTCTTGCTTTATTTAAGAGTTTTATTTAATGTTATGTAAATCAGTAGGTGATCAGCTCAATTAAAAGCAAAATAGTGGTTTAATATAATAAAATGTAACAAAGTGTCCAAAATGTTTTCTGTTGTGAAATTATGACATCTGATCAACATCCTGGACTTTATGGAAAAATATTAACAATAAATTGTCATGTTTCTCTTTTCTGTCGCTCATTTGACAAGAATGGCATCAAATGAAATAAACTGTAAAACAGTTTTAATAAGTTTCACTGCTAACTGGGTCAAGCCTGAATTCTCCAAGTCATAATAAACAATAATTAATAACTTGAAGAGAATTACAGTTCTTGTTAATATGCTTTTAAAAATAATGATTTTAAAAATTAATCACTTGTGATTAAGTTGTTCTCACAATTCATGTTAATAACAAACCAACCAGTTTTCTTCTTCTGTCCTGATTATTTCTCTCTTTTTCTCTCCATTCTCACAGCTGAATCACATGAACTTTGTTAAATATTTAATAAATAAAGCAGTGAAACCACATTTAAAAAACATGAAATTTAAAATGATACTTTTTGAATAACATCTGGACGCTGCAGCTGATCAGATTTAAACGCGTCACATCGCTGTAGTCGACTGAGTGAAGATATTTAAACTCAACTTTATCAAGTTACATTATTTATTTTTTAATGATTCACTATCTGGTTAAACAATAAAATGAGTTTATTTTTCTCACTATAATCAATTATATTAGATGAAGCTACATTTGCAGGACAACAGTGACCTTTTATTTTGTTAGTAACTTAAACTAACATGAATATTTAAGAGCCTCTCATTACTGTAACATAATGTTTCAAACAGTAATAAATTGTTTTTAGTGTGTTTACTAGTTATCATTAGTTAAATATTGTTTAGTTTTTACTAGTCGTAGATTCAGTTTTTTATACTTTTGGTAAATTTCAGGTGCAGAATTCAAGAAGGTCAAAGTTTTATATTGTGATTATGAAAACATGGATTGGGTAATGAAAGCTCAGCAGAAAATAAGATAAGATTTATTTGTCATTGTCATAAACCAGACTGAAAATCTCAATCTCGTAACAGATTACAACGAGATTGAGATTTGCTCAACTCGAGTTAAGATGCAGGTTATGTGTATATACATAATATACAAAGATAAAGAAATAAATAGTACAAAATGAGAAATAAATAGACATCAGAAGATGGTTGCAGCGCCTGGAGGTGTCGCAACAGAATTGACATTTTTAACAAAGTGGTGTCAAGAGCAGAAGTTCTTATGCCTTTGAATTTAGTGCCATGATTGCCATCGGGTAAAAACTGTTTTTTAGGCGATTTGTCCTGGTTTTTATTGCTCTGTATCTCTTGCCTGATGGCAGCAGCTGGAAGAGACCATGGCCAGGGTGTGAAGAGTCATTTAAAATGTCCAAAACTTTCTTGTGGAGCCTGGAAGTGTAAATCTGTTCCATAGTGGGGAGGGGGCAGCCTATGGTTCTCTCTGCTGCCCTAACAACCCTCTGGAGCGCCTTCTTGTCCGCGGATGTGCTGCTGCCGTACCAGACACACAGACCGTACGTGAGCACACTCTCTATGGAGCAGTGATAGAAGGCCTGCAGCAGGTCTGAGGGGAGACGGTTCTTCTTGAGTATTCTCAGAAAGTACAGTCTCTGCTGTGCCTTCTTCAACAGCTCCTTGGTGTTGTTGCTCCTGAGCTGCTTCTCTATTCTCCCTCTGTATGATGCCTTAGCTTGGAAGATGCCTCTTCTCAGGTTGGCTCTGGCAGAACTGTAGAGTGCTTTGTCCCCAGACCTGAAAGCAGCGTTCCTGGCTTTCAAGAGGCCCGGGACCTCCTTAGTCATCCAGGGTTTCCTATTCGGATAGATCCTCATGAGTCTGTTCCTGGTGACATTGTCCGTGCAGAACCTGATGTAGTCCAAGACTGCTGAGGTGTAGTTCTCCAGGTCCTGATGTGCAAAAACCTCCCAGTCAGTTCTCTGGAAGCAGTCCTGTAGTTGGTGAGAGGCATCCTCAGGCCAGATGGTGACAGTCCGGGTTGTACTGGGGACACGTTTCCGCGGGGGGGTGTAAGCAGGGATCAGTAGCAGGGACACGTGATCAGACTGGCCAAGGTGTGCTAAGGGTTAAGCCCTGTATGCTTGTCTGATGTACCAGGAAAATACCAGGAAATTAAAATATTTATTTAAAATCATCAGTAAAAGTTGCATCATTTCCTCACTGAGCCGTTTACAGCAGCAGACAGAAAGACCAGAGCTGCACAAACATCAGAAACTGAATTCAAATGAAGCAAACATGCAGCCTGGAAACGGCTGAACTGAAATATGTTTCATATTTCTGCTTCCAGGATGAAAATGAATCAGAGAAAAATTAAAAACTTTAAAAACTGAATCAAGTTCAGATCAAAACTCCATGAAGCCTCTAAATGGAGCCGAGTTACAATTTCATCTTCATCGATCCAAAGAGAAAAACAATATCAGATACAAAATGACAGACAGGAGGAAATAAACAGGAAGGAAATCATTCAGGTCAAAGGTCATCATGGTCCAGTCAGAGTCTCTTTAGACTCAAACTGCTGCAGCTTCAACCTCTGAGGATCATCAGGACACAGAGACGATTCTCTTCTTTCTAAAGTTAATCACCAAAACCTGCAGAGAGAAGAAAGATGCAGAGATCAGATCAGTGAGTTTCCAGCTTCTCTCCAGCAGCAGTCAGTGACGCAGCACATCCAGTAGAAAGAGCAGCAGGGCCTTCAGTCCTGTTCAGAGCAGCTTCCTTTCAGCTCTCATCTTAACGTGTTGCAGTGAACACACTGAGCTCCAAGCTCACACACCTACACACACTTTCAGCATCCAGTCTGCTTCCTCTGCAGGTTCCACTCAAGTCCACAGTGGAAACAAACTGCTGAGATTCCTGAAGGCTTCACTGCTGCTGCAACACTGGAGGATGGATTTGCTGCTGCTGCATTTAGACACAAACTGCTGCTGATCAACATCTCATCTGCTGCTGGAACATCAGCTGACTGACCAACATGGAGGCTGTCCCTGAACACATCTGGATGAGACTGAGGACAGGAGGACACATGTCCAGATGTGAGGAGTGGACTGGAGCAGAAAGAGCAGCTGCTGACTAAATGAATGATGGTTTGTGAAATCAGAGCCAGTGGTTTCCAGGCTGCAGTCAGACTGATCTCAGAGCTGTGACCAACATCAACCTGATCACTTGTTTCCTGTTGAACTGAGAGAACAAGCAGATCTGAGATCAGATCTGCTGCTGCCATAGTTTGATGAATGAGGACCACTGTCTCTAGACATGTTGGACAGCTGGACGCTGGAGTCCAGCTGGACTTCCTGGAGACATGAACACAGCAACAACACTCATCTTCACACCAACACAAACACAGGAACACAGCAAGCTGCTGCTCCTCTGATTGGCTGATTGCTGTCTCTGTGTCCAATCAGGAAGCCTGAACCATTCTCTTCCCACTGAGAAGCTGCAGCTTTACTGGGAACACTGGATCTTTGCTTTGATAGGAACTGGTTTAGTTCAATATGCTGACAGCAGCTGGAATCACTACAAACATTTACTTACAAATAATCGATTTGTTTGTCTGGACTGGTTACAAGATCCTCCAGCTGTTGAACATCTGACTCCTTCAGGCCGTTTCCTCTCAGGTTTAGTTGAGCCAGATGGAGGCTGTTGGACTTCAGAGCTGAGGCCAGATAATCACAGCTGATCTCTGACAACCTGCAGCTGATCAACCTGGATAAAGAATAAAAGATGTGAGCTGAAGCCAACAGGATGCAGGTTAACCAGTCCAACAGAACCAGTTAAAGAGTCTCATGAATATTAATGCCAACATGCTGCTGCTTCAATAAAGACCTGCTGACTTCAGCTCTTAAACTCTGTCAGCTCCATTAATACAAATTGAGCTTCTACAGCCAAATGAGTCAACTTTCACAGAAAACAAACAAATAAGTAAGAACTTGGAAAAAATATGAACAAATATAATAAAATGCTGATTAATTCAACAATTTTAATTCTTCAACATTCATAAAACATGATGTCATGGAGAATATTTGAAGTTAAACTGACACTAAGAACCTAAATACACAGAAAGTAAAGCTGGTATTGTCTCTTATTTGAGTCTCTTTGTCACTAAACTCATTACAGACTCACATAAAACTGTTAAACCACCAATCAGTGAGTAGATCCAGGGAATAACTGAGGCAGATATTCATTCAAATAAAATACAACACATTTCCTTTTCAGTGGAAAGATGTAAATATTCATAGAAATATGAAATTAATGTTTTAAAGTTAATCAGCTTTGCTTATTATTTCTATTCAAGCCATTTGATGACAGGCCATTAAAACAAGAAAATGATTCTCTGTATGAAAATCAAAACATACAGGGACTAAAATCGTAGTCTATGTGCCAGGACACTGAATCCTAACAATGCCTCCTGTTGGTTGATATGAACCTTGATGTCCATATCAACCAAATCTATCGGTGTTACTTAGAGATGCTATTTCAGTGCCCAGAACTCTCATATCCCCATATTTGACCGATATCTAACTTTCTCAGGGCAGTCTGAAAGGTCCAATTCCAATCTTCTCATTTTGTGCCACTTCCATAAATCAGATATGTATCCGGTAGTTTTCAAAGCATCTGCAGTGAGAATGGACGTTTTTGTCATTTATGTGACAGTCATAATTCTGCACCAAAAGAAGCCAGATACAGTGAAATGCAAAAACCTGACAAACCACAGCTGAAGCAAGCTGTGGCGACATGTAACTTTCTTTTCAGTGATTTTTTTGTATTGCTTTGATCTTGTGACATTTTGTCGGTTCCTATTGCTCCACATCTCTAAAATTGACCCATAGATGGCCGATTTTATTATTACTTCTGTAAATAGGGTGTTGCTGTGTGATGTCTACAAATTTCTTCTGTGCATGCAGGTCACTTTGGGGTTGTAAATTGTTTACACACGTCTGAGTTTAATTAGTTATCTAAACAATCAAACAAACAAAAAGAAAGGATTTCAGGAAGATAAAACTGTAACTGACCATCAAGACCTGCTGTGTGAATGGAGCTCTAACCTCATACAGAGGTGGAGAACGGGAACATTAAGTGTCTCCAGGACTAAAGTCCTAAAGAGTTTCTGGGATTCTTTCTCTGTTAAACACAGACGCCTATTTCATCTTAACATTTTTAAAATAATGTTGCTGGGAACAGGAATTTCCTGCATTATCAGCTTTAAAGTCATTGAATTCTAGAAAGTTTTTGATAATAGCTGCAACCCTACACTTAAATTTGACTCATTACTTCATGTTTTCTGGTTAATATTTAGTAAAGCATGGGAGAAAATATGAAAAAGAAAAACATTACCAAAACCAATCATTCAAGAAGAAAACAGAATTTACCATGAAGATCCTCAGTGTGAATCAGTAAAATATCAGCCATATGTCTGCAGTTTAGAGTCGCTTTCACATCATATATAACACTAAACCAAAACTTAACTTACCTCAATGTGTGTAATTTACAGAGAGGAGTCAGTAGAAAACCACAGAGCTCCTTCACTCCAGCATCTTTGCAGTCATTAAGGCTAAGATCCAGTTCTCTGAGATGGGAGGGGTTGGACTTCAGAGCTGAGGCCAGAGCAGCACAGCTGATCTCTGACAAACTGCAGTCCTTCAGTCTAAAACAAAGTCAAAACAAGTGAGCTAAAGTCAATGAGATACAGATTTAAACAGTCCAACAGAACCTTTTCAAAAACCTCTTAATGACTAAATGCTGGTGCTGCTTGAATAAACACCTGGGGAGCACCTGAGAACAGGAGCACCTGAGTCCTCTCCAGGACAGAAGTTTAGAAGGTTTTTGGGATTCTTACTGCATTCAACACTGCTGCCGATGTTGGCTCAACATTATTAGATAGCTATTACTGGGAATGGCAGCAGGAATTCCTGCAACAGGAATATTCCTGTTGCAGGAATTCTGGCACAGGAATACCAACAGGAATTCCTGCGCCAGAGAAGCACAGCTGATCTCTGACAAACTGCACTTCCCATCAGCTTTAATTTCATTGGATTTTGGGAAGTTATGGATAGTAACAAGTTCACACCGAAATTCAACTCCTTGATTCATGTTTTCTGGTTTTTTATTAAATCATGGGAGGAAAATAGAAATTTTAATTGGAGCAACCCAGTGAGTAAGAAAACAGACCTTAACATGAAGATACTAAGTGTCAATCAAATTAATATCAGTCGTATGTTTACAATTTAGTGTCAACACATAATTTACATCATGAATATTAGCACTAAAGTACAACTTACATCAATATCTGCAGTCTGCATTCAGCAGTCTGTAGAAAACCACAGAGCTCCTTCACTCCAGCATCTTTCAGATCTCTGTTCCCACTCAGACCCAGTTCTGTAAGATGGGACGGGTTGGACTTCAGAGCTGAGGCCAGAGCAACACAGCTGATCTCTGACAAACTGCAGTTCCACGATCTGAATAAGGAACAAAACATGTGAGCTGAAGCTAATAGGATGCTGTTCTGATTGCATGTTCATGATGGAATGATAACCTAAGACAAAATATCATGGTTTTACAGCATCACCACAGTAGATTACAGATCTAAAATTTGCTGTGTTGCATTTACTTGATGTGAGTGCATAAGAGATTAGTCTCTTAACCCTCCTGTTATGTTTGTTTCTGAGGTACAGCAATAATGTTCCTGGGTCAATTTGACCTGTGGAGTGTTTAATCATGCAATACTGTCAGAAACCAATACTCCAAAACATTTTTGTATCTGATTATTAACTCCAATACTAACAATTTCAATCAATATTTGTGCAATGATGTTTTTTAATTTCTCACAAATAAAGGATCAATGACAACAATTTACTCATTTACTCATGAGTAAGTCAGTAAAAACCAGCTAACAAAAAATACAATAATTATTATTGAAATAGATTTTTATAGATTTTTTTATATTACATTTTGAATTTTTCTTTTCAAGGAGTGGTCTTTATAATTGAACTTGAGACAAATATTCTGTTCTGGGCCAAATTGACCCAATGATTAAAGTCAAGACAAATTAGTTATGCAGAGAATATTTATGTTCCCCCCAAACTTCTGCTGAGTGTCCACTCAGTGTGGGTGGAGTTTGCCCACGGGAACGGAAAAGGTTCCAGTCAAAAGTGTCATGAACACCTGCTTTCTCGCAGTTTCCTAGTGAAGTAAAGAGAATAGTGAGAAAGTGGGCGTGCACATGTGCATGTATGCGTGTGGAGGGGTGTGTGTTGGTAAAATATGGTTCATAGTTTCAAAGAAACATATGGAATTGGACATTTTTTTACCCTTTTTAACCCAAACAATTTCGGGTCAAATTGACCCAAAATTGACCTGAATTTCATTGAATTTCATAGGTTACAGTGACTCTATATGTACACACGTATCTATACGTACATATAGATGTAATATGGTTTTGTAATATGTAATGTGATTTATAGATAAGCATAACTGTGTGTTTCTGTATATGGTCCCAGTACCAGTTTAAACTAAAATTAATTAAAAGTCCATTCTTTATGTAAAGATGGGAATAAAAAAAAAAAAAATCAGGCATGAAAAAAAAATCAGACCTTAAACAATTTAATTTTATCTTGCATGATCTGAATCTTTCCCATAATAATCACAAAATTAATTGTTATAAACTAACAAACTAGCAACATCTTGTGGCTTGGTTTACGAAATGTACAATTGTTGTCCTACCCATTTAATGTGTGCAAAACTAAAATATTTTAAAATCATTAAATATTTAATTTACAAGATAAAAGGTTTTACAAATTTAGACTGCAGGTTGTTTTTAAAGAAATTGTACTAAAATAAAATCATTAAAAGAAATAAGTATTAAAATTTAAGTAATTGTTTTTAATTGGATAAACAGAAAAGACAAACCTCAGAATGTTCACTTTGCACACTGGATTCTCCAGGATCTCACACAGATGTTTCATTCCACTGTCTCTCACTCCATAGATCTCACTTATTTCCAGCTCAGTCAAATGGCAGGGGTTCGCCTTTAGAGCTGAGGCCACAACTTCACATTCAACCTCTGAGAGTCTACAGCCAGCAAGTCTGTGATTAGAGAAAAATAGGTCAGTTTAATTAAATCAAACCATTTATAATATACACACAGGTTAAAAATGGTAACTGTGATGCCATCATCTAATCTCATGTTTACTATGTTTGGCATGACAGTCTTCAGTCCCTTCAGATCATGGTTCTGGTTCTGGTCATGGTTCTGTTATGGTTCAGGTTATGCTTTGGCTGCAGACTCATGGCTCCATTCATCCATAGTGATGGAATCAGAGAAAATGAGCAACAGGTTAAAACAACCAAACCCTTATGTTCACCAACACAGAAGGTTTTAGCAACAGCCATCTTGACTGCCTGTAAGCAAACTTCCATGTTTCTTTATTCTGAGTGCTGTGTGCTGCAGGAACGATCTGGATGCACAGTATGTCTTCATGAAGATTAGCTAAAAATGATTCATTAGAAGATTCTAAGTCATTGACCCATTCATGAGCTGATGGTGTAAAGCTGCATTGTAACCATCCTGGAACAGAGGCAAGGCTACCATAATCTGACCACTGCCCACAGGCAAGGCAGAAGTGCCTGCAGGTTCTCATCTAGCTACGGTTGAAACCAAAACCCACTAGGACAATATGTTGAATTAACATTCAAACAATAACAACATCTGGACTCACCGAGCCTTTTTGCAGTTCCTTAGGGCCGGAATCAATCTCAGGCGTCCCTTCTCTGATGTGTTGTATTTCTTCAGGTCCAACTCTTCCAAAACATTCTCCGACATCTGCAGCATGTAGGCCAGAGCTGAGCACTGGATCTCTGAGAGCTTCTTTTCTGATTTCAGGAACTGTTGGATCTCCTGATAAACTGAGACATCCTTAATTTCCACCCAACAGTGGAAAATGTTGATGCTTCTCTCAGGAGAGATTTTATTGCTGTTCATCTCCTTCAGATTTTTGATTACTCTATGGATGGTGTCTGGACTGTTCTCTGTCTGAACTGACATGCATCCTAAGAGTCTCTGGTTGGACTCCACAGAGAGGCCATGAAGGAAGCGGACAAACAGATCCAGGTGGCCATTTTCACTGCTGAGAGATTTTTCCAAAATTCTCTTCATGAAGTTCTCCAGAGATGGTTCATTGTAATTTTGCTGCAGGATTCTCTCCATCGCATCTATTTTCTTGTCAGTGTCTTGTTCCCTCAGAAACTTCTCCACCACCTCTGTGTTACTATTGGTAAAACAGTGGAACATGTAGACTGCAGCCAGGAACTCCTGGATGCTCAGGTGAACAAAGCAGTAGACTGGTTTCTGGAAGATCAGATTCTCTCTTTTGAAGATCTCTGTACAAAGTCCTGAGTACACTGAGGCCTCTGTGACATCCAGACCACACTGCTCCAGGTCTTCTTGGTAGAACATGATGTTTCCTTTCTCCAGATGTTCAAACGCCAGCCTCCCCAGCTTAAGAAGAACTTCTCTGTCAGATTCCATCAGCTCCTGTGGACTTGTCTCATGTACTCCGTGGTACTTGTTCTTCTTCCTCTTTGTCTGGACCAGTAGGAAGTGGGAGTACATGTCAGTTATGGTCTTCGGCAGCTCTTCTCTCTGGTCTGAGGTCAACATGTTCTCCAGAACTGTAGCAGTGATCCAGCAGAAGACTGGGATTCCACACATGATGTGGAGGCTCCTGGAGGTCTTGATATGAGAGATGATTCTGCTGGACAGCTCTTCATCTCTGAGCCTCCTCTTGAAGTACTCCTCCTTCTGGGCGTCAGTGAAGCCTCGTACTTCTGTTACCCTGGAAATACATGAAGGGGGAATATGACTGGCCGCTGCAGGTCTGGAAGTTATCCAGATGAGAGCTGACGGAAGCAGGTTCCCCTTGATGAGGTTTGTCAGCAGAACGTTGACTGATGACTTCTGTGTGACGTCAGAAACCAGCTGACTGTTGTTGAAGTCCAGTGAAAGTCTGCTTTCATCCAGGCCATCAAAGATGAAGAGGAGTTTGCAGACAGCCAGCTGCTCTGCTGGGAGCTTCTGGAGTGTTGGATGGAAAACATGGAGCAGCGTGAGAAGACTGTGCTGCTCATCTCTGATCAAGTTCAGCTCCCTGAACGAAAGCAGAACCAACACACTGACATCTTGGTTCTCCAAGCCCTCTGCCCAGTCCAGAGTGAACTTCTGAACTGAGAAAGTTTTTCCAACACCAGCGATGCCAATGGTCAGAACCACTCTGATGGCTCCATGTTGATCAGGGAAGGCTTTAAAGATGTCATGGCACCTGATTGGAGTGCCATAAAGCTTTTGGATCTTGGAAGCTCTCTCCAGCTGCTTCACCTCATGTTGGGTATTAAGCTCTTCACTTTGTCCCTCTGTGATGTAGAGATCAGTGTAGATCCTGTTGAGGAGGGTTCTACTTTCAGTTACATCACTTTCTTCAGTCACACTTTCACATCTCCTCCTCAGACTGATCTTATGTTCCTTTAGAACCTCTTGCAGACCAACATATTCTAAAACAAAGAATAAAACATATTTTTTTAGAAAAAAAACAGGACATTGTGTGATTTAGCTGGAATAAAACTATCTGGAACATGCCATTTCTGAATCAAAGACTGAGCTGAATGTGTTTATAAAACAATTAGGTTGGAAACGAGTGTTTCAATTATTACATGCTGCATATACACTGCAGCAAAAAATTTCCCAAAAAATGTTGCCACCAAAAGGTCGTAGACACCAATATGTTGTTGGCCTGCTCTTAACTTTGATGCAGCACACAATAAGCCTCTACAATGTCACAAGATGTATCTTTTAGACAGTTTTACATATTTATTCTTTTTATTTTTTTTACCAACTTCTTGTATTGATGATGGGAGTCAGGGGCGCCGAATAAGGGGGAAAGTTATGACAATTCTAAGGGCCCCTGACCGACAGGGGGCTCTCTGCAATTCATCTTTATTTTATTTATTTTTTCATGTAAATAAAAAAAAATTGGGGCCCAAAGAATTGGGGCCAATATGATTAATTACAAAATTAATCATATTGTGTTTTCTAAAATAGCTTTTAGCAGTAAAAGTCAAATGTTTACTGCTAAACATTTGCAGTAAATGTTTAGCATTTACTGCAAAACCCAAAACATGGGAGGGGCTTTTTTCCCAGACCAAAAAGCAGACATCCATATTTGCACTGAGCACCCCCTGGATCTGCACGAAATGGTTCGTTCCTGCTTGGAGCGCTTGACGGTGACGGTGTTCAGCAGCAGTCAGTAGAAGACAAGAACGACTGTTATTATGACGCCAAGAAAAATAATAAAGTCAGGTTTTCAAAAAAATAGAGAAATGTATAGAGAAAAGGACAAGAGTGTCGATTTATAACCCAGTCTTTCTCCAGGAGAGGTGGGTAGACTGTGTGAGATTATCAACCATTCAGCATAACTAGCTTAGCTTCAGACTACTGTTTGCCTCTATTTCACTAGCATTCTATGAATGAACGAAAAAAATTACTAACATATTCATGTTATTTAACTTGTACCTGTACCTTTTACCACACTTAACAGATGAGTCAGTCAGCAGCAGCTCTAACCCATGTCCCTCCTGACCTGCCCTCTTCTAAGAGAAATTAAAGCTGCAGTATGTAACTTTTATAAAAAAATATATTTTTTTACATATTTGTTAAAACTGTCATTATATTGTGACAGTATGGTATAGAAATAATCAGTGAAAAAATTATTTAATTTGCTTTCTCCCAGTGCTTTCTAGACCCAACCAATCAGAGGCAGGAGAGTTTTAGTACTGTCAATCACAAATTCATGTGGCTGCTCCCTCCCTCCCCTTGCTCTGTGCTTTGCTGTAGCAAGTGAATGAGGTTGATTGACAGCACCAAGACCCTCCTCCTGGATCTGATTAGTTGTTTTTGGCCAGAATGTTGCCTTACTTTAACCAATAATAGTAGTTCAGGGAGAAGGTGGAGGAGATTGATCTTTTCACAGATTATCTGTCACGTAACAAACCGTCACAAGGTGCCAGCTTTAACAAATGTGGAGAAAACATATTTTCATTAAAGTTATATACTGCAGCTTGAATAAAATGCAACAACATAGCATTTTTTGAGAAGTCTGGATTGCTTCATGTATATTTTGCATGTTGCCTATGACTGTTGCTTGCGGGGAGAGGCATTTCAGTAATCTAAACCTAGTAGGAAAAATTTAAGCAACCCATTTGCAAACTGTATGCTGATTGTTTCATGTAAAATTCATGAGCGGTAAATATTGTGCTAGTATCAGTATTGAACCAAAGAAAGCAAGGCCATTGCAAGCCTTTAAAATTGTGGTGATTTTGATGGGTCAGATAGACTCAAGAGATTGTAACAGCAGCTGAGCAGAGGGGGAATTTATGTTTCTGTCATGGGGCCCAAGATTCCTCGCGGCTTCCCTGATGGGAGTGTTAAAACACTGAGCAAAGTCTTCTCCAGAACATCCAGATTCTCAATGAGGTTAAGAAGACCTAAACTCTTTGGTGTCCGATTCCTATGTTTTGATGTCTCTTGCTCCCTAAACCACACTTTCACAATTTCAGTCCAATGAAGCATGGCATTGTATAACCTCGTGTCATCAGGGAACAATCAACTGATCTAATAACTTGTTCATTTAGTTTATTCAGGTCGTCAACTAACCTAATAATTTTCCTGAAAATGGGACCTGACCAACTTCAACTTCAGATTATAGTGCTGAACTTGCAGGTCTGTACAGCAGACACTAAGCATGGTGCAACATTTCATCTGCCTCTCTTCTTTCCAGAGTAATGTGCCCATTACTCTGGAAGAGGGTAAGTCTGGGCTCATCGGATCATATGGCCTTCATATAATGCTCTATAGTCCAATATTTACGCTTCCTTATAAATTGTAGCCTTTTTCTCCAGTTAGCTTCACTGATTAGAGATTTTCTTATGAAGAAATAGCTGTTTATACCAAACCCTTGAGTTCTCTTCACATTATGTATGTAAAAAATGCTCTTACTGTTACTGTTTATTAATTTTGTTATGCTTTATTTGTGCACAATGACATTAAAAGGAATTCTGATTCTATTAAATTATGTAAAATTGACTTTGAGCTTTATGTCATGTTGATGCAAAATGTTTGCTCTTACTGCCATTTCCACACAGTTCCTCCTTCAAATTGCAGTATCCAGTTGAACTCTGCCTCACACAGCACCCCACCATATAATTCACCCACTCACTCAGCTCGTTCAGACCAGCAGCAGCAGCAATTAGCAAAAACCTGGTGAAGTTGCGCATCTGCTGAACTAATCATATGAGCTACTTCTCAGTGCAATGCTGGTAAAAACATTGTTAAAGGCTTAATGGAGAAACACTGTTGTGATGACATGCTGAGAGCAGAGTTGGGAAGAGCACAAGCTTCAACTGAACTCAAGGTAACATAGTTACTTGTTTGTGGTATAAAATGGCATCATATGTCTGTAAAATACATAATACTGCCCCTTTAAATATAGCCCTGAGTTCTACTGTTTGTTTTCTTTGATTTGATTACACTAAACCTATAAGTGATCACCAATCATGATCAATTGCTTTTTTTACATTTCTTCCTCAAACACAATAGTTCTCCCCTATCCTTCCAGTTTTTAATAATGCAAAGGACAGTTAACCTAATTTTTGTGGTTTCTGCATTTAGCTTGGAGTTAAGTAACTAAATAATCAGCTGGAAGACAGTGGTCCATTGAGTAATTATCCAATTGGAAGCTTATATCCATTTGCTCAGTTAAATTCAGTTGGTAACTTATTTTGGCAAGGTACTGAACAAATATATATGACTTGAAATATGCTATTTACTATCAGAGTCAATAAAGGCTTTTGTCTCTCAGACTTTCGTTCCTTCCTTTTATAAAGGCTTAAGTGCAGCAGGTTGCTTTACCTATCTTTTTGTTTTCATGCATTAAAATGACCACCTGTTTTAAGACTCAACAGTTTTTCGGATTGAACACATAAATTCCATTCAGTTCAGCTTTAGCTAGAGAAATTTGGCTGAAATAATTGCTCACAGAAAAATTTAAAACTTTTCTTTTAAATCCAAAAGACATGAAATTATTTACACAGTTATTTACAATCTACAAATCAGAAGGAAACTCTGATTTGTAGATTTTCAGTCTAACCTGGCTCAAAGCTGCTCTGATTCAGCAGTCCAGTTCCTTCTCCACACTGGGGGCAGGAGGAGAGTCCAGATGGAGCAGACTGGTCCCACCTGATGCACTGTCTGCAGAACCAGTGTCCACAGCTGGTAGAGACCGGATCAATCAGAACCTTCTGACACAAAGCACAGCAGGACGGCTGCTCCTCCTCACCAACGCTGCTGCTCCTCTTCTTCCGTCTGTGAAGACATTTCTTCAATGAAATAGTTCAATAAAGCAGGGTGAAGCTGTCCTACAACAGCAGAAGTGCCTGAAGGTCCAACACAAACAAAGGACCAGAAGCTGAGTCAGAACAGAACCTCAGAAAATTGGTGATCTCCATTTTGAGCATTTCATTGTTTCATATTTGGTGTCATGGATGATCTTTCTTTTGTTGCATTTGTCCATCTAAATTCTTTTCTGGGACAATAATCATTATTCTGTCTGAACCAGAGTAAAACTGCTTCCCTCAGAGGTGGAAATCTGACTCAAATCTAGATTCCAGCATAGAAAGTTGGATCCTTCGTTGATGGTATAAAATGGTGGCAGTAAACAGGACTCAGCCTCACTTGCACTTATCTTGGCAAATTGATGCTAAGATGCCAAGATATGAACCTTATTTTGTGATAGAGGATTATTTGGATAAAAAGAATCAGATGTCCAGCTATTTGGCTGCACACATTTTCCTATAAAAACCTTTCCTAATATAAAAGTTCCAGTGGTTTCCTCTTTTAGTGGACTTTGACAATTTCAGAATCATTGCTCCTCACAGTCTTGGTTATTTTTATTTTGATGCAATGTTTTCAATCCATCATATATTCAGACCTTCATTCAAAACTCTACTGACTTATTGACTAATGTTCTTTGTGTTTATTTAGTTATATGTTTAGATAAAAAATTAAGTTAAATTTTATTTATTTGCTGAATATCTCCTAGTTTATATTAGATACATCTCTGTGGAGTCACATGAATCAGAAACTGTTTTCTTACTTTATGTCTGATGGTCCAGGTTCATTACTGAAGTATGGAGGTTTATCTTTGGAGCAGTCACTCCTCATAGAAGGACATCTGGATTCTGGAGGTTCTGCTCTGTCCTCCATTAGATCCCAACTTTCCGTTTTCTGGACTTCAGTCAGTCTGAGAGAGAACCAGAACCAGTCAGTTTATTTGAAACCTTTTCAGGTTTGAACTGGAATCAGATTCCAGGTCTGTATAAACATCAAGAGTGAGGTCTGATGTGAAAAAATTACAATTAGGTTACACCTGCTAGTTGTATTGCTATATGTTATTCTAAGTTCCAGTATATTCCCACCAAGTTAAAACTATTTGGGTTACATGTACAAAGTTGGACGTTGTTTTTCCCCAGTCTGCATGGGAACCAGTCTGTTTCCCAGACTTAGGATCCCTTTGTATAAAACTCATGTCTTGTCTCTGCCTGGCAGCTTTTCATCAGACCTGCTTCATTATTGATTGTCCTACAAGCTTCTCTGTATTGTGAACAATATATGAATAAACCTGATTGAGTGATTTCACCTCAACAGTGCTTGGAAATAAAAATATTTTCCACAACAGTTCAGAATAGGTGAATAAAGGAGTGAACATTTCCTATGAAGCAGTGTCCTGAACAACAGAAGAGTTCAGTCAGTCTCTCAGTTTCAGGCCTGAAATCCAGACACCAGGCCAGAAGAAAAACCTTCCAATCAGAAGAAGAACCGAAGAGTCTAAAGATCTAAAAACAGCAGGTTCTGCTGCTCTCTTATTTTGTGTCTACACTTCCATTTTAGCCTTCATATCTGGAGTTACTTACTTCTTATGAGATTATTATTGGCTTTATTATTATTACTGCTCTGATCTGTCCTCCTGTACCTGCTGACAGGTTTCCATCTTGTGGTTTTAGTCTGCCTGAGAGGAACAATGACTGTGAGCTCACAGCTTAAAAAAAATTATAAAAAATCAGGACAAACAGGTCCAAGATTCCCACTGAGATAAAATATTTTAACTTCCTGCTTCTCTGTCAGTTTGCGTGCATCAGAAAATAAAAACATTGTTTCTTGTGAAGATATAAATATTTAAAGCTGAAGGAGAACCAGACTAAATTCTGCTTCCTTCCACAATTCACAAAGACAAAATCCAGTAAGAGAGGAAAAAGTAGTTAATACTTGCCCCAATCCAGATTCCTTTATTTGTTCTGTTGTTAAGAAAAATGGAGTCTGAACATGTTTCTCCTGATTTGATACCTGACTAGACCCGACTTATCTGAGGCTCCGCCCCCTGTAAAAGTGAGTTTCAGTACCTGGACTGTCATGTCTTCTTCCCTTTGTGTCAACAATGAACTGAGCTGTGAAACACTTATAGGTCATGCTTAAACGTTTCTCAGTTTTTAGCTCAATTTCTGTCAATATATTTCATGAAGTAGTTTTGTTCTCTGCAAAACAGAAACTGATAAGTAGAAATATTGAGCGTTCTGATAATTTTCGTTCAGTTTTAATATTTCTGTTTTTATTTATACACTGAGACTTCATTTCTAGATGTGTGATTGTCTACCTGAACTCAACTTGAACTTTTCTCTAAATTACATTTTCATTTCAAACCAAAGTGAAAGAAGATCTTAGGCAGAGCTCCAGGCCTGACCTGCTTTCTAGTAAAGCAGCTCAGATCAACCTTGTGTGGACCTGGATATGTTGTGGCTCTTAGCAGGTTTAGTTAAGTCTGGTTCCAGGAGATTTCTTCTCCAAAATGTCTCCGAAGTGTCCCACTGAGACAGTCCAGAGCATCCAGCAGCTTGAACCTTTGCTTGATTTCACAGCAGAGCTCACCTGCTTACGCAATTTCAAACAACTGTCAAAAATGACAGCAAGATTTCTAACAGAAAATTGATAAAATGGAGCAAGGCAACCAAGAATTTTATCAAGCTTAGTCTGCCTGAGAGGAACCCTGACTGTGAGCTCACAGCTTAAACACAACTCTTTTGTTAAGGCTCTTTTGTCCAAACAATACAACTGGAGTTTTATATTGATTCAAGTGAAGAAAAGTTTGGTTCATCCATGAACTAACTTCTGTTGAGCAATCTGTTAAAGACTGTAGGGAATCATCCTTATGTACTTTCTTTAGGGGCATGTAAATTTGTACGTCATCTGCAAAGCAGTGAAAGGAGACGATTCTTAAAAATGTGTCCAAGAGGCAACAAGTACAATATAAACAAAATAGGCCCTAAGACTGAATCTTGAGGTACTCCATAATTCAGGGGTGCTGCCACAAAAGAACAGTAATCGTTATCTACTTTTATCTTCCAGTAGCTCTCCCCAGGGCTGTGTCCTCTCACCACTTTTATTCAATTTAAATACTAACGAGTGCCAAAGTTGAACTCATAACAGGCACATTATAAAGTGTGCTTTATAATGTGTTATATAAGTGTTCTTGCTTGATGATCAGGACTGTCACCACGGGTCTGTGGTAAAAGATTTTCTTGGCTGGTGTGATCACTCATTTCTGGACTTTAACGTCTTTGAAACCAAAGAGATATTAACTGATTTTAGAAAGAAGCCCTCCAGTGTTTATCCATGGACAGGCTGTTGAGATTGTACAACTTTACAAATATATTGGGATAATTATCAACAACCATTTGGCCTTTGTATTAGCCTTTGAGGCAACAGGCAGTCTGTGCTAAGGCTCACCACTGTTGTATTTCTATCGGAAATGAAGACGTATTAATGCTGACAGAGTTTTCATGAAAATGTTTTACTCTTGTTTTATCGAGTCAGTTTTAACATTTTCTCTAATTTGTTGGTTTGCGTCCCTTACCTTGAAAATTAAGCACAGATTATTTTATTGGCTCTCGCTGTATTAAACATCAGGACAGGTCAGAAGCAACAAACTGAATAAATGTTCAACAAACCAGTTTGTTCCCTTCATATTTAGATGTTGGCCAGTCATTCTGCCAGATAAAGTCCTTCCAAAATTAATCAAAGTTTGCTGGAGAAGTTTTGGTCTATTGACAAATTAAAGTTTAAAATAGCAGATCAACAAATACAATTTAATAAATTATTAGTTTAATAAATGAACAAGTCCTTGTTACTCTGCCACATGTTCAAAACTTTATATTTGAAGTAGAATCAAAACTGCTTCTGCATTTAGATTAAATCTAAATGTTGTCTGATAAATGAGGTTTTATGTTGAAACGTTAAAATATATTCAAACCCTCAGCACATGTCCTTCCTTTAATTTACGCTAACATAATAATTATGGTAAATGTGAATCATGTAAAGTTTTTATCCTCGGTGATTCTGACAGATGATGAAAAAGCCAAATTGGTTCTGATCCACGAAAGAACTGGAACATGAGATTTTATCAGCCGCCATGTGATAAAGTTTTCTTTAGTTTTCTTTAGGAAACATTGGCAGGTATTTTGGGGGCTTTCATAAAATCAGGTTTAGGTTCTAAACACAATCTGAGATTGGCGCCTGTTAGCCTAGCATGCTAACACTTTCGGCTTCCAGCTGCTGAGAAACTGAAGCAACTTTCTATCGGCAGTAACATTACTGATCATCAGCCTCAGGTAAAAAAAAAAAAAAAATGTACAAAAACATATTTTAATTTTTGGGCGTAAACAGCAGATCATCCAGATTTAAATCTTTGCTAGCAGTAAAACTAGCTAGTGATTCTCCTGCCGTTGTGTGTTTAGCTGCTGTTATAAAAGTTCATTTGTTAAAAACTCACATCTTCTCTGAACTTCAGTTTTCTCCAGCAGAAGTGAAGGAATCCTTCAGCAGCTGAAGAAAGTCTCTGCTCAGGCTAACGTTAGCATGGTGGGCTAACTTTGGACGAGTTCAGCTAATAAACTCTGACATTCTGTTGTGAAGCTGGAAGATTTTCTTCTTCGTTTGGTCATAAATAAAATCGATTTTCAGAGCACAGAAACAAAAACGCATCACGACCAACTACTGAACTGAGAGTGGATATCAAATAACAGGAAATGTAACTGCTTTCTTCTTCTTTTCTGTTATGGCGGATCGCAAGCAACTTTAAGCTGCATACCGCCACCTACTGTACACGAGTGTGTAGCAACATTACTTTACATCTATCAAATTCTGCATCCTGAAGATAAATAAATAAATAATGCTTTCCTTCATCTGTAAATATCCATTATGTTTCCTTCATTTCCCAATATTCCTTTATGACTCCATTCTTGACTTGTCCTTCCAACCATTATTCTCAATTTCTCCATTTTCATTTGTCTTACAGTTCAATATATGTTCTACATTTTCTTTCACTCCACATGCTTCACATTTATCATTATTTTTCCTCCCTATTAAATATAAAATGTCATTTAAATAGGTATGACCATCTCTTAATCTGATCATTATTATTTCTTCCCTTTTGTTTCTCTCATTAATATTTCTAATTAATACTGACTTCTGTACTTCATAGAATCTGCTTCCTTTCTTATCTTCATTCCACCATTTTTGCCATTTTTCCATTTCTTTACTCTAAATAAGTGATTTCCCTTCCCCTTTCCCAGAAGGAATTGTAATCGTTGTTGCCCCCTCTAAAGCCCTTTTTGCTAATTTATCTGCCTTTTCATTGCCTTTTACACCTTCATGTGCTGGTACCCAACAGAACCAAATATCAATGCCACTCCTATATAATCTAAATCAGTGTTTCCCAACCCTGGTCCTCATGGCACACTGCCCTGCATGTTTTAGGTATTTTCTTGCTTCTGTTCAGCTGATTTCAATTGATGACTGATTAACAGGTGTTTGTTGAACTGCAATCAGTTGAATTAGGCACATTAAAGCAGGGAGACCTCTAAAACATGTAGGACATGGGGAAACATCCATCAGGTAATTGTGATCTTTGTCTTCAAGAAGAGACAGTATGACATGTTTTATTGTTATGTCCAAAGTACTCCGAGGAGAGAAGGAAATTAGAATATAGGCTTATAAAGAATAAGTTACAGTTAAAAATACCAGATATTTTGGGATATTCCTCTTCCTCTGAATATTTATGTTATTTCATAAAATTTCTTAAGAAAACTAAACTGATAGAAAGGATTTAGTATTTTTTATTTTTTTTTTTATTTATTTTTTTTTAAGTTGCCTTCTGATCCACAGTCCATACCAGTAGGTGGCGGTAATGCACACCATTAAGTTGCTTGCCAACCGCCATTAAAAACAAAAAGAAGAAGAAGAAGAACATGTAGGACAGTGGGCCTTGAGGACCAGGGTTGGGAAACACTGATCTAAATAGACTGTGCTGAATTTCTAATACTAAATCTTTTCTATTAGTTCCTTCTCCATGAATACTTTCTAAAACTGCTTTGGAATCTTTGCACACCACCACCATTTCCCTTTGGGACCAAAAAGTATTTTTGAATTTGAAACCATGTAACATTTCACTTGTAGTTGGGAAGTTTTAACCTTCCTGGATTGAAACCGTTGCAAGAGTTTTGTTACTTCGTTCCAAGTTAATTTTTTGTATGTTTTACTTGGAATTGAAGTTATGCTGCTGCAGTTCAAACAGCCTCCATCAGAGGAAGGGTGGAGGAGAGCTGGTGCCTCTCCAGCAGTCACTGGGTGAGAGGCGGAGAACAAGCTGGACGGGTCAGCGGTCCATCACAGGGCAAAGCAGGAACACATGGAGGTTTTCTGGATCCAGCAGGTTTAAAATCTACAGAATTTAATCAGAAACGATTCAGACACTGAATCTTCATCTCTGTATAAAAATAAAACATTTCATGAATAGAGCAGCAGCTCAGTTCAGCAGGTAAAGTCTTCATAAAGTCTGGATGGAGGTTCTGAATCTGCTCCTCCGGGTCCAGTAGAGAAAAAATGTTCCAGCTCCCACTGAACCCGACCAGAACCAGATTATCTGCAGAGGATCAGATGATCTGGTTCAGGCCACAGCAGGGATGAAATACTGCAGAGAAACGTCTTCATGGAGCAGGACGAGGTGGACCACGTTCTGATGGACAATATCTGAGGAGACAACAACCAGGACACTTTAACTGCTGCAGAAGAACCACTTCAGTCCAAAACGGACCGGCTGTCCGGGTCCAACAGAACTCCGACACTACAGCCGAAAACGACCCATAAATGGAGGTTTGTGGTTCTGGATGAACATGAACTGCTGCTTTCATGGACAAACCATAAATAATAACTTTATGTTTTGTGCATTTTTTGGAAAAGTGATCCGACTGAGTTGTTCCTCCCTGGGATCACAAATCATATATTCCTATTTTCTAACAACGGCACAGAATTTTCTGCTATTTTACACAGTTATTATAGTTATAATTATTGTTAATCATTTTTATTATATTGTTTTTAACACTTTAATAAGTTTTTGTTTTTGTGTGAATCTCTATATCTGATGCTGACACCAGATTCTTCCTTTCATGGGTCAATAAAGGCGGTTTTTATTCTATTCTATTCTATTCTCTTCTATTCTATTCAGGAAGTTAGAAAGGTTCTTCATCTTGTCCACCACAGGATGTCCTCACACATCCTGTCCACCACGCTCTTCATCGTCTTCAGAGGAGGAAGGTAGACGCTCACCTGGAGAGAGAATCAGCAGGAGGGATGAAGATGAGATGATTTCACCAGAGAAGAAGAAGAACGCTGGGACTGAAAAATAGTTGTTTTAAACTCTGAAATAATTTACAGGTTACATGTTACAATTACATTTATTGTTAATGTTATTTTATGTCAGCAACAGAGAGAAATGTTTTTAGTAACATGAGTAATATTGTAAATTTAACTCTGTTAGCATGAAATTACCATGAAGATAAACTAAATTATTATAAACTGAAAGTTAGGTTTACAGGTGTGTTTATCAGTGACTTTTATTTCCATGTTTTGCTGAAGTCTGCTGAACAAACTGAACTTCATCCCTTAAAAGTACAAACTAAATTTAGTTTCATTTTAAACTTTAGCTTGATTTTGTCTTGTAATTATATAAACAGAAACTGATTTCCAAGCCAAGATTAAATGTGAAGTGTTACAGTAATAATTTGATAATCTATAGCCCACTGCTCCTCCTATTTTTAAAAACACATTGTTCATCCATGATGTTCACAGTGTTGAGTCAAAAGCCATAGTCCCCCCACAAATCTCCCCAGTGTCTCTTCCCAGTGGGACATATCTGGAAAACCTGTGAAGGAAGACATCAAGGAGACATCATGATGACATCATTACACTTTAGCTTATTCATCTCAATATGAAGAAACACACAAATACCCTGAGCTCACTGTGGTTGGAGAACATTGTCTACATATTTAACATGCATTGGTAAGATCACCTTAGAGAGAAAGATCATTCCAGAAACTTGTATCAAGGATCCCATGTTTGTGTTTATCTTCTTATCACATGGAAATATTAGGAAAAAAAATGTAAAAGTGTTTCTTGAGTTCCTTCACCATGACAGACCACTTTCTTGTCACAGCAAATGTAAATATAAGTGCACCATTCATAAAGCAATATTTTCTAGTCAGTCATTCAACGGATGTCCTTATAGCTGAAGAATGTTGATTACAGGATATTTTACTAGGAAACAGAAGGACAAAAGTAACTCTATAACCAACAGTAGTAAAAATGAGTACAGTTTGCCAAGTTACAGCTATCATAAACACAAAATAAAAAATATGCCTTATTGTTCTTGTAAAAACCCACACTGCAGGCACCAAGCTGCCTACTGAAGGCATTGGTTCTTTTTGAAAATAGTTATTTCAGAAGCGCTGACTTGCATGTTTAAACTATCCACAGTTGAATGGGTTCTGTGTCAGCTCGCCTTAGCATGACATATTCCATGTGTTAGATGTTCCAGCTGAGTCGCTTTGCTCCATGATTATATTGATGTGCTTTCCAGTGCAGTCAAATGATATGATTGTTTTTAATCTCATATTTCTTCATCAAATCAATACTTTCTGATATAGTTTAAAACCAGAAGCTTACATACACTATTTATTAAAATGCAACATTTTTCTCAGTTTGAGATCAAATCAACCTAAAATATTGTTATAGACATGCACACATTTAAATAGAAATACTTCCCAAATCTGATCAGAATCACAATAAAAGCAAAGGTCCACAGAACAGATGAAACCACAAGGCAACAATTTAGATTGGAAAGAAAATCTGCAATGTGTTTGAGCAATAAATTTGCTCAGTACATTGGAATTGAATGCTGTTGTGCAAAACATCACTAGGCGGGTCACTGTTATGTGTTTATGGTTTTGGTTGTAGATAAAGTAGGGAACTGATCTGATCATTAAGGGTAACAGAATTTTCTGTAGCACAACTGGAGCAGCTTCTGGTTCTGGTACATCTGAAATGTTACAACAGGAAAAAACAGGAAATTACATTTAATTCATGATGAAAACAGAAAATCTCATCCTTGTTAAACATTCACAGTGGACTAAGATTTTAACTTCACAGTCCCTAAATATAATTAAACATCTCTTTTCTGTCATCACCAAAGCAGAGCTTCATGATGAGCCACAGATCCAACAGAACCAGAACCGTTCTGCAGCAAGTACAGAGAAAATCCTCCAAACCAGATCTGAACGTCTCTGAGCTGCTCCAGAAAATATTTCCAACGCTCACCAAAGGAGATTTGGAGCAGATGAAACTTTATCTTTACTAAGTTTCAGAAAGAATGATGTAAAAAATCGTGAAGAAAAGTTTCATCCTCTAATTGAAGAAGCCATCATTTGCTCACTGAACTTTGAGAATATAAAATATAAAAAATATTAAAAAAAACAAAAACTGCAATCCAATAAAGCAAACATGCAGCCTGAAAACTTTTGAAGTGAACTTTATTTTATATGACATTATTACAGACTGAAAATGAATCAATGAGAAAAAAGATCAACTTTCCAAATGAACCAAGGTCAGATCAGCAAGTCGCTAAATGGAGCTGAATTTGAATTTTAACTTTATTGATCAAGAGAGACAAAAATACTAAACGACAGGCATGTTAAAATCAAACAAGGTCAAAATCTTCTAACTCAGTTTATCAGCTTGGTCCAGTCAATCTCTTTACATTGAAATTGCTGCAGCTTCTACACATGATTCCACATCAGCAGCACAAAAATGTTTCTCTCATTTACAAATATTATTCCCAGTTCCACCTGCAGAGAGAAGAAAGAGCAACAGAGCAGATCAGTGATTGTTTGAAGCCTCTCTCCAGCACCAGTCAGTGACGCAGCACATCAGTTGTTTCTTATTTAGGTAAGTGCAAGCAGACAGTCATGTGGAATAAATATTATAGTATAGCATCTATGAGCAAATGAGATGCAGTTGTTTTCACAAAACATCCAGCTGTGTAATTCAGTTTTAACGTCATCCATGCAGTCACTATGACGACTGTAGCTATAATCTTACTACTGAGAATTAGTCGAAATACAGAGTTTTGGACAATAATGCTGACCACAGTTAGATTCACTCAAATCACCCACTGACCTTAGAATCTCCAGATGGTAGTCTGCACTTTTCTCAAGATCCTTCAGTGGCTGAACATCGTCATACTTCAGGTTATTCCTCCTAAGGTCCAGTTCTGTCACATGGGAGTGGTTGGACTTCAGAGCTGAGCCCAGCAGAACACAGCTGATCTCTGACAAACTGCAGAGCCTCAATCTGAATAAAGAAGTTTTTCAAAATTCAATTGAATTCAATGCAGTTTAATTCAATGTTTAAACAAACAGAATCCCATTTTAGATGATTCACATAAGGAGAATATTTATAAACAGGATTCCTGATGCTGTCAATTTTCTCACCTTAGATCAGGAGGTTAAACTCAATTATTCAAAGAAAAATATTAAATGCTTATTTCAAGTCAAGGGATAAATATGATGATCAGAGGCCATGAAACATATGGAGAAATTTTCTATACAAAACTTTAAACATACATCTACTAACATTAGCTGGTGGGCAGAAACACTGCAGTCTTACAGAGGCTCCACCTTGCAGTCCATATCAATCCAATCTCTCTATAGATGTAACTGAGAGATAAAACCACAACATCAGGAGCTTGAAGCCTTTTACAGACAACAGGAGAACCAAGTGTCCTCTCTAGGCTGAAGTCTTAGCGAGTTGTTGGAATTCTCACCGTGTTCAACTCTGCTCCTTATGTTGGTTAAACACTTTTAAATAATGTTGCTGGAAGTGAGTGTGAATTGCTTAACTTATTGTTTTTAAATTCACTGGATTATGGGAAGTTATGGATGATAAGAGCAACCTTCCACAAAAATTAAACTCGTTGCATGATTTCTTTTCATTTTGTGAAATCATGAGAGGAAATGTAAAATAAAAATAAACTTTTTTGGAACAAACTAATAAGAAACAGACTTTATAATGAAGATCCTCAGTGTGGATCAGTATATTATTAGCCACATGTCTGCAGTATGATGTCAATGCAACTTAAACCTTACTTCAATCTCTGTAGTTTGCAGAAAGGCGTCTGTAGGAAAAGACAAAGTTTCTTTACTCCAACATCTTCCAAGGTGTTCCAGCTCAGGTCCAGTTCTGTCAGATGGGACGGGTTGGACATCAGTGCTGAGACCAAAGATTCACAGCTGATCTCTGACAAACTGCAACACTCCAATCTGAATAAAGAATAAAACACGTGAGCTTAAGCTAATGTGCTACAGGTTAAAATACTACAACAGAAAAAGTAAAGAGCTTTCATTAATGTTAATGTAAACATGGTTACTTGACCCTAAAACTCTTTCAGCTCCACCTATGCAAACTCACATTGTGTATTTAAATAACTAATTTCAAAGAAAACATGGAAGCCAGTAGGAAATTTGGAGGAAATGTGAACTGAGGATCCAAATGCTGCCCTGTGCTGACCTAAGATCAGGGGCTCAAGCTCAGTTTTACAGCAAAAACCCCAACAACAAACAAAAAACTGTCTTCAGACGATTTCAGGAAATATACTCCATTTAGCAAAATAGAATATATTAATTTTTTGCCCTGGTAAGTTACATCAAATAACACAAATAGAAACAAAACTCTTCCAAGGACATCCTGTTAGAATATGAACAAACTAATCTTAAAGTTTTTTTGAAGAGATTGAAAAGATTAAAGTAAATGACAAATGTCAGGAAGCGGTGCGGGTGAGGTGGTGAGGCAGACGCTGTAGACCCAGATGAGATGAATAAGGGATGTTTAATGATAAATAAGTCCGGGAACAAGCAGCAGGCACAAGGAAACACAGAACGACGAAGAAGCTAACATTGACGAGGACCCGACGAGGAACAAGGAACACAGGTGGAGTTAAATACACAGGAGGGTAATCACAGAGACGAGACACACCTGGGAACAATCAAGGGGAGGACAGGACAACGAAGAGACTTAAGGACACAAAAAACTCTAAATGAACACAGAAAACACAGATCCTGACAGTACCCCCCCCTCAAGGGCGGCTACCAGACGCCCAAAAAAAAAAAAACCACAACAAGGGTGGGCGGAGGGGCGCCGGATGGGGGGCCAGAGTCCAGAAAAAACAAAAACACAACAAGGGTGGGCGGAGGGGCGCTGGACGGGGGGCCAGAGTCCAGAAAAACAAAAAACAACCCACCATCGTGGGCGGAAACACAAGAAGGGCCAAGAGTCCAAAAACAAACAAAAAACTACCCACAGGGTGGGCGGAGGCAAAGGAGGCAGGAACCACGGAGGTGGTCCGGCGGTCGTCCGCGGCGGCGGGAACCACGGAGGCGGTCCGGCGGCCGTCCGCGGCGCTGGAGGCGGGAACCACGGAGGCGGTCCGGCGGCCGTCCGCGGCGCTGGAGGCGGGAACCACGGAGGCGGTCCGGCGGCCGTCCGCGGCGCTGGAGGTGGCGATGAGTCCCGGGGGCCGCCCACAGACGGCGACGACGAGCCCCCCGAGGCAGGGTCTCTGGTGGAGCACAGGGGGTCTCGGTCGGAACGCTGGGGGTCTCGGTCTCGGGTGGAACGCAGGGAGTCTCGGTCTCGGGTGGAACGCAGGGAGTCTCGGTCTCGGGTGGAACGCAGGGAGTCTCGGTCTCGGGTGGAACGCAGGGAGTCTCGGTCTCAGGAGGAACGCAGGAGGTCAGGGTCTCAGGAGGAACGCTGGAAGTCAGGGTCTCAGGAGGAACGCTGGAAGTCAGGGTCTCAGGAGGAACGCTGGAAGTCAGGGTCTCAGGAGGAACGCAGAAGGTCAGGGTCTCAGGAGGAACGCAGAAGGTCAGGGTCTCAGGAGGAACGCAGAAGGTCAGGGTCTCAGGAGGAACGCAGAAGGTCAGGGTCTCAGGAGGAACGCAGAGGGTCTCGGGAGTCGGGGTCTCGGAGGGAACGTAGAGGGTCTCGGGAGTCGGGGTCTCGGAAGGAACGTAGAGGGTCTGGGTCTCGGTAGGAACACAGGGAGTCTCTGGAGGAACACAGGGAGTCTGAGTCGGAGCGCTGGGGGTCTGGGTCTCGGAAGGAACACTGGGAGTCTCGGAAGGAACGCCGGCTGGAACGCCGGCTGACTCGGCCTCGGGTGCGCCGGCTGGAACGCCGGCTGATTCGGCCTCGGGTGCGCCGGCTGGAACGCCGGCTGATTCGGCCTCGGGTGCGCCGGCTGGAACGCCGGCTGATTCGGCCTCGGGTGCGCCGGCTGGAACGCCGGCTGATTCGGCCTCGGGTGCGCCGGCTGGAGGTGAGCCGGAGCGGAGCCTCGGGGCCGGCTGCGGGGGCGAGCCGCAGCGAAGCCTGGGAACCGGCTGCGGGGGCGAGCCGCAGCGAAGCCTGGGAACCGGCTGCGGGGGCGAGCTGCAGCGGAGCCTGGGAACCGGCAGCGGAGGTGACAGCTCCGGAAGGCGACGAGGGGCCGGGTCCACCGGCGGCTCACGTCGCTGTCTCCGGGCGGCCTGGGGTGCGCCGGCTGGAACACCGGCTGATTCGGCCTGCGGTGCGCCGGCTGGAACGCCGGCTGGAACGGCCTCCGGTGCGCCGGCTGGAACGCCGGCTGGAACGGCCTCCGGTGCGCCGGCTGGAACGCCGGCTGGAACGGCCTCCGGTGCGCCGGCTGGAACGCCGGCTGGAACGGCCTCCGGTGCGCCGGCTGGAACGCCGGCTGGAACGGCCTCCGGTGCGCCGGCTGGAGCGCCGGCTGGAACGGCCTCCGGTGGAGCTGGAGCAGGATCTGGGCTGGCGGAGAAACTGTGCGGTTTGGGAGGCAGAGGTTCGCCAGCCATGACGGCTAGAGCCGCTATACGCTCCCACTCTGCCTCCCTCTGCAACTCCACCAACCCCGGGTGCGGAAAGCGAGGAACCCAGTAGTCCAGCAGGTGTCCCAAGCGGATGGCGAAACCGAGGCGTCGGATGGCAGCGTACGGCTTGGCCATTGCCTCCTCGTACTCCCTGATGGTTTCCGTCAGCTCCTTAAACTCATCTGGGTCCATGATGGAAAATAAAACCAGCGTGCCTCACCGTACTGTCAGGTCGGGTCCTTCTGTCAGGAAGCGGTGCGGGTGAGGTGGTGAGGCAGACGCTGTAGACCCAGATGAGATGAATAAGGGATGTTTAATGATAAATAAGTCCGGGAACAAGCAGCAGGCACAAGGAAACACAGAACGACGAAGAAGCTAACATTGACGAGGACCCGACGAGGAACAAGGAACACAGGTGGAGTTAAATACACAGGAGGGTAATCACAGAGACGAGACACACCTGGGAACAATCAAGGGGAGGACAGGACAACGAAGAGACTTAAGGACACAAAAAACTCTAAATGAACACAGAAAACACAGATCCTGACAACAAATCACTGTTTTTCAATTCTATTTTACTTTTTATCTGCAGATTTTTTTATTATTTCTAATTAAACCATTTGACTGGGGTTATGGGTTTCTTAATGGGTAGACTGCATGGACCATGTACAGAGAATGTTTTCCTAATGTTTCTGTTCTGAGTTCAATTGCCAGTCTCAGGCCATTAGCTGCATGTTTTCCTCTTTACTCTCATTATTTCCTGCCCAATGATGATTAATAAATACAAAAAAACATTTGACCACAGAAAATCAAAATGGGAAAAAAACACTTTATTAAAGTCTAAATTCACAGCTGTAACCATTATAGCTGACAATGGCTCCACCTTCCAGTCTACTTCAATCAAACCTCTGTGTAGATGTTTCAGAGAGACACAACAATAGCACTGGGACGTTGTAGCCACGTACAGAGGAGAACAAGAGGACCAGGGTTCCTCTCCAGAATTGGAGTCTTTAAGAGAATCTGGGATTCTTTCTGCATTCCACAATGCTGAGTATGTTGGCTCAAAATGATTGAATAATGTTGCTAGGAATGGGAACTTTCTGGATTATCAGCTCTCAATTCACTGGATTCTGGATAATAAATACAACTGCATACTGAAATTTAACTCATTGTTTCATGATGTCTGGTTATCATGAAAGGAGTTTGAAAAATTAAAATTAATCTTTACTGAAACGAAGCAGTGAAGAAGAGGACAAGCTTTACCATAAGGATCCTCAGCAGCTTTCACACCATAAATTTCAGCCCAAAACTAAAACATGGTGTCTTACTTCAATTTTTGCAGTTTGCAGATGGGACTCTGTAGAAAACCACAGAGTATCTTCACTCCAGCATCTTTCAGGTCATTGCAGCTCAGGTCCAATTCTGTCAGATGCGAGGGGTTGCACTTCAGAGCTGAGACGAGTGAAGCACAGCTGATCTCTGACAACCTACAATCCTCCAGTCTGGTTAAAGAACAAAACATGAGATCTGAGGATGTCCAAATGCAGATTAAAGTTGAAACATTAACAAATAATTTAAATGTATAAAATATATTTTTCTGTGTAAGTCATACAAAGAAAGAAATGTCTAATATTATAACTAATATTTTGTCAAATAAAACTGATTTCATGGATTAAAACAAACAGAACTGCAATCATCTGAATCAGGTGTATTAAAGCAGAGAAACGTCTAAAGAATCCAGGGCAGTGTGCCTTGACTGCCAGGGTTGGGAAACACTGGTCTAGGTCATTCACCCATTCATGCACATATTCACATGCTGCTGGTAGTCAGCAGCACGTTGGGAACCTCTGACCACCACCTTTAGGCAAGCCAGGTGAAATGTCTTGCCTAGAACACAACTACCAACCCAACAGTTGCAAAACAAAGTCCTACCACCATTGTCCTCCTCATTTCATATCTGTGGGCTTGAAGACATTTCCTCACAATGTTTCTTTTCTTTAAAACTTTGTCAATGAGAGTCAGCAACAAATATTTAAGGCACTGAACTTTCAATAAAAAATTCAATATCTTAGGATGAAAAATAACACCTGTAACCCTAAATATTTAACCTAGTTTTTTACATTGTGTGGTTATTACATGATAACTTATAAAAAGAGGTTAAAAAAAGAAACTAACTTGCCCAAAGTACTTAGCATTACCATGAATATTCTCAGTGTGGATCAGTTCAATATCAGCTGTATGCGTGCGGTTTAGTGTTAACTCGTCTTTCACATGGTAAATATCAGCATTAAACTAAAACATGGTGTCTTACATTAATGCCTGTAGGTTGCAGAGAGAACTCTGTAGAAAACCGCATAAATCTTGCACTCCAGAATCTTTCAGGTTTTCGTTCCTGCTCAGGTCCAGTTCTGTCAGATGGGAGGGGTTGGACTTCAGAGCTGAGACCAGAGAAGAACAACTGATCTCTGACAAACTGCAGAAGTTCAATCTGAATAAAAAATAAAACATGTAAAGTAAAACCAATGGGATGCAGGTTAAAACTAAATACTAACACATTTATAGTAAATGTAGATTAATTTTAGTGAATGTCACACAAACAGAATGACCAGATTCCTAATATTTGTTCCAGTAAAACTAATTTTAAGAGTAAAAACAAGCAGAAAAATAGCAAAGTTAATCAAGTTGACTGTTACATGAATGAAAACAATCTAGACAGAATTGCTTACTGCTTGCTTAGATTTCCTTTCTCATAGTGTTAAACTTTTCTTTCCATATTTTTCAAAGTAAATCCTAAATATATTAGGGTTCTTTCTAAACATCTAAATACTAGTCTCAGTAACAACTACAGATTGGACCTTAGCATCCATCCATCCATTCAACCATTGTCATCTGCTTATCCAAAAACAAAAAGTCAAAAGAGGCAAGAAGAAAACCCCAGAAATTTATTTCCCCAGCCTCCTCCTCCAGCTCATTCTGGATTACCCAGAATGAGCTGTTGACTATATATGCTGTTCAGGTCTTCTCCAAGGTTTGTTCCCTGTGGGGTGTGCCTTGGAGCAATTCTGATCATTTAAATCAGCCACCTCAATTTGTTAAAGGAACAACCCTTTTACCTCCCCTCAAAGACAAAGTTCTTGTTCACTTGTGTCTGGGATTTTATTTCTTCAGTCGTAATCTATATCTCATCATCATAGGTGAGTGTAATAACACATACTGGTAAATTGAGGGTTTTGCTTTTGGCTAAGCTCTTTCTTCACTATAGCAGACTGAAAAAGGTACCTGTATTACTACAGATGAAACTCCAATTAATCTGTCTGTCTCCTCTTCTAGCCTACAATCACTCATGAACAAGACACCAAGTGTAGAGTGCCTGTCAAGATATTCAAAGTCCCCTATTTGAGACAGAGATCAACTCAAAGAGACAGTCCATCTCTTTCTGGTTGAGAACTATGGCCTCAAACGTACGGGAGGTTATTGTCTCTTCTCTTTTCACATTCACCAGTGGCTTCCTGCAGTGCACTTTGGATGTCATAGCCCGAAGAAGCCAAAAGAGCCATATATTCTCTGCTTTTTTTAAAAGCAGAGATTTTGAGGATCTCAAACGAGACAACCTTGTTTCCACAACCATGGCTTGTGGAAACAAGCCATGGTTTGATTGTGAACAAAATCAATGAGACTGGTTATGAGGGACAATCCTAGCTGAGTAAATTTTACAAGAAGTGTGAGAACTGTGATCTTCAATAATTGGAACACACTTGTTTGTCTTTTGTATAAGAAATTGAGACCACCACCACCACACTGTTGGAGTCCTCGACTCTTTCCTGTGCATAAACACAGACAACAGTCAGGACGTTCCCTCTTTCAACATAAAGTCAATCCTCTTGCTCCTCTGAGAAAACTTCAAATGAATCTGCAGGACCTGATTGGTTTTCACTTTGTCTTGAAAGTTCATACCTGTTTGCTTACATTTTCTTGAAAAGTTGGATCTTAAAATCAAAATCAAAATCAAAGCATCAATTAATCATTTTACTTGGGGGAGGAGGAAAATGAAGAAAACCAACCTCAGGATCTGTAGTTTACAGATTGAACTCTCCAGTAACACACACAGATGCTTCATTCCAGAGTTTCGCACTCTGTGAATCACACTTATGTCCACTTCAGTCAGGTGGCAGGGGTTAGATTTCAGAGCTGAGGCCACAACTTCACATTCATTTTCTGAGAGTCCACAGCCAACAAGTCTGCAATTAGACAAGAAGTACTCCACTGACTAAATGTTGATGTCATCATCTCATGTACATTGGCTCTATAATAGCAAAACAGTGAATATTTTCAGTCTGTATCAAACTTAGTTTGATACACGTCATGGTTCAGGATATGTTCCAGAACACCTGGATCATAAAGGAGTGAGCATAAAATCATTAACAATTTGCAGAGGACAGAGTGATGAAAATGCTCACCTGTGAATGTGGATAATTATTGAACAATAAGGCAGAAATATAATAAGGCATATTTGATGGTTTTGTATTTATATCTTGTTTTAGGTAACAGGTAAGAAGGGATAAAACATTCTTTAATATTCACTTCTGACAGGTGACATTACACATGTTATAGATAAGTGGTCTTAAAGTCCAGCCCCGAAAGACTGCTGTCCTGCAACTTTTAGATGTTTCTATGTTCAACACACTGAACATAGGTGGGCTCATTTGCAGAAATCTATAAAGTTTGAATGCATGCTCATTGGGCAGTTTTGATATTTAATTCAAGTATGTAGGACAAGGGACACATCTGCACAAAGCTCAGCATTTAGCTATATTAATGATTAAAATACTACAATGAATGAAACAATAATAATGCCGAATAAACAGGATTGTGGTAATGCTGAATCAGCATTCACACAGTAAAGACATCTGGACTCACCGAACCTTTCTGCAGTTCCTCACAGCTGGAATCAGTCTCAGTCGTCCATTCTCTGATGTATTGTACTTTTCCAGGTCCAACTCATCCAAAACCTTCTCTGACATCTGCAGAATGTAGGCCAGAGCTGAGCACTGGATCTCTGAGAGCTTCCCCCCTGATCTATTTTCTGACTTCAGGAACTGTTGGGCCTCCTGATAAACTGAGATGTCCTTCATCTCCAACAGACAGTGGAAAATGTTGATGCTTCTGTCAGGAGAGATATCATCAGTGGTAATCTCCTTCAGATTGTTGATGATTTTTTGGATGGTTTCTGAATTGTTATCTGTCTGATCCAGCAGGTCTCCTAAAAGTCTCTGGTTCGACTCAACTGAGAGGCCATGAAAGAAGCGAACAAACAGGTCCAGGTGGCCATTTTTACTTTGGAAGGATTTCTCTAGGACGTTTTTCATTAAGCCCTCCAGAGATATGTCATAATTCTTTTGTCCTAAGAATTTCTCCATCGCCTCTGTGATTCTGTTGGTGAAACAGTGGAACATGTAGACTGCAGCCAGAAACTCCTGAATGCTCAGGTGAACAAAGGAATAGACCTGCTTCTGGAAGATCAGATTCTCTCTTTTGAAGATCTCTGTACAAACTCCTGAGTACACCAAGGCCTCTGTGGCATCCAGATCAAACTGCTCCAGGTCTTCTTGGTAGAACATGATGTTTCCTTTCTCCAGATGTTCAAACGCCAGCCTCCCCAGCTTAAGAAGAACTTCCCCATCAGCATTCATCAGCTCCTGTGGACTTCTCTCATGTACTCCGTGGTACTTCTTCTTCCTCTTTGTCTGGACCAGCAGGAAGTGTGAGTACATGTCAGTCATGGTCTTGGGCAGCTCTCCTCTTTGCTCTGAGGTCAACATGTTCTCCAGAACTGTAGCAGTGATCCAGCAGAACACTGGGATTGCACACATGATGTGGAGGCTCCTGGAGGTCTTGATGTAGGAGATGATTCTGCTGGACAGCTCTTCATCACTGAACCTCTTCCTGAAGTACTCCTCCTTCTGGGCGTCAGTGAAGCCTCGTACTTCTGTTACCCTGGAAATACATGAAGGAGGGATCTGATTGGCTGCTGCAGGTCTGGAAGTTATCCAGATCAGAGCCGAGGGAAGCAGGTTCCCCTTGATGAGGTTTGTCAGCAGAACGTTGACTGATGACTTCTGTGTGACGTCAGAAACCAGCTGACTGTTGTTGAAGTCCAGTAAAAGTCTGCTTTCATCTAGGCCATCAAAGATGAAGAGAAGTTTGCAGACAGCCAGCAGCTCTGCTGGGAGCTTCTGGAGTGTTGGATGGAAAACATGGAGCAGAGTGAGAAGACTGTGCTGCTCATCTCTGATCAAGTTTAGCTCCCTGAACGAAAGCATTACCACCACACTGACATCTTGGTTCTCCAAGCCCTCTGCCCAGTCCAGAGTGAACTTCTGAACTGAGAAGGTTTTTCCAATACCAGCAATCCCAATGGTCAGAACCACTCTGATGGCTCCATGTTGGTCAGGAAAGGCTTTAAAGATGTCATGGCACTTGATTGGAGAGTCATGGAAGTTCTGGATCTGGGAAGTTCTCTCTAGTTGCATGACCTCATGTTGAGTATTAACCATTTCACTGTGTCCCTCTGTGATGTAGAGATCAGTGTAGATCCTGTTGAAGAGGGTTCTACTTCCTGTTTCATCACTTTCTTCAGTCACACATTTACATCTCCTCCTTAGACTATTCTTATGTTCCTCTAAAACCTCCTGCAGACCAACATTTTCTGAAAGGAAGAAAAGAAGGCAATGTAAGTAAAAAAGAAAAAAACATTTTTTGATTCAGTTGGAACAAAGTCCTTAGGAACATTATTAGGTGTTATTCTTATAAGCTCTGACTTCAAATAATGTAATAAACAATTGTAAACAATCACATCCATCCTTAGATTGTTATTCTACTGGTAAACAGCATTTGTCTGTCTTTGTTTAATGCCCCGTGTTTGTCCACTATAAGTATCTCATTAACAAAGCAGATCAGATATTAAATGCAGGACAAACTTGTTTGCAAATATGTATTTGCAGGTCTGCCTAAAAAGTCAGTCAGATGCAGAACACTTGTACTCCATTTTAGAGTCGGTTAGCAGCAGAGTTAGTTAGTATCAACTTTCCAGATCACTCACGTCTTATGGTTCAGTTCTACTCTAAATCATCAGATTCAGCACTAAGCATGGAGAAGCAGCATTAGGCTTTGTTGCACTACAAATCTAGACCTACATTCCAGAAAACTGCAAAGATGTTAAATTACTGAGTTCTACTAAATAAAAATCCTTATTAAGGGTTGCCTTTCATCATTAATAACTGGAACACTGATTAATTCTTCTTTCCCATATTTGTTGATGAAAACTATTTTGATGATGGCATACTAGGAGGGCCAGGTTTTCGATTTCTCCCTAGACGGGCCGAAACAGGGCCACGAGACCCTGTCCAAACTGACGACTCTGATGGCTCAAATTAGCCTCCATTCATCCATTCTTCTATTCTTCTATTGTTCTATTGTACATGTGGTCGTTGACCGTCAGGCCAGAAGGTAGGGATGTGAATAGTCCATGTTGGGGGTGGGTATCTATGATACCTACAACTAGTCAGTTCAGGGTACTTAAGGGTACTTAAGGGTACTTAGGCCATTTGGCCATCTCTAGACTGAATAGGAGTGTTGTCTACGTGGACTACCTTCGGCCCTCCTAGTTTAACAAATTGTATTTGCTTGTTTGCTGTTCCCAATAAAATTGGTTAATGTTGTGTTTTAGCATGTAAAACTTTTTAACTTTCTGCCAGTCAGATTACTTCCTTTTCTTTGCAAAAGCAGTATGTTGCCATTTCCACCTTTTCATTTTCATTCAGTAAAATGACCAGAAGCTTTGAGGAGATATTTACGGTAATCTTAAAGCAGTTAATACAACAGACTGAAAACAGACCCATTTAAAAGCAAATCTCTTAGCTTGTTGCGTTGAACACTTTTGTTTACACCAGAGGGAAAAACTGAGACCACCACCAGCAGGCAAGGTAGGTAAAGTGTCTTGCGCAAGGACACAAAGGAGATGGATAGAACAGGAATTGAACCAGCAACTCACTCATTGTGGGACAAATCTTGAAGAATGGAATTAAGCTTTGGTTGTAGATTTTCAATCTCACCTGGTGCACAGCTGCTCTGATTGGCTGATGTTCTGGGTCTTTTCCCACACTGGGGACAGGAGGAGCATTCTGATGAAGCAGACTGGTCCCAGTATGATGTGAGGCACTGGCTACAGAACCAGTGTTCACAGCTAGTAGAGACTGGATCCATCAAGACCTTGTGACACAAAGCACAGCAGGACTGCTGCTCCTCCACACCAACGCTGCTACTCGCCCTCCATCTGTGAAGATATTTCTCTATCACTGAAATAATTCACTAACAACAGGATGAAGCTGTTCTACTGAACACCTTGGTTCATGACGTTACAATGCAACCATGAACCAACGTTGGCTTGCAACAGAACCTCAGAATATTAAGGATTTCTGGGTTGAAGTATTTCATTGTATTATATTTGGTTTTATGATTAATTTTTCGTTTATTGTATTTGTCTATTTCAAAAATGTTTCTGGGACAATAATTAGGCCCAAGCAACAACAGCGCTGAGAAGGCCTATTGTAATTGCAACATTTTCTATTCTTATTTTTCCAACAAAATACACAGCCTTTTGGAGGCCTTAACATATTCAAAAACTCACCGAACTTCACCCAAAATTGTCCACCATGTGAAATTTTCGGATTCCAGTAGAATCAAAATGCTTTACTGCCCAAATAGATCAAAAGCTGATTAAGCGCTTGATTCCAGTGTAGAAATATGAATAAACAGAACCCCACCTCATAAATTTCACAATGTTCAGTTCTTTTATTGGTCAAATAAAGTTGGCTCTACTGAAATTGACTTCATGATTACCCCTTGGACTTTGGTCTTCTGCTCATTTTGTAGCTTTATTGTCAAGCTGTTTGCAGTTGTATCTTTAGTTATTGTCCATGTTTATGAACCTCATTCCTGCTTTATTTCAGTGGTCTATATCATTTTATGCTCTGTGTTCTAATTTCCATTTCGATCTGACCTCTATTGTTTCTGTGTATACTTGCCACCAAAGGTTCAGAGGGCTCTAGTAAGTCCATCTGATTAGTCTAAATAGCAGCTAAAACCAATGTTGAAAGTTGGCTCTTTTTTTTTTACATCTTCTCTGAAATGGATGGATAGCTGAATATTTTTTTCTAGGTTCTAGTACAAATGTCTGTACTTTTTAAATAACACAAAATTTACTAGTAACTTTTCATTGATATATATGAACTTGTTTTAAGTCAATAATTCTTGAATGTTGATCAAAAAGTATCATTTTCACTTACTTTCTATGTATTTTAACTTGCTTTGGGCATTTTTGGCAGTGCATCAGTTAGAAACTGGTTTCTTACTCTGTGTCTGGGAGCCCTGGTTCATTACTGAAGTAAATCGGTTGTTCTTTTGACCAGTCACTCCTCATAGACGGACAGGTGGATCCTGGAGGTTTTGCTATCTCTCTGTGGTTCTGACCTCTGAAAACAAACCTGTTATTCAGATCACATTAACCAGTGAGAAACTGTGATAAAAACCAATAAAGAAGCTCTGAACATAAACTCTGTCAGTGGGTTGAAACATTGATGTACTAATTCATATTTGCTTTTTTAGCTTTAAGATTAAATAAAAAATCTTACAAGATGTTCATGTAAGATACCAATCAACTAGCTAATATCATATATAGTTTATCTCTGTAGAGTCTCAGAAACAGAAATGTATTTCTTACTTGATGTCGGAGGGGCCAGCCTCATTACTGAAGTCTGGAGGTCTTGATTTGGATGAGTCATTTTTCATAAAAGGATAGCTGGATCCTGGAGGTTCAGCTTTGTGTTCCTTTAACTCACAATCATCCATAATCTAAATGTCAGTCTGAGAGACAGAAATTAGTAACAATG
This sequence comes from Xiphophorus hellerii, assembly GCF_003331165.1. Taxonomy (NCBI): domain Eukaryota; kingdom Metazoa; phylum Chordata; class Actinopteri; order Cyprinodontiformes; family Poeciliidae; genus Xiphophorus; species Xiphophorus hellerii. Next base: position 25,191,784 of record NC_045692.1, read on the forward strand.
AGTTTTTAGTAATTATTTTCTAGTTTATCATAAAGAAACCATCTTACAACCTTAAAAATATTGTCAGAATTAGACTCATCCCAACAAGATTCTAAAAATTTAGTGTATGCCTTTGTTTTGAGCAGACTTGATTATTGCAACACTGTTTTCACTGAACTATCAGAAAATTAAAATCAATGAGTTTCAGCTTCTTCAAAATGCCGCTGTGAGAATCCTTAGAAAAGACAAAAAAAGACTAGCATGTCAGTCTAGCTCTAAGGGTTTATAAAGCACCTGCTAAAAGCCTAGTCTACATATCTGATCTTCTCCAATGCTATAGACCATCTGAATCAAACTTACTAACCATTCCATGAGTCAGAACTAAACATGCTGAAGCAGCCTTCAGTTTTTGTTCTCCAGAAATCTGGAATAATTCCACCCTGAGTTCTACAGTATTGAAATGAGTTCCAAAACTCAGATTTGCTGATGCTTACTCTTAACCTTTTTAAGTTTATTTTTAAAACCTTGTTTAGTCTTAATGTATTTCGCTTTTTCTTAATGTATGTTGTCTTTAACTTCTATGTTTAAGTGCTTTGAATTGCCTTTTCCTGAAACATGCTATTTAAATCAAGCTGCCTTGCATAGTAACTGTAAAAAGTAAACCACACAGAGTAAAAAAGGAAGAATTTGAATAACACTCACCTTGATTAGATTCTTCTCTTTGTTCTGTTCTCTTACTAAATGGAATCTGAACTCATTTTCCCTGATCTAGTATCTGATTGTAACTGACTCACCTGAGACTCCACCCCGTCAAGGTGAATTTACCTGTTTAAACATCTTTATTGTAATTCTTCTTCCCTTTGTATCAATAGTAAATTTGAGCTATAAAACATTCAAACAGTTTTTCTGGGGGCGGGGGGTCAGTTTTTAGCTAATTTGTAGGAATTTCTTTTCTCTGCAAACCACTAACTTTCTGACCGTAAAAGTTGTAGCTATGTTTTAAAACCAAACTGGATGAAGATCTCAGTCAGAGCCCCAGGTCCAGTAATTATCTGGTTAAACTGAGGAACAGGTCATATCAGACTTTTGTGGATTTGGTTATACTGTGACTCTGCATGTTTAGTTCAGTCTGATTTTAGGAGATTTCTTCTATAAAGAGACAATGAGTGCTCTGTGCTACAGAGTTGTTTCAGAGTGACATACTAACAGCTCAACTGACATGCAAAACTGTCAGCTGAGCTGATATTCAGAAAATATGAAAGTACTGACTGCTCTATTTCTAGGTAAACATCCCTACTTCAATATTCAAGGTCCAAAGTATCTCTATTATATCAAGGGAGCAATTCACTTTACAGCAGGCAGTAAAAACATAAAAAATGAGTTGGTTTTTACCAGCCTAGCACCTGGATGAACCGCAGGAGGTTCCACATGTTGCTACTCTAGAGATGGAATTTTTTTCAGATGGAGCCACAGATCCAACAGAACCAGAACCGTTCTGCAAGAACAGAGAAAATCCCTCAAACAAACTCTGAAAGTCTCAGAGCTGGTAAAGAAAGTGATTCTAATGTTCACCAAAGGAGGCTCTAGAGCAGATGAAACTTCAGGTGTTTTAACCTTTCAAATTTACCATCCAAAAGAAGCACATATGAATATTTGATTTAGAATCACAAAAAGTTTAATCCTCCAACGGAAGAAACCATCAATTCCTCTCTGAGCTGTTTGAAGCAGCAGATACGATGACTAGAGCTGCTTAAACATCTGCAAGAAATATTTAATATTTTATTTTTAAAAAAACTTCATTAGAATGAAGCGAATATGCAAGATATAAACTGTTGAAATGAGCTTTACTTTAATTTTTTAGTTACAGGACAAAAATGAATCAACTTTACAGTTACTGATCCAAAAAACAGACACAAAATGAAAGACATGAGAAAATGAACAGCATGAAAATCTTTCATCTCAGAGTTCATCATCATGATCCAGTCAGAATCTCTTTAGATTCAAACTGCTGCAGCTTCAACCTCCGATGATCAGCAAGACACAGAGAAGCTTCTCTACATTACAAAGATCATTCCCACTTCCACCTGCAGGCAGAAGAAAGATGCAGAGATCAGATCAGTGAGTTTCCAGCTTCTCTCCAGCAGCAGTCAGTGACGCAGTACATCCAGTAGAAAGAGCAGCAGGGCCTTCAGTCCTGTTCGGAGCAGCTTCCTTTCAGCTCTCATCTTAACGTGTTGCAGTGAACACACTGAGCTCCAAGATCACACACCTTGTGTGAGGTGCTGAACCACTCCCATTTCACTCCTTACTCTGAGAACTTTCTAACCAGCTCTCTATCCTTCCAGCACTTAGATCTCTAAGCCTGCAGAATATTACCTACCTCAGAAATCATAAAGAATGTGTTTATCTGGTTTATTGGAGAAGACTTGCCTGGATTTCTAACAGTCTACAGTCACGTTACCCATCCCTCTTCTCTCAATGCATTAACCAGCTTGAGCAGCCAGAAGTCTTCTTCACGTTTGATCTGTCATGCATGAGGAAATGACAGATCCAAACCAGAGAAACTTTGAAGACATCTGCTGAGATGGTTTGTTTGAAAATGACTTGGGGGGTAGGTGGGGGGAGAGATTGCCATATGCTAGTGGATTAAACATTGTCACGGCTGATAAAAGTGTGGGGGACAGAGAGAACGGATGCAATAAGTGCAGGTGACATGTCTGTTACATCCGTGTCTTCTGCACAGGGGGCATAGCAGGGGCCAGGACCAGTTCTACAGAGGTATCGGCCCCTGTTTGCCTGTCTAGAACCGCCCATGCCAGTCATCTACTGACCTTAGAATTTCTACATGATCCTTCAGCTGCTGGACATCTGTCTCTTTCAGGCTGTTGTCTCTCAGCTCCAGTTCTGTCAGATGGGAGGGTTTGGACTTCAGAACTGAGACCAGAGAAGAACAGCTGATCTCTGACAACCCGCAGTTGTTCAATCTGAATAAAGAATAAAACATGTGAGCTAAAGCCAACAGGATGCTGGTCAACACAGTCCAATAGGATTAGTTAAAGAGCTATTAAAATTAAAAATGACAAGCTACTGAGTCAAGAAAGACCTGTTGACTGCATCTCCAACAGCAGCTCCATCAATACAAACTCATGTTCTCCAGACATTTGGTTTTGATTTCATAAAAAACATTTTTAAAAAAAACAAGGCTAATTTTGGAGTAAATGTGGATAAATGTAACTATTTAACAATTATTCTATAGCTATAAAATCATTATCTCATGGTGAATATTCACTGCATAACTAACTTTAACAGATCAGACACACAGAACAAGAACCTCATACTGTGACATGTTGTGTTTGAGTATCTTAATCTGCAAAATGACTCAACATCAGGTTTTTTATATATATTCCTGTCGAAGAAATACCAGGAGGTGAAATTTACTTTTTCTGCATGTGGTGGCCCTAACCACCAGCTGGTTAGACCCAGGTAGTTCGAACCAGCAACCTACCGACTACAGGATGAACTCCTACCACCATCACCCAGAAATAAGAACTGAACTACTTTAAAGTCATCCAGTATATAATGCAAAAAAAACCCACAATCATACTAAAGTTGTGAATTGATTCAAAACATTAAAATAAAAGCCCAATCAGCATTTTTCATTTCTTCTACCTTCCTCTTTTAGCAGTCATTGTGCTCTTATAAACAATAAAATAGCTGGGAATGGGAGAGAATGTTATGCATGTGAAACCCACATGCAATTGTTTCCTGTTTTTTTTAAGAATTGGTGAAGTTTTGAAAATGAAGAAATTTTACCTCAACCAAACTAGACTTTCCCATGAAGATCCTGAGTGTGGAGCAGTTTAATATCAATATGTCTGTGGATTGGTGTAAATCCAACTTTAATGTCATAAATATTAGCTCTAAACTAAAGCATGACGCTATACCTCAATTTCTGCAGCTTACAAAGAGGAGTCTCTAGAAAACCACACAGCTCCTTTACTCCAGCATTTTCCAAGTTGTTGTCGCTCAGGTTCAGTTCAGTCAGATGGGACGGGTTGGACTTCAGAGCTGAGACCAGAGAAGAACAGCTGCTCTCTGACAAACTGCAGTTCCTCAAACTGAATAAAGAATAAAATATGAGAGGTGAAGTTTTATCCAGCTGCATGGGAATCAGACTGTCTCCATCTTGTTTAGGATCCCTTATCCTTGATGTAAAACCCATGTGTTGACTCTACCTGACAAAGTTTTTCATTCATTCTGCTTCATTATTGGTTGTCTTATAAGCTCTCTATCAGTACTTGGTCATTATTTTTTTCCATAACACACTTGTTATGTATGAAGTCCAAATACACGAGACTGCTTCTAACCAGTTCTGTCCTGGTCCGCCTTGGTCAGATTCAGATTTGTTTTCCATTAGCAAATTCAGCACAACTTTGCTTGGCTGTTCTGATTTTTGTACGTCAGGAGTAATGCTAGCAGGACCAAACCAAAGAGGCTTGATTGACAGCTAACCACATTCATTAACTGGCATGTGATTTATAGCTTTGAAAATTCCAAAATAACATTATAGTTCAGTTGCGGACCGTGGACAAGTCTGCTATCAGAGAGCTGCTTTATACTCATAACTGTTCCCCTGTAAAAACAGGAGCAGCGCTAGAAACACATGAGAAAAGGCTATCAGTTTCTTTCTCTGAAGAACAGACAGTAATAAAGGGAGAGAGAAACAGTGAAACTGTGGTCAGCTTTCTGATGGAGATGCTGTTTTGCACTGATAGTGTGAAACACTGGAACTACATTAGCTTGTGATGTGAAATTAATTTTTTCTTTGGATTTAAAATAAATAAATAAAATTCAGGCACGGCTACTTGTTTATATCTTTTGACTTTATTACGTAAATTTAAAATGTTGCACCTTTAAAAAACAAAGTCCCAGAATGCAGTTATATTTATGTGTATAGGGAAATTAACAGTTGATCTGAGATTTTATCATTATGTTTAGATCAGCAATGAATTTCTCTAGGACAAAATGAAATAGCTAGGTTTGAGTCCATCAGAACCACAATCTCGAGGTTCTCCACTACTGAATGTAGCTGCAAACATTAGTAGAGTTGACCACAGCTGCTGCTCCTTCATGTTCCGCCCACAATAACAACGAACAGAGTGTATAATGGGAAAGCCTGGGATAAATACAAACCTCACATTAACCGGTTAGTGCACAACTTGCCAGTGGAAAAGCACCTTATAGCTTCTATTTCACCTCAGATAAAGTTTTAATGCCATTTAAAAGAACTTATAGATGCACTTTAAGCAAAAATGTTTAGAATTAAAATTAATTACTAAAATGTTTGTGAAAGAGTTTAGTTCAATGGAGAAAAACAAACCTCAGGATTTTTACTTTACAGACCGAACTCTCCAGTATGTCACACAGGTGCTTTATACCAGAGTCTTTAAAGGTCCTCACTCCAAAAATCTCCTTTATTTCCAGTTCAGTCAGGTGGGAGGGATTGGACTTCAGAGCAGAGGCCACAATTTTACATTCAGACTCTGAGAGTCTACAGCCAACAAGTCTGTGATTAGAGAACAAGTAAAGTCAGTTGTACAGTAATTAAATCAGACAATCTGATGCAGATTTAATGCAGATTAAAATATTAATGTTATGTCATCATCTGATAAACATCTGCTCTTTAAATATTTTTTCCATAGACATAACACAGTGAAACTCTTCAGTTTACATTTAAGATCATGGTTTAGATCCTGGTTTGGATAATTGTCCTGGTCTTCATTCATGTTGTGGTCATGCTTTAGGTCATATTTCAGCTATAGACCTGCTGTAGAGAAAATGATTTTTCAAAATATTTAAACACATTAAATATATAATATATATCAGGTTAGTTTTTAAAGACAATGCATTTAATGATTTTAAAGAAGAAATATTGTGTGGATATTAAGGGTAGCTCTCCTGGATTGGAATATTGGGGGGATTGATACAGCTCTTCAAAAAGGGGTGCTGCAGAGTGTGTTCCAACCTCATGGGGATCACAATTCTAAGTGTCCCTGGTGAGATTTATTCAGGGGTTCTGGAAATAAGGGTTTGTTGGTTAGCTGAACTGAGATACAGGAAGAGCAGTCTGATTTTATTCCTGGAGACTGAGGCTAAACTGGTTTGGAGTTTGCCCAACCAGTCTACATGTGCATTGTGTACATCTGAACACCTGGACTGACCGAGCCTTTCTGCAGTTTCTCACAGCTGGAATCAGTCTCTGTCGTCCTTTCTCTGATGTGTTGTATTTCTCTAGGTCCAACTCATCCAAAACCTCCTCTGACATCTGCAGCATGTAAGCCAGAGCTGAGCACTGGATCTCTGAGAGGTCCTTCTCCGATCTGTTCCCTGATTTCAGGAACTGTTGGATCTCATGATATACTGAGAGATCTTTCATCTCCATCAGACAGTGGAAGATGTTGATGCTTCTGTCAGGGGAGACATAATCACTGCGCATCTCCTTCAGATTGTCAATGACTCTTTGAATGCTTTCTGGACTGTTCTCTCTCTGATCCAGCAGGCCTCCTAAAAGTCTCTGGTTGGACTCAACTGAGAGGCCATGAAGGAAGCGAACAAACATGTCCATGTGGCCATTTTTATTGAAAAGAGATTTCTCCAACATTTTTTCCATGAAGTCCTCCAGAGATGTTTCACTGTATGTTTCTCCCAGGATGTTCTCCATCACTTCTGAGTTCCTGCTAGTGAAACAGTGGAACATGTAGACTGCAGCCAGAAACTCCTGAATGCTCAGGTGAACAAAGCAGTAGACTGGTTTCTGGAAGATCACACTCTCTGTTTTGAAGATCTCTGTACAAACTCCTGAGTACACTGAGGCCTCTGTGACATCCAGACCACACTGCTCCAGGTCTTCTTGGTAGAAAATGATGTTTCCTTTCTCCAGATGTTCAAACGCCAGCCTCCCCAGCTTCAGAAGAACTTCCCTGTCGGCCTTCGAAAGCCCCTGTGGACTTGTGTCTTGTCCTTTGTGGTACTTGTTCTCCTTCCTCTTTGTCTGGACCAGCAGGAAGTGTGAGTACATGTCAGTCATGGTTTTTAGCAGCTCTCCTCTCTGCTCTGAGGTCACCATGTTCTCCAGAACTGTAGCAGTGATCCAGCAGAAGACTGGGATTCCACACATGATGTGGAGGCTCCTGGAGGTCTTGATGTGGGAGATGATTCTTCTGGACAGCTCTTCATCACTGAACCTCTTCCTGAAGTACTCCTTCTTCTGGGCATCAGTGAAGCCTCGTACTTCTGTTACCCTGGAAACACATGAAGGAGGGATCTGATTGGCTGCTGCAGGTCTGGTAGTTATCCAGATGAGAGCCGAAGGAAGCAGGTTCCCCTTGATGAGGTTTGTCAGCAGAACGTTGACTGATGACTTCTGTGTGACGTCAGAAACCAGCTGACTGTTGTTGAAGTCCAGTGAAAGTCTGCTTTCATCTAGGCCATCAAAGATGAAGAGAAGTTTGCAGACAGCCAGCTGCTCTGCTGGGAGCTTCTGGAGGGTTGGATGGAAAACATGGAGCAGCGTGAGAAGACTGTGCTGCTCATCTCTGATCAAGTTCAACTCTGAATGAAAGCAGAACCACCACACTGACATCTTGGTTCTCCAAGCCCTCTGCCCAGTCCAGAGTGAACTTCTGCACTGAGAAGGTTTTTCCAACACCAGCAACGCCATTGGTCAGAACCACTCTGATGGCTCCATGTTGGTCAGGGAAGGCTTTAAAGATGTCATGGCACTTGATTGGAGAGTCATGGAGGTTCTGGATCTGGGAAGTTCTCTCTAGTTGCATGACCTCATGTTGGGTATTAGCCTCTTCACTCTGTCTGTCTGTGATGTAGAGGTCAGTGTAGATCCTGTTGAGGAGGGTTCTACTTCCTGTTTCATCACTTCCTTCAGTCACACATTCACATCTCCTTCTCAGATTGATCTTATGTTCCTCGCTGTCAGAGCCTGGATTGTGTTTTTTTGAAGAACAATTAGAGATTTGAAATGATATGGGACTGATTTGACTCTTTAAAAGTAAATTACAGATTGTTATTGGATATGCTAATTCAAAAACTCTAACCTGCGGCATATTGTCAGAGTAAATAAAAGTTTCTGTCACTCAGATTTTCCTTCCCTCTTTCTGTAAAAGCTGCAGTACAACATGTTGCTTTTCCCATCGTTTTGTCTTTGTGCGATAAAATGACCAATAGCTTTAAGCAAATGTTAAATTTCAATGAATTGAGCACAAATTGCTGAAAACAGATCCATTCCCAAGCAAACCCAATAGGTTATTGGGCTGAACACATACCTTCCATTTACACTAGCAAGAAATTCTAAAAACGTTGACCCCAAATCTGACTAAAGAAATGGAATTGGTTCAACAGAGATGATATAAGAAGCCTCTGATTGTGGATGTTCAGTTTTACCTGGTGTACGGCTGATCTGACTGGCTGTCAGCAGTCCAGTTCCTGTTATACCCCATCTGGTGTTTGCCAAAAGACACCTGACAGTGAGAATGAAGAAATAACTTAAATGCATTCTGAGAGAAAAGATTGAATTATCTTGTATGAATGCAAGGTATCATGTTTGGGGGAAACTCAAGAGCTTCTGCAGTGGTGAAAATTAGTTAGCCCCCATCTTGATTTAATATTTTATTAAATATTTGTCATACATCAGTGTTTCAGAACATCAAACCTATTTAAATATTGATCAAAAACAACACAAGTAAACATAAAATGCAGTTTTTAATTTAAGGAGTTTTTATGTGAGAAAGTGATGGCCCCATAAATCTAAGCCCACTCATCTTTGCAGAATTGTTGATATTTGGCTACATTGTTGTTCAATCATGAACAATGAATTTAATGTCATGCCACAACATCTTCAAGGGTCAGGACATTAACTAGGGCACTCCAAAGTCTTCTTTTTGTTTTTCTTCAACTGTTCAGAGGTGGACTTGCTTGTGTGAGTAGTCCTGGTGCAGAACCCAAATTAGTTTCAGCTTGAGGTCATGACAGATTTTGGCAGATGGCAAAATTCATGATTCCATTTACCACAGAAAATCTTCCAGGTAATGAAGCAGTCAAAAAGCCCCTGACCATCACACTGCCACCAGAAATGTAGAACCAGATGTGGTGGTACATTCCTTTTAAGGGAAATGCTCCTTCCACAGTTCAGCTTTTGCCATGTCAGTCCACAGAAGGATTTCCCAAAAGTCATGGGGATCATCAAGATGTGTTCTGGAAAAATTGAGACAAGCCTTAAAGCTATTTTGCTCAGCAGTGCTTTTCATCTTGGACCTCTTCCATGCAGGTCATTTTTGCCCAGTCTCATTCTTATAGTGGAGGCATGACCTCTGACATTAACTGAGGGAAGTGGCCTTACAGCTCTTTAAATGTTGGTGTGAGATCTTTTGTAACCTTTTGGATGAGTCGCTGCTGTGCTCATGGAGTAATTATGGTTGACCAGCCTCTCTTGAGAAGCTTCCCCACTTTTTCATGTTTTTGCCATTTCTGGATTATGGCTCTTACAAGAAATGGCTTTGTAACTATTTCCAGACTGATGGACCTCAAATACTTTCTTCCTCTTTTGCTCCTAAATTTATTTGAACCTCAGCATGATGTGTAGCTTTTGGGGACATTTTGGTGTCCTTTAATTTGTCTTTTAGGTACTTGATGTCTTGATTTAGAATAGGTATGGCAGTAATCAGACCTGGGTGTGTTCAGAGATATTGAGCTCAGGTGTTCTAAACCAGTGGTCCCCAACCACCGGTCTGCGGACCAATTGGTACCGGGCCGCGCAAGAAATAATGAACTACTTCCGGATGTTTTACTTTGAAAATCCTAAACCGGATTTTACCGGTTACGTCTTGCGCGTCAAAATTGAGCCAACTTGCAGCAGAATGAGTAACAAAACAACATCGGAGTACTGCGTGCGCAACCCCCGAACAACATCGGACTCGATACTTACCCCCCCGGTCCGTGCGACTAAAAAGGTTGGGGACCGCTGTTCTAAACGATTATGTTTTAATAGGGAAATAATCTTTTTTTCCACACAGAGCCATGTAGGTTTCGATTCTTTTTCCTCCTTAGTGAAAAACATTTGTTTTAAACTGCATTTTTTACTTGTGTTGTCTTTGACTAATATTTTGACTGGTTTGATGGTCTGAAACATCTAATGTGACAAACATGCAAAAACAAATGGAAAGTAACTCAAAAAAGGTTTGGAGGGGAAACCACTGTAGAAATGTCTGTGATTTACAGACAATCTCTGGATTGTTGCTCCTCATTTTCGCCCATTAATTCACTCTGGTCTTCATTCAACTACTGATTTGCTGACCAACATTCTTCATGTGTATTCAGCTTTAATTTAACTTAAAAGAAAGTCAAGTTACTTTTTATTCACAAACTAAAGACTCACCAGTTAATATTAGATGTATTATACCTCAGTTGAGTCACGTGAATCAGTTAGTAACTGGTTTCTTACTCTTTGTTTGAGGATCCAGATTCACTACTGAGGTCTGGAGGATAATCTTTGGATAATCTCCTCTTCATAGATGGACAGTTAGATCTTTTAGGTTTTTCTGTCTTCCTTCTGGACTTCAGTCAGTCTGAGAGAGAAACCAGAATCAGTCAGTACCCAGTGATCCAGTTCCTGTAACTTTCCTGTAAAGGAGAAAGTTGATTTCCATCATGTGTTTAGAGGATCAGAGGAACCTGATTTCAGCAGGAAACATCTGGGTTTGAATTGTTCTCTCCTTCACTACTTCATTTCCTTCTGATGCCTGTTGGGTCATCTCTTAAAAAAACCCTGGAAAACCTGAATCCATGAAGAAAATTAGGGGTAAAACTGTTTTTGAAACATTTTAACTGAAGTCAGATGTAGTGAATGAAAAAGTGAACATTTCCTATGAAGTAGGGATGTGTTGGTCCTGAACAGTAACTTCATCACATGTTGGAGCGTCTCCTCTTAGAGAGGTTTCAGTTACAGAAGTGGTTCTGAAGCCTTTCAGGTCCAGACCTGATTTAGAGGAAGATGGTCTGCCAATCCTCCTGCTTGTCTGAGTCAGAACTTAGACAAGATCACCAAGATGAATCAGTAAAAAATGTAACATTTTATCAATCTGAACATCAGCATCACCAAAAGAGCAACTTACTAGCAGCATTTATCATGGTAACATAAAGCAACAGCATTACCTAATAACAGTAGCATGACTTCACAAAACTTGGGTCACTAACTGGACATGTTGACGCAGAACCAGCTACACCTTAGATAGGAAACTTCAGCAGGTCAATTTAAAATCTTTACTTTGTGTCATCTGAAAGCCAGAAGACGCTGTTTTCTAACATTCTGGTTTAATTCTCAGGTGGATTTAAGGGTTCAGGCAGTCATAGTTTCAGGTCTGAAATCCAAATATTGGGTCAGAGAGTAGAAAGAAGACCACTGTAGAACCATCCTTCTGGCAAGAAGGATGGTTCTAATTAGAGGGATTAGAACAGGGGTCACCAACCTTTTTGAGACTGGGAGCTACTTCACGGGTTCAGAGTAACACGAAGGACTACTTGTTTGATACAGACATAAATTTTCTTGGCTCAGCCTTTATAACAGCCTTTATACAATATATACCTATATTGTATATAGGTATATACAATATATATATATATATATATATATATATATATATATATATATATATATATATATATATATATATATGTGTGTGTGTGTGTGATTACATGCTTCCTGATCATATTAATGTTAGGGACTACTGACAATAGCTATCAGTAATAATTTACCATGGCAGCTATGGCTAATTGTTATTATGTGATCAGAAGTTCTCAGTTCAGAGTTTTAAGTTTGATTCCCTTTTGGAGTTTTTCTGTGTGATTCTAAATTACCCACAAGTGACTGAGAGTCTGGATTGTTGCAGCTGCAGCTGAACAGCTGGACGCACTGTGAGATTTTCCTTTAAATAAAAAAAAAGAATAGAAATGTTATTGTATTTTTTATTATCCAACCCTCTTTACTATTAACAAAATTGTGGAGAGAAGAAAAAGTTCTTTTGTGCCAAAACATCTTGTATGTAGCAAACATCAGTGTGAGTCTGTGGGGGTCAAAGGGCAGCCAAAGCCTAAATCTTATTGGTCAGTTTACTTTTTCTGTAAGCTAAAAATTGAGTGGAGTTTGAATCTCCCGTAGTTCTAAGATCCCGCCTGAGCTTTTTACAGTGTGCAGTTCTGGAGGGTCGCCGGTTTATTAGCTTTTTTTTGTGGTTTTGCGAACTTAAAAGCTGACGAGTCACCTGTTGGCTGACACCAGCAGATGTCGAAAAAAAATGTCCGACAGATCGGAGGGTACAAAACTATCACTGCACCTGACCTGCAAGAGCACAACCACCTCTCCAACGCGCATCATGCGGCGTCGCACAAAACCAGAACAAACCTAAAGCACTAAAGCAGCGCACCCTTTTTTTTTTTAACACAAACGATGCTAAATAATAAAGACATGATGCTAAATAATAAAGACATGGAAGCAAAGCCTACCCGTGTGATCCATGGAAAGAGGAAGATGTTGATTCCCAGGTTCAGGTGGAGTCAGACGTCCAAAGGAGGAGAAGGTGAAGCAACAATGTTTGCTTAGTTTCTACTTTTTTGGGGAACGTTTCCACTAGATTAAATTGTTTAACCCGCAGTCTTAGCGCTACGCTCAGGAAGAGGCAGATGTCAGTTAACAGGCGACCCATCAGCTCTCCAGTTCAGGAACATCAAAGAAGCTCAGAAACCGGCGACCCGCCAGAACCGACACGGTAAAAAGCTCAACCGGGATCCAAACAGCTCTTAGAACTACTGAAGGTTCAAACCCCTGTCATTCATTTTTAGCTTACAGAAAAAGCGCCAAGTCGCCAAATAAACAAAAGCAAACTGACCAATAAGATTTAGGCTCTGGGTGCCCTTTGACCCCCACAGACTCAGACGTGCGCTGCATACAAGATGTTTTGACAAATAAGATCTTTTTTTTTCTCCACAATTTTGTTAATTGTAAAGAGGGTTTGATAATAAAAATTTCAGAAATTATTCTTTTCATTTTTTAACATCAATGAAAATCTTAAGGTAGGCAGAGCGGCTGCAGCCGTACAGCTGCAGGCGCTGCTGCCCTCCGATAAAATCCTGCAGGCGTCCGAGCAGTTCTGAACTTTAACCATAGAAAAGAGTTTTATGCACAAAGCAATTTATTAAAAAAAAAAAATCCTCTCCTTGGGCTGCCACCTTATCGTGGTGGAGGGGTTTGAGTGCTCCAATGATCCTAGGAGCTATGCTGTCTGGGGCTTCATGCCCCTGGTAGGGTCACCCAAGGCAGACAGGTCCTAGGTGAGGGACCAGACAAAGCGCAGCCCGAAGACCCCAATGATGGATAAGAACATTGGACTTGGCGTTCCCTCGCCCGGACGCGGGTCACCGGGGCCCCACTCTGGAGCCAGGCCTGGAGGGGGGGCACGATGGCGAGCGTCTGGTGGCCGGGCTTTAACCCATGGAGCCCGACCGGGCTCAGCCCGAAGAGGAAACATGGGTCCCCCCTCCCATGGGCCCACCACCTGTGAGAGGGGCCAAAGGGGTCGGGTGCAGTGTGGGATGGGTGGCGGCAGAGGGAGGGAACCCTGGCGATCCGATCCTCGGTTGCAGAAACTGGCTCTTGGGACGTGGAATGTCACCTCTCTGGTGGGGAAGGAGCCGGAGCTAGTGCGTGAGGTCGAGAGGTTCCGGCTAGAAATAGTCGGTCTCACCTCGGCGCACGGCTCTGGTTCTGGAACCAGTCTCCTTGAGAGGGGCTGGACATACTTCCACTCTGGAGTTGCCCAAGGTGAGAGGTGTCGGGCAGGAGTGGGCATACTTGTTGCTCCCCATCTCGGCGCCTGTACATTGGGGTTTACCCCGGTGAACGAGAGGGTAGCATCCCTCTGCCTACGGGTGGGGGGACGGGTTCTGACTGTCGTTTGTGCTTACGGGCCGAACGACAGTTCAGATTACCCACCCTTTTTGGAGTCCTTAGAGGGGGTACTGGAGAGTGCTCCTCCTGGGGACTCCCTTGTTCTGCTGGGGGACTTCAACGCTCACGTGGGCAACGACAGTGAGACCTGGAGGGGCGTGGTTGGGAGGAACGGCCCGCCCGACCTGAACTCGAGCGGTGTTCTGTTGCTGGACTTCTGTGCTCGCCATGGATTGTCCATAACGAACACCATGTTCAAGCATAAGGGTGTCCATATGTGCACTTGGCACCAGGACACCCTAGGCCGCAGTTTGATGATCGACTTTGTCATCGTTTCATCGGATCTGCGGCCGTATGTCTTGGACACTCGGGTGAAAAGAGGTGCGGAGCTGTCCACTGACCACTACCTGGTGGTGAGTTGGCTCCGGTGGTGGGGGAGAAAGCCGGTCAGACCTGGCAGGCCCAAACGTGTTGTGAGGGTCTGCTGGGAACGTCTGGCGGAATCCCCTGTGAGACGGAGCTTTAACTCCCATCTCCGGCAAAACTTTGAACACGTCCCGGGGGAAGCGGGGGACATGGAGTCTTAGTGGACTGTGTTCCGTGCCTCCATTGTCGAGGCGGCCGGTCGGAGCTGTGGCCGCAAGGTTGTCGGTGCCTGTCGCGGCGGCAACCCTAGAACCCGTTAGTGGACACCTTCGGTGAGGGATGCCGTCAGGCTGAAGAAGGAGTCCTATCGGGCCTTTTTGGCCTGTGGGACTCCGGAAGCAGCTGATGGGTACCGGCAGGCGAAGCGGCATGCGGCTCGGGTGGTTGCTGAGGCAAAAACTCGGGCGTGGGAGGAGTTTGGAGAGGCCATGGAGAAAGACTTCCGTACGGCTTCGAAGCGATTCTGGTCCACCATCCGGCGTCTCAGGGGGGGGAAGCAGTACGGCACCAACACTGTTTATAGTGGGGATGGTGTGCTGCTGACCTCGACTCGGGACGTTGTGGGCCGGTGGGCAGAGTACTTCGAAGACCTCCTCAATCCCACCAACATGCCTTCTATTGAAGAAGCTGAGCCTGGGGACTCTGGGTTGGGCTCTCCAATCTCTGGGGACGAGGTCGCCGAGGTGGTTAAAAAGCTCCTCGGTGGCAAGGCTCCGGGGGTGGATGAGATCCGCCCGGAGTTCCTTAAGGCTCTGGATGTTGTAGGGTTGTGTTGGCTGGCGCGACTCTGCAATATCGCATTGACATCGGGGGCAGTTCCCCTGGACTGGCAGACCGGGGTGGTGGTCCCCCTGTTCAAAAAGGGGGCCCGGAGGGTGTGCTCCAATTATAGAGGGGTCACACTCTTAAGCCTCCCTGGCAAGGTCTACTCAGGGGTCCTGGAGAGGAGGGTCCGTCGGATAGTCGAACCTCGGATCCAGGAAGAGCAGTGTGGTTTTCGTCCTGGTCGTGGAACACTGGACCAGCTCTACACCCTCGGCAGGGTCCTGGAGGGTGCATGGGAGTTCGCCCAACCAGTCTACATGTGTTTTGTGGACTTGGAGAAGGCGTTCGACCGTGTCCCTCGGGGAGCCCTGTGGGGGGTTCTCCGGGAGCATGGGGTACCGGGCCCTTTGATACGGGCTGTCAGGTCCCTGTATGACCGGTGTCAGAGTCTGGTCCGCATTGCCGGCAGTAAGTCGGGCTCGTTTCCGGTGAGAGTTGGACTCCGCCAGGGCTGAGCTTTGTCACCGATTCTGTTCATTACTTTCATGGACAGAATTTCTAGGCGCAGCCAAGGTGTTGAGGGGATCCGATTTGGTGGCCTTAGGATCTCATCTCTGCTTTTTGCAGATGATGTGGTCCTTTTGGCTTCATCAGATCGTGATCTGCAGCTCTCGCTGGAGCGGTTCGCAGCCGAGTGTGAAGCGGCCGGGATGGGGATCAGTGCCTCCAAATCCGAGGCCATGGTCTTGAGCCGGAAAAGGGTAGAGTGCCTTCTCCGGGTCAAGGGGGGTGTCCTGCCCCAGGTGGAGGAGTTCAAGTATCTCGGGATCTTGTTCACGAATGAGGGAAGAAGGGAGCGGGAGATCGACAGGCGGATTGGCGCAGCGTCTGCTGTCAAGCGGGCGCTGTACCGGTCCGTCGTGGTGAAGAGAGAGCTGAGCCAAAAAGCGAAGCTCTCGATTTACCGGTCGATCTACGTTCCCACCCTCATCTATGGTCATGAGCTTTGGGTCATGACCGAAAGAACGAGATCGCGGATACAAGCGGCCGAAATGGGTTTTCTCCGTAGGGTGGCTGGGCTCTCCCTTAGAGATAGGGTGAGAAGCTCAGTCATCCGGGAGGGACTCAGAGTAGAGCCGCTGCTCCTTCACATCGAGAGGAGCCAGTTGAGGTGGCTCGGGCATCTGGCCAGGATGCCTCCTGGACGCCTCCCTGGTGAGGTGTTCCGGGCACGTCCCACCGGGAGGAGGCCCCGGGGAAGACCCAGGACACGCTGGAGGGACTATGTCTCTCGGCTGGCCTGGGAACGCCTCGGGATTCCCCCGGAAGAGCTGGAAGAAGTGGCTGGGGAGAGGGAAGTCTGGGCCTCCCTTCTGAAGCTGCTACCCCCGCGACCCGACCTCGGATAAGTGGAAGAAGATGGATGGATGGATGTACAGAGGAACATAAAATATCTCTTTACGCAGATGATGTACTTCTGTATCTGTCTGATCCTACATCATCAATACCACGTCTGAGGGAAATGATTTCTGTTTATGGACATTTTTCTGGTTATAAAATAAATGTTGATAAGACTGAGGCAATGGATGTCAATAGCAATATTCCACTGGGAGTTAAACAACAGAGCGGCTTCAGGTGGCCAAGGGAGGGCATTAAATACCTAGGCATCAATATTCCTCTCTCATTAAATGATTTGTATCATGCCAATTACAGCAAAACACTGGATATAATTAAAAATGACCTAGAGCGATGGTCAGCATTGCCTTTGTCCCTCCTCGGTCGCATTGAAACCATTCGTATGAATCTGTTACCCAGATTATTGTATTTATTCCAGATGTTACCAGTTGGCATACCAAAGTCCATGTTTGTTGAATTGGATAAAATTATATCAAAATTCATATGGCAAAGCAAGCGCCCTCGCATAAAATACAAAACACTACAAAGAAGTAAGACGGAAGGGGGCCTCAATCTTCCTGTTTTGAAATACTATTTCTGGGCAGCTCAGTTAAAGTCTTTAATTTCATGGATCCAACAGATTCTCAAACAAGATGGCTGAGCATTGAGCAAGCATAGTGCTCAGTACCATTAAAGGCATTAAAGCCATTTTTAGATATTCCAGTAAAGGAACTGCCATTGTGGACTAAAACTACACTTAACATTTGGAACAAAGTGCGAATTTCTTTCAAGCTACCAAGAGGTTTATCAATATTAACAAGCATTGGACATATTAAATCCTTCACACCCAATTTCTTAGACAAAAAGTTTTCTAAATGGGCTGAACAGGGGCTTATATTTCTTCATCAGTTGATCGACAGGAACAACCTTATGTCATTTGAAGAGTTATGTAGGAATTTTCATCTCCAGAAAAATGATTTCTTTAGATATTTACAGTTGCGCTCTTTTTTTGTCTGGGACTGGGAAAGAGTACTAAATCCCACACCAATAGAAAACCTCCTAATCCATTACCAGAAAGGGGGACGAGATAAAAAAATTGATAACAAAGTTATATAGTGTATTTCTGTCAATGAACCTTAAACTTGACAAAGTTTAAGTATGAACTTGGACAAAACAAAGATGGGAGGCAGAGATGGCCAAAAGAATCTCTGATGAAACATGGGAGGGAGTCTGGACTGAGGCACATCGAGTCACAAACTCAAATACGTGGCGGGAATATAAATGGAAAATTATTATCAGATATTTCAGGACCCCAGATGTAGTTTCCAAGATGGATCCTAAAGTACCAAGCTTGTGTTGGAGAAACTGTGGCTCAGCGGTCACCAATCATACACACATTTTTTGGTCATGCCCCAAACTTCAAAACTTTTGGGATGAGGTGTACAGGGCTATAAACCAAATCTTCCCTGAAGTTATACCAAAGGATGTTACAGTTGCGTTACTTGATATTATACCAGATGGTTTGCAAGGACGAGCCAAAGTATATCTGTTAAATGTCCTTTTTACAGCAGCCCTGAATGCATTACAATCAGGTGGATGCAGTTGGAGCCACCTGCCTATGACTTATGGATTCAAAAAGTAAGGGAATTGTATAAAATGGAACAGATAACCTCCTCATTAAGACTTCAAAAAACCACTTTTAGTCTGCGCTGGGGGCAGCAGAAGCTCTGTTGATGTAAATAAACAAGTTTGTCTCTTGGCATATGGTGTTTAGCTATCCTGCCCAAAATGAATCCTTATTTTAATGTTGTATGGTGAGGAGTCTACAAATGTGATGCTGACGTTGTAAGATATCATGCCAAGATGTTTATTTTATGGAAGACTTCATATTGTCAACACTTGTGTTATGTACCATTGATGTATGGCTGTATTATTGCTCTGTAAAAATAATAAAAATAAAAAATGTAAGTTCTAAAAAAAAAAATTACTGAGAAACTCTGTGATAAAAACACTGAAGAAGATCTGAACACAAACTGCTGCAGAGAAGCAGAAGGTTTAAAGTTCTGATCCATCCTACCTGGATCACATGGACCCAGTATATAAACTGGGTCCAGTGTTCCCAGTAAAGAAGTTTCCCTCCTTCAGAGAGTTTAGAGACAACCTCTGAATTGTTGCTCTTTAAAGTTTTGGTTGTTTTTGTTTTCATGGATCATTTTCATCCATCACTGACTCACTGAAGCCTCATTAAAACTCTACTGATTGGCTGACATTCCTCATGTCTACTTAGCTTTAAGTTTGCATAAAAATTAAGTTACTTTTTATTTATTTGATGAAAATAAACAAGTTAATATTAAATAAATCTGTGGGGAGTCACATGAATCAGTTAGAAACTGGTTTCTTACTTCCTGTCTGAGGGTCCAGGTTCATCTTTGGACCGGTCACTCCTCATAGAGGGACAGACGGATCCTGGAGGTTCTGCTCTGTCCTCCTTTAGGTCCAAATCTTCCATCTTCTGGACCTCAGTGAATCTGAAAGAGAAACCAGAACCAGTCAGTTCCCAGTGATCCAGTAAGCAGAAAGTTGATTCTCATCATGTGTTCAGAGGATCAGAGGAACCTGATCCAGCAGGTAACATCTGGGTCTGAATTGTTCTCTCCTTCACTTCTTCATGACCTTCTGATGTCTGCTGGCTGATCCAAGAACCTTCTGGAGAACTTCTGACTTTATTAAGAACATTTCAAATCTGAGTCTGAAACCTAAACTGGAATCATGTTCCAGGTCTGTAGAAACATCCAGAGTGAGGTCAGATGTAGTGAATGAAGGAGTGAACATTTCCTATGAAGTGGTGATGTGTTGGTCCTGAACAGATGGGCTCAGTTAAAGCAGCGGTTCTGAAACCTTTGGGGTCCAGACCTCCTTTAGACGGGCTGCCAGTCCTCCTGCTGAGAGTCAGGTTTAGTCAGAGAGGCAGGAATATGTGGAAGGAATATTTTCCAGACGGACCAACAATCAGAGAGACTTCAGGATCAGGTGATCCATGGAGATCATGAGGAGTGATCTGATCACTCTCAGCTTTCAGCAGATCTGTTCAGTTTTCCAGCAGCTTAGAGAGACAAAGAGTTTCTCACTGCTGCAAGGAGAAACAAGAAGTCCAACTGGAAAAGAAAGAAGTCAGAGAGGAGGAAGAGAGGAAAATCTGTTGAGAGTTTAAATCTGGTTTGACTCCACAGATCAGAGAAACATCAGTTTCTGATGAACCCCAGACTGCTGAGGAAGGAGTGATGTGTCACATTTATGATTTAAATAATCAGAGAAACCAGTTTAACATGATGGAGTATTATGGACACACTAAGGAAATAAAAGATGAAAATACGAGAATAAAGTCAGAATATAACAACTTTATTCTCATAATATTATGAATTTCTTCCAAAAATAATTTCTATTTATCTTATTATGACCCTAATACTCTGTGATAGTTTACAAATGTTTTTGTTCTGGTTTTTCCTACTAAGATAAAAACAGTTCTGATCTTTAAAAGATTCATTCAGTTTTTATTTAGTTTCTATTCATGATGTCATTATTGCACACAATCAGATCATCTTTAGGTGTTAGTGCTGCCTAAAGGTGGGATCATGTGGGATCATGGTAGATCTCACAGTCGCAGTAACTAAGTTGTGGCACTTTGTTAAATATTTCTCTCATGAAATATAAATGTGTAATGTTGCCTTGTGTAACAACAATTTATAAGCAGCAACGTTTCACAATAAAGTTTTCATTTCAATGAATTTAATTTTACGCCTGTCTAAATACTTTCTTGATCAGCCCATAAATTAAAATCAATTCAATAAAGCACTACCCCTACAAGGACCCCATGATAGACGCTCTTCTATCCGTCCTGCCTAGAGGCGATGCTCACACCGATGCTCTATGGTAGGAACATCTGACCAGGTAGCACAGATCGTCACTGTTCTGTCGACTCGGGCCGCTGTGGGCGTCCCTTGATTTGGTCGGTTAGAAAAAGCTCCAGAGACCCATAAGAGACACGGAGGAACATGGAGCTGCAACACTGACCTCTATTGACAAGTGAACAACCTGGAGCTCAACACCAGCAAGACCAAGGAGGTCACAGTGGACCACAGCAGGTCCAGGAGGACAGAGCACCACCTGTTACAATTCAGGTGGAGGTGGTGGAGTGCGTAGGTAGACAACATCAGATTCCTGGGCGTCCACATCACCTCGGACCCGACCCGGTCACTGAACACCTCTGTTCTGACGAGGAAGGCCCAACAAAGACTCTTCTTCCTCAGGAAGTAGAACAGGGCTGGACTTCCTGCTCAGTGGCTCAAGAATTTCTACAGAGCCGTGATGGAGAGCATCCTCTGCCTCAGCACGACTGGGCTGTCCTGGATGGGACGACAACTGCACCATCCAGGACAAAAAGGACTTGGACCGGGTGGTGAAAACGGCCCAGTGGATGGTGGGGAGTCAGTTACCGAACCTGGACCTAATAAATACTGGCAGACTGCAAAGGAAGGCCAGTTGTGTTGCTGCTGATGATCCCACCCACCCAGGACACAAACTGTTTGTACCGCTACCGTCTGGGAAACGCTGCAGATACAGAAAGTGAACAACCACTTTATGGCTAAAGATCAGCTTTTCCCCAAGAGCTGAGAAATCAATCTGTCCACCTTCCATCCTCTCTGCCCCCTGCAGACACACCCACACCCTAATGCTGCACCCTGAGGCCTGATTAAGACTTTATTTATTCATCTATTCATCACTGAGGGCACCACTCCAATTTCATTATGTAGAAACACAACAAAAATCTTATGTCTTAAAACCACAAGTTATTTCTGTCCTCCGTCTCAAAATGGAGTCTGATCTGAAGAACAAAGTTAGTTTCATTTTCTATGTCACACAGTCACATGACTTGTGTGTTTTCATCACTAACAGAAGCGTCTAAAATCCTCATTTGATTTGTGGAATAAATATTTACAGTTAATAGTTCAGGTAGATTTTTTAGGCTCAAAGAAAACAATAAAGTTAAAAAACTTTCAGTATTTCTAGATTAACTCTCCTCTTACATTCGTTTCTGAGGTACAGCAATAATGTTCCTGGGTCAGTTTGACCTGTGGAGTGTTTAATCATGCTATAATGTCAGAAACCAAAATAATCCTCCAAAACATTTTTGTATCTTATTATCAACTCCAATACTAACCATTTCAATCAATATTTGTCCAATGATGTTTTTAATTTCTCAGAAATTAAGGATCAATGACGACAACCTGCTCATTTACTCATTTGGACATAAAAAATGGAATTTACATTTTTAATGTCCACTGAAAAAAAACCTAGACACACAAAGAAACAATAATTTCCTTGAAATTGATCTTTGGTAAATTTTTTATATTACACTTTTTTTCAATGGGTGATCTTTATAATTGAACTTGAGACACACATTCTGTTCAGGGTCAAATTGACCCGCTGATTAAAATCAAAACAAATAAGTCAAGCAGAGAGTATTTATGTTTTCCTCCACTTCTGCTGAGTGTCACTCAGTGTGGGTGGAGTTTGTCCACAGGAACAGAAAAGATTCCTGTCAACAGTTGCATGAACACTTTCTGCTTTCTCGCAGTTTCCTAGTGAAGTAAAGAGAATAGTGAGGGGGTGGGCTTGTGTGCGTGTGTGTGTGTGTGTGTGTGTGGGGGTGTGTGGGTGTGTGTGCGTGGGTGTGGGGGTGTGTTTGTGTGTGTGTGGTGAAAAATGGTTCGTAGCTGCAAGGAAACATAACAGGAGGGTTAAGAGATTCTGTAGTCAGACAAGTTCATCTACATTCTCATGAGCCTCTACTGGCAAAACAAACCTGTTCATCAACATTCAGATCATAAAGTCCCAACAGGCGAGATTATAATCTCATTGTTAAAGAGTTTTGACGTCTTTAACAGGCGTCAAAACTTAAAGACGTTTATTTCCAGAGTTAAAGTGACAAACTTTCTATTCAGAGCATTAAATGACAGCAGCGCAATAATATATCTGACATTAAACCACTTTTACACAAACAGAGAGATTATATTTAAACAGCGGAAGTTGCTGCTCAGATTAGTTCAAACTGGGACTGAAAGGTTCGGTCTGTTCTCGCTTCTCTGACCCGGAAACAGAGAAAAGCTTGAAAACGGGTCAGAACCAATTTTATAGAAAGTGTGTGTACTCACTGGATCTGCTGCTGAGATGTCTGCGTCACACAATGGAGGCGCTGCAGGTGTTCAGCTTGATACAGGTGAGGAGGAGGAGGAGCTCACCTTCTGATGTGTACACTGTAAAAAATAAGTGCCCTGCCCCGGGGCAGCTCAACATGTGGCTCAGGAAGCTGAGATCGAACTTACAACCTTCTGGTCACAAGACGACCACTCTACCACTGAGCCACAGCCGCCCTAAAAAAGCCACTGCATGATCCTTTTGCTAATCTTCTTTAAAACCCAGAATAACGAGCTACAATTCAGTGCAATTTAATATAAACAGTGAGTAGAAAAGGTAAACTAAAGGACAAACCATAAAAGCACAAGTACAGTGAAAATAAACAGAAATCATTAGTATTAAAAGAAGAAATTTTAATTCTTAAATCAATATGTTGCTATAAAAATTGAGCCGAGTTGCGGCACTGAGCCGTCGGCCACTAAACTTTACAAGTTTAACAATAATTCTGGACATGGTTGGAGTTCCTTAAACTCTTCTGGGGTCAATTTGCAGTGACCAACTGACCTGACCTACATGTTTTAGGAGATGTGGGGGGAACCGGAGCACCCGGAGAAAACCCACGCAAACACGGGGAGACCATGCAAACTCCACACAGACGGTCTCTGTGAAGACGCAGCGCTAACCGCTGCACCACCGTGCTGCCCACGTTTTTTCCAATTGGTTTGGGAAGGGATCTATTTTCTAGTTTGCCAATGGGGGAAAAATCTTTGCCTTTTTAAATTCTCTATTGACAGAGCGTGGCATGGCGCCCCGTTCACAGAGGCTACAACCTCCAAGCGTTCGATTCCTTGGTTCCTCTCTTGCACGTCTTTCTCCGTCTCTAAATATCTAAATCAAGAACATTAAACATGTTCTTGATCGTCTTCACTCTTGCTTTTCTTTGGCTTCTTTAATCGCAGAATGTTTCGTATTTTTTTCCAAAATGAAAATTTTGATTTCTTTTTTTTACCATCCTGCGTGGTTTTAGTATCTGGATTGTTTAAATCCTCCTGGATGGTTTCTCCAGCGATCTCGATCTCTGCCGGGGATTCCGGATCTGTGGAACAACCTGGTAAGGTTTCTCCTGGGAGTTCCTCCTCTGAACAAACCTCTTGATTTAAAACTTTAACCAGGTCCACTTGGTTCTGTGAATCTTCCTCCTGTTCTTGGAAAACTGCGATCTGTTTCTGCTGGAAATCTTTGTTCTCAGATCTGAGAGTGTCTTTAACTCTTTCCAAATCATTTTTCATACAACGTATCTCCTGATCATATTGTTGTTTTAGTGCAGAGACTTCGGTTTCGTACCGACAGTTTAGCTGCAGGTACAAACCGTTTACCTTCTCTAACTCAGCCAGTGCACTCCTTTCTTTCTCCTGCAGGAATTGAATCTCTTTGGTTGTTTTTTCTTGCAGGACGGTGTTCTCAGCTCTCATCTTTTCAAGTAGCTTCATGTCCTCCTCTGATTTCTCCATGTTAGTTTTTCTCTCTTGAATTAATTGCAAATTTAGTCTTTCCACTCGTTCTAGCAGAGCAGAGTAATTAATTTCATGGACCAGATTCTCTTTCTTTTCTCTAGACAGAGCTGTTTCCCCCTGCTGAATCATCTTCTGGAATGTTTCCACATCTTGTTTTAGTCCAATAACTTCACTTTCATATTTGCAGTTCAGTTCATTGTATGAACTTTTGACGTGATTTAATTCTTCCTTCAAAAGTTTCCTGCTGTCCTGCAGATATTGAATCTCTTTGGTTGTTTTTTCTTGCAGGACGGTGTTCTCAGCCCTCATCTTTTCAAGTAGCTCCATGTCCTTCTTTGATTTCTCCACGTTTGTTTTTCTCTCTTGATTTAGCTGCAAATTTAGTCTTTCCACTCGTTCTAGCAGAGCAGAATAATTTATTTCATGGATCAGATTTTCTTTCTTTTCTTTAGAAAGAGCTGTTTCCCCCTGCTGAATCATCTTCTGGAATGTTTCCACGTCTTGTTTTAGTCCAATAACTTCACTTTCATATTTGCAGTTCAGTTCATTGTATGAACTTTTCATTTGATTTAATTCTTCCTGCAAATGTTTCTCACTGTCTTGCAGGAATGAGATCTTTTGTGACATTTCTTGGAACATGTCGTCCTTCTCAGCTCTCCCATTCTCCAGGAGTCCTTGTTCCTCACTAAGCTGCTCTTCATCAAACGTTTGTGTCTCGGCCTCCTGCCTCACCAGAGCATCGTCTGCTTCGTACTTAGAGCGCAGCTCCTCGTAGGAAGTCTGCAGTTCGTCCAGTTCTTCTTGGAGGGCCTGACTTTTCACTTTCTCATCATGTATTTCAGCTTTAAGTGCTTCCTGGCTGAGGAGGTGGGCCACCTTTAAATCCACATATTCCTGTTGCAAGGGCTTCATCTTCATGTCTTTCACATCTTTGTAAGCCTTGGAAGCAGTGATCACAGCTTTAATGACTTCTGGATCACTGAACCTCTCTAGTCTCTCAAGTTCCCTCTTTGCGTCTTCGGCCTGGCTGATAAGCGTTTCTTTGATATCTGTCTGCCTTTGTAACTGGAGTTTCGTCTCTTCCAGCTCCTCCTTCAGGTGGGCCAGTCTTTGGTTGTCTTCAAACCTTCCGGCTCTCTCTATTTCTAGAAGGGAGTTCAGTCTTTGGATTTCCCAGTGTAAGGCATTCGGCTGTGCAGGAGGGAACCTGCCTTCGGGGTTTTCCTGGACTCCCCTTCTCGCATGGGGTCCCATCATCCCACTGTGGTATCTCGGCGTATGATGAGACATTTTCTCCTAAATACAATCAGTAAAATAGTCGATTGGTAAACTACCTGAACGGTCGATCGGAAAGAGCTTTGAACGTCTGAACTGGTCAGTGATATTGCAAGCAATGAAAAATATGCAGAATTGTGTTACATACAATTCTGCAGTTGATGACATCACAGACTGCATGGCCAGTGACATCACAGAATCTTCCTTTGCTGGCGGTGTGACATCATTCCACCACCAAATATCTTCCTCTTTATTCTTGTTTACATTCAAAATAATCCAGGATTCACTTGTTTTTGTCCCAAATATCAGGGCATCAAACTCATTTCCATTTGGGCCAAATCAAAAATCAGGATGTTCTTAAAGGGCCTGTTGGGCCGAAACGTATTGATAAAAACCAATTCAATTGTTAAAATATCAATAAATAGGTGTTTCAGCATTCAGTAAGTGTTTCTTAAAACAACATCATATTGAACATCTTTTCACACTAATCAGTTCATCCAGGATTGTTTTTGTGGTTCTCTGCAATCAACATCACAGATTTTGTGGTGCAAATTTAGAAATATTTGTAATTCGTTAGGAATTGTTTTGATATTTGCACTAATATATGATGTTAAATGTGATCTTTTATTAATTGCTCCATCAGTCATGGACTATAACTTGACATCAAGTCAGGCTGAAACAGCAGCCACTGGAACCCAAATGGTTTCGGCCAATTTTGAGAAAAAAAAGTTGCTAAAATCAGAAAAAAATGTGGGGATCTGTTGATTTTTGTGTGAATTTTGCAGTTATTAAAACTGGAAGGGCCTATTGCTGTAATGTGGGGTCTAGAGGGCCACATAAAGAGCTATGGGGGGCCAGATTTGGCCCTCGGGCCTTGAGTTTGGCACATGTGCCATATATGATCATCTCATGTGAACTCTTTTCAGTATCTGTTTCTTGAGAGTTTTTTTTATCTTTTTTTTATTTAATATATTGTTTTCAACAAATTAACAAAACTGCAGGACAGTTATCAAAATCCAATGATATCCGGATCATCGATCAGACCGCGATGACCAGTTGGCGTGACGCTGGCATTGGGATCTTCTATATTGTCATCATCAGTGAGTGAGTCCAAACAGGATTGCAGTTACAAATAAATTCCAGAATA
Source organism: Xiphophorus hellerii (assembly GCF_003331165.1). Lineage (NCBI taxonomy): Eukaryota > Metazoa > Chordata > Actinopteri > Cyprinodontiformes > Poeciliidae > Xiphophorus > Xiphophorus hellerii. The sequence goes on from NC_045692.1 coordinate 25,218,491, forward strand.
CGACTGTCCAACTGTCATTTATGTAACCAGAAAATAAACAACACAAACAGTGATACCCCAACCCAACCCAGGTTATTAAGGATAGAAGATAGAACAGCAAATAGATAAATGGGGGAAACAGAAAGAAAAAAAAGGGGGGAAGGTTAATATGTACAACTAAAACAAGATAACTAAATAAAATATTCAGCTCCTCCGCATTCTGCTGGAAATGAGTGCATCAGGGTTTATTAAGTCACTTGTGTACCAACCGAGAGGCCAACCTACAGCCTTTCTGACAGGCAGGGAGGCAGCAGGGCCACAGAGCAGACGCTAGTCTGTCACTACCAGTGTCCAGTGGTATTACTCAAAAGTTCAAGGAATGGCCCCCACGTCCCAACATATCTGGGTACATTATTATTGAGAGATCAGTAACACCTGCACAGAGGAGCTCAGGAAGAAAATATGAGGACTAAACATTAAATCTGTGTCAACAACAAATCAGACCCAAAACTGTAAAAAACAAAACAACTAATGTTTAACTCTGAACAAACAGCAGGCTAAATTCAACCAAAACTGAACTTTTCTGGATCGACTAGGCGCCAGACAGCAGAGAGATTCCTGCCTAAAAGAACTAAAGCACTCTGGCAGTGAAACCGGATCAAATAATCACAGGTACAACTCAGAACCATGTTCTGCTGGAACCACAACAGGAAGCAAACCCCTGGATTTATCCAGCAATCAGAGTCAGAGAAACCTAACAGAGATTAATGTTCAAAGATTTGAGTTAGCAAACCAAACTTCAGCTCCTCCTTGTCCAACACGGCACCAGAACGACACCAGAACAACACCAGAACGGCACCAGAACGGCACCAGAACGACCCTCCGACCCGCAAACATCAAGAAATCAACCAGACAGCAACATTATAACAGCAGCAGAAACTGGAAAGGCAGCAGGAGCATCATCATTGTTAACGATTTAAACATGAAAACAGCATTAGCATCATGCTAAGCAGAGCAACGTAAGCATCAACTAAACCACAACGTTCAGAGCTGATTATCAGCAAAGAACAAATGTTAGTGGCTGATGAACAGAGGAAGTAAACAGCAGAAAAGAGCAAAGCAATATGGAAACTAAAAGTGATAAAACAGAAGCTGTGGCTGACGGCCAGCTGCAAAATCCTCTGTTTTGTCAAACAAGATGGAGAATCCGGTCCAACGTTTCCTTTCCTGCTATGATCTCCATGATCACCAAAGTGATACAAAACTTTCTGTCATTTTCTATGATAGATCAAATATTTCCAGCCGCCAAAAGCATTGAGCTCAGCGATGCTGATTGGCCAAATGTTTGTTTTTTGAAATGATTGAACTTCTGGAGAGAAATAATACGAGTCTCAGCCATAATAATGTTTTACATTTAAAACGTATGGTTTGATAAAAAGACTCCTAAAAGTACATTTGTTTCACAAGTAAATGTTTTTCTTACAAAGTGAAGATAATTATTGATGACAAACTGATTGTTAAGAGTTTCTTCTCAGACAGAACCGTTTGGTTCGGGTCAGAACCTCTTCAGATGCTTTAGATGTTCAGCTGGAGCTGATTTTATTCAGTGTTTCATCAGCAGCTACATGTCAGACAGGAAACTGGGATCTTTTATCATGGAAACAAAAACAGATTCTGATCACGATCTCCATCCAGTCTGAGGTTCAGGTTGGAAAAGAACCAATAGAGCAAAACAACAATAAATACAGAGAATCGATCAACAGGAAAGTTTGAGAGAACTGAATGAAAACCAGAACCACTGAACATAAACATACAGCTTTATGTTCAGTTTTATATATCTATAAATCCTCCATCGTTCATATTGCTCACCTATTTTTGTACCTTTAGCATCTTCCTCTAGGGCGATCCCACACCGCAGCCTCCATCACTCATAACTCCATCAATTCGCTCTTGGTGGATGTTTGTGATGCAGTTATCTGAGGGAAGGACCAGGATTAAACCTGGAACCTGTGAGAACGAAGCCATTTGCTCTGTCGCCCTTCAGTAAGTCAGCTGACTGTAACCACCATCTTCCTGTTTTTCTGCAGCCTGAGTTGTTTCTCTTTTCACCATCATGACAGCTTCCTATTCACCCAGATACTCCAACAGGCCAGGCTGCATATTTATGAACTATTTCCAGACTCATCAACAAAAGACAGAATCTGAAACTCTGAGGTTCTTACTAACGGTTGGTCTCTGCCTGACCTGGAGGGAAACGTTACCTCCTTCATCCTCCTGAGTTTTATATAAACTGAGGTTCATTGGTGGCTTTTAAATATTTTCCAGAGTTTTGGTGTTTGTAGCTTATAAATAATGTTATTTTAAAGTAAGTACTTAAAAAAATCCTTCCTTTTAATACATTTTAAACAATTTGTATTGTATGTTATGGTCTGTGCTCATGCTCTAACATGTAGTAATTATCTTTATGGTTCAAATTATCTTCATGTTTTAGTAAAACATGAAGCTTTTAACAACATTTGACTAAAACACAGAATCCATGTAGAATGGAGTCAAATTCATGAAGTTTTCTTCTTCAGTGATTTTAAAACATATTTATATGTGCAGTTACTTTGAGACCACCAGAGGGCGCTAGTGTGTTGAAAACATTTAACAGGTTCCTGATTTAATCTTCCAGTAAAATCATATTAAAACTGATTTAACTTTTAGAATTTATTTTAAAACTTAAGAGACATTTTATTTCTTTATTTAAAACTGAATTACTTTACCTCAGTATTATTGGTTGAATTTCACCCATGAAATCTTTCATTTTTACTTTTTATTTTTCTTTTATATGGTTTTCTTGTCTCCTTTATTTTTCACTGTGAGCCAATCAGATTTGACCGGTAGCTACGTACTTCCTGTCTGCCTCCATTTTATGAGGAAGCTACTGAAGCTACCAACTGTATAGCAAATTAAAGTTACTGAAAACAGGAAACTAGGAACAAAAACTGCAGTTTTTCTGTCTTCATATCACATTTCTGAGACCCAACACTCCTGGTCTGTCTTGAAAAACAGATTATTGATCTCAGTGAAGTGTGTTTTAAATATTTATAAAGGAATGTGAATAATATCTACTGTAAAGTCAAATAAATGATAAATACATCATAATGATTAGACTTTAAAAGTTTAAAAACTTTCATTCATGCATCAGATTATACAGAACAAAACAGCCTTAGAAACGTAAGATAATAAAAAATATTAAATTACTGAAATCTCCTTTTACATTATATTGTTTATTTTAGAATTAATAAATTTTTAAGAATTTGTTTAATTCTTAAAAATCCATCACCTTATTGTGCTTCACTTTATTAAAAACAGAACCAATATCGAACCAATAAAAGCTCCAACAGGGAAAAAGTCTCAATCAATAATAAACCAACAAAGTTTCATGTCATCGTTATGAATGTTGGAGAATCGAATCAAACTGATCTACGTTGGTCTGAACATGAAGAGCGTTTGGTGGAAGATCCAGTTCCGTCACTTCTTAAAGTGGATCCGCCTTTCAGGTCCACCAGAACCGCTTCGGTGGTTCTGGAGGCTTCAACCTGTTTGAAGGAGGTGGATCCTGTCCACTGTCGCCACATGCTTGCTGCAAAGTCCACGACTCCATGCCATCGTTTCCAGTTTGAACACATGAACTGGTCGTCAAACAGACACCAGTACGCCTCCGTCCAGGACAGCAACACCTTCGGTAATTTAAATAACCAACCAAGTCCCATCTTGCATTGTTGGGTTGATGAACTTGGACTATTCCGTTTTATTCTCCCTGTTTTATTAGTTGACTTTTGTTTTGGTCCAATCGTCCAGGTGTGGAACAGAAACATCTGGATCCACATCAGCCTGCTGGAACCTGAACATCCACTGTAACTAAAGTGTATAATAAATCCTTCCTAATCTCTCTGACTGTGTAATTCAGAGTACTAAGCCCATCTTTGATTATATTAAAATAGGTTTCTGTCAGTTTCTGACCTCTTCTTGGGTTTGGATCGTTGTGAGAATCTCTCTCATGTTGTATCATCTTGTACCTCCCAGTGACGGAGTCTGGTCTGGATATGAACATCCGTCTGTAAGAGATCCGCTGCGACATGTCGTCGTCTTCACCCCCCCAGCCCCAGAAGGTGTTTGAAAAGCCGTTGACTTTAAGGAACTGCTGTTTGGACAACGCTGAGACGCCACCGAAGATGGTGGCGTAGGGCAGGATGAAGTTAAACTTGTCCACAGCCACAGATAAATGTCTGGGATGGTCAGAACATCTGTAGAGGTTTCTGTCATCTATTGGTACCAGGTCTACGTCAGAAAAGACAAAACAGTCGTAATCGTATTCCTTCAGTGCTTCAACAAATCCGATGTTCATCAGCTTGGCCCGGTTGAACGCTTCGTCTCCGTCCTGGTTGATGACGTACACACCGTAGTCCAGCTGCTGACGCATCAGGACCGGATGGACGTAGTGGAGCCAGTGGGTCAGGTGTTCATACCGGTTTCTGAACGGGATGATGACAGCCACCTAGAAGATGGACGTAAAATAAAATACTGAATCTGCAGAATTATCTGAGCTATAAACCCAACTGGCATTACGGGATTTAAATGGAAGCTTGTTCTGCTGTAGCACAGACGGTTCATTCAACATCTAGAATAGCATTAAAATGTTTACCAAAACTTTGCTGATGAAGTTTTATTTAAATTCAGAACTATATAACATTTGTATACTTATATGTAAAACATGAAGTTATAATGCAGAAGCTTTTGGTTGTTAAAGTCCAGTCTGTGCAGGACGGTGTGTTGGGTTTCAGTTCAAATCAAATGACGGTTCATTTATCAGCAGAACTTTATAACAGGCTGGACCGTTTGAATCAGCTGTTCTGGAGCTGAGACATTCAAACCGGCCGGTCCAGACCGTTCGGGTCTGGAGGTTCTGCTCCAGACCCGGTTCTGCTGACCACCTGACCGTTTCATCCAGGTGAGCTGAAGCAGAGATCGACCCAAAACGAGTTAAACTCCCTGTTTTAAATGAACGGCTCATTTAAGAGAAATCTAAAACTCAACACATAATAAAAAGTTGAGTAACTTGTAGAACTAAATGTATTGAAAATAACAGCATAAAATCAGTTTAAGTTTCTTGTTTTTTACCTGTTTTTATAGGAACAGAAACATTTTACTTCATCCTTGGACCTTCGAGCATTTCACATTTTTATGTATGTCAAAATGTTTATCTTGTTTTCTCAAATAAATAAATCAGTAAGAAGGTTTGAAACAGCGACCCCTGGCGGCAAAACATGCAGTTTTAACTTTAATCTCTGTCCATTTCTGACTATTTTTGATCAAAATCTAATAATTTTTCTAAACATCTGAGTTTCTTTGTGTTTTGGAGGAAACTTTTTAATCTATAGAAGTTTCTCTCTCTGAAACCTCAGAACATTCTAGTTCTCATCAGTCTGCGGACATTCTGACGTCAGAGGAAATCTGATAATATAAAATTTAGAATTTTTAAAAGACATACTTTAATTTTATTTTAGAAATGTTTTGTATTCAGCGGATCAAAACTTCAATCAATCACATTTTATTTGTATAGCACATTTCAGCAGCAAGGCATTTCAAAGATCTTTGTTATGTTCCGGGGTTCTCTGGTTCTCTTGGTGGGGTTTTTCCTGTGCGCCTTTTCCACCTCTTACCACCAGATGGCGACAGGTTCCGGTTGGAGTGCGGTGGTGTCATCATCCACAGCTGTCATCAATTACCCTCATCAGCGGAACATACTGGAGTTGACCGCCAGTCCAGCGTCGCCTGAGTGTTTGCCAGTCACGGTACCTCTGAGCCCCTTGAGCCCTGTCTCTGTGTTCCTCGTTACCTTGAGCCTTCCAGTGACTCTCTTTGTGTTTCTCTGTTGCCTTCAGGTGATCCCTTTGACACTCTGGACCCGCTGACCAGATCCTGGCAGTTTTCCTGATTTCAGAACCGCCCTCGTGACGCCGTGGAAAGTACCCACTGGTTGCCCGAGTTCCCAGACTCACCTCTCCGTTGTTTTACAAGTATCTCCTGGATCCCACGGCTGGCGGTCGAACCACTCCTCTGTGTCTCCGTTGCACCCGAGCCTACCTGTCCGTTCTCCGCCGCACTCCTCCATTGTTCCTGGACCCACTAAGAGACCGAGACCCTGTTCATAAAGATGTCAGTGAATACGTCCAAGCCTGCACCACCTGCTCCAGAAATAAAACATCTCATCAACCTCCGTCAGGTCTCCTACAACCTCTCCCCGTTCCCAAACGACCATGGTCCCACATAGCCATAGACTTTGTTACCGGCTTACCTCCTTCCAAGGGCATGACCACCATCCTCTCCATCGTCGACCGTTTCTCCAAGGCCTGCCACTTCGTTCCCCTCCGTAAATTACCCACAGCTTTCCAAACCGCACAACTCCTGGTCAAGCACGTGTTCCGGCTCCATGGGATTCCACGAGAGATCCTTTCAGACCGAGGTCCCCAGTTCATTTCCCAGGTTTGGAAAAGTTTCTGTTCTACTCTTAATGCATCTGTTTCTCTCACGTCCGGTTTTCATCCCCAGACCAACGGTCAAACTGAACGGCTCAATCAAGACCTTGAGACCACCCTCCGCTGCTTCACCTCCACCAACCCCTCCGACTGGTCCCGATTCCTTCCTTGGGTGGAGTACGCTCACAACAGCCACGTTTCAGCAGCTACCGGTATGTCACCATTTGAAGCATCCCTTGGTTATCAACCCCCTCTACTACCCTCAGAGGAAGAAGATATTTCAGTCACTTCCGTCCGTCACCACATTCGCCGTTGCCGTCTGGAACACAATCGTCCATAACCTCAACCAAACAGCAGCGCGTAATAAGCGCCAGGCTGACTGTAAGCGGAGACCCGCACCCGTATACACCCCTGGTCAACAGGTATGGCTCTCTTCACGCGACATTCCCCTCAAATCCATTTCCAAAAAACTCTCTCCCCGCTATATTGGTCCGTTCCCCATCGCAGCCGTAATCAGTCCATCTGCTGTTCGTCTCCGTCTGCCCGCCTCCCTCCGCGTCCATCCTACCTTCCATGTGTCTCAGATTAACCCCGTCCAGACCAGTACGCTCTGCCCTCCGGCCGAACCCCCTCCACCCCCCTGTGACATTGATGGTCATCCTGCCTACGACGTCCGCCGGATCGTGGACTCCCGTCGGCGAGGTCGCGGCAGGCAGTACCTCGTCGATTGGGAGGGCTACGGTCCGGAGGAGCGTTCCTGGATCCCTGGTTCGTTCATCTTAGATCGTTCCCTCATCTCCGACTATCGCTCCTCGTTGCCGTCCAGCTCTTCTAGGCCGCCAGGTAGCGACCGTTGAGGGGGGGGTACTGTTATGTTCCGGGATTCTCTGGTTCTCTTGGTGGGGTTTTCCTGTGCGCCTTTTCCACCTCTTACCACCAGATGGCGACAGGTTCCGGTTGGAGTGCGGTGGTGTCATCATCCACAGCTGTCCACAATTACCCTCATCAGCGGAACATACTGGAGTTGACCGCCAGTCCAGCGTCGCCTGAGTGTTTGCCAGTCACGGTACCTCTGAGCCCCTTGAGCCCTGTCTCTGTGTTCCTCATTACCTTGAGCCTTCCAGTGATTCTCTTTGTGTTTCTCTGTTGCCTTCAGGTGATCCCTTTGACACTCTGGACCCGCTGACCAGATCCTGGCAGTTTTCCTGGTTTCAGAACCGCCCTCGTGATGCCGTGGAAAGTACCCACTGGTTGCCCGAGTTCCCAGACTCACCTCTCCGTTGTTTTACAAGTATCTCCTGGATCCCACGGCTGGCGGTGGAACCTCTCCTCTGTGTCTCCGTTGCACCCGAGCCTACCTGTCCGTTCTCCGCCGCACTCCTCCGTTGTTCCTGGACCCACTAAGAGACCGAGACCCTGGACATACTCAGTTACCCTCCAAGATTCAGATCCAACCACCACAAGTAAGAACAGTCTGCGTTTGATCTGAGATTTCCATGTTCCCACGACCCCTGAACTCACCAGTCTGCTCTTTCCCCTCGCAGTGAACCACTGCTGCCCGTTACCGTTGATTCCCTGGACCAGACCACTTTGCCACACTCTGATAATTGTGTAATCTTAATAAATCACTTAAACTGATTCCTACTCTCCTGTCTTGTGTTCTGCATGTGGGCTAGAAATCTTCTCTTCCATTACTGCTTCACTAATGGAGGAGTGAAGCAGTAATGGACCCAACTCTGACCTTTTGGTCCAGATCAGAATTGGGTAATGACGAGTTACATTTACTTGAGAAACCTTTTTTGGGAAAAAATACTTTTAGGGGTATTTTTACTGTGCTGCACTTTTTACTTTAATTCATGGGTTCTCTACCTGTAGTCCACATAGACCAGATATCTACAGTATGTTCAGATGTCTGAATGCTGCTGCCAGCCTGAAGGAGTCAACTGACCTCTGCTCTTCCGTGAGGAAGTCCAGGACCGAAGGCTGGAAGACGTTCAGACCAGAGCTTCCAGAGATCCCAGTCTGATGATTAATCTGCTTACACACTGCATAATAATTGTATAATACATTTAAGAAAACAGATTTGTCATTTAAAAAAATATTTTTCTGTAGAAGATCATCTGAATAAAAGCAATTCATCAGAGAATCTAAGACCAAGACTGAGGCCAAGACCTGGAAAATAAACAGATATTAAAAACACATCCTGGACATATCAATAAATCAGGCAATTTAACATTATTATTATTATTAGCCCATGCTGGCATGCTATGCCTCACAAAGGGGGAATTCCCAAAACCATCAAAACCAGTAGAATCAGTGGGATTTACAGAAATCATGTAGCCAACAGGGATGACACAGGGACAACAGATTACAGGAGCCAAGTGGAAATATTTTTTCTACTACAGATTATGACCATAAAACATCAAAGGCAAGAATTTATGGTTTTGGCTTGATGCCAAAATAGTTTTCACATAAAGTGATGATATCATTTTGCCTTAATTTAAAAAGTTGCTTGTGTAGCTAAGACAGTGTTGCACTGGTGTTGATGTTTTTACATTACGTTCTCACTTTCGCCCAAAGATTGCTGTTAGTTAGTAAATTAGGAATTTGACTTACTTTTCCTTGTCCCTGTAGATGTCTAGTAAAACTAGAAATCGTCCTGCTGACTTTGCATCCAGTGGGCAAAATCTAGAATATGTGACACGTGTCACATGTGTGTTGACCGAAAGTGAACACACAGATGAGCTCTTCCGAATCAAAGGACCAAATGTTGTCTGGCATGTAAACATTCACATGCAAGGAGATTTCATGAAGGTAAAGGAGAGTTAAGTTTTTAGTAATTTTGACAAAAACGATTGAGTCTTGAAAAAGCCTTGACCCGGTTTGTTCAACCAGAAACATAACAATCTAAGACCAAGACTGAGGCCAAGACCTGGAAAATAATCAGATCATGACCGGTCTTGAGCCCTCCATCCCTGGTTTCTACTTGTTCTTGTTTCCATGGGAACGGTCCCTGTGGAGCGCTGCCAAAGTCGGGTCTATCAGATCTGGACAGTAGCAGCTGATCGTTCAGGTGATCAGTCGGCTGGAAAGACTTTGAGAAGTGGATGGATGAAACTTGGCCCAGTTTCTAGAGTCAGAACCTAGTTCTGATGGTTCTACTTAACGGGTTCTACTGACCCACAGATCAACAAAACTAAGCAGAGATGAAGAGAAAGCCCATTTGGTTCTGTGTAGTTTGACCCAGATGTAAAAATCTGACTGATCTTTGTCTCCACCAGCAGGAGGTTCAACTTTCTTTATTTCAACATTTCATAAGAACAAACTGAACCGTTCAGGTGGAAAATAAAGCAAATGCTGATCGCTACGTCTGATCTGAAAGCGGGGGAAAAAACAACTCACCAACAATTTTTCAGCAGCAACATTTTCAAACTCTGCTCAGTATGAGGCTCCATCTGGTGGCTGAACAGGGAACAACACCTGTGTATTTCCTGCCAGTGGCAGCAGATCCATCATCATCTGCAACATTAGGGAACATTTTTCAACCATCCAGAACTTAGAACCATTAACAGGATCCAAACTCCACAAACATGGAGCTGGAAGCAGCTCAAAAACACAGAAACAGAAACAACAGTCCAACTGGGACATCAACTCAGACCCTGGAACACAGATTAAGTTTGAATCCCATTTTCTACCCTGGATTAGCAAGAAGTGGGAAGGTCCAGTATTTACTGCGACATGGAAGTGGGAAGAGCTTTCAGCACAACATGATGTTCATTCTGATGTACAAAATCCATGAAAAATAAATGAAATATTTCTAAATCAACCTATTTTAGAGTTGCAAAAACAATCAGGTTTAGTCTGATATTCTTTAATTTCATTTCCAGATCTCAAATACAGAAAATTGTGAAACTGATTAATTTCGCTGGTCAAATATTTGATTGTCTCAAGAAGAGGAAAAAGCACTGATGTGTCAGTTTTCATGGATTTTGATGGGTCATGTTTGAATCTTAAGCAGAAGAAAATGAAGTGAGTCAACATCTGCTGCTGCTTGATGACGGTTCCCAGAACATTTATGGGTCCTTCACAGGTTCTGCTTCTGTGTAAGGACTTTAGGCCACTAATGATGTGTCTGGGACTAGAGTGAAGGACACAGAGATAGAGACCAATATGGACACAGGTACAGAGGACACAAAGAGAAATGGGATTCAGACCTTTCAAACTAAGAGCTTTCAGCTGCATTAACAAACTCAGAGATGTTCTCCATGAGGAAAATCTTCTGTCTCAGCAACCATTGTAACAAAACTCTGCTGGATCTGAAGCTGGTTTTGTTGGTCCTCCCTCCAGAACCAGCTGACCCAGTTCTGCTGTTAGCTACCATTAGCTCTCTAGCTGCCTAAACATGGCATCAACAGGGAGAGCCAGAAACTTCTAATTATGAAACATGTCAGCAACAGCTGAGTGATTTTTAAAGGAAGAATAATGATGGGAAGGCTCCCTGGTAACATGACATTAAAGGTCAAAGGTCAGGGTTTGCTGGAAAAGGAGAATTAACACTAGAAACATGAACTCTAAAGTCTGATCTGAAAGTCATGTTCAGGATGACGTCAGGGACATTTCCTGAAGCTGTTAAGGTGAAACCTTCCCCTCAGTCTGCTGAACTTCAGCTTGTCTTCACTGGTCTCAGATTTGGAACTTTGAAGCCTTTTCTTCGCAGACTTTTCTCCCAGAACCGTTTGGTTCTCCACCATCGCTGGGCTGAGAAGCAGCTCCTTTTGTGCTGCTCTGCTTCTAAAGCCACAAACATGCAGAGACAGAAAAAGTCAGGGTTCAACATTTTACAGTCATGGCACTAACATTTGACTAAAACTCTCAGCAAAAGAGGACTTCTACCCTGAACAGCTTCAGATTCATGAGTTATAATAAAATAATCCAGAAAAGAGTTCTATAATTGAGAACCAGCCAGATCTTCACCAACCTCATAGTGAATCCTCCCTGTCCTCTAGACGGCTGGTTTGCTGCTGTGAGTCTTCTTATGTTGTTTTAGATAACGGGACAGCTTGAATGTCTTCCCACACTGCTCACAGCTGTATGGTTTCTCCTCAGAGTGGATCTTCTGGTGGGCTCTGAGGCGGTCAGTTCGGCTGAAGACTTTCCCACACTGCTCACATTTGTATGGTTCATCTCCAGTGTGGATGTGTTGATGAGCCACTAAGGATAACTTCCGAATGAAGAGTTTCCCACAGAGACCACAGCAGTATGGTATTCCTTCCCTGTGGATGATCTGATGTGCTTTCTGCTGGTCCCACGTAGTGAAGGTTCTCCCACATGTATCACAGGAGAACCTTCTGTCAGTGTGGAGGAAGCTGTGTCTTTTTAAGTTTCCTTCTTGACTGAATGATTTTCCACACTTCCCACACCAAAATGATTTAACTCCAGTGTGAACCCTCTGATGTCTTGTGAGATTTGATTTGGTGTGGAAAGCCTTCCCACACTGTTCGCAGATGAAACATCTCCCCTGAATATGAATGCTCTGATGTGCTTTTAACTTGTGTCTTGTTGTGAAACACTTTCCACATTCTTCACAGTTGTGGGGTTTAACTCCAGCGTGGACAAGCTGATGGGTTCTGAGGTCAGTCTTACGAATAAAACCTTTTCCACACTCATCGCAGACAAATGGCTTCTCAGCAACGTGGAGGAGGAGATGTTTCTTTAAGGAGGTGCTTACTATGAAACATTTTCCACACAGGTCACATCTGTAGGGGTTTAATCCACTGTGAAACATCTGGTGGTCTCCAAAGTGAAGACGATTTGCAAAGGTTTTCCCACACTCATTGCAAGAGTATCGTCGTAGTTTAATGTGTCGGCGTTTATGGGCATTCAGGTTTAAAGAATTTCTAAAAGTCTTTCCACACTGATCACAGGAGAAATATTTTTCTGGATCTCCTGAGTGGGTTTGCTTATGGAGATAAATGCTTGATTTATGGCTGAACGTCTTTCCACACTGGTCACATCTGAAAGGTTTTTCGTCAGTGTGGACAACACTGTGGGCTTTTACTTGCTTTTCTGTGCGGAAGCTTTTTCCGCAGTCATGACAGGTGAATGACTTAACCTCACTGTGGATCAGCTGATGTTTTTTTAGGTCTGTGGAAGAGATTAACTCTTCCCCACACTTTTCACAGCTGCATGGTTTCACCTCAGAGTGACTATTCTGTTGCATTCTGAAGATCTTTGCAGAGGAAACAGATTTCCACACCGGTAACAGATCTTTAATGTTGATGTATTTTTGCTGTTCTGAAAGTTCTGAGGTTTCACTCCATTCCAGCTCTGATTTTCCTATAGAGACAGAGTCACAGGAACAGATCTGATCAGTGGGATTAAAGTTTTCTTTACGTTTTCTTAAATCTTTAATCCATAATAAAAAAGTCTTGTTTGCAGGTTGACTGAGGAGTTACATATCTTGCTGTGAATGTGTACAGGTATGTTATGATCTGAGGACGTGCATCGCAAATTAGCTAAGGCTATAAATGCCATAATGCTCAGTATTTGCATACGTAACAGTTGTCCCCATGCCGATAAGAAAGAAGGAACAAGTATGGTATTTTATATTTGTGAAGCCAATTGATCCCAATATCAACACTGAAAAAGGGCAAAGCATGTCAGATACACCAACACCAAGAACACACTTTGAGACAGTAGTAAGGCCTCTAGAGGAGAACCAATCATGAGTCTGAACAAGATCTGGCTCAGCAATAAGCCGTCTGACGTCAAATATTGATAAGTCATAAAATCACAATGAAAAAGTGTCTGAGTTAATATCAACATGTATATTAAAATCAACAGAAACAAGAACAGAATCAAAATCTATTGTGCCCTTAGAAAAAGGTTCAATGGATTCAATTGAAAAACTAATTTTAAATCTTAATAAACATTAATTACTGCAGGAGCAACTAAGTAATAAAACGCACAGGAGGAACAAAGTAAGACATATTTTTGTGATATAAATTATGTGAAAATATGGCAGCAACATCAGCACCTTTCCCATCAGGCATTGGATAACGTACAAATAAAAAGTTTAGCAGAGATGCTTAAATTAATTTAATGTGGCCTCTATCCTCAAGTAAAGTGTCTGTAGGAGAATGCAGCCAAGCTTATGGAATGTTATATAATTTGTGATGAAGGTTTATTATTAACGAGTCAAACAATAAAAGTGTCAAACTTAGATAAGTTGTTTAGTAAGTCAGCTGAGGATGATTGTGACCTGCTGTCATTTAAATTGTAGGGGAAACTAAATTTTAGGGCCAAAAACATTATTAGACTTATTTATACTGAGATATGAGGATTATTTTATTGGCTCTCGCTGTTTTAAACATCAGGAGAGGAAAGATGAACAAACTGAATAAATGTTCAACATACCAGTTTGTTCCCTTCATATTTAGATGTTGGCCAGTCATTCTGTTCAAGATAAGGTCTTTAAAAAATTATCTAAATTTGCTAGAGAAGCATAAGTCTATTAACAAATTAAAGTTTTAAATTACAACAAACAAAATTCAATAAATTAGAGATTATCAACTGATTAACTAATCAGTTAACCTGCCACATGATCCAAACCTTTATGAACTTTATATTTGAAGCAGAATCAAATTTGCTGCTGCAGATTAAATCTTAATGCTGACGGATAAATGAGGTTTTATGTTAAAATATATTCAAACCCCCAGCATATTTCCTTCTGTTGGGGTAATTTATGCTAACATACTAGTTATGGTAAACGTGGATCATGTGAAGTCTTTGGGGACAGATGCTGACAGATGTGATGATGATCCATTTGGCGGTTTTGAAGACGCCATGTTGGTTCCGTAGCGGCTCAGTTGAGACTAACTGGCTGGAAACGACCCACCAAACAGCTGGAGCATCAGAACTTTATCAGCATCCATCTGATAAAGTTTACAATAGTTTATGAGACAAACTAAAGGAACCACAGACAGACGATGCTTACTTTCATATATTCACACACAATCTGTCATTTTCGCGCCTGTTAGCCTAGCATGCTAACTTAACTTCCAGTTCCAACACTTTCTGCTTCCAGCTGCTGAGAAACTCTCTCTGAAGCAGTTTTCTATCGGCAGCAACATTGCTGATCATCAGATTAAATAACGGACTTTAATTTTTGGGCGTAAACAGCAGATCATCCAGATTTAAATCTTTGCTAGCAGTAAAACTAGCTAGTGATTCTCCTGCCGTTGTGTGTTTAGCTGCTGTTATAAAAGTTCATTTGTTAAAAACTCACATCTTCTCTGAACTTCAGTTTTCTCCAGCAGAAATGAAGGAATCCTGCAGCAGCTGAAGAAAGTCTCTGCTCAGGCTAACGTTAGCATGGTGGGCTAACTTTGGACGAGTTCAGCTAATAAACTGAAGCTGAACATTTTCTTCTTCTTCTGATGCTGTAAAATGGCGGTTTGCAGATCAACTCCACAGGTGCAACACCGCCACCTACTGACCTGAAGTGTGGAAAGGAGATAACAGAAGAAATAAAACTAATTCATATTTCTTTATCAAATATTTTTTGAAGACAAATAAGTTGTCTAATAACCCCCCTCCCCCACTACTTTCTTTCTTCTTCTCTTGTGTTTTATTGGCAGTTGGAGAAACAACTTACTGGGCTGCAGGAAATTAACAGAAAAAATAAAACACGTTTCTCTCTAAAATATTTGTTTTTCAAAAATTAATCTTCTGTTTTAATCATTTTAATAATAATTCGTTTTTATTTAACCCTTATTAATGATTGTTTTGTATTCAGACTCAATGTTGGATTTGAAGAAATGCTGCTGCAGTTCAAACAGCCTCCATCAGAGGAAGGGTGGAGGAGAGCTGGTGCCTCTCCAGCAGTCACTGGGTGAGAGGCGGAGAACAAGCTGGACGGGTCAGCGGTCCATCACAGGGCAAAGCAGGAACACATGGAGGTTTTCTGGATCCAGCAGATTTAAAATCTACAGAATTTAATCAGAAACGATTCAGACACTGAATCTTCATCTCTGTATAAAAATAAAACATTTCATGAATAGAGCAGCAGCTCAGTTCAGCAGGTAAAGTCTTCATAAAGTCTGGATGGAGGTTCTGAATCTGCTCCTCCGGGTCCAGTAGAGAAAAAACGTTCCAGCTCCCACTGAACCCGACCAGAACCAGATTATCTGCAGAGGATCAGATGATCTGGTTCAGGCCACAGCAGGGATGAAATACTGCAGAGAAACGTCTTCATGGAGCAGGACGAGGTGGACCACGTTCTGATGGACAATATCTGAGGAGACAACAACCAGGACACTTTAACTGCTGCAGAAGAACCACGTCAGTCCAAAACGGACCGGCTGTCCGGGTCCAACAGAACTCCGACACTACAGCCGAAAACGACCCGTAAATGGAGGTTTGTGGTTCTGGATGAACATGAACTGCTGCTTTCATGGACAAACCATAAATAATAACTTTATGTTTTGTGCATTTTTTGGAAAAGTGATCCGACTGAGTTGTTCCTCCCTGGGATCACAAATCCAATATTCCTATTTTCTAACAACGGCACAGAATTTTCTCCTATTTTACACAATTATTATAGTTATAATTATTGTTAATCATTTTTATTATATTGTTTTTAACACTTTAATAAGTTTTGTTTTTGTGTGATGCTGCTGTTACACCAGATTCTTCCTTTCACAAGTCAATAAAGGCGGTTTCTATTCTATTCTATTCTATTCTATATTCCCTGTTTTATGAACACAGAACTGCAGATAAACTTCATGTTCATGAGGTCGTTGATGTCCTTCCATCATTTCCTGGTCTCCTTCGCATCACTTCCTGTTTAGCTGCTCTTCCTGGAACAAGAGACTCAGAAATAAATTTGTCTTCTTTTGTCTTCATGAGGACGGCTGTGGGACTCACTGCACAGGGCCTTGCTGGGGTTGACCTGCTGACCCATGAGGAACTGCTGCAGCTTCCTGATGTCCACCGTGACCTCTGCCATGACCTCTGGGTCTCTGCTCTGAGACGGACCGCCGTCCTGGGAGGAGTCAACGCCTGCAGAGACACAGGGACACTCAGTCAGTCTCTGTCTTCTCTGATCCAATCAGATCACATTTAACCCTGAAGACAGAAGGTTCTGAAGAAACCAGAACCAGGACCAGGACCAGGACTTCAGTCTGGAGAGGAGAAGTCACGTTTTCTCCTTTAGCTCCTTTTATGAAACCAACATCTGAGCTAAAAGCTGCTGAGGTTTTGGTTCAGAAGTAAATAAATCAGCACCAAGCGGCTCAGATTCTTCCTGAAGGAACCTGAGCTGCAGGAAGCTGAGGCTGAAGTCTGGGAGCAACAGCTAGCAGATGATTCTGATGATTCCAGATGTTTTTACCCCATGCTGGGTTCCCCAGGTCTTTGAAGTGAGTGGTGACAGAAACCAGATCGGTCTGGATCTTCAGGTTCATGTCTCCGTTCAGGTTGGCCTCCATCACCTGAAAACACAGAAACTTTCCTGAAAACGTTTGTTTTCTCCACATGATGAACTAGAAAATTCCAGAACATCGAACCTCCGGATGAGGAGAGGAGACTCGGATTATTCTCTGGAATAAAACGAGTCAGAAAGACTAAAAACGGAGGAACAGGTTTTGTCTTTTACAGGTTTGGTTCTAAATATTAAAGCTGCAGAACCAAATGAAAGAAACTCCTGATCAGTGAAATGTGGCTCCACCGTGTTGGACCGTCAAGAAATTATGATTATGAAAATCTGAATATTTTCCCAGAAGTCTTCAGGAAAAAAAATAAAATAAAATATATATTTTAAAACTTACAGTTTGTTTTTCTCTCTCCTTTCAGAAAGTCTGAATTTTTCATGCTAAAACTTTTCTGAAGATTTTCTTCGGCTGCTGATCTAATAATCTGTCTGTTAGAAAAAACCCAGTTAAGGCAACATGTTGTCTTGTTTCCATGGTAACTGAGCTGGTTCTGGTCGGAGCTGAGCTCCACTGATCCAGACCATAACATGAGAAGCAGCAGGTACTGGTTTTACTGGGACGTCGTCTAGGAGACGAAACAGAACCAGACTGAGGCTCCATGAAGAGCTCTGATGCTGCAGCGCCATCTGGTGGCAGTTTGAGGAAAGGTTCTGACAGACAAACAGAACCAGGCTCCAACTGGACCTGGACCAGTCAGAGCTGGGAGTCCTACCAGGAAGTTAGAGAGGTTCTTCATCCTGTCCACCACGCTCTTCATCGTCTTCAGAGGAGGAAGGTAGACGCTCACCTGGAGAGAGAATCAGCAGGAGGAATGAAGACGAGACAATTTCACCAGAGAAGAAGAATAAAAAGAAGAAGAAGAAGAACGAACGCTGGGACTGAAAGACGACCCACAAGATCCTCACATCAAAGTCCGGAACGCCGGCTTCCTGGAATTCCTGCCAGAGTCTTCGAGGAATGACGTCGACGGGAACGTCGTGAGTGACGACTCTGCCGACGCTGGACAGGGTGGGCTGACGGGACACATGGAGGTCAGGGGTCATCAGACAAACCACTGAACTTCATTCACTCTGAAGAAACTATTCATCAATTACAGAGAAAGACTTTCAGAGGAGGGGTGCACTAACTTCTGACCCAGAGTCGGTCTGACCCAGCCTCTGGCCCGCAGCATCACAGTACCTCTGCCAGTCAGGTTCTGGTTCTGGTTCCTAGCGAGCTCTACATGCTCAGAGAACATCAGAACAGAACCAGAGTTCTGCTCACCAGCTCGGCAGCGACGGTCAGACAGGCGCAGTGCTTCCTGGTCAGCTTCAGCTTCACTGACTTGGCGGACTGGACCGTCTTCAGGGCCCGGCTCCAGGGTTCTGGACTCACCTCCAGGCAGATCTCCTGGACCTCAGAGGTCACGCCCTCCATCTGGTACTCCTGGAAGAAGTTGGCCTGCAGAACAGAACCGGTCACTAAACGTCTCAGTCAAAGGTCTGTCTGAGCTTTTCTCTCAGTTTCTGATCATTTGGAGAAAACTTTAGCTTTACTGTTTAGCTTTGACCTCTGACCTCCGATGAAAGCATCTGACCCAGTTGTTTCTAACAGAACCTTCCAGACTCTGATCATCTGCTGGTTGTGTTCAGTTCAAAACTCTCTGCGGTTCCTCTGGTTGGAGTCAGAATCAGATTTTATTTCTGTCCCACTGGTACGGCAAGCCGTTTTACCATAAAATCAGTTTCAACCCACTTACAGTCCAGATATCTGAAACTGGTTTCTGACAAAACGTTTTAGTGAAAGAAGATATCTCTGATTAGTTGGTGAATAATGTTACTACACAAAATTCCTATTTGAGATTTCTCTAATTACATTCTGATTAGTATAAATGAATTACTGACTATATCTTAAACACCTTTTTCAAATACCGACAATTAAATTATGACTAGTTATAAAGAAAGTTCCAAATATCTCGTTTTGTATTTTTAAATAGTAGTTAAATTTTACTAGTGAAAATTAAATTGCAGATATTGTGAAATTAAATAATAACAAGTCAAAACTAAATTAAATATCTGGGATTATAATATTGAAAGGAATTTGACTTGTTGAGATGTAATTTATCTTGAATTATTCTGACTAGTCAGAATGTAAACACAAACATCTTAAATTACTATTCCTGATAGTCAAAATATAGTTGTAACTTATCAATTTGTATTGTTTAGATATCTAGAATGTAATTACAGATAATCAGATGAAACCTATGTTATGTTTAAAGGTCTGCCCCAGAATCAGGGATCTTCTTCAGAGTCACCAGATTTTCCTGCAGCATCAGATGGAAAAGCTGCCAGAGACTGAAGGCTGAAGCAGCAGTTTGTGACTGCAGATGATCCGGGATGAAAACCATCGGACCTGCAGCAGCTGGCACCACATGCCGACTCCTCCGTTGGTCACTTTTCCCGGCAGGATGAAGAACAGGTGGTCCGGAGTCAGCCGCAGGACGCAGGTCTTGGTGAGCTTAGAGATGGTGGTCACCACTCCTGAACACAGAGGATCAGATTCACTTAGACACACAGCTGATTTCAGGATCAGGCTAAATGCTGGAACCTGCAGGATGTCAGTGTTTATGTCTGGGAAGATTCTCTGGAATTATTTCACAGATAAAATTCACATAAAGCCGCTGCTGTTGGATTAAATAAGAGTTTTATTTATTAACCAACGAACCAGACCACAGACTGAAAAACGGTGAGTTACATTTCTGAACAAAAAAACAACTAAACTTAAACTGATCGATCAACTTCATCTGTTTCCCCGGGAGGTTTATTAGTTAATAATCACAGTTAGTAACTGGAAGATTTTTTAGTTCAAGAGTTTTTCTAGCTGACCAAATATTTTAGAGAATAAACTGGGAGCTGTTAGTCACCGAAAGTTAACATTTCTATCACACTAACCAGTTAACGCATTAGCATTTCAACAAGCTAACAGTTTAAATAGACTCACTGGTGAAGTGGTTCAAACAGGCGATGTCGGTTATTTTCCCCCGAAACTTCATTTTAACCTGAAAATAAAAAGTTTCCGAGGGATTATAACTCCAGTTTAAATTCAGGAGCCAGACTTTGTTTGGTCCGTTTGCTAATACGGTTCGACGGAAACAGCGGCTTCTCTCCACCTGTCAAAGGTTCCTACTGACAGAAGAAGAATGTTAACATTGAGCAGTTGGTGAATAATCTGAAGCTTTTAATATTGAATATCAGCTACAATTTAATTCATTAGAATATATGTTTTCAAAAGCTGCCATAAAATACATTTAAATAATGAAACATAAAAACATGCCAAAATAAAAGTGTTATACTAATGACTTTGTTTTCTCAATTGACAAAGTATTTGACACTTAATTCATTTTCGAAGATAATCCATTGTCTCCGTTTAATTTTTACTTAGGGTCATTATTTTTCTCATTTATCATCAAAATCCGTTTCTGGACCTGCTCCAAAAAGTGTTTGACATTCTCACAAGGCGTTACTGGAGCAAATAAAACTTTATCTTTACTAAGTTTTAGATTTTAACTTTTATGAAGAATGAAATAAAAATATTTTATTTAAAATCACCAAAAAGTTTCATTCTCTAATTGAAGAAATCCTCATTAACTCACTGAGCTGTTTGCAGCAGCAGCAGATAAAATGTTGAGTTTATTTGCATTAACATCTAAAATATCATCAAAACATGCAAAAACTGAATCAGAATGAAGCAAACATGCAGCCCAGAATCTGTTGAATTGAGCTTTATTTCATATTTCTGGGTTACAGAATGAAAATGAATCACTGAGAAAAAGAGATAAACTTTACAGTTGAAACAAGTTCAGATCAAAACTTCACTAAAGGGTCTTAGAATTAAATCTTTATTGATCCAAAGAGAAAAACAATATTAGACTAAATGACAGACATGAGAAAATAAATAGGATAATAATGTTTCAACTCAGAGTTCAGAGTCCGACTCTTTGATGCGTGTCGATGTTAAAATGATTATGCATTTTTTTACTTTTACGTCCCAAAATTGTACCTCTTAAAAACTGAAATAAGAATCTGTCTAATTTGGTTCCACTTAGACATTAGAACCAAATCGTACAACGTTGATCTTTTCAACATTATATAGCAAACAGTAGATATAAAGTTTTTCAGATTAAATTTTTTTTATGCCCGTTTTTCCTAATATTTCCAGATTTTCTGAAGGTGAAAAACTGACCATATGCTATATTTGCTGAAAACAAACAGCTCAGTGTAATATGTTGGATGTTGGTGTTGTAGCCTTGACAAGGTCAAAAATCAATTACTGACTGTGATTCATTCTTATATTTGGAGCAATGAGTTAAAAATAAAACGTTACACTTTTTCTCTGGAGGTTATTATCTTTATTATCTTATGAAAGCATAATGAAAATTAAACTTTTTTTCCCCTTTCACCACCATAAATCTTTAATAATTTCAGACCAAGTCACAGATACAACATTTTTCATATTTTCAAACTGCTGTGGTATCAGCCTCTGAGGATCATCAGGACACACCTCGACTTCTGATCACTTCCTGCAAAGATGAAAAGAAGCAACAGAGGAGATCAGTGATGGTTTCTAGTCTCTCTCCATCAGCTGCCAGCCAGTGATCCTGACCAGATGGAACATGAAGGACATCAGCCTTGTTCACAGCAGCTGTGGAGTGGAGCCAGATTCTTTTCTGGTCTTGGTCTCTGCCAAGCTAATTCTCAAATAAATTTATTATTTTATTTTTTACAATAAATAAGTGTAGTGTTGAGAATAAAACTAATTCTAAGTCAAACTCACACTGACTTGGTCACTGCCAAGCTAACTCCAGTCATTTTGCAGCATCAACTGTTGACACTTTTAGCTTCTCATTTTCTCCCATTGCCATGGTGATTTATGTTATCTGCCTTCTATTCTATTTTTATATACCAACACTCATACTTAACTCAGGAGCTGTGCCTGAATTAAAGGTCTGCATCCATCAAAGGACCCGTCTATGTAGGATGGGTCCTTCACAGACCACCAATAAATGACGACTTTTATTCAGGAAAAGCTGTGAATTCGGACAGGTCTAGCCTTCACCAACCGTCCCCGCCCCACCTCCGCGTAACTCTTGTTGACTTGACTCATAATTGAGGAACCTTGGAGATACCTGCAGTTCTGAAACCAAAAACTGACTATCAGAGGCGAGTAGGTTTACTCCGGGTATCCACATTCTACTCAGAGCATGTTAACCTTGCTTTCTGAAACAGGGTAGCTGCAGTCAGACTGATCAGAGAGCTGTGATAAAAAATATAATCAGTTGTTAAATATTGAACTGAAAGAAAAAGCACTGCGATCAGATCTGATGCTAACCGCTTCATGAATGAGGAAGACAGCAGACATGTTGGAAGGCTGGACGCTGGAATCCAGCTCTACTTCCTGAGGGCTGGTTCACAAAAGTAGAAAAGCTCATGAAGCAGGGATTTTCCACATTTCCTGGTTGAATTAAGTCTGGACTCGATTTCACAAAAGCAGATCCCTTAACTAAAATACCACTAATTTATTTTGTTATTCAGTCAATATTACAAAGGTAGAACATACCATTAGAAATGTTATTATCCATGTGGGCATTATTCCTGTTTATGTTTCTGAAGACTGCTGCTGTTATAAGTTTGACAGAAAGACCTTTAAAGGACTATTGCATCTGCTGTAGGGATTAGAGAAATGGCAGCTAAAGAAGTAAAGGTGTTGTAATCAAGACAGGCTGTGTAAGTTCTTGCATATTCCCCTGAATGAAAAATAACAAATTAATGATGAATTTTTAGGTTTTTAACCATCTTAACTTAAAAAACATTTACAACTTAAAATAACTTTTGTTTTGGAATAAAAGTAAACAAATGCACAGTTTAAGTCACCATATTTAAAACATGCATTTATTTACAGTATAAACACACCTTGTGTTTATCAAAGGAGATGCCAATAACTAAATATATTTTATAAGCTCCGTTACCCTTTATCTTTTGACTTCTGGCTGCCACTAAACTGCCTTTGCACTATCAGTTAAAAAAGAAATTGTCCTTTCAAAACACAAAGCATCACAATTGAAGCAGGAAGTTAACTGTAGGTAAAACTAACACATTATTGTCAACATTTTATCCACATACTTCCCAGACGTTGCAAAATGTTTTTATATTTAATCTAGATAAGTTGCCAGGTTTGCTCTGTACGAATATTGTTAAAATGTGGAACAAATAAAAGTAACATGAGTGAATCCGCTCTCAGTCACAGTATAATATTGAATATCACTATTCCTTTGGTTACGCTGTTGAACTGCCTTTGTTTCTATGCTGTTCATTGACTCCCTTTGGTGGCTAGATCTAGATTTGGTGGTAGGAAGAAATCTCCATGGAGAAATGCACAAACAGTTAGATCTGCAAGACAACTCTGCCGTAGGGCAGAACGAAAATGGCGTAAAACTCAACTCCACGTTCATTGTGACATCTATAAAGAAAGACTACGTAACTATCATTTAACACTAAAACAAGCAAGAGAGGCTTTCTTTGCAGATGTCATAAACAAAAACATTAACAATGCTCGGGCTTTATTTGCAACAGTTGACAGAATCACAAACCCTCCTGTGACGTTACCGCCTGAATTCCAATGTATTGCCGCCTGCAACCAGTTTTCCAGCTTCTTTTCAGAGAAAATTCAAAAAATCAGAGGATTAATCTGAACATCCACTATAAAGTCAGAACCAATGCTGAACCCAAACAAAACAAATACAGGAAAAATGACCCAATTTCAACTACTTAATTATAAAACCCTACAGGAAATTATAAGTCAATAAGCTCCAGTTCCTGCTGTCTGGATGTCCTAGATCTATAACTCTAGAACATTTCTTTAAGAAAGTCCTGCCTGTTATTGCTGCTGATCTGATCCAGATAGTAACTCATCGCTCTCGTCAGGCGTTTTCCCCCAGGCTCTGAAAACAGCAGTAATCAAACCACTTATAAAAAAGAACAATCTGGACAAATCACTACTGCAGAATTACAGGCCGACCTCTGACCTCTGACCTCTGATTCATCAGCAAAGTTATTGAAAAAGCTGTGTGTAAACAATTAACTAGCTTCCTAACTATAACCAACCTCTTTGACTCCTTCCAGTCTGGTTTCCAGTCTCACCACAGCACAGAGACCGCCCTCGTAAAAGTGTTCAATGACATCCATATAAATACGGACTGTGGCAGAACCACAGTGCTGGTTCTGTTGGACCTCAGTGTTGACCACGACATATTACTGAATCGACTAGAGAGTTGGGTCGGACTCTCCGGTCCAGTGCTTAACTGGTTTGAATCCTACATAAAGAACAGGGATTTCTTTGTTTCAATTGAAAACTTTTCATCAAAGAGGTCAAAGGTCACATGTGGGGTACCCCAAGGTTCAATCCTAGGGCCCCTTTTATTCAATATTTATATGCTCCCACTAGCTCAGGTTATAACAGGAAATAATATTAGCTACCATAACTATGCAGATGACACACAGCTCTACATTACGATGTCACCAGGTGACCTTTGACCCCATCCAATCACTGAACAGATGCTTAGAACAGATAAATGTGTGGATGTGCCAAAACTTTCTCCAGCTGAACAGAAACAAAACTGAAGTTATTATTTTTGGACCTAAAGAGGAACGATCTAGAGATATAGATCTAGAGTTATAGATCTAGAGTCAATGCACAGCTTCAGTTATTACAACTGAAAACCAGCGATCAGGCCCGAAACCTGGGAGTAGTGATGGACTCTGACCTGAACCTCCAGAGCCACATAAAGACAGTTACAAAGTCGGCCTTCTATCACCTGAAGAACATTTCCAGGATTAAAGGACTAATGTCTCAGCCAGATCTAGAGAAACTCATCCATGCCTTCATCTTCAGTCGTATTGATTATTGCAACAGCGTCTTCACAGGTCTGTCCAACAAATTAATCAAACAGCTGCAGCTGATCCAGAATGCTGCTGCTGGCGTTCTCACTAAAACCAGGAAGATAGAGCACATAACACCAGTTCTAAAGTCCCTACACTGGCTCCCTGTAGCTCAAAGAATAGACTTTAAAATACTGTTGTTAGTTTATAAATCACTGAACGGCTTAGCACCACAATACATTAAAGATATGCTTTTATTGTATCAACCTTCCAGACCTCTCAGGTCTTCCGGTTCTGGTCTGCTCTGCATCCCCAGAACCAGAACCAAACGAGGAGAAGCAGCTTTCAGCATCTATGCACCACGAATTTGGAACAAACTTCCAGAAAACTGTAAAACAGCTGAAACACTGACTTCTTTTAAATCTCAACTGAAAACCCACCTGTTTAGAATTGTATTTGAAATGTAATCAATTACAAATTTATTGATGTAACTTGACTTAATGATTGATTCTATATTGCATTGTGATTCTGTGTTTGTAATGATGTAAAGCACTTTGAAATGCCTTGCTGCTGAAATGTGCTATACAAATAAAATTTGATTGATTGATTGATTGATAGATCATTTAGTTGAACAGCCTTGCCCTAAACATTCAATATTTTCTATTTACTCAAGGCAAAGTTTACCGTTAGAAATTAAGGTTGCAGACCTTGAATCGGCATTGACATTTTGTATTTCATTTTCAAATCACATATATTTGTCAACAGTAAATGAGGCTCTTCACCAGCTGAGAATCCTCAATCTATTTGGAAATATTCCAGTAGACCAGACAACTGAAGAGTCTGTAAATAAGGACAATTAAAACAACCACCAAAGGCTTCATTTTGAAAACCAGAGCAGATACCAGATAATATCTCACTTCACAAAACAGAATTCAGCATGTAAGGTTACGTAGGAACAAGATAGACAACAAGCCAACAGAGAGTATGAGACATTACGATCCAACAAGACATTACCAGCAACATTCCATGACACAATTTAAGAAATAGCACTTGAAGACATTATCAAGCTTCAGAAATCCACCTTGAAAGCACATAAATATCTTTTTGGGTGTATCATAATAGTTTAACCAAGAACAGACCTTCAAATTAACAAGGTCTTGGTCCATACACTTGTCTCATGTTGGTTTTTCGCTCACTGCAGAAAGCAAACAAGTTTGCTCTTGCAAGAGAGTTGCAGAAATCAGGGCCAGCAGTTGATGATATTGAAGAATATTCT
Source organism: Xiphophorus hellerii (assembly GCF_003331165.1). NCBI lineage: Eukaryota > Metazoa > Chordata > Actinopteri > Cyprinodontiformes > Poeciliidae > Xiphophorus > Xiphophorus hellerii. Next base: position 25,244,676 of record NC_045692.1, read on the forward strand.
GCATGGATCATTGGTGGAATGAAACTTGTTCAAAAACTAAAAGGCGATGGCGAGACTTGTCCTAACAGGTATGCTGACATTACTTAATACCTCTGTGTGTTATAGCTCAGCTTTTAACTCCATCAACTCCTGACAAGTTGATGGAGAGACTAGAGACCCTGGTACTAGGAGCAGGACTGTGCTGGTGAATCAGGCATTTTTTTAACCAACAGATCCCACTACGACCAAATCGACTGTTTTACCTCCTCCATAGTCACACCCAGCACAGGTATGCCCCAACACTGTTATCAGCCCCGTCCTTTACTCCATTTACCCATGACTGCAGAGCTACCCAGAACAGTAATGTCTTATTCAAATATGTGGATGCATGTTGGACTCCAACCATCTACTCACTTTAAAGTATTTACAAGACCCTTCAGCTGTTGAACATCTGGATCCTCCAGGTTGTTCTGACTCAGGTCTAGTAGTGTCAGATGAGACTGGTTGGACTTCAGAGCTGAGGTCAGAGAAGAACAGCTGATCTCTGACAAACCGCAGCGCCACAATCTGAGAAAACAAAATGTGAGCAACAGTCATTGAATATGAAACTATGGAGCAGAAGACGTTAAGGTAAGGTAATTTTATTTGTATAGCACATTTTCAGCAACAAAGCAGGTGAAAGTGCTTTACTCAAATTAGAGGGAAATACAAACAAAACAACAGAACCAAAGAAAGACTGAAAGGTAAGAAGTATAAAGCTAAATGTTGGTTCTCCATGTTTGATTCTTGTTCTGGGTTGCTAAGTAAAGAGGAGTTTCTCTAGGTCTTGCTCTGATAATAAAAGTATAAAGATAAGTGTTGGTCTAAAGCAGTACTTCTCAAAAAGCCGAGAAGCAGGACTTTATAATTCTCTTTATTCATTCATTCAAAACAATAAGCACCTGGTTCCTAACCAATTTTTTACAGTTTTAGAAAGTTCTACTGCAATGTCTAAAAATACATTTACACTTTTTCTCTTTCAGATCGAGTAGTCTTGATTAAATGTTACTAATTGAGTTAATAGCTCAGACATGCAAACATGCTACAAATAAATCAAAATGTCCCAAAAGCATCGGTGGACTGGCAAAAGGGTTACCGGTCCACCGATGGGGATTGGATGGGGGGGATTCCAGCAGAAATGCATTTACTCATTGAGAATGTCAATGATGTTAAATTTGAGTCAACGGTTTAAGAAGGAAAACATTTAAAGACTTTGTTTAGTATTTAAAGTTCAGTTTTTAAGGAACTGGCAAGTTTACTTTGTAAAAGTGTGAAGAATAATCTTCATAGCTATGAGTTTAATCTTTGGACTTTGTTTAAAAGTCTAATATATTGGTGAATATATTTTTGTTACTTCAGCAATTTACAATCATCACTCATTAACGTAAACCCCAATACAGGTGAAATTTTTCTCCAGAAACACCTTCCAAATCGTCCAGTTCGAGTGAGAGGTAGGGTGCGAACCACCCCGAGGTAAACTTGAGAGATGCAGCCAAGGCGCAGAGGAACCAGCGGTGTGATTGGTGCCCTGTTCAATGCATCACCTATAAACCCCATCTTTAAGGAATAATTCTGCTCTTCCCCTGAAATGCTCAATGCAGCAAAGATGCATGCAGGCAGGCTTGGTTTATTAAAAACGTATTATGATTTTTTTTTCTATTTCTTCTAAAACAGGCAGCAATTAGGGTGGTTGGGGGCAAATAAAGCTCAGCCCCCTGTCAGGCTTACAAATACACTGGGAGAAATCTTGCATGGTTTCTTACTTCAATGTCTGTAGCTTGCAGACAGACATTTGTAGGAAACCACAGAGCTCCTTCACTCCAGCATCTTTCAGGTCTTTGTTGTCACTGAGGTCCAGTTCGGTCAGATGGGAGGGGTTGGACTTCAGAGCTGAGGCCAGAGAAGAACAGCTGATCTCTGATAACCTGCAGTTCCTCAATCTAAAGAAAAAGATAAAAATATCTGAGGGTGAAGTCAGCTGGGTGCAGGCTAAAACACTAAGAAAAAGCATGTAAAAAATATATTTATATAAAAAAAAAAATCTAATTTTATCTCTATAGCACCTTTCAGCAACAAGGCATTTCAAATGCAAAGTCGTCAATGACAACATGGTGCTCCTTTAATTAAGGGGCTGCTGACTACAGTCATTAATCTCTTGCAGCTCCATCAGCATCTTGCTGAGACTACAAGAGAAATTCAAGAGAAAATAACCCATTTCTGAAAAAATACTTCAGCTTTTTGCAAATTATATTAGTTGAAGTAATATGGAAACCACTTTGTGACTTTTAAAACTTTCTAAACTGCTTTTAATAGCAGTTTCAGAAGTTTTAAAATGATATATTTGTGTTTGAATTTAGCTTATTCGTAACTTTGAGTTTTTTCCAGATGTGAAGGAAGCTCAGAGCTGATTGGCATAGCTTTAATGACTAGTCACCTGTTTTTGTTATTGGTTTTGGTCCGTAAGATAAAGGTTTTGAAGAAACACATAACCACTTATCACCATCACGTTACCCCTAGTTAAACCAGTAACAAGCTATTGGATATAAAATCCCTGGCCCAGGTCCATTTACGTGTCCCGACCAAATGGTCTATATTTGATACGGAGATAACTCTCCACACTGTTGTGCAGTTGCATACTTTCTCCAGAGTACAATGCAGGAATGGATTATTTAGCAACAGAAAAATGTAATAACTTTAAAATTGATCCAAAGACACTGGATCAATTATTTCCATAAACTGCACTGCTGTGGGACGTCTACGTCCTTCTGCACAGGTCGCTTTGAAGTCATAAGTTGGTAACACAGAAGTTTGACTTTGGTCCCATAAAATTACTAGTATAAATTACCTTTAAAAAAATGTAAATAAATAAATCGGACTGCGGCTTGCGCATAGGCAAAAAAATAAAGAGAATTGAGTCACATTCAGTTGCTGCATGAACATGAGCTTAGATGAACGAATGCTGGACATGCCATGTATTTGAGTTGCTTCCCAGGGTTTTTGTGATGGGTTATATTTTATTATACGTGAACCCATAAATGCATTTTATGACACCCTATTGTTTTACTGAATGAGCACCACACATTGGTCCCATTTGTAGCCAGAAGTGTTTTACAGTTTTATGCTCATACACTTGGCTTTCAACATTGAGAGAAAAATCAGTTATACTAATCTATTTTATTCTGTTTTAAATTAATACAATTGTTTTGTCTCACCTCTCTTTTAGTGCAATGTTACTAGTAAAAGTAGTTATCCAGGTATTAAAGCCCTAGCGCTTATTTTTCAGACAGTTGAGTTCCTGGACTAGTAAACCCAAGTTGTCAAAAAACCTTCTACAGACAATATGACAACCTTTCCTTTTGAAAACTATGTTTTTAGTGTCAAGGACTAAGAGTTATGATTCTGGTAAGAAAAACTAAGATTAATGCCATTATACAGGCTCAATGTTTCAAAAAGTAAAACAAAACGGGACAAAAACAAGAATATAGGTAAGGTGGTGTAAGAAGGTGGTTTGAAGCGAATCATAACATAAAAACAGCCCATATACTAAACTTTCCATCCATTGAGGAAATTGAATAACATAAAAACAGGAGTCAACAAGTGCTACTTGGAATTTGGACAAAACATTTTAGTATTAGTTGTGTTAAGCAATTTTAGTCATTCTTTGTTTTAATTTCATCAGCAGAAAAGGCTACCTTGTACACCAGAACTGCCAATCAACCTTATTAGAATTAACCCATGTGAAAATAAACCTGTATAAAATACCAATGAAAATTTAAGTAGGAATAAAACTGAATCTACAGTGAAGATCCGATGTGTCAATAAATATATCATTGCCCTTGTGTCAGCAAGTTAGTATTAACTGTGCTACACCTCATATTAATATCAGAGCAAATTTATAGAATGGTGTCTTACTTTAATATCCTTAGTTTACAGAGCGGACTCTTTAGAAAGCCAAACAGCTCATTCACTCCAGCATTTCCCAGGTCTTTGTTCTGACTCAGGTCCAGTTCTGTCAGTTGTGACGGGATCGACTTTAGAGCTGAACCAAGAAGTGCACAGCTGCGCTCTGACAAACTGCAGCCCCACAATCTAAATAAAAATAAAACATGATTCATTTTTTAATTCTAAAGATATTAAAAGTATTAATGGGTGGTTAATAGGTTTGAGAGTAAGGTCTAATTTCTTATTTTAAGTACAAAACTAGAGAAGTGTGTCTTACCTAAGAGTCTTTAGTTTGTTGTTCTTCAGGAAATTGCAAAGCTTCTTCACAACATCATCAGTTAGTTTGTTCTTACTTATATCCAATTCTGTCAGATAGGAGAGGTTGGACTTCTTAGTCGAGACCAGAGAAACACAACTGGTCTCAGACAAACTGCAGTCTGCCAATCTTAATAAAAAGTGAAACATATGAGCCAAAGTCAAAGTGGTATACAAGTGAAAATCACATAAAATTACACCTATAAATCTGTGACTCCTATTCCAACAGTCATTGGCTACTAAGTACACCATGTACAGGTCACTAGTCAATGATAGGGCAACACAGAAACAGGAAAAATAATTATTCACACACACAATCAAGCCTAAGGTCTATTTTAGGGAGGACACGTAACCTCAGATGTATGTTTCTATACTATAAAAATAAAAACAAGGTATGCATGGAGAGGACATGCAAACTCTACCTTTATCTTTTCGAACAAAAAATTGTGTGGCATAATGTCTGTCCAGTCCATGGCTTTGTCTGCGCTAAAAACTGATAAAAGTTGATGCTAACTTGTACAGCACTCACAACAGGACCTGCTGACAGCCGAAAGCTGCAGAGGTACCAGAGAGCAAAAGCGTTAAAGGAGGAGGGATGAGCAGCGCCACACAAAGTTGTGATTGACACAACTTTGTGTGGCCTCCTGGCTCTGATTGATTGTTCCTAGTTAGTTAGCACTGGGAGAATTTGGATTTAACAAAAGTACAAAAAATTATATGTTCATATTTTTTGTTTGTCGTTTTTCAGGCTATTTTTCTGTGTTTAAGTATCGTCAACAGTGTGTTCCAGTAACACATAATTACCCAGTAATATTTTACTATTCCTGTCCACATCTTTTGCTATGAAAACACGGTGGGACTGCTCTGGCGCCCCAACCAGCTTAGCAAGTTTTCTGGAGGAAACGCTGTGCCATTGTGGCAGAAGCGCTCCAAAGTATGGTGTACATCTTACAAAAAAGACGGTACTAGGTTTAACTTCCAACATGTACAGAGCTTTAATCACAATGACTGTATGAAATACTTCATTGTATTTCATACCTTTATCTTTTTGAACAAAAAAATATGTGTGGGACAATGCCTGTCCAGTTCATGGACAGACATTGTGTGGTCAAACAGCTGACCACACAAACTGCCTCTAATTTGCTCAAATGTAAAGTGTTTGATATATTGTCTACCAACAGTAGTGACTGAAGGTGAGCAGCTTCCAGCACAGAATCCTTTGCCATAAATGTCCCACATGATGTTGCAGCTCATGGTTATTGTGCTTCTCCTATGGACTTTAAGGGACACATTTTTAGGAGTGTTCAGAATGATTGGTCCAGATTTTCTCAATTTAGGTTGATCAACAATCTGTTGATAGTTACGTGTGAAACTAATCTTATCCATCAATCTCTTCTACTACCACAAGACACTGAGAGAGAGATGCTTTTAACAATAGTTGTCTTTCTGTTGCCAACTTTAAAACTTTTCTGCTACAACTAGTATAGAAATAAATCTGTGTAGGACAAAATCAGTCAGGCTTCTTAATTACTGGTGATCAGCCTGAAAACTGCAATGCGTGCTCTGCTACTTTCTTTTAATAACAGCAGTAATAAAAGTTGCTTCTGCTGCTTTTTGCAGGACACCAAATGAAGATGCCATTCATTTTCCATTAAATAATCAAATGATGTAATATTCATGCAATGCTATATAAATCTCCAACTCAGATCAACATTTAGAGTCCTATTCAATAAATTACAATACAGGTTCCGATGAGGCTCATTTATCAGATTAAATGTGCCTTTAGAAAACAACCTTTAACCTTGTATTAAATATATTCTTCATTAGATTCCTTGAATGATTTGAGTACCTCAATTGAGGCAAGTGATCTTCCTTGAAGCTTTGTTAAACTATGTCTTATAATTTAGTGCATCTTGTTCCAGCTGGGTAAATATAAGTGTTGCACAAAGTTCTTGTTTCTGTTAGCAGCAAAGTCAAATTTTCAAGTTCGGTCTGGAGCATTAAGGGAGACTGATGACGATGTCCAGGTTTTTATCATTTTCAGGGGACCAATAGGCATTAAATTGACTGAAGATGAATACATAAATTAAAAACTGGAGTATATACAGTTTATTAGAAGTACCTCTGTGAGCCTGCTTACTTATTATTAAATTGAATATAACTTCTGATTCTTTGCCGCCATTCTTTCCGACCCAGCCCAGATTAATTTTCTAAACTGCAGAAAAATAATTGTTAGGGATGCTCAAATATGAAAATTTGGGCTGATCTTGATATTAATACTGCAGTTATGGCAGTATTTACTAGTATTTTAATTTATAATTTTTTTATTCAATTACTTGAATAATCATCAGGATAATCAATAGAGTAATTAATTACTAAAATAATTGTTTACAACAGCACTGGTATGAACCTGAAATTTTAAACTGTGAAACTCTTACATACAGTGCAAGATGTCAATACCACTATTTGTTGTTTCAGAACAATCCATCTTAGAAATGTGAGTAACAATGAATGGATGGCAGGTTTCAGGTCAAAATTCAGAGGATGAAATGTCAGTCAACATTATGAAGCAAATAAAATACCAGCATCAAAAACAGCTTTTATCCCATTTTGTTAGATATGATCATATACTGTAACTACATATGTTAAGGAATAGCTATTAAACTAAATAATTAAAACATATTTTAAAGTATCAGTGAATTATACAAACTGAAAAACAAAAGACAGCTGCACTGACCTCAAGATTTCTAGCTTACAGTTTGAACTCTCCAGTCCATCACACAGAAGCTTCACTCCATAGTCTCCCAGTTTGTTGCAACTCAGGTCCAGTTCAGTCAGATGGGAGGGGTTGGCCCTCAAAGATGAAGCCACAACCTCACAATGGGTCTCTGATAATTCACATCTGACAAATCTGTAATTAGAGAAAAACTATATTTAGGCGACATTAAATTAGACTAAAATTATAGAATGACTGAATGGATATGATTATGAATTTTTCAAATCTGTGTTTGATAGGACTTATTTTACTGGACTGGATAAACTGCATCAGCAGGGAACTCTGGAAGTACTCTGGAAGTACTTTTTTGAAATGTCAACACTTTGTCAGTGAAATTAAATTAATTTGGAAATATTATCCAGTGGCTTGATACCACTACTTTCCCTGTAGTATTTTGTAGTTTTCGGTCAGTTTCGGTAAGTAGCGATTACTTTCATTTATTTTCAAAAAGACAGTGGACAGTTACTATCCACTTGAACCTGACCAATTTCAGACAAACTACATTTGTTTGTGGATGTTTTTGGCTCAAGGCAGAGTGCTCACATGTGAGGGAGATGGCATCTGATGAAGTTAAACTAACATTGAAATCCCTGATGAAGGCTAGCCGTGATTCAAAAAAAGATCTTACTGGTCATATAAACCAAAATACCGATGACATCCAACAATTGCTTACAAAGCTTTCTCCTTTATGGATTTGGCCAAACAAATATGATCACCTTTCTAAAAATAATGGCTTAAGTCTTCTTTTGCTGAGAAAAAACAGGAAACAACAGATGCCAAAACACTACTGTATATCCTTCCCTTCTCACAGATATCAGATAATTCTGTGAAATTCAGTCCAGATCAAAGTGTGGACCAGCTGACCAGCTTCTTCGCTGTTTTAGTGGCAGTTGGTTTTGCTCTGTCACCTGAAGGAGGAACAGCTTATCCTGCTCTCTCTCATATTTATTTGACAGTACTGCCTATAAAAGATTTTTTTAATATACCCAGTTTTTATAGCTTCTCTTACATTGTTGCCCCTCATAACTGGATTACATCAGATCCATGGAACGCAGGCCCGGCGGCATGGGCAGGCATTGGGGGGCGTTGCCCGCCCACTCAGCTGTGCTCCTCCTGGACTGGAAGCTGCTTGTTGTTGTTACCAAGTGACCAACTCTCTGTTATTCCTATATCGATTTGATACAGTAGGGACACTACCACACACTTCCCATATCTGTGCCCTTTGTCACATTTTTTCAGCAGTTAAAACTGTTTAATCCGTTGTTAACATGTCGTAACCTGTTTTTCCAAGCAGCCTTTAAACGCAACATGAGCACTAACAGACTTGCGCTGGGTTTACACCTGTGTGGGAGTGAAGGATACCTGCTGCTGCTGTGCAGAGCTACTCAGATGTGTGTTAGAATCATGGCAGCAAAACTCAAATAACTCTGCACAGTTTTTCCCTCCAAATTAACCGACTGAGTTGAGTAATGATGTAGGTAATGTTAGCTAAAAGATGACTAGCCAATACAGCATGTTACTGGGTAGTTAACAAGTAGCATATAGACTACTGATTATGTTATATTATGTTTAAAAGTGGGTAGTACTTTTTACATTCACTTGAGTAATATTTTTGGGAAAAAAGGCACTTGTAAGAGTAAGTAAGGTTCATAGACTGATAATGACTCAAAGCAACAACTATAGCTCAGTATTATTTAGAGGTGTGCCACCTATCATAATCGGCCAATTTCCGTGAAAAAGTGTATGATTGGTGATCGCCGATCACTGTCTCTTGTTGCAGATAAACTGTATCTCACTTCGCAGCCTGCATGTGTAGCTTGTCTCCTCTTTCCTTCACACTGCGCAAGAACACAGAAATAAATCCTAAGCAATGTGGTGAAGAATTTGATGCTCACTGCAGGAAAAGAAAACAAAAAACAACAACATCTGGAGTGATCTGACAGCAGGTAAAGCAGCGCACAACTAACAATATTCACCCAGATTAGCATGATGGTCAAAAAGCTAGGCAAATAACCCAAAAAATTATTTAAGTCAACGAGCTAGCAGTGTATGATGCTGGTTCTGTTCTCGCCATTGGAACAGAACCAGCGTTTTGGTTCTGTTCTGGTAGTAATATTTCACTGACGTAGCTTCATTTCTGTTCCACCCGCAGTGAACTCCCATACCAAACGTTAAAGCTGCAGTATGTAACTTCAACAAAAAAGAAATAGATTTTACATATGTATTAAAACTTTCGCTATGTCCCAACATAAGAGATAATCACTGGGGAAAAACAAATAAATAAATCGATCTCCTCTGCCTTCTACCTGGGCTCTGCAGAATTACCCCGCTCGGTCAGAAATGGCCAATCAGAACCATCATTAATCAGCTAGCCATGCTCTCAGGAAATTTTGATTTAGTAACTCAGGATTGTTTATTTTGATACAACCTGCATTTGACTTTGAATGAATGTTTCCTTTTTTCTTGACATTATTTGATGTATGCAGTGTGGTGAGATTTGACTCATATAATTTAAGGTACTGTTAAATATTATTTTACTGATTGCAGGTTTCTCAGTAGTCCATTTGACTGAATAGCTGCTACATTGTGCCTACAATTATTTTGGATGTTTATGCTAAATTAGGTGAATTTATTGCCAGATATTTTTTAAATTTTGCTAGATCACCTAGTAGCATTTATACCTCAAGCAAAAAATTAACAGCTAATCCAGGTGATCGGCAGTGATCAGCTATCATGGGTGATTGGAATCGGTAGCATAAACCTGATCAGAGCATCTCTAGTGTTATGCAAACACATCAGTATGTAGAAATTAAGATTCAGTAACTGCAGGTAAATAAAGATAGATGCTGGTTCTAAAAAAAAAAAAAAAAAAACAATTTTAAAACAATGGCGAGGTTTCATGCATCTCACCAAGCAGCTTATATCTTGTTGATGTTTGAAGGTGAGGTTTCCCTTAGGTTCATGTTGAAGTGCAACATATCTGTTTTTCAGTGGAATTCACGCAGAGTCGGAATGTGTTATAGCTTGGGCTGGTTGCTTTGTCCTTGGAAGGAAAGGGAATTATTTTGGTTAGAGTTGCTTGTTTTTTCTTTAGAGCAGCAGGTATTGATGTTTAATGCTGACAGTGATGGGGCAGTGAACAGAATCAGTCACTTCTGCAACGCTAAGAAAACAAAGGTAATTTTACACATTGGAGCTAAAGAGCTGGCCAAAAAAACTCAGAAATACTAAAAAAAAAGACTTTACTGATCTCCTAAGTACAATTGGAAGTCTAAAAATAAAAACATTTATCAGTGTACCAATATGAACAGCTCAATTTGGAAATGAAAGATACAGTAGACCAGTGTTTTCCAGTGTTAGTCCTCAAGGCACACCGCCCTGCATGTTTTAGGCGTTTCCTTGCTTCGGCCCAGGTGATTTTAATTGACAGATGTTTGCTGAACTGCAATCAGCTGAATCAGGTGTATTAAAGCAGGGAAACATCTAAAACAGTGGTGCCCAAAGTCGGTCCTCGAGGGCCGGCGTCCTGTTTTAGTTCTCTCCCTGGTGGTAGTAACAACCTCCTCAGCAAATCAATGTTCTCCTTATGGTTTCTAATGAGCCATCATTTGATGCAGGTGTGTTAAACCAGGGAGAGAACTAAAACATGCAGGATGCTGGTCCTCGAGGACCGACTTTGGGCATCCCTGATCTAAAACATGTAGGGCAGTGTGCCTTGAGGACCAGGGTTTGGAAAAACACTGCAGTATAATGTATATTTGATAAGTGGCTTATAAAAGCATGCACTGCCAGCCCAATGAACTTCCTTGATACTTGCTAAGCCTGACCAAGATTTTTGGGGAAACCTTAGACCATGCCTATGGTCAATCAATGAACAGAAGTATATTTACGTCACCCGAGTACCTACTCGAGCTCTGACTGACCCTAGTCTTGACCAGGGATCTTAAAAGCAGGACCAGGCTGTAGTACAGTAGTGGAAATGCTGGTGTACCGGGCAGGGTGCAATGGAGTCTATGGAAAAGGAGTGAGCATCTGCTTTGAGTACGTTCTTCCCTACTGGGAGTCATTAATAACTAAATTTTAAAATTATGCTGTGCTATAGTGGGGCAGATGTGATTCACACCCTTGAGCTTGATATTTATGGTTTATAACAAATTTTAAAAAACTGATCTTCAAACCTCCAAGAGTTTTAGTAAATGTATAAATATGGACTCACCGAGCCTTTCTGCAGTTCCTTACAGCTGGAATCAGTCTCAGACGCCCCTCGTATGAGGTGTTGTACTTTTTCAGGTCCAACTCATCCATAACCTCCTCTGACATCTGCAGCATGAAGGCAAGAGCTGAGCACTGGATCTCTGAGAGCTTCTTCTCTGATCTCTTCTTGGACTTCAGAAGCTTTTGGATCTCCTGATAAACAGAGAGGTCATTCATCTCCATCTGACAGTGGAAGATGTTGATGCTTCTGTCTGGAGAAATTCTATCAGTGTTCATCTTCTCCAAATTTTTGAGGATTTTTTGACGAGTTGTTGGACCAGTCTTTCTCTGACCCACCAGGGATCCTAGAAGGTTCTGGTTGGACTCCACAGTGAGGCCATGAAGGAAGCGAACAAACAGGTCCAGGTGGCCATTTTTGCTGCTGAGGGATTTCACCATGATTTGGTTCAGGAAGTCATCCAGAGATTTTGATTTGTTTTGTCCCAGAAAGCTTCTTAGCAACTCAGAGTTCCTTTGGGTGTAACAGTAGACAGCAGCTAGGAACTCTTGGATACTCAAGTGAACAAAGCAGTAGACTGGTTTCTGGAAGATCACACTCTCTCTTTTGAATATCTCTGTACAAACTCCTGAGTACACTGAGGCCTCTGTGACATCCAGACCACACTGCTCCATGTCTTCTTGGTAGAACATGATGTTTCCTTTCTCCAGATGTTCAAACGCCAGCCTCCCCAGCTTCAGAAGAACTTCTCTGTCTGCCTTCAACAGCTCCTGTGAGGTCCTTGCATGTCCTCCATGGTACTTGTTCTTCTTCCTCTTTGTCTGGACCAGCAGGAAGTGGGAGTACATGTCAGTCATGGTCGTGGGCAGCTCATTGCTCTGCTCTGAGGTCAACATGTTCTCCAGAACTGTAGCAGTGATCCAGCAGAAGACTGGGATTCCACACATGATGTGGAGGCTCCTGGAGGTCTTGATGTGGGAGATGATTCTGCTGGACAGCTCTTCATCACTGAACCTCTTCCTGAAGTACTCCTCCTTCTGGGCATCGGTGAAGCCTCGTACTTCTGTTGCCCTGGAAACACATGAAGGAGGGATCTGATTGGCTGCTGCAGGTCTGGTAGTTATCCAGATGAGAGCTGAGGGAAGCAGGTTCCCATTGATGAGGTTTGTCAGCAGAACGTTGACTGATGACTTCTGTGTGACGTCAGAAACCAGCTGACTGTTGTTGAAGTCCAGTGAAAGTCTGCTTTCATCCAGGCCATCAAAGATGAAGAGAAGTTTGCAGACAGCCAGCTGCTCTGCTGGGAGCTTCTGGAGTGTTGGATGGAAAACATGGAGCAGCGTGAGAAGACTGTGCTGCTCATCTCTGATCAAGTTCAGCTCCCTGAACGAAAGCAGAACCACCACACTGATATCTTGGTTCTCCAAGCCCTCTGCCCAGTCCAGAGTGAACTTCTGCACTGAGAAGGTTTTTCCAACACCAGCGACGCCATTGGTCAGAACCACTCTGATGGCTCCATGTTGGTCAGGGAAGGATTTAAAGATGTCATGGCACTTGATTGGAGAGTCATGGAGGTTCTGGATCTTGGAAGCTCTCTCCAGCTGCTTCATCTCATGTTGGGTATTAACCTCTTCACTCCATCCCTCTGTGATGTAGAGATCAGTGTAGATTCTGTTGAGGAGGGTTCTACTTCCTGTTTCATCACTTCCTTCAGTTACACATTCATATCTCCTTCTCAGATTGACCTTGTGTTCCACTAAAATTTCCTGCGGATGAACATCTGCTAAGAAACACAAAAAATAAAAACAATCAACTTGTTTTCAGAAAGAACAATCTGTTTTCAGTCATCATTTACTGTTCTTCTTATATTTATGCAACGCCATCACAGTCTGTGCCATATCACCTGATTCTTCCTGCCTATATGAGTCCCAGTCGTTAAGGCCTGGTCAACAATTGTCTCTTCAGTATCAGTAGTAGTAATAGTTGAATCAAGTTGAAGTGGATACACATTTAAAAGTTGCAAGATACTGTTCCTCGAGGACTGGAAGTAATGACCCCTGCTGTACAGACATCCAGACTTAAGGTCAGTGTGTTTTCTAATGAGTTTCTCCCCCATTAGGCCATAGCATTGGCTAAAGGGGCAACTGCTGCTCCACTGATAAACTTATTCAAGAGATAGACAGGTTTGAAATGCAGTGCTTTATGTCCAAGATTTATCCTGCTCATGAAGCAAGTTTAAACAACTGCATTCTTTAATACCTTTGAAATACAGACAAAAGTTATCTCATAGAAATTACTATTAATAAAATTGTATTTCATTGTATGATAAAAACTTGTCAAGGCCTAGAAATCAGTTTTAGAGCCAAGTGGTAATGTTGACCTTTGAGACCACATTATATTTTTCTTTGAAAATGCTAATTGACCATATAGTTCACGATTTTGGGTTTTTAATATTTCCACAATAATTTTTTTTTTTTTTTTTTAGAGAAGCAATGTCTTGGTGACTGTCAGATTGAATGGTTGTTTGTGTAAATAAGTACATTTGAAAGTGCGACGTTTAGCCAGCATCAGACACATCTACTGTTGTGGTTGATGGTAAAGTTTGACAGCTCTTCAGACTTGACCTGGCCAGAACACGGCCCGCTAAAGAAGTCAGGAAGGCACTCCGCTTACCATAATTACAAAGCTATTATAGAATAGCTTTGCCATGTTGACCTTAAATTAATTCAGCTTTGATATGTCAAAGTATAGTCCAGTGGTCCCCAACCACTGGGCCGCGGACCGGTACCGGGCCGCGGACCAATTGGTACCGGGCCGCGCAAGAAATAATGAACTACTTCCGGATGTTTTATTTTGAAAATCCTAAACCGGATTTTACCGGTTGCGTCTTGCGCGTCAGAATTGAACCAACTTGCAGCAGAATGAGTAACAAAACAACATCGGAGTACTGTGCATGCACCCCCCGGTCCGCAGCAAAATTGCGAAGGGCTGACCAGTCCACACAACTAAAAAGGTTGGGGACCGCTGGTATAGTCTATAAAATGTTTGAGGAAAAATACAACAAATCATAGAGCAATGAGCTACTTATGGCTGGATGGATAACCAACGTTGAAAGCCATTTAACCTTTGAGGGGGTCCAGCCAACATTTGTAACAAGACTTGCATCTGCATTTGTCACTTTCTACTCATTCAACCTCCAAAATCAAGACATAGCCACGACACATTTTACAATGTGTAAAATATAATGATAGGTTTTAAGAGCTATAAAGTATGTTATAATTAACTGTAAATTTGGTGACTTGTTATCCTTATATATTTAAAAATGGCTTAATTTCAGGTTAGTTGATGTCATTTTTTTCTTTGAAATAATTCTGTTTCCAAATCATTTAAGGTCTAATTGATATTTTCTTATATTTTTTAAGGCTCGACTGTACCCTCACCTGTATCTTAAAACTTAAGTGCCACTTTGACTGTTGAGCAATAAGTGCAGAATCCCATGTTGTGTTGTCCAAAACAGGGTTTTAAAATGTAAACTATTATAAGGTTTCAAGTGGCCATGGGTTATTTTTTGTCTTTAACAATACCAAAAAGCCTGGATATGTGATCATTTTCTTTAACATTATTTTTCAGTACTTAAGATGTAAAAAAAATTGATCAATTGAACTCAGTTTAAGACACTAGAAACTGTTATTTTCATAACAATGGCTGCATTCATACTACAGCCTGAAGTGACCCAATTCCGATTTTTTTGACGTAATGCAACCTGTATCTGATCTTTTCATGACAGTCTGAACAGCACAGGTCGGATTCTTTCTCGAATGCAACCCATATCCGATACATATCCGATTCAAATGCGGCTAACGTTCAGGTCGTATTCACCTGAATTGAATGTCACTGATACTCAATAAATCTCACTATTCTCTAGGCCTGTCACGATAAACAATAAATCAATTAATCGTACAATAAATTAAAACTACCGACCTCATTTTGATTATCAGCATTATCGTCTCTTCCGGCCTTTTTCCCTTTCTGTTAATGACACTGAATGAAAAAAGGCTCAACTCGGGTGCTCTCCACTGACCCTCCCTTCCTCATATCCTTAGTGTAAAGTCCAGCGCACACGACACAATCTTAGAGCTGTCGGCCTATTGTCGGCCCATTTTCAAAACCTGAGAGACCACACATTAGCCGACAGAAATCCTAGGTATAACAGTTCGATCGGGTTCGTTCCTGCCGTGTGGTGTCCAACAATGGGCACAAAATAATGGCTACAAGTCCAGTTAACTAATTTTAAAACCAGGCATTAATCAATGCTTTACTACAATCTACCTGCAATGCATGTGGCTAGTGTCAGCGTAAAGTCCTGACTGAATGAAAATCACTATAACCTATTTATGTCACGTTAACGAAGAACAGCTGAAAAGTTACTGGGTTTATCAACTGCGGTTGCAATTTCGCTCCAACTCCTCCTCTTGTCATTTCTATATTCTTTGCATGTTGAATAAACATTAATGTTGTTTCCACATATCATCTCCAATGTCTGCAGGAATTCGGTGCCATGTCAGCTGTTTGGGATTCCCCTCTGTAATTTCCCCTCAGAAAGCGCTGAGGAGAATCCGTGCTTTCTGATTGGCTACCTGTCACATTCAACAAGCTGCCTTAAGCTCCCAGTCGGGGAAAACCCCTGATTTAGATAAGAATGGCAACGAGATCTACCGTACCACACCACACAATCTTAGAAAGACCAACGTTCTAAGATTGTTGTATGGGGAAAAATAGGAGCAAAAAATCATGTAGTGTGAACTATTACATCCTGTAGTCGGATGTGCCCATTTTCTCTATTTAAATCTAATTATTACTGAAGGGCAATATAGTATACAGACTTCATAATCTGCACTCTTTTGGTTGAATGCAGTATTTATTTCTACTTTGGCTTTATGTTGATTAGTTTTTTCAAGTGCGTTTTTTGTTAATGGAGACTGAGAATCCATTTTATTTTTGTTTTTGGTTGTTTTGTTTATCAGTTCCAGTGTTAAGTGTTCTTTTGAAAATAATGTGCATCTACCTTTGGCAAGAAATTGCATGCATTATTACGTCATTTCCATTAAATCAGTGTAAAAAGGTCTTCAAACAATATTATCGTTTATCGTAATAATTTTTGAGACAATTAATCATTCAGCGAAATTTGTTATCGTGACAGGCCTACTATTCTCCATCCCGATATGCGCAAATAGGAAGAAAAACAACAACCATGACGGACCATAATGAGGACTAAGTTGCTAATATGCTGCTCCGGTCGGACAACAACTTCAAATGTGTAAAGCCCAGTTCACACTACACAATTTTAAAATTTTCAAAACCTGAGAGACCACACACTAGCCGACAAAAATTGTAGGTATAACGGGTTTGATCGTGCAGTGTGTGGTGTCCAGCCACACAGCAAGAGCAGATGAGCTGATTTCTCTCACTGACATTCAGATTCCAGACAAAAACCCACCAATATCATAAGCGATTTTAGAATAAACAAACACGGCGTAGAAGCAATAACGATAATTTGTTTGCTTATTTTAAGCTCAAAAGATGCAACAAATAGAAAAGGCAATAAAAGAGTGGATAAAAGAGCTGCAGCAAATAGAGCACTGGAGGCAAATTATGTTTTTTTGTCTTTTCCATTTGTGTGTTTAGATTGTTTTCTGTTAGATCGTTTAAGCTTTATCGGTTAACTAGTATTTGCTGCTTTAATGATTACAATTACATTGAGAACAATGGGCATAAAATACTGGCTATAAGTCCAGTTAGCTAATTTTAAAGCCAGGCATTAATCAATGTGTGACTAGTGAGAATTACAATCCAACTGTAATGCACGTGGCTAGCGCCAGGTAAAGTCCTGGCTGAATGAATAGCCTTATCTTTATAACCTATCTATGTCACATTAACGATGAACAGCTGAAAAGTTACCGGATATATCAACTGCTATAGCAACTTCGCTCCAACTTCTCTCCTTGTCATTTCTGTGGATATTTTTTGCACGAAATGTTGAATGAATAGTCATGTTATTTCCACATATCATCTCCGATGTCCACTGCGCCGTGTCAGCTGTTTGGGATTCCCTCCGTGTTTTCTCAGGGGAAAGCATGGAGGGGAATCCATACTTTCTGATTAGCTACCCGTCACATTCAACAGGCTGCGTTCTCGCTGCCACACAAGAAAACTACACACTACTTCCACAAACACTGAGCACTTCTTTCTTTTATGGTGGTTGGCAGAACACCAAGAATGCTGACGCTATTGCGCCAGCATTAGCATCAGCTAATGCGCATGTACATACTGCGCATGTGGGACACTTTCAGGTGGTTGCCCATTCACGCTGCAGAAAACATACAGGCCGCATATGTTTTCTGCAGTGTGAACAGCCCTGGCAAAATAATCTGATTTGACCAAAAAAAAAATCGGAATTGGGTCACTTCAGGCTGCAGTGTGAAGGCAGCCAATGTTTTCGCAATCATCATAACTGACGACAATGAAGGCCTATGTTGTTGTAACCCCAATGTGCTTTTATTATATTTCCATAAATGTACATGGATTGAATAAAAAATATCTCCTAAAGAATGTTATCGCATCCTCTATTATGTGATGTGACTTAATGGTTATGCATTTTAAAACTGCACCAATTTTAGCAGTAAGACAATACTTTCCTTTTGGTTTTGTCTGAAATCCAAACAGGTTGAACAGAAAAATTAAGATACGACACAGAACATATCTGAATACTGCAGCAAAAACTCTAACATTTTTATTGGTAATTAAATGTTGTGTTTGCAATGAACTGAAATATTTCATCTGCTTGACATAACCATATTTCTGATTTAAAACAAAAGAACAGAAATATCTCACCTTGTAAAAGTTTGGTTCTGGGTCGTTTTCCACACTGGGGACAGGAGACGGGTCCTGATGGATCAGACTCATTCCAGTGTCCACAGTTGGTTTTGACAAGATCCTTTGTGACCTCCTGACACATACTACAACACGAAAGCGCCTTTTCATCACAGACACCAGTTCTCTTCCTACATCTGTGAAGAAATTTTGTGATCAACAATACTTGGAACAGGTTGATCTGATCAACACAATCAGATTACATGTAAAATAACTCCTATTGGATTATGATGAGAAATTCCTCCACTAGAGGCAATCCGAATAATCAAATTCACAAAAAAGCACCCAATTTTTATTGTTCCTTATGATTCCCTAAAAGGTTTTAACATTGAGTTAAAACCTTTTAGGGAATCAAAAGGTTTTAACTCAATGTTAAAACCTTCCGTAATACCGTAATACTTCCGGTATTACGGATGGGTGTACCGTAATACCGGAAGTATTACGGTACACCCATCAATGCCTCTTAATTACCACAGGAAGGAGTCACAAACCCATAATCCCAATAAAGTTTAATCCAAGTCTAGATTTCTGCAAAATTGTTGCTTCCAACCAGTCAACTCTTCTTGACACAGACTTTATAAGTGAAAGGTTGAAATAGCTAGAGGTAGTTAGAATCTCTGTATTTTTGTTTGTTGTTTTTAAGACTATAGGTATATGTTTAAATATTGTCAACAATGTCCTCCATTAACATAATTACCCAGTAATATTTACAAATTCCCTGTCAACATAACATTCTTTCATACAAAAATACCGTGGGCAGCTGGTGAACTGCCCTAGCGCCCCGAACATAGGACTTAGCAGATTTTCTGGGGGAAAACTCTAAGGTCCTAAAAATAATTAAGTAAAACAAAAAAAAAGCAAGACAAAAGTGACGTTTGTAAGAAATGAAATGCATAGAAATGACCTGATGAACAGCAAAATCAATGAAGATCAGGGGAATAAATCAGGTGCTGGATTCTTACTTTTGTTCTGATGGTTCATGGTTGGAACTAAAGTCTGGAGGGGCTTCTCTGGATAAGTCACTCTTCATAGAAAGACTGCTACATCTTTGGGAAGGTCTGTAGTTATGAATTCTGGAACAAAAATAGACTGCTATTTAGATACATTTGAAACCAGATACTTCTATACACTGAATTAAAAAAACAAGTTAAATCAGACCAAATTTCTTTTTTTAGGTTTGTTATATTTACAAAACTATATTTTTTAAACTTTACTGATGAAAGTTTAATAATAATTTGAAAAACACAACATAGAAGTTAATAGGTTATAATAATTTATATCTTTTACAGTTGAAACATCTGGATTTACCTGTAAGTTTGATACATTATAAATTGAAACAATAAATTTAGCAGCTCAGTCTGATTTTTCCCTCATACAGTGGTCATTTAATCACAACACTGAAATAATTCATTAAATTAAAAATAGCTTGTTAATAAAAAAAATAAATCATTCAATAACAAGCAAGTTGTCAGAAAACCCTAGATAATGTGTAATAGCACTAAAACATCAAACAGTTGCACATTCACTGATGGAAACCATTTAAAAAGCTCTATAGATAAACAGCTCTAGATATTCAGACAGTGTTCTTGTTAGCAGGTTTCTTACTTTGGGTCTGATGGTTCATGTTCATTACTGAAGTATGGGTTTGATCGTTTGGAATTGTCACTCTTCATAGAAAGACTGCTAGAAAGCATCTGTGGAAGGTCTGTGGTTATGAATTCTGGAAAAAAAATAGACTATTTAGATACATTTGAAACCAAATCCTTATATACACTGAATTAAAAGAAAAACAAACAAATATTTTCTCAATGTCTGAAGTTAAATCAGACCAAATTTCTTGTGTTTTAGGTCAGTTATATTTACAAAACTATTTATTTTTTAAACTTTACTGATCAACGTTTTATATTACTATGAAAAACACAACATAGAAGTTAATAGAACAGAGAACACATGGGTCACTGAGGGAGGGAGACAGTGATGCAGCACAAAAAAGTAAACAGACAACGTTCTGAAATGCAACAGGTTACAATAAACCTTGATAAAATGCCAAGAGGCATGAAGGAGATGGGGCATTGGCTCAAACCCACTTGCCTTGAGTACAAGGACCCCCGATGTTAGTCTATTCAGTATAAATTAGGAATGGGAAGGAGTCCCTTGGGGCCAATCATTTTAACAACATGAAGTAATTGCCTTGTTTTTAAATTCTGTCTTCATTTAATATTCTGTGTGGTAAATGCAGTTTGGTGTTGGGAAGAATGGCAGAACTGGTGGTGAGTCAAGTAGGTCATTTCCAACTGATACCTTCCTGACAACTGAGTTCATTAATCCATGTTAGGATCTGGGGTTGTTTGAGTTTGTTTTTGGGTTTTAAGTCACTCTTCATAGAAAGACTAATGGATCCTGTGGAACATTCGTGGTTCTGCACTCAACAAATATGTTACTTTCTAGATCCCATCAGTTACTGATAAAGAAACTGATGAAAACAATGAAGGTGGTGTTCTTGTGTTGTACAATTTCAGAGGCTTTAAAGACAGAACCTGAAAATTTTGTAGCATAGAAATGGATTTTGTTTAGAAGTTTCTCACCTTCTGTCTGAGGGTCCATGTTTGAGTTTTGGATCCATTTATCTGAACCAGTCCCCTTTCATCTAGACTTCATCCAGTCTGAAATATAAACCAGCACCAGTCCTTTTTAATAAGGTGTTCAGATGAAAGCACTTCATTCTGCTCTTAATTAATACATCCAATATATTGGTACATTAAATGGTCACTCAGGAACAACAAAAACGTAGACATAGAAAAGCCTGCAAAGAAAGCCACTGTGAAAACCTTTTAAGATGAATTCTGAAATACTGTTAAAAAATACTTTAAGTTAACCGTCATGCTGAAAACACTTCCATGTTATTCAATGGGTCCTTATGGC
Source organism: Xiphophorus hellerii (assembly GCF_003331165.1). Taxonomy (NCBI): domain Eukaryota; kingdom Metazoa; phylum Chordata; class Actinopteri; order Cyprinodontiformes; family Poeciliidae; genus Xiphophorus; species Xiphophorus hellerii. Next base: position 25,265,792 of record NC_045692.1, read on the forward strand.
AGTTAAGGGGTTAAGTGACCTCTGAAGCCCTCGGGATCACAGCTACCTGTAATTGCTGCTACATCGTTTTTCTAAAAATCATTGATATGTCATTTTCTAATGACAGACTGGATTAGATGATTAAAAAACAAGTAAAATACATCTATAAAGGAATTTACATCAAAAATTACAATGTGATCAAAGACTGCTGTTGATATTATAATACAGTTTACATGACATTAGAGTTTTAATGACTTTATTGTTTGACAAGGAAAACCCTTAATAAAATATTCACATTTTGATGCAATGAAATCGTCAGTGTTAATTTTATTATAAAGCACTTTAAAAACAGATATTAACTGCACCAAAGAGCTCTACAGTATTCATAAACCACAGATAAAGACATAAGAATAAAACACAGACAGGAAAATTACAATGTCAGGCCTTATGGAAAATAAAAGTAATAATTGTTTTAAGGAGTGAATTACTATTATTAACAACTATACATTATTACAATACACTGAAATAAATTCTTTTTATGATAGGGTTTGTCTTGAATATTGTATTGTGCAACTGAAAAGGATTCAGAACGCTTCACTTTCCCACCACATTATGTTACAAACTTATTTCAAATAAGTCTGTAACATTCATTACACATTACACAGTGAATCGCTTTCCTGAAAATCAAACACACAAATACCCCATTATGATAAAGTGGAAAAAAGGTTTGAGACTTTTTGCTAATTCATTAAAAATAGAAAAATCACATAACCAGGATTGAACCCAGCTATAATATGGTGTTAAAAATGTTTCTTCTCATAATTAAAAAGAGTCACGTTATTTTCACATCAGCTATAGGAAGCTGGACAGAAGGAACACCAGCCCTTACTGTGACTCATAAAAATCTTGAAATAAAGGTATTTCTCTGATGCGTATCAGCTTTTGTTTTCTAAACTAAGACAGATAGAAAACAACAAACAAAAGCATAAAACCTGAAAGAAAACCAGATATGACAAACTGTGGAGTTCCAAACCATGCTGGTCGGAGACAAAAAAAAAAAGGATCGGAGCTGATGAAACCATTAGACTGGTGGTTTGACGTCATTCTCCCACCTCACCTGTATAACGTCATGCACAACTTCACTGGAATAAACATCAGGTTAGATAACCGTTTTGTCTGAGTTCTTTCCCATTCTTTAGATTGATACATTCCAGTTTGTTTCCACTTTAAACGTAGTCACTATGAGGACAATGTTATCCCATTTATCAGACTCAGTGGAGTTATTGTGCAACTTTCCGCAGATTTGTGAAGCATAGGATGAATAACAACATCACAGTTGTAAATTACTGTGGTGATCAAGCCTGCATTGAAACTGGTCCTAAAAGCACAACGTTTACTAAGCAGTTTTAGATCCGTTACCAAAAACCCCAAACCCAATATCAGACAAATAATTTTATTCTGGTATCTATAACAGATGAGAATGGCATCGACGAGGGCAGCTAAACGGGGTCCTTCAGTTCGTTAACATCTGCAGACAGAAGTTAAGTCAGCACTTAATATAAAAATACGTTACTTTGTAACGCGGCGTTTAATTAAATAGGAGTTTAAATCCTTTCAAAATTTGTACAAGGACAACCAAGGAGCTTACCTTAAATAAAGTCAGTTCTGAAGGAGAACCGGTGTTATGCCCAGAAATGCATGCCTGCCGAGAATTGCATCCCCTGTCGCGGGAGCGCGCATCTTTCTAAACTCTCGCATTTTAATGAGGAAACGGACTGAAATATGACCGATATCAATAACAATATCACGTTTCTTAAACATGTCAGCCTTAAAACGGTGGGTTTTATATCGCAGATTAATTGAAATAAATACGGTTTTTACACATTTATTGAGACAAATGAGTCGAACGTTTTTCAGTCCGTGTCTGAAGAAAATGCTCTCCGCATTTGGTTTGAAATTTCCCGATTTTTCTTTTAACATCATATTAGCTTAAAGTATTACAAAACAGAGGCCCATTATGTAGAACATTTTATATCATGCTTAACTGTCTAGCATATTAATGTAGAGGGGATGCATTTTAATGACTGAGCCTGCCAATATTTGTATCTCCTGTCTATTGTTGATATGAAACGTATAGCAGTTGCACAGAGAATAAGTGTCATTACGTAGAAAAGGTGAAGTCCCTCTTAACTCTTCATTTCTTCAAGTTAGCAGAGGGATGCATTTTCTGGCATAGCAAATTATTACCTTGCCAATATATGTAGGCCTTATATATTTTCCACAAATATAATTCTACTGATACAAAATGTATACCAGCAGTTCATAAAACAAGTGTGATTGTATAGAAAAAGTAATTTCACTCTTGACTCTTTATTTCTCCATGTAAGCAGGGGATGCATGTACAGCAAAGCCTATTATTAGCCTGCCAAAATATGCATGGCCTCTCCATGTTCTTCAAATATTATCCTATCGATATAAAACCCATACCAGTAATTCATAGAACATCTCTGATTATGTAGAAAAGGTGAAATCCCTCTTTAATTCTTTATTTATCCAAGTTAGCAGGGGATGCATTTTTTGGCAATATGGATGTCGAGCCTGCCAAAATATGCATGTTAGGAAAATTATCCTCCTGTTCATTTACTCATGAGTTTATTTTACAAGTTATCTTTTCATATTATTCTTTTTTATATTATTACTCTCATATTATTCTTCTTTTATTTACTTAACTTTTCTTTCTTTTGTAGTATATTATTAACTTTGTTTAGGATGTTTGCTTAGAAGCTAAAAACGTTAAACATTCATGTGTTATTAGTTCCATATGTAACTGATTAGTTGTGGTCAGCCACATGCCCTTATAAGGGCATGTCCATAGGAGGTTTCAGAATGTAAAGACGGTTGGTCAATTCTCTGTGTGACTGTGTGAAGAGAAGCCCAACCTCCTTTTTCTATACAATAAAGAGAAATGCAAAGAAAGAACTGGCAGAATTGAGTCCAGACAGTGTTTGACAGCGATTCGTCGCGTCTGTTCTCAATTCTCCTATTCTGCAGAAAAGAAATCAAAAGAAACCTAATCTCTGTCTCTGGCTGATTCTTTGCAGGTTGTGACAAAATAAACCTATCATTTTTGGAGGCTCGTCCGGCATTCCCAACATACCCGCCGCTGACAGACAGAGGAAAGACGCGCTGAAAACTGCCGGCAGTCAGGTTCTTTAACCTGAAAGTCCCGGGGGGTAAATTCCTCGCTGGGCCAGTGTCTTAGGTCAACCTCTTTCGGCCAACGGCGGATTGACGGGACTCAGAACCGAGACAGAGCAGGAATCAGCCAAGTAAGTAAATAATGTGGTATCCGGGTGGTTTTCAGTCCCCCGTTTGATGTAAAGTAAAGAAGGGAAAGTATAAAACACACACACGAAGGGAAAGAAACCTGTGAAACCTTTAAAAAAACAGTGGGAAAGCAAGTGGTGGGCCTTGTTGGGGATGTGTAGCAAGAATCCTCCACTCAAATCATTTATTGAGTTGAGTCGAAGTGAGGATTACCACGACAAGAATTTAACCACCACCCCACTTCCAATCCCCCGTTCTGTAGCGTCCACCCTAGGTGTCATAAAGAACGGGACGAAAACACTGTAAAAAATGGGTTTTTCACATGGGAAGGTGAAAAGTCTTAAAGGGGATGAAAAGTTTATGTGTGAGATGGAGCCAGGTAACTTAAAATACCTCGCCAAATGGAAAAAGAAGTATGGAATAAATGGTGTGTTGAAAGTGGAACAATGGAAGGACGTGGTGTGTAAATTAGAAACAAGTGTTAGTTCAAAAACTGGTACCAGACAACAGAAAAAATTAAAGGAACTTGTAGTTGCACGTAAGTGGTTAACCCAGGCACAAAATAGACATAATGCGCGTGCTAAAAATAAATTAGGCCGAAAAACCGAAGCTTTGTTTGTTAGACCAGAAGATAATGAAACTCAACCTCGAGCTCAAGTATGTGCACAAAAAACCCCACCCCCAGCCTTTGACCCAAAGGAGGACGCTCCTGAGGCATTAAGGGGGGTTTCAACAGGCCAGCCTGCAAAAATAGAAAAAAAACAGGAAACTTTGGGTCCCTCTCAATCTACTCGCAGTAAAACAACCCCAATAACTGCTAAAATCCATGTACAAATGGAAAATCCTCCTCCATATAATTCTTCTAAAACTCCGGGTTCTTCTAGCTCATATCAAAAGTTGTACCCTTCACTGTCTGAGCCATCAGAAGAGTTATATCCGATGGTTCAGGTTGCAAATCCTAATCCGGGAGAGGAAAATAAACAACCTACAATACTAGTTTTCCGTCCGTGGTCTCTTGAAGAAGCCAGAAAAGCTGTAGAAGGTGTAACTTCTCCAAAAGAAGATCTTGATAAATGGATCATGGACATGGAGGGGATTTATAATTCCTATGGATTAAATGGATATGAATTTGGCCAAGCCTTGCAATCTTCTTTAGGGAAAGATTGGGCAAAAGTCCGGGGCACTTATACTGGATATTCAATCCGTTCTCCAGGAACTGCTTTACCATACCAAACTACTATGGGAGGTGAACTACAACGTCAGTGGGATGAAGTTCAACAAAGAGCTAAGGAGGTCTTTGCTAGGCATGCAGATTATTCCCACCTTGGTTCAATTAAACAAAAATCAGGGGAAGATGTCGATGATTTTAAAATCCGTTTTGAAAACGAATATAAATTTCATAGCGGCATTATGTTCAGTGATCACAACGGCTCTCCTTACCAGCAACAGTTAAAAAATATGTTAATGTCCGGGTTTCTCCCACACATTGCTAAATGGATTAGAAAACATCTGGTAGCATTTAACACCTCCACCGTTCATGAGTTAATGGAGTATGCACGGCATGCAGAGAAACATGCAAAAATAAAGGGAGGCAGTTCTAGTGGGGGAGATGCACATATCTTCTGGGCAGATTCCACCTCTGACCCAGAGGAAGTGTTTTCATTTCAAAGCACCCGACCCCCTCAAGGAAATAGAGGTGGTTTTCAAGGAAATAGAGGTGGCCCTCGGTCTAGGGGGTTGTCTCAGTTAAGAAATAGAATACCACAAACAGAGGAGGGGTGTTGGATTTGTGGGTCACTAGATCACTGGTCAAAAGAATGTCCTAATCAGAGACAGGCGCCACACCAAAGGGGGAGGAGGAGAGGTCGCAGGGGCAATTCACGACCTTATCAGGCGTGACTAGATGAATCAACTGTTAAAAACGAAGTTCAGACTCAAGTTGTTAATGTGTATGGGGCAATGGAACTCTTAAATGCATTAAAAGAAAAGCCGTATATTGTTCTGACTGTCCATGGTCAGCCTGTGACTTTCTTATGTGACTCTGGAGCTTGTAAAACTTGCGTTAAAGACAGTGTAGGACTCAAATCCTCCAATACTCCTATATTTGTAAAATCAGCAAATGGTCAAACTTCACAGGAGTGGATGTCACGCTGTATTGACATCTGTGATCCTCAGACAGGAAAAAGGCTGCACGCCCCTGTTGTAATTTCACCTAGCTGCCCAATTAATCTCTTAGGGCGCGATTTGATGGGAAAATTAGGCATTGCAATTTTCCCTACAAAGGGAGGAATGAAAGCTGTAAGAGTTGAAAATGTTATGGCCACAGTAACTGAAAAACCAATGTATTATGCTCTGCAGCTGCCATTTCTTAAACAGATAAGTGAAAAAAGTGAACTCTTAATCAAAGCAAAAGAGTCTCTGTCTGTCCCTGTTGATGAAACACCGTTAGCAGAACTAGAAGTTATCATGAATGTGTGTTTAACGACAGATGACAGATATGCAAAAAAATTCTTAAAGCAGGAACCAATGTTGGTGACTACTCAGTATTTATATACTGACGGAAACTCATTTGCAGCAGCTTCTGTGCTTCTGCCCACACAACAGCTATCACTTTATTGTCTACCAGGGGTCCCACATCTGTCTTTGTTTAAAGCTGATAACACACAAAGCAGAGACACAGGTCCCCGTTTAAAAGCAGCAGAAATGGCATCTGATTTTCTGCCTTGTTCTCAAAAATTAGGCTGGACGTACAGTCCGAGTACACAGCTTTGGAGAATGTCGTACAGAGTTCTCTTCGATACAGAACCAAAAGTTACAGATTCTCCTTGACTTAATCTAGATTCCACAGTCCTACTATCGCAGTCTGATGAGGATGACCTACAGACTTTGCCTGCTTCATTATGGTCCACAGGTCCAACAGATGTAGGATTAATTACTATAGTGGAACCAGTCACTATTACTCCAAAATCACAGTGTAGGCCCAGAATAAAACAATACCCGTTAAAACCGGATGCACAGGAAGGAATAAAACCTGTTGTACAGGACCTTTTGGATGCTGGAATAATTAGACCATGTTTTGATTCACCATGTAACACTCCAATTTTTCCAGTACAAAAGGCTGATGGAAAAAATTGGCGGATGATCCAAGATCTCCGAGCTGTAAATGCAGCAGTCCAAACTCGAGCCCCAAACGTTCCAGATCCACACACGTTGCTTAATTCCCTAGACCCAGAAAGCAAATTTTTCACCGTGATCGATTTAAGTAATGCTTTTTTCTCAATACCAGTACATCCTGACTCACAATACTGGTTTGCTTTCACTTTTGAAGGAAAAAAGTATACTTATACGCGTTTGCCACAGGGTTTTGCTGATAGTCCAACTATTTTCACACAAGCAGTTATGACTTGTCTGGAAAGTTTTACTCCGCAAAATGGTAGTCAAATTCTGGTATATGTAGATGATCTTCTCATAGCATCTAAAAGTAAAGCAGCATGTAAAGCAGATTCTCTGCAACTTTTACATCACCTTGCATCTACTGGAAATAAAGTTAGCAAATCAAAATTACAGTGGGTTCAACAACAAGTTCGCTATTTGGGACATCAGATTTCTGAAAATGGGAAGGAAATACATGATGAGCGAAAATCTGCAATAGCGAATGCTCCAAAACCTGTAACAAAAAAACAGATGATGGCTTTTCTAGGCCTCTGTAATTATTGCAGAGCCTGGATCCCACAGTTTGCAGAAAAAACACAACTGCTACTTAATCTCATTTATGAGACTCCTATGGCCATGTCTGAGGTGATAACATGGACACCTGAAGCTGAAAAACAGTTCACAGATTTGAAAACAGAGCTTATCTCATCCACAGTTCTTGCGCTACCTGATTACAGGAAGCCGTTCGTTCAAACTGTTGATTGTAAAAATGGGTTTATGTGTTCAGTCCTGTTACAGTCTCATGGAGGAAAATTAAAACCTATCGCATATTATTCCAAACGGCTAGACTCAGTCGCATCTGCACTTCCTTTATGTCTACAAGCTGTATGCTCAGCTGCTCTAGCTGTAGAAAGTTCAGCAGAAGTGGTCTTATATCACCCACTAAATTTATTAGTTCCTCATGCTGTAGATGTGCTGTTGTTGCAGGCAAAAATGTCTTTTCTGTCACCCGCTCGACAGCTCTCCTACACAGCACTTTTGCTTTCTCAGCCTCATTTAACAATTCAGAGATGTACTGTTCTTAATCCTGCTACTCTTGTCCCAACTGCTACAGATGGTGTTCCACATGACTGTGTGTTTGAAACTGAAAAATTACAATTACCTCGTCCAGATTTGTCTGATGTGCCATTAAAAACTGGCAATGTATGGTTTGTGGATGGATCTTGTTCCAAAAATTACAAAGGGGAGACTCAAACAGGTTACGCAGTGGTGACCTCTGCTGGTGAAGTAGTTGAAGCCAAACAGATCAAAGCACATCATTCAGCCCAGGCTGCTGAACTAATTGCTTTGACCAGGGCTTGCGAGTTGGCTAAAGGTCAAGATGTCACTATTTATACTGATAGTCAATATGCATTTTCTACAGTTTTCTTTTTTGCTAAACAATGGGAACGTAGGGGTATGACTACTAGTACTGGCAAACCTGTTACACATGCTAAGCTTCTGTTATCGCTGCTTCAGGCCATACTCTTACCATCTAAGTTGGCCCTTCTCAAATGTGTTGCTCACACTAAAGGGACTGATTTTGTGTCAACTGGTAATCGTTATGCAGATAACACGGCTAAGCTAGCTGCTACAGGCGCTTTTGGTGTGTCAGAGATATATCATGCGACATCACAGGAACTTCTTATTGATCTAGAAATTCTCCTGTCACACCAACAAGCTGCTCACCGTGCTGAACAACGCTCATGGTTCAGTAAGGGTGCTGTTAAGAACACAACAGGCCTTTATATGCTTAACAATAAACCTATTCTTCCTAAAAGTCTTTTTAATGCTGCAGCAATTCTGACTCATAGTTGTTGCCATGTGTCCACAGGTGGGATGGTTCACATAATTCAGCAGCATTTTTCAGCGTTTGGGTTTAATGTATATGCTAAAACTTTCTGTAGAGCATGTACAATCTGTGTAAGACATAATCCACAAGGAAATGTTCGACCAAAGAGGGGTCAATTTCCTAAGCCACAATACCCATTTGAGACTATGCATATAGATTTCATTGAACTTTCTCAAAGTGGTCCCTATAAATATTGCTTAGTGATGATTGATGCTTTTTCTAAATGGGTTGAAATTGTCCCGGCAAAATATGCGGATGCACTAACTGTAGCTAAAGCAATATGTAGAACTATCATTCCAACTCATGGCATCCCACAGAAAATTTACAGTGACAATGGTCCACATTTTGTGAATCAAGTCATTCGGTTAATGGCAGACAGATTGCAGATAACATTAAAAAATCACTGTTCATACCATCCCCAAAGCGCTGGGTTAATTGAAAGAGCAAATTCTACTGTTAAATCCAGACTCAAAAAATGTATGGAAGAAACCAAAAGGCCATGGCCAGAGTGTCTGGATTTAGTGAAAATGTACATGAGAATTGTGCCCACTGGGAATGGTTTAACTCCTTTTGAAATAGTACACGGCAGAGCTTTTAAGCTTCCTTTATTTAAAGACACCACACCACCACCAGATGACAGTGAAAAAACTTTAGCTGATTACATGAAAGAAATGTTACAGTCTAAAGAAGTGTCAAATGCAAATTCACTGCCAGAAGAACCTTTGTCTTCACAGGACCTCCAGGTGGTGAAACCAGGCGATTGGGTTTTCATCAAGGCCATTAAGAGACAGAACTGGGCCTGCCCACGGTGGGAGGGACCGTTTCAAGTGCTTTTGACCACTCCCACTGCAGTAAAGATCGCTGAGAGACCATCCTGGATTCACCTCAGCCACTGTAAGTTGCAGAGAGTGTTGGAGACCTAGGTGGGGGCAGTGGGGAAGATCTGACTACAAAGGGGCATGGCTATATAGGGTCACACATCTCAACGTCAGCAGAAGAACTCATCACATCCCTGTTCCATAGAGTCCTAGGTAAACTCTAACATCTCTGTAACTGAGCAAAGATGGGGTCCTCATGGAGATGGGGCCTCTTTTGTGCTGTGGCTGCTGTGTGCGTGTCCTGTTTTTTCAGTCCAACCTCACTAATCCATCTGGGGAGAAGATTTGTCCATACCACTGCTATGAAGATCTGGCTAGGACACCTTCCAGACCATCACCATGACAACAACATATGGCAGACTTATGTGGAGATGTTGGCCAAAGAACGGAATATGACCAACTGCTACGTCTGCTCGGTGATGCCAAAGTCTACCAGAAAACCTACTCTGTATGTCAGTCCCATGAACAGGTCCCAAGCTGTCTGTTTTGCCTCTTGTGCTTTACGTTTCATGCCAGCGACTCCAGTCAACACTTCAGATGGTGACATCCTGATGAAAAGAGTGTGCACTGGCGTGACGCCCATCTTCACCTACAGTAATGTTACTGGATACCCATCACGGATGAAAGCTGTCACGATGCCAGGGACAAAACATCCGGTCTGTATCCATTCTCCACCAGGAAACTGGACTGTTCGGGTAGGCCATGTACCTGGATGCCAGCAAAATATCACTGATTTATTTCCTAGCTCCGTTTGTCCAAGTGCTGATGGGACTCTAATCCCATGTCCCATGTGGACACCTCGAGGAAATTATCCCACTGAGGGTGGTTGGTTTCTGTGTGGAGGAAGTAATATCTATGCGTCGCTACCCATGAACTGGTCAGGTACTTGTGCTCCTGTGTTTGTCTCTGATCATACCATCATTGTATCTACTGCAGCAGTACACTCTCATCACCTGCGACGGCGGAGAAATTCAGAAATTGTTTTCCAGCCACATGATCCTATCTGGGGTTCAAATGTTCCCAAAGAACACAAACATTGGAGTACTGCTGGGAAATGGGGACTGTCAATTTTTCCATGGGTTGGAGTAGCAAAATCTATGCTGATGATTGAAACTTTGGATTACAGAATGAAGACCCTGGTAAATATTACCTTGGACATTGAGAGAGGACAGAATCAACAACTTAGTGAAATGCGACTGATGGTTCTCCAAAACAGGATGGTGTTAGACATACTTACAGCTAGTCAGGGTGGTGTGTGTGTAATGATAGGAACATCTTGTTGTACTTATATTTCTGATGCCAATGAAACTCATATTGCTGAAGCCATGTCTGCCTTAAAGAATCTGCAACAAGCCATGTTACAGGATGCTGTTCCCTCACAAGGAGATTTCCTTTCTTGGTTCATATCTGGACCATGGTGGCACCTGCTGTTGAAATTAATGATGCCTCTTCTTATTATTCTTTTCTTGTTTTGTATTTTTACTGCCTGCATAATCCCATGTCTAAAATCTCTGATAGCCAAAACTGTTGGACATGTTCTATATCAATATCAACTTGTTGCCTCTATCACTGAGGGGCACCCTGATGTCTAACGTTATGATGGATGCATTGAAAATGTGCCAGCAAGTGATGTATTCCTGATGTCTGTGTTAGACTTCATGCATAATATGAAAAACAGGTGGGAAATGTTAGGAAAATTATCCTCCTGTTCATTTACTCATGAGTTTATTTTACAAGTTATCTTTTCATATTATTCTTTTTTATATTATTACTCTCATATTATTCTTCTTTTATTTACTTAACTTTTCTTTCTTTTGTAGTATATTATTAACTTTGTTTAGGATGTTTGCTTAGAAGCTAAAAACGTTAAACATTCATGTGTTATTAGTTCCATATGTAACTGATTAGTTGTGGTCAGCCACATGCCCTTATAAGGGCATGTCCATAGGAGGTTTCAGAATGTAAAGACGGTTGGTCAATTCTCTGTGTGACTGTGTGAAGAGAAGCCCAACCTCCTTTTTCTATACAATAAAGAGAAATGCAAAGAAAGAACTGGCAGAATTGAGTCCAGACAGTGTTTGACAGCGATTCGTCGCGTCTGTTCTCAATTCTCCTATTCTGCAGAAAAGAAATCAAAAGAAACCTAATCTCTGTCTCTGGCTGATTCTTTGCAGGTTGTGACAAAATAAACCTATCAATGCATGCCCTACCTATTTTCCTCAAATTTTATCCTATTGCTATGAAATTCATACCAGCAGTTCATACAACTACTCTGATTATGTAGAAAAAGTTATTTCACTCTAAACTTTTTATTTATCCAAGTTAGCAGGGGATGCATTTTTTGGCAATATGGATGTCGAGCCTGCCAAAATATGCATGCCCTATCTATTTTCCTCAAATATTATCTTATTGATTTAAGACTTATATCAGCAGTTCATACAACTACTCTGATTATGTAGAAAAAGTTATTTCACTCTAAACTTTTTATTTATCCAAGTTAGCAGGGGATGCATTTTTTGGCAATATGGATGTCGAGCCTGCCAAAATATGCATGCCCTACCTATTTTCCTCAAATTTTATCCTATTGCTATGAAATTCATACCAGCAGTTCATACAACTACTCTGATTATGTAGAAAAAGCTATTTCACTCTAAACTCTTTATTTATCCAAGTTAGCAGGGGATGCATTTTTTGGCAATATGGATGTCGAGCCTGCCAAAATATGCATGCCCTATCTATTTTCCTCAAATATTATCTTATTGATTTAAAACTTATATCAGCAGTTCATAGAACAAGTGTGATTTTGTAGAAAAAGTTATTTCACTCTAAACTCTTTATTTATCCAAGTTAGCAGGGGATGCATTTTGTGCCAATATGGATGTCGAGCCTGCCAAAATATGCATGCCCTATCTATTTTTCTCAAATATTATCCTATTGCTATGAAATTCATACCAGCAGTTCATACAACTACTCTGATTATGTAGAAAAAGCTATTTCACTCTAAACTCTTTATTTATCCAAGTTAGCAGGGGATGCATTTTTTGGCAATATGGATGTCGAGCCTGCCAAAATATGCATGCCCTATCTATTTTCCTCAAATATTATCTTATTGATTTAAAACTTATATCAGCAGTTCATAGAACAAGTGTGATTTTGTAGAAAAAGTTATTTCACTCTAAACTCTTTATTTATCCAAGTTAGCAGGGGATGCATTTTGTGCCAATATGGATGTCGAGCCTGCCAAAATATGCATGCCCTATCTATTTTTCTCAAATATAATCCTATTGATATAAAACTCATCCCAGCAGTTCATAGAACATCTGTGATTATGTAGAAAAAGTTATTCCACTCTTAACTCTTTATTTCTCCATTTTAGCAGGGGATGCATTTTTTGGCAAAGCCTATTATTAGCCTGCCAAAATATGCATGCCCCCTCTATTTTTCTCAAATATTATCCTATTGATATGAAACTTATACCAGCAATTCATAGAACATCTGTGATTATGTAGAAAAAGTTATTCCACTCTTATCTCTTTATTTCTCCATTTTAGCAGGGGATGCATTTTTTGGCAATATGGATGTCGAGCCTGCCAAAATATGCATGCCCTATCTATTTTCCTCAAATTTTATCCTATTGCTATGAAATTCATACCAGCAGTTCATTTTGTAAATGTTAATTTTATGAAAACACAGTAATGAATATAATGGTTCACATAATACATCTCATTCCAGTTTTGTACTTTCACAAACTGCAAGTCCTTTTTGTTTATTATGTTACATTAAAGCTACTCAAGAAAAGTGTACGTAATTGTATCCTAGAACAATTTTAAGTTTGTTGATTATGTTTTTTGCCTCAACAGCTATTGGGCTGTTATGTGTAATTTATTTATTAGAGATCAAGGCCAGGTGTATTGAAATGTTCTTCACTAATTGAATTTGACATAAACACTAGCATGATTGTACTTCACACATCTGCAAAGTTCAATATTTTAATATATCTAATTAGATAAAATAGCTGACCTAACACAATTTTTTTGTGCGTGCATGATTTTACACACAATATAGTATCCCACCCACATAGGAACTGAATGTGGGTGGGATACTTCTCTCTGATTCTGAGAGAAGTGTGGAAGAAATGTTGAGTCGCATGGTATTAACAGCTTCTGCTGTTGATGGAAAGTTCAGGTCCTTGTTTTCCAGTATGCACTCTGCAAACTTTAAAGGCAAATATATTTTTTTGAAAAAAGAAAGAAGAGTAACAGCGGACTCATAATAACAGCGATAATAAAGAAATAACATTTTCTACATAATCACATTTGTTCCCTTAACTGCTGGTATGAGTTTTATATCAATAGGATAAAATTTGAGGAAAATAGGTAGGGCATGCAAATATCGGCAGGCTCAAATTCGATATTGCCAAAAAATGCATCCCCCTCCTAGCTTGAAAAAATAAAGAGTCAAGAGGGATTTTACCTTTTCTACATAATCAGAGATGTTCTATGAATTACTGGTATGGGTTTTATATCGATAGGATAATATTTGAAGAACATGGAGAGGCCATGCATATTTTGGCAGGCTAATAATAGGCTTTGCTGTACATGCATCCCCTGCTTACATGGAGAAATAAAGAGTCAAGAGTGAAATTACTTTTTCTATACAATCACACTTGTTTTATGAACTGCTGGTATACATTTTGTATCAGTAGAATTATATTTGTGGAAAATATATAAGGCCTACATATATTGGCAAGGTAATAATTTGCTATGCCAGAAAATGCATCCCTCTGCTAACTTGAAGAAATGAAGAGTTAAGAGGGACTTCACCTTTTCTACGTAATGACACTTATTCTCTGTGCAACTGCTATACGTTTCATATCAACAATAGACAGGAGATACAAATATTGGCAGGCTCAGTCATTAAAATGCATCCCCTCTACATTAATATGCTAGACAGTTAAGCATGATATAAAATGTTCTACATAATGGGCCTCTGTTTTGTAATACTTTAAGCTAATATGATGTTAAAAGAAAAATCGGGAAATTTCAAACCAAATGCGGAGAGCATTTTCTTCAGACACGGACTGAAAAACGTTCGACTCATTTGTCTCAATAAATGTGTAAAAACCGTATTTATTTCAATTAATCTGCGATATAAAACCCACCGTTTTAAGGCTGACATGTTTAAGAAACGTGATATTGTTACGAATATCTTTAAAAGTTTCGTCTTCGGTCATATTTCAGTCCGTTTCCTCATTAAAATGCGAGAGTTTAGAAAGATGCGCGCTCCCGCGACAGGGGATGCAATTCTCGGCAGGCATGCATTTCTGGGCATAACACCGGTGGTAGTCTAGAATGTTCCGGAAACCCGGTAAAACCTCAGCAAAGCTCAGCAAAGCACGATTAAGTTGGGCTTTAAGCTGACAGTCGGGCTAAATTCAACTCTCATCCTCACCGGATGCTGTTAGGAGTTTCCACAACTTACTAATAAACACTTGGGGAGAAAAAACACTTCAGTGGAGCTTTCCCGACGGATTCCTTAAGTTTTACCTATCTAGTGATGTGACTAGGAGACGTGAAGTGGTTACACCAGACCAGGCTGATAAAAATACTTACTTTCCTGTTTGCGTTGTCATTCAGTCCGGAATCCTCCAACTAAGGTGTAACAGTCCAGCTGAACCGACCGACCAGCCAACAGGTCTGTGGGCGCCAAGGTGTTCGTCTAAGGTCACGTGTCAGGAAATGGATACGTCAGAGGAAGTGGAGGGAAAACGTGTGAATTTAGGAATAACTGGAACAAAACAGGAGTTTGGATGTACTTTGGAAAAATTATATATAAATGATGTTGGAAGTTTCATAAGAATAAAAAAGACCATATCTTCTGAGAACATAGTTATTAGGGGAGAAAACAATCACCAACCTTCATTTATAGATCACTTTACACAGACATGGAGACCAAAGTTCTTCACAGGGTTATACAATAAAATACAACTGATAAATCACAAACATGTTCAGCAAATCAGATATGAGACATGGAAAATAAACAATAAAACAAAGGACTCATTTTTTGTATATAATTCACTGAGGAGCAGATATTCTGGGAGTTTAATTAAATGATATATGGTTGGACTTTAAATTAGACATTTATATGTCCTTTATAAGTCTTTGTTTTTTCCCCATGATTTACACATTAACAAATAATTTACTAAGTTTATCTGCTTCTTTTTCTCACTAAGATCTCTAGTTCAAATCGTCTATGTTCCACTGAGATATTCCAAAGCATCCTGACAACCAGTAACATCAATCAATCAATCAATCAATCAATCATTTTTTATTTAAAAAGCACCTTTCATACTCAAAGCAGCTCAAAGTGCTACACAGATTAATAAAAACAAACACACAAACAAACACAAACAAACAACTAATCACTCCAATTCCACATGGAAAAACACACAGCTGCATGGAAAATGCACAGACTAAGAAGAAATGATTCAGTTTAGGAAATACAATCAAAAAGATGGGTCTTGAGCCTCACATGACATCCAAATTTTAGAAAGCTCTGCTAATGATCCAGTCCATCGGTTAGAGATACAATGGAGACCAATGGACGTCCCAGTATCACAGCTGTTGGACTTTAATGAATAGGTGGAGCTACTGAACTGGACTCTGAAAGGATGGACACTAGAAAGACCTCTAAAGCTATTCCATGTTGTAGAGCATGATGACAAACTTTAATAAAAAGCAAAAGCTAAAAAATGCACACAAAGATTCAGTCAGATCTGGTATACATTCTGATTACTCACACCTTAAACTGCAAAACAAACTCCTAAAACAAAGACTTCTACTTTCTAGACTTTGTTCTAGAAACACACTACATCAATGTGCAAGAGTGACACAAAACCAAGGTAGTTTCAGGGCTCAGGAGTTACAGACAGAATCTAATGATGGTTGATATTCATATTAGTTTATTCATCTCATCCTTCTGGATCCTGTACAGTTTTTATGTGTTTTTGATTATGTTTATTCTTTAATAAAAATAACATTAAGTAAAAATTGTAGAAAATATAAGATATTGAGGAGCCTTGATATTTAAAATCCTAACTGCTATAAAGGAGTCAGGAAGCCAGCCTTCTCAGATGGAACCATGAAGATTTTCCTGTGCAGCAACAGAAACATCAGAGCTCATGGCAGGATGGGGACATTATGGACCGGACATGTCTCCATCAGAGAAACACAAACTGGGAGAGGAGTCACTGCATAGGGCCTTAGTGGTATTGATCTGCTGCCTCTTTAAGACCTGCTGCAGTTTCCTGGTGTCTGCTGTGATCTTGGCCTTGACCTCCAGGTTTCTGCTCTGAGATGGGGACATCGCCTGCAGAGACAGGAAGTGGATGTCAAGAGAAAACCTGACACCTAAGGTTGCTCCATTATCTGGACATCTGTTTCCATCACATTAAAGCTGACTAGTGAAGACATGAAGAGCAGACCTGATCCAATTTCTGAACTGAAGCATCTCTGGTTCTGGATGAAACCTGGATGCAGCAGGAGAACCACCTTCACCTGGACACAAAGAATCCAACCAGGATTTGTTGATCATCTGTCATGTTGATGTTTGTCAGAAATATCATCATGACTTTGAGAAGAAACCAGGCAGAAGTTCAGATCCAAATATTTCCCTTTAGAACATCCAAGGTCTCTGCTTTCATCTGGAGGAGATCACAGACCTCTCCTGGAGATCTGAGCTGAACTGCTGGATGAACAGACAGATGTGTGCAGCTGTTTTTACCCCACAGAGAGTTTCCTAGGTCTTCTATGTGAGTGGAGAAAGAAAACAGATCTGAGTCAATCTTCAGCTTCATCTCCTTTCAGGTTGGCCTCTTTCATTGTAAAAGCCCAGAAATACTCTGAAAATCAGACTTTGCTCGCTCAGTGGCTACAGTTAGGAACCTGCATCACCAGATGATGCTATATTCCACCTAATAAATCTTTAATTGAACACTGAGGTCACCCTATAGTTTGCTCTGCCAAACTCCTCAGATAAATTCCAGACAAAATATTGTTCATATTAAAAATGGACAAAACAAAAATGATTAAATATTAAAAATACAGCTTTTTCTGAGCAGAGTGAGAATCAATGGGATGCCTCAAAATATTGATGAAATTTAACTGAGAAGAAAATAAGAAAAAAAAACCTAATTTATGAATCTTTTAATGGTTTAAAATGAATCTGAATATTAAATTTGAACATGTCTGGATTCCTATCAAATCCAGACATGGATTCAAGCTGCAGCTTGAATATCAGATGAAGATGTTGATTCACTAATTGAACATTTCAATTTTAGACTTGGAATGAAAGAAACTAACTTCATGAAGACAGCTGACCTTAGCAGAGCAAAGTTTAACGATGAGCCATCGATCCAACAGAACCGTTCTGCAGGAAAAACAGGGAAAATCCTCCAAATGAGAAGATTTTATCATCTGACTCACTGAGGTGTTTGCAGCAGCAGATAAAATGACAATATCTTATGAAACATTTGCAGAAAACATCTAAAATATGAGAAAAAGACCATCCAAAATCTGCATCAACATGGAAAATTTTCAGTTGAGCTTTATTTCATGTTTCTTGGTTACAGGATGAAAATTAACCAGTGAGAAAAACAAAACTTTCCAGTTGAATAAAGTTCAGATTAAAAATTAAAAAGTCTCTAAATGCAGTTGAGTTTCAATTTCATCTTCATTGATAAAAAACCCCAACAATATCAGACATTAAATGACAGACAGGAGGAAATAAACAGGATGGAAATCATTCAGGTCAAAGGTCATCATGATCCAGTCAGAGTCGCTTTAGACTCAAACTGCTGCAGCTTCTGAGGATCAGCAGGAAAACAGAAACAATTCTCTACTTTACAAAGATGGTGTCCTCCACCTGCAGAGAGAAGAAAGATGCAGAGATCAGATCAGTGAGTTTCCAGATTCTCTCCAGCAGCAGTCAGTGACGCAGCACATCCAGTAGAAAGAGCAGCAGGGCCTTCAGTCCTGTTCAGAGCAGCTTCCTTTCAGCTCTCATCTTAAAGTGTTGCAGTGAACACACTGAGCTCCAAGCTCACACACCTACACACACTTTCAGCATCCAGTCTGCTTCCTCTGCAGGTTCCACTCAAGTCCACAGTGGAAACAAACTGCTGAGATTCCTGAAGGCTTCACTGCTGCTGCAACACTGGAGGATGGATTTGCTGCTGCTGCATTCAGACACAAACTGCTGCTGATCAACATCTCATCTGCTGCTGGAACATCAGCTGACTGACCAACATGGAGGCTGTCCCTGAACACATCTGGATGAGACTGAGGACAGGAGGACACATGTCCAGATGTGAGGAGTGGACTTGAGCAGAAAGAGCAGCTGCTGACTAAATGAATGATGGTTTGTGAAATCAGAGCCAGTGGTTTCCAGGCTGCAGTCAGACTGATCTCAGAACTGTGACCAACATCAACCTGATCACTTGTTTTGACACTTTTCTGCCAAGTATGGCATTGTTGCCAGTATTTCTGTTTGTGGGGGCAAAAAGGTTTCTCCTGTTTTCATTATTCTTTTTGAAAAGTGAGGACATTTTAGATGAACAAAAAAGAAAATATTGTGTTTAATGCATTTTTGTGCTAAAGTGTTAGCAGCTGGTGTAGACTTTTTGTACTGTTGTATTTCCCCATGTCCTTAAATCATTTGGTGGTCTCAGTGAGTTACAAGGACCCGTGTGAGCACTCAAAAAACAATACAACAAACTGAGCAAGTTGAGCAAGAGTTGACCATGAGTATCAATATCAGAGTATCAACTCTGGTACCTTTTATGTCAGGTACCAGAGTTGAGTGCTTTGTCCACCACTGCTGCTGAAACAGCTGGACTCGCTTCACTCACACACTAACCTTAGAGTCTTTACAAGATCCTGAAGCTGCTGAACATCTGGCTCCTTCAGGTTGTTTCCTCTTAGGTCAAGTTCAGTCAGATGGGAGGGGTTGGATTTCAAAGCAGAGGCCAAAGAAGCACAACTACTTTTAGACAATTTGCAGCTCTCTAGTCTGAGAAAAGAATAAAAGATGTGAGCTGAAGCCAACAGGATGCAGGTTAACCAGTCCAACAGAACCAGTTAAAGAGTCTCATGAATATTAATGCCAACATGCTGCTGCTTCAATAAAGACTTGCTGACTTCAGCTCTTAAACTCTTAAACTCGGCTTCACCAGTCAGGATGAATTTTGGAGAAAACAGGGACAAATGCAGATTCCTGCAGATAAGCTGGTACTGTAATATGTATTTTTGAACATGAATTATTCCAGAGCTTTATGAAAGAAGCATCATTCAGTGATTATATATTTGTTCATGTGACTCCCAATTTACACTACTAGTGTCTACTATGGGATGGACTCCACACTAATTGCGCACCCATTTGTGATAAGTGTGCATGATAATGGATGGATCAATGGCTGGATGGTATATTAATGCATAAATGAAGTCAATACTTATCACATATGCATACATTCATAATACAAACAAAACATGGATTTTATTTTGGAACCTATTAAGTCATGTCTTCTCACTCAAGTCATAGTACAACAAGGCAGAAGAGAGGCTAATGCTAGTGCAATCACAGGTGGACACCAATTTGCTATTTACTCATTCTGCCTGCCATGTGAGTATGCATATACCAGTAGGTATATATTTGAGTTGTAGATGTCTTATTTTCAGCAAATTTTCATCTTAAGTTTGAAAATTTGCTGGAAATATTGCTGGGAAGAGGAATTTCTTCCATAACCAGGTCTAAATTCACTGGATTCTAGGAAGTTCTGGATAATACCTGCAGCCCCACACTGACATTCAACTCATTGTTTCAGGTTTCCTGGTTATTTTATAAATCATGGAGAAAGTGTAATAAAGAAAGAAACAGTAATTGGACCTGAGTGTGGCTCAGTACAATATCAACCATATGTCTGCCTATGGTTGATAGGCAACAGACTGTTGCCTATCAACAGACATTTTAAATAAAAATCACTAAACTAAAACATCATGGGTTACTTCAGCATCTGTAGTTTGCATTCAGGATTCTGTAGAAAACGACAGAGCTCCTTCACTCCATCATCTTTCAGGTTGTTCTGTCTCAGGTCCAGTTCTGTCAGATGGGACGGGTTGGACTTCAGAGCTGAGACCAGAGAAGAGCAGCTGTTCTCTGACAAACTGCAGCTCATCAATCTGAATAAAGAGAAAAAGTAAATTGAGGTCAGCATGATATGTGTTAAAATGGAAATAAACAAATAAATTACAAAAATGTAGATAGACTTAAAACATGCAGAAATAAAACATATGACTGGGGTATTGTGGTACTTTAAAAATGACTTTAATACCCAAACTCTGACAAAGCTGTTCATTAATTTATATACTTTTCTTTAACAGAAAATACTGGTACATCAGTTTTTCTGTTTATGGCAATGAGCCAGATTCTGCTGACGGTTTCTTCCTTTTAAGGGGAGTTTTACTCTCTACTTGCTGCAAGTCATTATCTATGTTTCCATCCTATTATGATGTGAATTTTAAGTAAATTATTGAAATCTCTCAAAAAATAAAATGCAATTTAGGCATGTTTTCATCTGGTTTGACGCGACTCCAGATATATCGATTGATTAAATAGATCTGGAGACTGAATCCACACTCCATAGCAGCACTGGAGGCTGGAGCTAATTTTGTTTGATTTTTGACATTTAAAGAAAAAAAAAAAAAAAAGATGTACAATGT
The DNA here is from genome assembly GCF_003331165.1 of Xiphophorus hellerii. Taxonomy (NCBI): domain Eukaryota; kingdom Metazoa; phylum Chordata; class Actinopteri; order Cyprinodontiformes; family Poeciliidae; genus Xiphophorus; species Xiphophorus hellerii. Next base: position 25,286,794 of record NC_045692.1, read on the forward strand.
AAAAATTGTCACTTCTAGTAAGACAAACCCACCAGTGGATGAGAGCGCCCAACTCAGAGGTTGTGTTAGACTTTTTTGCTGCCCATCAATTTGAAAAATCAATCCATTTTTTATCCATTGCTTTTTAAAATGAAAATGATTCAATTCAACTTAATTTTCATTAAGTAATATTTAACAAGCGGAATAGAGAATCCACATGCCACTACCCTTCACGCTGATACATGTAACTCGCACGTAAATTATGGACATGGGTTACCCATTTGTGTGTAATTAATTGGCTCAGTGTTTTTATATTGAGATGGGGACTGAATCCACACTCTGTAGCAGCACTGGAGGCTGGAATTACAAGCTGTAGCTAAAGTTTTTAAATTAGGGAACATTTCTCAATGTGAACAGAAATCGACAAGACACCGAGTGAGAGAGGATGCATTCATTCTCCATCAGATTTACTGCAAAGCCTCCTTAACTCTTCAATGTACTGTACTACTCCCAGATAGTGAGATGCATTTTGTTCATGTTTCAGTTCAGAGATGATACTCAAATGGCATGCTTTGTTATTATTGCATGATTTAGTTGCCTCCGTGATATACTATGTGTGTAAAGGTGAAAATCTCTGTGCATTTGCACAAATTTGTCAGGTGTGTGAATTTTAATCCATCATGATGCTGGAATAATGGTGAGGATATTTAAGATCTTCAGTCATTTCGCTATGTGGTTATGTATTTTATTTCCAGGTGCACTATAAATGACTTCTATGAAGTAGAGCTGAACAATATTTGGAAAATATGTCTATATGAGAAGCAGACAGGACACACTGAACTCTGGAGAGTGAAATTTTTGTTTCAGGTTCCCAGCAACATCTACACAGCTCCCAGATCTGTCATGATTCATCTAGACCAGTGTTTTCCAACCCTAGTCCTCAAGGCATCCTGTCCTACATGTATTACAGGTTTCCTGCTTAAATGGGCCTTATTCAACTGACTGCAGTTCAAACGTCTGTTAATCAGCTGGACTGAAGCAAGAAAATACCTAAAACATGCCAGGCAGTGAGCCTTGAGGACCAGGGTTGGGAAACACTGATCTAGACCACAGTTGTCAAACTCTAGTCCTAGAGAGCCACTGCCCTATAACTTCTAGATGTGCCTCTGCTGCACCACATCTGAATTGAATAATTAGGTCATTAAGGGTCTGGAGAATTTATCTGCACAAGAAGGGGGTAACTAAGCCATTTCAATTCAGTGTTTTGTACCTGTGGCACATCTAAAAACTGCAGGACATGGAATTTGACACTCCTGATCTAGTCCTTTCTGACCATCTTTCTTCTAGTTATATATAATTCTGTCTGTCATTTAGCAGGATCTATACTGTTATTTTGGTAACCACTTAAAATATACATGTCTGCAATTCAAACAAAACTTTCTCATCATATCAAAAGTCAAATAAACTGTGGTATCTTACTTCAATCTCTGTAGCTTACAGAAGGGAGTTTGAAGAAAACCACAGACTTTCTTCACTCCTGCATCTTTCAGGTCTTTGTTGTAACTCAAGTCAAGTTCTATCAAAGGTGAAGAGTTGGATTTCAGAGATGAGACCAGAAAACCACAGCCAAACTCTGACAAACCGCAGTCTCTCAATCTGCAAAAAGAAAAAAAAAACATGAGTTGAAACTAACAGGATGCAGGTTAAAACCAAACTATGAACAAATAAAGAGTAGAAAATTAATTTAACTGAAACCAAAAAAAATCTGAAATGAGATGTACTGATTGTCATGAATGAGGCATACGCAGGGGACCCAGAGGACCCAGATAGTGAGAAATTATGAATGTAATGATGAATCTGTACAATAATCCAGGCAGAAGGATATTAGCTCAAAACTGGTAACAACTAGTAACAATCATATTGACAGCAGACTTAACAGCAAGCAAGACAAAGACTCAACAAGGAACACAGGTGGGTTTAAATACATAGGGAGACAATCAGGGGAAACAAGGAACAGGTGTAATCAATCAAGGGGTAGACAGGACAACACAGATACTCAATTGACACAGTAACCAAAATAAACACAGACAAAAACAAATCCTCGAACAGATTTTAATGTTTGATCCAGTAACACGGATTTAAATATTTGAAACAAAACCAAAACATCTTATTATGATGTATTATTAGAATATCTGGGTATGAAGAACTTGACAGCACTAGGCTTGGTCCTGAACAGTTTCTGCTGACTGAAGAAGTTTACTTCACTCCACGAGTGTCTAGAAGCACAAATTAACCAACTGCTGAAGAATGGGACCCACCCTGAATGGCTGAGTGAGAGCAACAGTCTTGATCATAAAAGACCCCCAGAAAGGAACATCCAACTATCAACCAATAACTTGTCTCTCCCCAATATGAAAGCTGCTGTCAGGCATCATAGCAGCTAAAATAAGCAGGCATATGAATCAATATATGACAGAGGCAGAGAAAGACATCAATAAAAGTACCAGAAGAACCAAACACCAGATACTGCTGTAGAATATAAACATTTAGTGGTACAACAACTCAAAGCTTAGAGCGATTGTACTGTTGGTAGTGTCATTTTCATAAAGATTAAATAAATTATGAAAAAGTTAGCAAGTATTTATTTATTTGACCAGGTTGAATGCCATGACAAGATGAACCAGCACTTCCTGAAATCCTTATGCATTGCTATGGCAGGCCCCAATAACAAACTTCTCTGAGTACCAAAAACTACAGCACACCTGTCCTGAATGAACTAAGCACATACAGTATATGATTGAATGGTTGAAATAGTACAATGTATCAAGGAAGAAGTTACAGACAAAAATATTCAGAAGCAACTCGACGAATCAAGAATAAACATTTGGACAATAGGGCTGAATCAGCTTTTACGTAATCAAGACATTTGGACTCACCGAGCCTTTTTGCAGTTTCCCAAAGCTGGAATCAGTCTCAGTCGCCCATTCTCTGTTGTGTTGTATTTCTTCAGGTCAAATTCATCCAGAACCTCCTCGGACATCTGCAGCATGTAGGCCAAAGCTGAACATTCAGTCTCTGAAAGCTTCTTCTTTGATTTGTTCTCTGATTTCAGGAACTGCTGGATCGCCGAATAAACTGAGAGATCTTTCATCTCCATCAGACAGTGGAAGATGTTGATGCATCTTTCAGGAGAGATTTTATCAGTCTTAATCTCTTTCAGGTTGTTGATGATTCTCTGGATGGTTTCTGGACTGTTCTCTGTCTGACCCAGCAGGCCTCCTAACATTCTCTGGTTGGATCCCACACAAAGGCCATGAAGGAAACGAACAAACAGGTCCAGGTGGCCATTTTTGCTGTTGAGAGATTTCGTCATTACTTTATTCATGAAGTGCTGTAGACGTGTTTCACAGTTTTCTTTCTGCAGCAAGTTCTTTTTCACCTTTATTTTCAAATTGGTAATGTGTTTCTTCAAGAACTTCTTCAGTACCTCTGTATTCCTGGTGGAGAAACAGTGGAACATGTAGACTGCAGCCAGAAACTCCTGGATGCTCAGGTGAACAAAGCAGTAGACTGGTTTCTGGAAGATCACACTCTCTCTTTTGAATATCTCTGTACAAACTCCTGAGTAAACTGAGGCCTCTGTGACATCCAGACCACACTGCTCCATGTCTTCTTGGTAGAACATGATGTTTCCTTTCTCCAGATGTTCAAACGCCAGCCTCCCCAGCTTCAGAAGAACTTCGTTGTCAGCTTCCATCAGCTCCTGTGGACTTGTCTCATGTCCTCCATGGTACTTGTTCTTCTTCCTCTTTGTCTGGACCAGCAGGAAATGTGAGTACATGTCAGTCATGGTCTTGGGCAGCTCTCCTCTCTGCTCTGAGGTCAACATGTTCTCCAGAACTGTAGCAGTGATCCAGCAGAAGACTGGGATTCCACACATGATGTGGAGGCTCCTGGAGGTCTTAATGTGGGAGATGATTCTGCTGGACAGCTCTTCATCACTGAACCTCTTCCTGAAGTACTCCTCCTTCTGGGCGTCAGTGAAGCCTCGTACTTCTGTCACCCTGGCAACAAATGAAGGAGGGATCTGATTGGCTGCTGCAGGTCTGGTAGTTATCCAGATGAGAGCCGAGGGAAGCAGGTTCCCCTTGATGAGGTTTGTCAGCAGAACGTTGACTGATGACTTCTGTGTAACGTCAGAAACCAGCTGACTGTTGTTGAAGTCCAGTGAAAGTCTGCTTTCATCCAGGCCATCAAAGATGAAGAGAAGTTTGCAGACAGCCAGTTGCTCTGCTGGGAGCTTCTGGAGTGTTGGATGGAAAACATGGAGCAGCGTGAGAAGACTGTGCTGCTCATCTCTGATCAAGTTCAGCTCCCTGAACGAAAGCAGAACCAACACACTGACATCTTGGTTCTCCAAGCCCTCTGCCCAGTCCAGAGTGAACTTCTGAACTGAGAAGGTTTTTCCAACACCAGCGACGCCATTGGTCAGAACCACTCTGATGGCTCCTTGTTGGTCAGGGAAGGATTTAAAGATGTCATGGCACCTGATTGGAGAGTCATGTAGGTTCTGGATCTTGGAAGCTGTCTCCAGCTGCTTCACCTCATGTAGGGTATTAACCTCTTCACTCTGTCCCTCTGTGATGTAGAGATCAGTGTAGATCCTGTTGAGGAGGGTTCTACTTCCTGTTTCATCACTTCCTTCAGTCACGCATTCACATCTCTGCTTCAGACTGATCTTATGATCCTCTAGAACCTGCTGCAGAACAACATATGCTGAAACAAAGAAAAAACAAGTAAAAAAAAACATCTGAAAAAGAATTTGATCCATCATCACAAACATATATTGTTCTATTATCAAACATCACATTAGTGAAACCTGACAGAAAGATGTCCATCAAATGCAGCATCTTTAAGCAACATGAATTCTTCTGCATCATGTCACCATTTCCTCAATTTACTTTTTTATCTGACCTTCTAACATAAACAGCAGCTGCAGAAAAGATAGAGGAAGACAAATATTTTCTCCCACTATTTTTCAGCCTTAATGAAGGAAATCTGTAAAAAAAAAAAAAAAAAAAAAAAAGCTCTAATCTGCCAGAGAAACAGCTCATTGTATCTGGCACTGTTATCATTTAAAATTGTATTTCACAGTCAGAGACTGGATTGGATGTTTTTAAAGAACAATTACAGATTGGAAATGACATGGGACTGATTTGGTCTTTAAAAATATTTCCTCTTTGGTCACTAGATGGTGCCGTAGACTCAAGTATCAAGGGGCAACAGGTAGTAGGCAGGTATTGAACTCAGAAGCGAATACAAGTTTTTGAGCACTGTGTAGTCACTGGTGTGTACTTTTGGAGTTACTGATTCTGTGCACTATTCATCTAGTCAGAGTTAAATAATGTGGTGAATTTGCATCTATAAAGATCCCTGGGACTGACTTTTACACACCTTAGTAGGTACAATGTTAGCCACCTAGCAAGTCACTAGTGCACTACGAGGCTGCCTAGTTCATGCATCAAAATGACCATCAGATTTAATAACATGTTCAGTTTTAATGCAACTTGCACAAAAAGCTCAGAACAGAGCCACTTTAAATCAAAACCATTTACACCAGCTGGAAATACAGAGATTTAGTTTAATTAATTGGTCAGAGGAAGATTTATAAAAACATGAATTTTCAAATCCCAACTAAAGACATTGAATTGGTTCAACAGACGACAGAAGGAAGCTCTGATTGGAGGTGTTCAGGCTCACCTGGAGCACAGCTGCTCTGATTGGCTGTCAGCAGTCCAGCTCCTGTTCTGGGCCTTTCTTCACACTGGGGGCAGGAGGAGGGTCCAGACTGGTCCCAGTAGAACCTGATGCACTGTCTGCAGAACCAGTGTCCACAGCTGGTAGAGACCGGATCCATCAGAACCTTCTGACATAAAGCACAGCAGGACGGCTGCTCCTCCTCACCAACGCTGCTCCTCTTCCTCCCTCTGTGAAGACATTTCTTCATCACTGAAATAGTTCACTAACAACAAGCTGGAGATGTCCTGGTACCAGAACCTGAGTCAGAACAGAACCTCAGAACATTGATGATCTCTGGTTTGAAATATTTCATTCTATATTTGGTGTTATGATTGATCTTTCTTTGGTTGTATTTATCCATCTGAAATCTTTATTCTGTCTGAGTCAGAGCAGAAAACTGTTTCCATCAGAGGCTCAAAGACAAAAATCTGATTCTAATCTAGATTCCAGTGTAGAAACATGGATCATTCTTTAATGGTGAAACACCAGTAAACAGGATTCAGATCCAGTTTGCATTAATCTAAGAACTTTATAAAGAGCCTTGTACTGTGACAGAGCATTATTTGGACAGGATAGCAGAGTGCAGGAATAACTAGTAGTGTCTCTTTCAGAGCTGCGTGCTGAGGAACGATGAGAATAATTTATCTTTGTGAACAAATAATTATGTGCTGTGTTTACATCCCAACACGCTGCCCAGCTAGTTGAGATGCTTTTGATCAGTTTATGTCTGTGTTCCTGGTTGGTTAGTGGTTAACAAACCAGCACTAACCTCATCATGCAGGTTCAGCTCAGTGAGGAGCTTTCACACTCTCCTCTTAGTTACGCTTCACACTGGTTTTATATTATTTTATTATTATTTTTAGTATAATTTTTCCGGTTACATGATGTATCAAACCATACTAAATGTTTGTCCACTATGTCAGCCAGAATTAATGCGCGGCCGCGCCGAGATCTGAAGAACTCGTACCATAAACTGGAGAAACCAGAACAACTACTGAGTTTTAAAAATTCAACAGACACTAAATGTTAGAGCTACTAAAGCCACATTAGAAATAATAATTAAATCTCCTGTTTGTTGTGCATCTCTGCGCTTTGCAGCAGATTTAACTCATCATGTAGGGCCGGTCCAAGGCTGTATGAGGCCTGGAGCAGAATCTGACTTAGGGGCCCCTCTCCAACCTAAAAAACAATAAGTTTACTAATTTGTCTTTGTGAACAAACAAAGTTAAAACTCAAAGATTAAACTCACAGCATCAGATTGTTGCTATGGTAACAAAACAATCCAACTATGAATATTGTTCTTTGAACATTTACAAAGTAAACTTGTCAGCTCCTTGAAATCTTACATTTAAATGTTAAACAATTTAAAATATTTCAATCTATCTATGCTGAAACCATTAAATCAAATTTAGCAGCATTGATAATCTCAATAAACAAATGTTACATTTATGTATCTGTGTTAAAATATTAGCATTGATGGGCCCTGAATCCCCTGGGGGCCTCATGGAGCCGCTGACTTAATTTGGATTAAACAGAAGTGCAAATAATTGATATTCATTTTAATTGTATTTTTTGATTTGTTGTTTTTAAGACTAGTTGTGGGTTTAAATATTGTTTCACTGGTGAAGTTTTCCAGTAAGATTTAATTACCCAGTAATATTTTTACTTTTCCTGTAAACTTAACATCTTTTACTACGAAAACACGGTGGACCGCCTCCGGGCCCCGACCACTGGGCCCCGACCTCTGGGCCCCGACCGCTGGGCCCCGACCGCTGGGCCCCGACCACTGGGCCCCGACCTCTGGGCCCCGACCGCTAGGCCCCGACCGCTGGGCCCCGACCGCTGGGCCCCGACCTCTGGGCCCGGACCGCTGGGCCCCGACCGCTGGGCCCCGACCGCTGGGCCCCGACCGCTGGGCCCCGACCTCTGGGCCCTGACCTCTGGGCTGAGCAGGTTTTCTGGATGAATCCCTGCTATAATTAGTTTTTAAGTTAGTTTTACATTTTTAGCTAATTTTAGTTTTTACAAAACTTTTTTCACCCTGCATAGATTATGTTACTGTAGATAAACATTGCTAACGCTAGCCCAGGTGCTATCATTGTTTATTTTTTAGCTAGTTTTAGTTTTTTAACTAATTTTAGCTTTTACATGAATTTTTTTTCTTTCTGTATGGATTATTTTACTGTAGATCAACATGCTTGTTCTAGCCTAGAAGCTATAACTCATAGATTTTTAGCTAATTTTAGTTTTTACATGGTTTTTCAGTCTCTATAGAATATGTTACTGTAACCCAACAAAGTGATAGCCTAGATGCTACCTTTAGTATTTTTACTAGTTTTAACCCTAAACTGCTGTGACCCTGCAGTTTAGCTGTGTAAACATTGTTCTGCACCAATTTCTAAAACTCTCTGGGTGGAATTTTGTTCTAAAGTATTTACTCTTTAACATATTTTAGGTTGTAATAAGTTAATATCAGATAAATCTGTGTGGAATCGCAGGAATCAGTTAGAAACTGGTTTCTTACTCTGGGTCTGATGGTTCTGGTTCAGTACTGAAGACTGGAGGATCTTTTCTGGACCGGTCACTCCTCATAGAAGGACAGATGGATCCTGGAGGTTCTGCTCTCAGTCTGAGGTTCTGATCTCTGAAACACAAACATGTTATTCAGATCACATCAATTACTGAGAAACTTTGTGACAAAAAGACTGAAGAAGATCAGAACACAAACTGCTGCAGAGAAGCAGAAGGTTTAAAGTTCTGGGTCGTCATCCTACCTGGACCCAGTCTTCCCAGTATAAACTGGACCCAGTGTTCCCAGTAAAGAATTTTCCCTCTTTCAGTGGGTTTAGAGACAATTTCTGAATTGTTGCTCTTTAAAGTTTTGGTTTTTGTTTTCGTCCATCATTGATTCACTCAGAGTTTCATTCAAAATCTACATATTAACTGAATTTCTGTATTTAGCTTTAAGTTTACATATAAATTAATGATGCTTTATTTATTTACTGAAGATAAACAAGTTAATATTAAATAAATCTGTGTGGAGTCACATGAATCAGTTAGAAACTGGTTTCTTACTCTGGGTCTGATGGTTCTGGTTCATTACTGAAGACTGGAGGATCTTTTCTGGACCGGTCACTCCTCATAGAGGGACAGACGGATCCTGGAGGTTCTGCTCTGTCCTCCTTTAGGTCCAAATCTTCCATCTTTTGGACCTCAGTAAGTCTGAAAGAGAAACCAGTACCAGTCAGTTCCCAGTGATCCAGTAAGCAGAAAGTTGATTCCCATCATGTGTTCAGAGGATCAGAGGAACCTGATCCAGCAGGTAACATCTGGGTCTGAATTGTTCTCTCCTTCACTTCTTCATGACCTTCTGATGTCTGCTGGCTGATCCAAGAACCTTCTGGAGAACTTCTGACTTTATTAAGAACATTTCAAATCTGAGTCTGAAACCTAAACTGGAATCATGTTCCAGGTCTGTAGAAACATCCAGAGTGAGGTCAGATGTAGTGAATGAAGGAGTGAACATTTCCTATGAAGTGGTGATGTGTTGGTCCTGAACAGATGGGCTCAGTTAAAGCAGCGGTTCTGAAACCTTTGGGGTCCAGACCTCCTTTAGACGGGCTGCCAGTCCTCCTGCTGAGAGTCAGGTTTAGTCAGAGAGGCAGGAATATGTGGAAGGAATATTTTCCAGACGGACCAACAATCAGAGAGACTTCAGGATCAGGTGATCCATGGAGATCATGAGGAGTGATCTGATCACTCTCAGCTTTCAGCAGATCTGTTCAGTTTTCCAGCAGAACTTAGAGCAAAAGAATTGACATGATAAAAAAATTAAGACACACCAACTTGAAGTGAATGTGGAGTTGACCCCTGGATCTGTAAATGAGAGAAATTCACTGATGATTCAAAAATAATGAAGGAACTGACAGACAACTAACCAGTTCTGTGATAAACAGAGCCGGTTAGTTGCATTCTCCATCAGACCCCTCTTGGGACATTGCCCAAAAATAAATCCCATCCTTTAGTTCTGAGAATATGTTTAAAGAGGCACTGTTATGTCAAATTAACTTTTATGAGCTTTATGTCATGTTATAATATCATGCACTCAAACATATTGTAGAAGTGTTGTTTTGATTCATTTGTGGATGTTTGAGAAATTCTTGAATCTCCTGTGCCAGCGTGGATGCCTTAGTGCTGACTCATAAAATGAGATGACAAATTACTCAAAGCTTTGCCTTGAATAACAGGTGATTAAAGTCGCCATTCAACATTTATGACTGTTGTTTGGCACCATCATTACCTCCAGTGTGAAAAATAATTTCACCTGTCAGATGCTCATGTATATCTATAGGTCAGTATTTTTTCTGTTAGAACAAATCCTGTCATGTGGCAGCAGATTACCGTAGTTTGATATTGTACCATGACAAAAACGGGGAATCCCATTCAGAACAGAACTTTTGACATATTTTTAGGTTTGTGTGTCACTTTACAGGGGAACCATTTAGAACTTGCCTCATACCTTTTGTTGATGTTTGAAGTTGAATTCTTCCTTGTAGATTCCCGTTGAAGTGCAGCAAACCTGTTCTTCAATGGAATTCCTGTGATTCCGGTTTGATCGCTGATGTTGCTTAATGTGGCTGCAGCCTGCTGTTGTTTCCTGGTTGAAGAGGGATTTTCCTGCAGCACTGGCCAGGCTGTTTTATCTAAGCGGTTGGTGTTGAGAGGAGTTGTTCAGTTAAAGGTGTGTTATGATGTTTTTACAAGCACATGGTGCCATTTTATACCACAATCAAGTAACCATGTTACCTTCAGTTGTTATAAAAATGCATATTTTTATAAAAATAACCAACATTAACTCAAAATGCTACAAAACAACATACAATAAAAACATGAGAGAAAAAATACAAATAGCAAAAATTTCAGAAATTTAAATACTGCAACTGTGGTGGCTAAGAGATTTCATATGTGCTTGACTGAGTTTTGGCCCCATCACTGCTTTAAAACACCCCAAAGTATAGAAGCAGTGAATATAATCTGGTCTCTTCTTATTTCTGTCTGAATTTTTCTTCTAATTCTTTTATAATGTTTTTCCTCCCAGACCGAGTGAAGCTGGTCTTCTGCTCAGATCCAGTTAAATATGAACCTGATTCACTGCACAGCAGGCAGTCAGACTACTTTATCTTCATTAACCAACTTTTCTCTGACAGCAGAACATTATGAAAAGAGAAACAGAACCAGTAAAATAAACAGGTGCTAGTTCAACTCAACTAAAAACCTGGAGCTTTAAAATTGTTTTTCAAAATTTTCCACATTCTCAAATTTGGATTTTGTCTGAAGAAAAGATCCAAACAAAAAAAATTCAAACAGGAAATCAGAACCTGAGAGGATCCATGAACCCAGTCAGCAGCTTGGTTCTGAAGGAGAACCAGACTGATGATTGCTGGTTCTGGTTCCCTCTGCAGACACCAGAGAGAAATCCCAGTGAGAGGAAAACAAGAAGTTAACACTCACCATGATCCAGATTATGGTCTTTGTTTTGTTTTTGTTGAGTGGAGTCTGAACCTGTTTCTCCTGATCTAATGCCTGACTAGAACTGACACACCTTAGGCTCCGCCCCTGCCAAGGTGATTTAAACACCTTTACTTTCATGTTTTCTCTTTGTATCAAAAATGAACTGAGATCTGAAACACTGAGGTCATATTAAAACTTTCAGTTTTTCCCAGTTATTAGGTCATTCCCTATCAATGTCAGTGAGTTTCTTTTCCATCTGCTTCTTTCTCCACCAGGAGGCTGCTGCCACCTGGTGGTTGGTCCAAGTGTTGATTCTACACACCTGCAAGCAATTCTGCCTCATCAGCCTCGAGTAAAAGAGGAGCAGGTCGCCGGCAGGTCAGTGTCTGAGTGTTTACCAGTTATGGTACTCTGAGCCTCTCTGAGCCTTTGTCTCTGTGGTTTCCCAGATTATTTCAAGTTGAATTTACCTGTTGATAAGGTAAGTTTTTCTTCGTGGTGCATTGCAGTGGTGGTCAAATGAAGCTTCTCAGCCCTTTGCTTCACCTAAAGCAGGGGTCTCAAACTCCAGTCCTCAAGGGCCGCTGTCCTGCAGTTTTTAGATGTGCCACAGGTACAAAACACTGGAATGAAATGGCTTCATTACCTCCTCCTTGTGTAGATCGGTTCTCCAGAGCCTTAATGACCTAATTATTCTATTCAGGTGCAGCAGAGGCTCATCTAAAAGTTGCAGGACTGCGGCCCTCGAGGACTGGAGTTTGAGACCCCTGACCTAAAGGTTCATAACTCAATGCTTCATTTATTTCTCACTAGTGACATCTGCTGGTGAAAGTAAAGTAGCCTGTCACTCAGATAGATAAACTTAAAAAAATTAGTAATTGCAATATTGTCACAAAGTTTTAGTCAAACTCAAGTTTAGTAACAGGAAAGTCAATTAAATCCTATTTAATATTTTTTAGTTATTAAAATGATTTGTAGCCAATCCTGGTTTATGTTTTCTTTTATCGACTGATTTGACAATAAAGATATTTGATGTTTTAGTGCATTCAGAGTGCAGCTTGTTTCATTCTTTGACTTTTGATTTGCCTCCTAAAAACTAACATTTTTCCTGGATTCCTGTTGTCTCTCTGATCTGCTCTCATATTTTTACTCTTCCAACAGTTTTAGTTTGTTTCTGCTGTGCAAGACTGATAAATCTGAGCAGAATAAAGAAATAGTGAGAATTATTAATAAAATGTAAACATAATTTTTTTGCTTTGGTACCAAACAAACAAACAAACAAACAAAAATCTCCTTCAGTATTAAACTTCTGTTCATTTATTACAGGAGGCTTTTTCTTTTATATACAGAGACATTTATTTGCAAAATACTAAAAAGTATTTCAACTCAAAGTACTAAAAAGTATATGTATATAATTATATATAGATCTTCATGTTATAATAGTGTAACTGTGTCTAAAACAGCAGGGTGGGGTCAGAGGTCACTGAGGCACGGCTGTCGCCTCTTTACACCCAGGGTTCACCGGCTGTCTGCAGAAGAAAAACTTCAGACTCGTTTTTAACTCAGGACCAAAAAATAAGTTTTAATTTTTTTCCTCAACTTATAAAGTTTTTCCTCCCAGTTGGAGATTTTTCTGTACTTTATCTTCAGGAAACTTCTTGTTTCCTGTATTCTGATTTATTTGAGATATTTCTGCCGGGTTTAGCAGCTCCTTTTAGCTCTAAATAATCTACGATGCCGGGAATATTTCCTGTAAGTTTGGTCCTGAATGAACGAGCTTCAGGCGTCAGACCTGCTGTCCAGGCAGCTCTACAGATATCAGGATTCTGGATGTGGAAACGGAGTAAAAACGGGTCGACAGCCGCCTGAAACCAGCTGCGGTGTAAACGGAGCGACGTGGTTGAAGCAGTGAGAAGATGCCTGGAAAAATCCACAAAAACTTCAAAACATCATCGTTATTATTGGATTATTGTCCTCGTCCGTGAAGAACACACAGCATCACTCCCCACGGTGACACAACGCTTGTATTGCATCTATTACACAATAAATAGAACGACAGTAAGAATGAAGAAGAATCACGTTTCTGTGCATTTTCTCCGTGTTTGGATATCAGTGGTGAAGAAGCAGCTTTTGGTTTCAAACAGGGAAGGAAGGAGCAGATTCCCAGAGCCCCTCTGACCCAAACATGGGCTCAACAGCGCCACCTACAGCACACAGCTGGCTGGTCGGGTTTGTGCTCGGACTGAACCTGAACCCTGAATCCGAGGTCCAGATTCACTGAAACCAGCTTCAGGTTGTGCATTTTGCTGCCCGGTGAGTCAGATAAGGCACAACGACAGAGAGGAATCTTCTGGAAAAATCTGAAACTGGACAGAGTTCAGCTCTAGACTGACCTGTTCACATAGACATGAAACAGCTAGAAGCTGAACTGAGGCAGAACAGCTCCGGGTTTTATGACGTTTTAACGTTTGGTTTGGTTTCCATGGAGAAAGTTCCCCTCACTTCACCGTTCAGCTGAACTCTGAACTTTCTCTAGAAATAGAAAGTATCTCTAGCTTACACTGCAAAAACAAAATCTTACAGTTTGTCTGATCTAGTTTCTAGTGCAGAATCTGAACACACATGAAATAAGATCAAACTGATTCATAATTAACTGTTCAGCCATAATTACCAGTTTAAGTCAATAATTCCTTCATGCTGATGGTTTTAGTTCTAGTTAAACTGGCAGAAAATGTTTCTCTGGTTGAACTGGTGAACTTTTTTATTTTATTTTATTAATGTTAAAGTTATGTGTAAGTCAGTTTTTTATTATTTCAAGTCTACTAAATATTTGGTAACTTGTGTTTTTGTAGTGCAGACTCTGTTCTCAGTTTTTCTTTCATGATATTTCTGTTTGATCCCATTGGCAGATTTTAAATTAGCTTTGATTTGTTTGTTTTCTTAAATAAATTATTTCTGGCTCAAAACTTCTGTGATTTTTTCTGTTTCTCACTCGGTTCCCAAACGTCGTTTGAAGCCAAACAGTTTCCAGATTGTTTGTTTTCATCTGACAGGTCAGAAACACATCCAGAGTTACTGACCGTTCAGTCCTGTTATTACAGCAGGAATTTGGTGAAGAATCATAAAAAACTACATAATTCCTCACCAGGTCTGATAAAAATGTATTAAACTGAATATCTGAAGAGAAATATCAACATTTCTGCATGAAACATGGAAACAAACCTTCTGGTTCTCATCGGTGCTCAATGAGAACCAATTTCAAACCTCCAGATGAAGCATGTGGGCCTAAAACCTGGCAGACGGACTCATACTCACCTGGATCTGGACCTGGCAGTGGAGATCCTCTCCACTGTCGCCACATGCTTGTTCCGGATGATAAATGCTCCTCAGGTAAAACAGACAAACTGACTGACTGCGCTGACTGATAATGAGGATTATTTTTATAAATGTTATTATTTCACATCCATCTGACGCTGCAGAGTGCTGTCCAGACCTGGACACGTCTCCTGTCCATCACAGGACAGACGGCTCTGCACACAGATTATAGAAACTAACTAACCTGATAATCAGGTTTCTGGACTGATGCTCATCTGCCCTCCATGACGATCTGAACTCCTGCTCCATGAACCGCTTCACCACCGAGCAGCAAATCATTTACACACCTGATCCTGGTGTCTCCGGGTTTCTGAGGACTTCTCATAGTGATAAAATGTTGATTTCAGTGAATCTGAACCTTTCTGAAGGTAAAACTATCAGCAGCTAATGAACCAATCAGCTGCCTGATTTCAGCTGTTTGGAGGGGGGGTGGCGGGGGGCTGTGAGAAGTTAATGGTTAAAAACCGTGAGCGTTAACTCGTTACCCAACAGGCCAAATGTTGCAGCCACTCAGTGGATCAGTCAGTCAGTGGATGGGGCGGCATGGCTTGGTGTGTTGGCTTCATGTATCCAGGCACACTCTGGGTCTATTGCTACTGAAAACAGCCCTTCAGCACAACTGCAACCTGAAAACGCCTCAGAGTCCAGCAGTGTTTTACCTCATTTACATGGTCATCTGTCCTCCACGGATCGAGTAGAAATAGAGTCCAGACGGTGCCAGTAAAACCTCTCTGTTCATTTTGTGTCCCATTTAAAATGTGTTTATTAAAGCGCCGTTTAGTAAAGATCCTCAGGTGAGACGGACGGAGCGGACGCTAAACAGCTTCAGGAAACATCTCCACTTCCTGTCGGCCATGTTGGATTGGCTGGAGTCCACAGTAACACCGTATCAGTGCTGCACCGCCGCAGGAGTTCCTCAGGGCGGCGCTCAAAGTGTCGAAGTGGTTCCTGTCCGGCCGGAAGGTGAACCGGGTCAAACCGGACCTATAAAACCTCCTGCAAGGTTTCAGCAAACAGTTATTGCTCTAGCAGTTCGTCTCAGTTTGAGTTTCTTTGTGCAAATAGATAAAGAGCCGCGTCGCTCAGCATCGACTCTCCTCCCCTCCCACCCGGAACCAGAAAATAAATTAAATAAGCAAAGAAACATTTAGATTTTCATCTCTAGAAAACAATCAGATTGTTTCCAAACTGGTGAAATGAAACCATTCAAACCTCTGAGCAGAAACGATTCCAGTGTCCAAGAAAAACCTGCAGCCCGGTTCTGGTTCTGCTCAGGTTCTGGACCCGAGAAGAACCAGGAGAAACAACCAACCCGCCTCAGCACAAGCATCCGCTCCACAGACCGGCTTCATTCAGGCGTCTCTGAGAAGAGGAACCGACCAAACTGGACCAAACTGGACCAAACCAAACCAAACTGGACCAAACTGGACCAAACCAAACCAAACTGGACCAAACCAAACCAAACTGGACCAAACCAAACCAAACCGAACCAAAGTGGACCAAAACGGACCAAACCGAACCAAAGTGGACCAAAACGGACCAAACCGAACCAAACTGGACCAAAACAGCAGCTCTGTTTCCCTGAGGAGGTTTGATCGAATGTTTTGGGTTTTTGTTCTGATATCTCAGGTTCAGAATTTTGTGTTTTTTGATCGTTTGCTTTCTGGAGATAAAATCTTTAGATGGATTCATATCGGAGGAAACGGATGTTTGGGTTGAGCAGCAGAGTCGAGTTTTGGGTTCTGGCCCAGAAAACCAACCAAATCCTCTGTGCCAAAACCAGAGCAGTCCATCTGGAATTACCTCTGGTTTGGTGCTGGAGGTCACCGGTGGGGTCACACGCTGCTGTGGGACGCTGTCCTGTTCTTCAGCGTTGTGTTGATTCTTCCTTCATGACCAGCAAACCCAAACTGATCCCACAAAACTCCAAAAACACAAAATATTAAAGTTTTTTTGTCCAGTTTGTTGTTCAAATATCTTTGCACTCTTGAAATAAAGCAAAACTAATTTAAAAATAATATTTCAGCTAAATATAGGAGCCTGTTTTAAGTCATTTATTACTTCAGTCAATTATTTACTGGAAACAAGCTGATTTATCTGGATGAAAATTTACTTTTCTTAGTTTTATCTTATTTCAAGAGCACTTTGAGGTTTTCACTACAACTTGGACCAACATGTTTGCTGAGATTTCGTGTTTTTGCAGTGAAGAGTTCAGTGATGTTTGAGCATCTTGGAACCTTAACATGTTTCTGCAACAGGAATTCAACCTTCAGCCAAAGCTGCTTGGCATCAGCAGAGAGGATTTTACAGCCCAACCCACAAACTGAGGAATTATCCTTAAAGGAAGGTCAACTGAAGGTCAAAAACATCCTGAACAAAACGTCATGACGACGACTTGAGCCTTTCAACAATCAGTGGCTCCAGCTGCAGATGCTTGTGCAGAGACAGAGTTTCTGTTTCTGAATAATTTACATATCAAACCTGCAGCTTCTTATATAAAACTTTACAGTGAAGGACTTAAATTTATGACCAAGCTAATAAAGAAACAAGCCCAGAGTTTCTCTGACTCCGGTGAGCCGAGGTTTCTCCTGGACGCTGCTGACGGCGCGAACGATGAGATCAACATCCAGCTTCGTCTCAAACTGAATGCAGTAAAATCCTGAGCTCTGATCCGGGTCGGAGCAGAACCACGAAACATCGCCACGCCGAACTCAGACCGGACAGAAAGTTAATGACGACGGGAGATCTGCCAGAAAGCTGGATCCTAAAACCTGCTGCAGTCTGAAAGTTCAGATCATTTCATCAGATTTAACCCGTCAGAGGCTTTGATCATCTGTTACCTCGGCAACAATCGAGCCGCTGCCAGTCGTCTCCTCTTGCAGATCCGTAAGATCTTCCATGAACTTTGTGGCAGATCCCCCAGGGCTCGGCGGGTCGGGGCTCATGAGGACGATTATCACCGAGGCGAATCGGGAGTTTGGGATTTCTTTGTGCATTCGTTTAGTTTTTGGTGTCAGAGCAGAAGAAATGCCACCCATCCTTTTACCGAAGGCGCAGTAAAGTGACAGCTAAATGTAAACTCAAAAGTGCAAAAAACGCCCAAAAAGAAAATAAAAAGATCATTTTTTGTTTTTTTCGGGTTTTGAGGTTTTCATCTCTCGATTTCCAGACGGTTCATTACAGCGAGCGCAACTCCCAAGGCTTATTTTTAACTTACTCTAAAAATATAAAAAATAGTAATAATTGTACCGATATTAAAAGACTTGGAACATCAACAACGTTATACTTTTACTACGAAAAGGTCTTTTTGAAATCGCCGTCTTCTCTCAGAAAACCGTTCAGCTGTGGAGAAACGCGACAGGATCCGCCGATCCTACGGCCGGTAACCGGTAAGGAGGCGGAGCCTCCCGACTCCGATAAATGACGGGTGATATAACCGCTCTGACCAGGTCAGAGTCCGACACAACAGAACCAACAGAACCAACAGAACCAGGCTCCTTATTCTGGTGTTTTGCTCCAGGTTGACAGATCAGGCCTCCGTCTGTTGGCGGTTCTTCAGAATTCGCTTTTAAGAAAATGGTTTTTCTTTGAGTCTCCACTGGGGAACTAGATTAAAGGTAGTAAATCTTCCTCTCTTCATCATCCAGCTCTTGTTCTCAGCTGATCCGACGGTCCTCAGCTTCGGTACATTCAGTAAAAATCAGAACTTGTTCTCTTTGGGTTCCTGCTAAGGTTCTGTTTCCGTCGTTCTGTCGGCTTCAGACTGAGACTGTTCTCTCACTGCGCTGCCTTCATCGGCCGTTTCTGTCTTGGCAGCGAGCGGATGAAGGTTTTCGGGCGTGGCTCGCGTCACGCTGTTGTAGGACGGCGGCGATGAGGTGGAGGAGATGGTGGAGGAGCGCTCCACCCCCAACAGACTGGACCCGTAGTTCTCCTTCATCATGGTGGCTATCAGCCCTTCCTTCTCAGGCGCGTCCTCCCCAAACATCACCTCGCCTCCCTCCTCGCCCTCGCTGTGGTCGTGTCGGGGCGTGGTGAACTGGCGGTACATGTAGGAGGCAGCCTTCATCTGGCGCCTCACCAGGTGGCGGCGATAGCACCTCTGGATGATGGTGGCCGACACTTCTTCCTGCTTGCGCCGCAGAGTCGTGGTGATCGGCTCGTAGGAAATCTTGGAAGGGTTGGAGATCATGAACTTCTCCTCCATCTGCTGCTTGAGGGCGTCCATCTCGCCCGACTCGCCCAGGACGCGCTTGGTGAAGGCGAACAGGATGTCCAGGCAGTGGATCTTGTCTCCGCTGACCATGGGCAGGTCCATGGAGATCAGCTTGATCTTGTTGGGCTTGCTGATGCGGAGAGGCTCCAGAAGAGAATCTGCAAAGTCCGACAGTTTGGAGTACTCCATGAACTGCGTGGCTTCTGGGTCGAACTTCTCCCAAACCTCGTAGAACATCTCGAAGTCGTCCTCGCTCAGCGGCTCGGTGCTTTCCTCCGTGGCCACGCTGAAGTTCTCCAGGATGATGGCGATGTACATGTTGACCACGATGAGGAAGGAGATGATGATGTAGGTGACGAAGAAGGTGATGCCCACCGACGGGTTCCCGCAGTTCCCCTTGACGGTGGTGCCGGTGTGGGGCAGGTGGGGGTCGCACTCCTCGGGGGAGTTGTTGAGGATGGGGTTGAGCAGGTTGTCCCACCCTGCAGACGTGGTGATCTGGAACAAACACAGCATGCTGTTCCCAAACGTCTCAAAGTTAAACATGTCGTCGATGCCCCCCTGCCGCTTCACGTAGGCGAAGTTAGCCATGCCGAAGATGGCGTAGATGAACATGACGAGGAAGAGGAGCAGCCCGATGTTGAAGAGGGCAGGAAGTGACATCATGAGGGCGAACAGTAACGTCCGAATGCCCTTGGCTCCTCTGATGAGGCGCAGGACTCGCCCGATCCGGGCCAGTCGGATTACTCTGAACAGAGTCGGCGACACAAAGTACTTCTCGATGATATCAGCCAGAACGATTCCTGAAAGACGAGAAGAAACAAAATGAAGACAAGTTGAGATGAACCGTCTGCACACACTGACCAAAACCGTTCAGGAATCAGGATGAACGGTTCGGAGCTAACTGGAGTCCGGTTCGGTTGTGAGGTTTTAATGCTAATCGACCTCTGACCTCTGGTCCTCCAAACCTCGGTCTGGGTTCGGTTGAAGTGAACTCTGGTTCGGTTTGAATGTGAACGCCAAGCGGACCAGAGACTGCTGCAAACTGCTGCAGGAAGTGGACTGCAGCGCAGGGCATTCTGGGTAAATACAACCAAAGCTAACGTGTTAGCCTAGCGCTAGCAGCAGAAATGGCTCCTGGTCTTCAGCCAAAGACAAAAGAGAAATCCTCCAGCACTAAAATCTGACGCCTCCATCTTGTTTCCATCTGGTGAAGAAGGAAGTTGCTCTCAGCGTCTTCAGAGGTTTTTGTGTGGTTTCCTTCAGTGGTTGTTGGTGCAGCGCCCCCACAGGCCAGGAGGGGAACAGGTTGGTTTGACTCAGAGAACCACAGCAGCTGGAGGTGGAGCAGATGTTCTGGTTCCAGTAGAACTGGGTCGACTGGACCATCAGGGGGAAAAACAGCCTAAAACTAAATATGTGAGACCTGGATGAGGCTCAGCGCTGCTTTCTGTCCTCTACCAGGATATAGGAGTTTGTTTAGGCCAATAATTCTTGTATACTGAGAAAAATTCAGAGATTTCTAGCTTCACTCAAAGCAGGTTTTTGATTAAGTAAAACTAAAAAAGTTAATTTTAGATAATATAATAATAATCTGTCCTTGCTGGTGGGAATAACCAGGAATCTGTGGGTCATCGGATCAGTTTTTATCTGGAGTCAATCTGTGAGCTGCTTCATGTAGAAGCTCTCACTCCGTTCAGCGGCGACCCGTCGGGTTTACTGCAGCCTGAGTTACTGGTTCTGGCTGCTCTCCTGCTACCAGCAAGTCAGACGCTGTAATTCATCCATCTTCCCCTTGTTACCCCGGAGTGATAAACAGAAGGAGGAGCTCTCACACACACACCAACACACACACCCCCACACCCACACACACTCACACTCACACACCCACACCCACACCCACCCACACACACAGTGTTTTCATTTATTTCCCAGGGTTGATATATAGGTGACAGAGAGAATGAGAGGAGAGGGAATCACCCTCTGCCTCCACCCAGAGCAGCGATGTAACGAGTCAATCAGGTTGGATTCATCTCCAGGGTCCGGCCTCTGGCAGCTCTGAGTGGTGCTGTTACCTTCACCCTCCCCCAGGCTACACACACACACACACACACACACGCCCTCAGGATCATATTGATGGCAGTTCGTTCTGCGCTGCCTCAGCTGACTGCGTGTCACTGTAAGCTGCTGAAGGAGCTGACAGTAAAGATGATGAACAGAACCGTGTCTGGAGACGACCAAACCAGCAGTCCTTAAAAATACTTAAATTCATGAATCATTAAATCTTAAAACATCTTAAATTTATGGGTAAGCAATAAGTTGGCCTTAAATTTCTATGTAGTTTTTTTTTTGTGGGATTTTTCCGTGCAGAGACACAGTCATTGTGTTGTGTGACCTGAGATGGTTTCAGCTTCCGGTAAATAGCTGCTAATGAACTCTTGCTAGCCAGTTAGTTAGGGTAAAGCTAGCTAGCCTTTTTACAGCCACTGGCTGGTTTACTCAGTCATTGGTTTATTTATGTTGCCAACAAAAAATATTTATTTACGTGCAATTTTCTTTTGTATGTTTCTGTCGCGATGAAGGTTTTAAATTCCATTCTTAACGGCCTTAAAAAGTCTTAAATGTGTGTTGGTGAAACCAGCAGAAGCTCTGCAAACACTTCATACCAAAAGTCAAGCACGGTGGTGGAGGACTGATGATGTGGGTTGTTACACAGCAACAACGATTTCCTGAAGAAACCTTCCACAGCGGCTCTTAATAACTTTGAGTAAAAATTAAAGGAACCAGTTAATATTTTGAAATGAGTCCTAATAAAAAATGCAGGTTTTCCTGCCAAAGTTGCACTAAATTTCTTTAAAGAATGAATAAAGTACCAGAAATATGTTAGATTTGATTTTCTTGTCATTTGTTGGACTGTTTTTTAAAATACCCATCTTTTATTTTCATCTTTATTTTAAATCCTAAAAATAGAGGGCAATAAAACGCTGGTTCTTTAAAAATTACAACCAATTCCCTAAAGTAGACACTAATCTAAAAAGTTCCCTTGTGACAATTATTTTATCCAATTAATCAATTAATGGTCAGAATAATTGATTACTAAAATAATCATTAGTTGCTGCAGAAACAAACATCTGCAAACCTTCAAACCTCGAAGATCAGAAGCAACTTTAGGAAGACGAGACTGAAATGAAGCCGAAGGTTCTGCTATGTGAAGGCAGAGCTACAAGCAGTTAGCTACACGTACCGTTAGCTAAACGTACCGTTAGCTAAACAGACCGTTAGCTAAACAGACAGTTAGCTAAACGGACCTTTAGCTAAACAGACCGTTAGCTAAACGGACCTTTAGCTAAGCGGTCAGGTGATGTTCTCCATCTGAGGTTGATCTGGTTTTCTGACCCGATCGGTTGACGATCAGCCTTAGCATAAGGACTGAAGCGGCGGCGCTCACCGACGATGGAGAGGATGACGACCACGAAGTCGAAGATGTTCCAGCCGACGGTGAAGAAGTAGCAGCGCAGCGCCATGATCTTGATGCTGCACTCGATGGTGAAGACGACGATGAAGGCCAGGTTGATGTAGTAGAGGATCTTCTCCATCTGCGGCGACTGCTCGTCCGTCTCCACCATCATGGTGATCATGTTGAGGAGGATCAGAACCATGATGATGATGTCGAAGGCCTGCTTCCCCACCAGGTCGAAGAAGAAGCCCTGCAGGTCGTTCTGGAGAAGCAGACAGACGCCGGCTCAGAGACTGGGTCCATTCAGCACCAGCTTCCTGACTGATCGGTTCTGATCGGTTCTGATCGGTTAATGAAGATTAAACCCAGCTGAGTTATGATGGTCAAAACGCCTAAAGGAGATTTTACCCAAACTAAACTCTGAACTTTAAATGGACAGAAGAAACTTTCAAAATAAAGATTAGTTTCAGATTCTTTAAAGGAACAGTCGAAACGTGACAGAGTGGAAAAGGTCAAAGGTTATGAAGACTTTTCTGAGGCCCAGAATATTTGCTACACCTCTGATTTTTAAGTTTCTCCTCTTCCACAGCAGGTCTGATCTTCATCGTAGGAAAACTGTGAGAAACTGAATCTAAAAACATTCAGAAAATCACAAAGTGATTTTTATTAACTAAATTCATTTATTTCAGAAAATGTTCTAGTTCTGTAGCACAGTTGGGAAAAATATCTTGATAAAATGTGAAATAATGTAGATTTCTTTCCTCCATATTAATTAATCATTAGCTTAAAACACACTCATATTTCTGAAAAATTACTTTTAGGTTAGTTTTACTAAGATATTTGCACTAGAAAGTGTTTTTGCAGTGAATCATTGTTAATCTCATCGTCTGTTCAGTGTTTCTCAAACTTAGTTCCACCAGAGGGCGCCAGGGAGCCGCAGAAAGTTGGAGGGAAGATGAAAAGGAAAACAAAAATATAAAAAATAAATCTGATAAATTTTTTAATGATAAATTTTTTCAAACCTAAAATGTTTTCTGTTTTTAAATACAAATTAAAATAACTGATTGAAACATTACTGATCATCGTTCTGATTGGTTCAAATTCATCTGGCTGCTTTGCTCCTCAAGCTAGCTTAGCATTTCAGCTAACAACATGCTAATTATTTAAAATCAAACTAATTTCCTGGATTATCTTTAGATTATCCGGTAATCTAAACCTATGATAAAGGTTACAGGCATCTGAATTCATTCTCAGCAGGAAAATGGAAAATATTTATTTTCTCCATTCTGAACATATTAGCCTGAGTTTGTGCTTTTATTGTGAAGGTACCAGGGGTCGGGGGATGGGCTTCTGCGGCTTCTTGGATCCCAGTTTCTTCATGGCGTTGTAATATTTCTTCTGCTCCTCCGTCATGAAGATATCCTGCCCTCCTAATTAAAATACACAGAAATAATTCAGTTATTTTTACTGAAACAAAAAAAAAAATCTGCAGACAATCAGAAGCCACTGAAATTCATGACCCAACAGATCATGACAAGAATCCAGATCGTGTTTTGCTTGATGCTTATCTTTCGTTTCTGCTGGTTGAAGTTGTCGATGATGACTCCGATGAAGAGGTTGAGGGTGAAGAAGGAGCCGAAGATGATGAAGATGACGAAGTACAGGTACATGTAGAGATTGATCTCTTTGATTGGCTGCTCCTCCACCTGCAGCAGGAAACCAGCAGCTTAAAGAGACACCTCACCCTCAGCCAACCAATCAGGAGCCGGGACCAAAACGTCCAGCTGGATTTACTCTTTTCATTTCAACTCCAAAAACTTTTTCATTTTTATTTTTACCAGTTAAGCAGATTTCAGCAGGATCTGGAATCACTGCAGATTTAAACATAAAAAGTGTTTTGCCAGATAAAAAAACTAAACTGTATCCTAAATGTTTCAATTTAGGATATCTAAAAATGTTTAAATTAAAATGCAGTGAGAATTTGGCTCACTGCATTTTAATAACTGGATGTTTGTTTCCCTTTTACTATTAAAATGAATAAAATTCTAAATAAAAACTTCATGTTTTCCATTAAAAGACGTTTAATTGTTTGTTTTGAAAGTCCTGTGTCAGTGAGAACTTCACCCCAACATTGTTACTAAATGTGTTTCTGCATTAACTGGTTCCTCCGTTGTGACCAAGGGCCGCCCAGAATCCCTCTGAGGGCCCCAGGAGGCCCCCGGCCCCCAGTTTGAGCCCCCGGCTGCTGAGTCGGCGTTCAGATCAGAGATCAGCGATGACTTACGGCTCTGGAGTCCACGGCGGCGTACATGATGTCCATCCAGCCCTTAAAGGTCGCCTGGAAACAAAAACAACAAAACTGAATGAAAACCTGAAGCCCACAGCATGAGGCTGCCACCACCGAGCCTCCCAGTCAATGAAACATCCAGTAAGTCCTGCTGAAGCAGAGTGACGCCTGGAGGACCCGGGCGTCTAATCATCTGGCTTCCCACTTCCCCTCATCATCTGAGCGGGTCAAGTGAGTTCCTCTGCATCGCCACGGCAACGCAGTACTCATTTCCTGCACCGAAGCGTCTAAACGAAGGTTGACTTAGCAGCAATTTTACAGAATGGAAGAAACTCCCTGCTGCCGAGGTTCTCAATGAAGCAACATTAAACCCATTTAAGGGCTTCCTTCCTCTGAGTGGGAGGAAGAGGAGGATGAAGAGGAGGATGAAGGTCGGGGGGGCGGACAGGTGGAGAACAACGAAGGGAACGAAGTGTGTGAAGAACAGATCTGTTTAATGTGAGGGGGCGACTGGCGGCCGTCACTCAGAGCTGAAATCAGCTCGTCGCCGCGGGTTACCACCTGTGATTATTGTGGGATGAGAGCGGGGGGGTTACACTGTAAAAGATCACATCCTGAGATAATACAACCCTGAAACATCAGGAACCGCGAAGCTGCTGCTTCCTCATCACTCCCATGATGCACCTGGACTGAGGTCACATGACCAGAGCCGAGGCCTGGATGCAGATCAGCACCGCCAGAAAAATGAACCCAAATCAACAGAAACCCACATTTTCTACTGCAAATATTCATTAAGGTTAACATGAAGTTTATGTGATTCTAACTCCCACCAGCAGGTGGCAGTGTGTCCAAGTTCCACCCGGTTTTCTGTCTGAACGGATCAGTAAAGTGACAGAGAATCAGACTGAGGAACTGAAACCTCAAAACGGATCAGAACCTCATAACCAGCAGGACGACGTCTGGAAGACCAGAGACATGCTGTCCTCATCTTCATCACCTTCATCACTGTCCTCATCTTCATCACTGTCCTCCTCTTCATCACCTTCATCACTGTCCTCATCTTCATCATCTTCATCACTGTCCTCATCTTCATCACCTTCATCACTGTCCTCATCTTCATCACTGTCCTCATCTTCATCACCTTCATCACTGTCCTCATCTTCAGCTGGGATGGATGAAGATGATGACTAATGAAGATGATAATAGTGATGAAGATGATAGCTGATGAAGATGATAATAGCGATGAAGATGATGAAGATGATAACTGATGAAGATGATGAAGATCTTCCTCCCTGTGGATCTTTTCTTCGTTCTGATCTTTCTAACAAACTCTGTGTCATTTTTTGCAGCGTGCAGAACTTTCCAGATGCTAATGGAAAGGTTGCCCCCGCCGACTGTTGCCGCGCCGACCGGCAGAATGCTGAGATGTGCTGAGGGACCCGTTGCCAGGGCGACGGGATTCTGACAAACTCTTAAGGTCTCATTTGCTGCCGGTCGAGTGGCTCATCCACACTTTGCTTTGTTTTCCTCCTCCGGCTCTGATGAAGAGTCACATCTTCATCCCTCTGTCTCTCCTCTTCCTCCTCCTCTTCCTCTCTGCTCTCATTTCTTCCTCCATCTTTAAAACCTTTAATCCTCTCAACTCGTTTCTCTCCAGCCCACATCCCCTCTGCTGGGTCGGTTCTTTCAGGTTATTATTTGAACCTTTTTCTTCTACCTGTAAACCTGTAAACCTGTAAACCACCTGACTCTAAAAATAAAAGCCTCTCAGACGCCGATTGATTGGAGGCTCTCAGGACGCCTGAGGTGGGCGAGGAAGAGGAGGAAGAGGAGGGAGGAAGAAACCCTGACCGGGTTTTATTCATGTTCAGTTAAACGAGAAATAATGGAGGCAGAAAAATAATAAAGTTAAGAAAAAAATAGATAAAAAAAAGAGTTAAAGGCAAAGTTAGAAAAAAGAATAACCAAAAATCAAAAACAATCCTTCTATTATTATTCATTTATAATTATTATTACTATTCATAAATATTTTAGGAAATATAGTTTTATTAAATATTTTGACTATTTGTTGTCAGTTTAAATTATTTTTAATACACGTAACCAATTATATTTTTAATTAAACAATTTGTAATATTACAATAATCGTTTTAATAAATTTTTTTTTTTTAAAAACATTGATTTTTTACTAGCATTTGTTAGTTGAAAATAGTTAAAGTTATTTTTAAAGGTTATTGCAATAAAATAATTTGATTATTTTAATAAACATAATTATATTAATTAATTTCTTTAGAAAATAATTTTAATAATTATCTTAAATGTTTTTAAAAATTATTTTAATACAAGTAAAACAATATGAAATTAAACAATAAGGAGGCAGGAAGCTCAAACTGTCCAGAGCAAAAAATGAATCTCAGTTTGATGAAACTAAAACTAAAAGTTTAACCTGATCAATCAGAATCGATCAATGTAACGATCAACTGATGCAGCAAATATATTGATGGAAAGATGCAGAGGAAGAGAAACGGAGAGACCAGATGATGAGAGTCTGAGGAAATCATGTACATCCTGGTTCCCCTGCAGCCGGTCCGGTCCGGTCTGCAGCTGGTCCGGTCCGGTCTGCAGCTGGTCCGGTCCGGTCCAGTCTACCCCCGGTCCGGTCCAGTCTGCAGCCAGAGTGGGCGGCTCGGCTCTGAATGCTCTCCGTCTAAAAACAGCTGTGAACTTTCGGAGCGTCTGCAGCTTCATTCGCTTCCTGTTGAGTCTGAATTCAAACCACGAAGTGAAAAAACGAGGAAACTCTGATTTCAGCCGGCGCTCGGTGGGAGCAGCTTTATCCCGACTCAGACAGAAAGGTTAACTTTGGAAAAGTCACAGAATGAAACAGAAAGACGGAGCTGCAGGTGCAGCCGGTTTGCTCCAAGAATGACCTCTTAAAGAGACGGTACGTCTTATTTTTACCTGGATTAAAACATTTTTTACAGTTTATGCCTCAACGTTCAGTTGAATCTTTTTCTCAGAAAGAACAGAAATTATTCATTTAAATTCAAACTGGACCGGGTTTTTCAGTCAATGCTGCGTAACATGGGAAATAGTTCTGATAAAAGGGAAATAATCTGTTTTTCAGAAACCCGGTCAGCGGTTCTGGTTCTGATGCTCACCACTTGCAGCAGAGCCAGGTATCCGGCGCCGACGTTGTCGAAGTTGACCTTGACCTTGGTCCAGTAGTGCTGCGAGGTGTCGTTGGCGGCGTCGCATTCGGACCGGTTGTTGATGAGCGAGGCGTCGTACACGAAGCCGGTCCGGTTGACGCAGCGGCCGAACTTCCCGGCGAAAAGGTTGACGCCCATGATGCTGAAGATGAGCCAGAAGATCAGGCAGACCAGCAGCACGTTCATGATGGAGGGGATGGCGCCGATCAGGGCGTTCACCACCACCTGCAAACAAACCGGACCGGGTCAGCGGGTCGCCGGCGCTCCGGGTCCAGGCGGCAGAACGGCGGTTTGATGGTCGGGTGGAACCAGCAGTTCAGATATTTAAATTTAGCTTTGAAGCTAAAATGGCTCCAGGAGAACGGAGAGATTTTCACCAAAAGATAAAAATATATTCAGCATTTCCTCAGAAACACTGTAAACAATGAGTCTGTTGGGTTTAGTCTGATGTTTGGTTTGGGTCGGTATCGGTCCACCGGACCATCAGATCCGGACAGGAAGCAGCGGGTCAGACAGACGAGCAGGAAACATTTAAAACCCACAACAACACAGAGAACGTGGATTATCATCTGATTCATAACTTCAAAACCAAACTGGAGCAAATCTAAATATTTCCTAACAGTTTCATCTGAATTCTGTTTTAAAACTTTCTGGTTCAATCTGCTCCGTTTTACTGCAGCCTGATGGAAACGTTCAATCATTTCTACCCATAATGCACCTCTCCGCAGAAACCCCGAGCAGAGCGGCAGGAGGAAGAGCAGAGAGGAAGAGGAGGACGAAGGTTGATGTGGACCCGAGTCGGCAGCGCCTGCAGAACTCAGCGAGAATAGAAATATGTTTCCTGAAGCCGGAAAAGATTTTCAACTAATATTTGGAAAAAGATTTTTGTTTGAAACTAAAAATTTTAAAATTCCCCAAAGAAATTTAACATTTTTAAAATATTTGATCTGATTTCAGGTCAGATTGTCGCCGATTTCTTTTTCTTTCAGCCCTTTAAATAAGTTTTTATACACAATAATATTTTTATGATCCTGTTGTGGAGCTGCAGGTGTTTGGACTCGGTTCTGCAGAACACCGACCCGGTTCCACTCAGTAATACTGACTCCTGAGGAGACTCTGAATACTGACAGGAGAAACGATGGTTAGACTGAGACATGAGAGGAGACAGAGGGACAGGAGGACAGGAGGACAGAGGGACAGGAGCCGAGGATTCTGGGAAATTTTCCTCGGTTTCATTTCAGCTTCAACTGATTTATAATGAAACATAAAATCTACATCAATCTCTCATCATTTATGGGTTAATTGATGGATCGTCTTGGATCAGACGTGACTTGGATTTGTTCAATCTGGATTTGAAGTTTCTGGATCAGAACCGGATCTGGATCAAACTGGTTCTGTTCAGTAAACTGGTGTCAGGCTTAATGACATGAAAACTAACTAAACTAACTAAACGAACTAAATGAACTAAATGATTCCCTCAGAAGGTTGATGAGTTTTGGTTTTTGGTCTTGGTTTAATATGTGCTGATGTTAGCAGAGGAGGAGCTGCAGGCAGCTGCTGCTCAGGTGTGTTCGCTCACATTAATACTGACTCTTACCCTCATGCCTTCAAATCTGGACAGGGCCCTGAGGGGCCGCAGGGCCCGCAGCGTCCGCAGGGACTTGATGGCTGCCAGGTCGGAGTAACCCAAGGTGTTGGCCACCAGACTGACCAACGAAACCTGGAGGATGAGGAGGGAAAGGCAGGAGGAAGAGGAAGAGACACAGAAGAGAGGGAGGAGTTAGCGGCTCTTCTAGCGCCGAGAGGAGGAGGAGAGTTCAAGGTCCTGCTGAGGAGGAAGGTCAGCCGTGACCTGAAACAGAGCGCAGGTCACTGCGGCAGTCCAGGGGGCGCTGCAGGCCAGAAACACTTCAGGTTATTTCTGATTCACAGGAGGAAAGAAGTCCTGGAAGAAGCGCCGCTCAGACAGAGGTCTGAACGGACGAGTCTGGGATCCAAACGGAGGAAACGTTTCAGGTTCTGATCCACCTGAGACCTTCCCTCTGACGGAACCGCACAGAACCAGGCGGGTCAGCCGGTTCTTACCCTGATACCGGCGAAGCGGGACGCGGCCCGGAGAGGACGGAGAGCCCTGAACGTCCTGAGAACCCGCAGGGTGGTGACCTGGTTCACCGGGATGAACTGGGCCAGGTAGCCCAGCACTGAGATCTACGGGTCACACAGGGGTCACACACAGGTCATACAGGGTCACACAGAACACACAGAGGTCACACAGAACACACAGAGGTCACACAGGGGTCACACAGGGGTCACACACAGGTCATACAGGGTCACACAGAATACACAGAGGTCACACAGGGGTCACACAGGGGTCACACACAGGTCACACAGGTCCAAGGTCAGGTGAAGCAGAGCTGCTCAAACACAGGATTTAAACCAAACTGGTGAATCGATGCTTTTAACAGGACTTTGATTAGAAAACATCTCTCTGTATACCTCATTAATATAATAATATTAATAATAATAATAATAAATACAGCGCCCCCCTGTGGAGCTCCATATTTTAACTGAATGATCAGTTTCCATTCAGGTTCATAGATGAAGAACTCTGAACATGAGTTCAACACAATGAAGCTAAAAACTGAAGAAAAGCTGCAGTGTGAAGTTCCACAGGGATGTTTTCTACGATTCCTTTTTATTTGCATAAAAACGATTAAAAACCTGCAGAGCCTGAGAGCAAACAGGAGGATGGAGCCAAACTGACTCCAACTAACATCAAGTTTAAGGGTTTAATGGCACAAGGCTGCAGGTCTGGAACGACGTTCACCACACCGAACACCAGAACCTTAAAGTGAAGTACTGAAACTTCTGGCCACTAAACCCAATAAAAGTAAATTCACTGAATGAAGAAACTTGTTTAACCAATGAGACACAGAACTAGAGTTTAGGATGAAGTGAGACCTCTTGTTTGTGCAAAATCTTTAACAGTAGTAAGAATTCGTTTCATAAATGTTATCACAGTATATTTTATTAGTTTGTCTAATTTTAGTATTTAAATGCCATTATTTGATTATAGTTGTATTTTTGACATTTATAAATATTAAATCTGATATTCAGTTACTCATGCAGCCTTTTATTACCAAATATTCTTGTTTCTCTTACTTTTGACTTTTACTTTGAAATATGAAGTGGCAATAATCCCACTCTTAATAATTCGTTATTGAATCATTTTGACATCTGGAGGTTCTGGAGTCGAATATTAGCTCTCATGTTAAACCAATGAAATGTCCAGAACCAAGTCCGGTCCATCACTGTGTTTGGTTGTTTTCTGCCCCCTGCTGGTGAAGAGTGAAGCTTCGTCAGGTTAAGTCATGAAGCAGCGCCGCGTTCCCGTGTTGCTTCCTCATACTGGATCTGTGCGACTCGGAGGCTGCAGGCCGCTGCAGTCGCATCAGAACGTCACAACATGTGGCGACGTTTCTGGAGACGTCCGGGCGGACAAACCCAGAGAGAGAGAGAGAGAGAGAGAGAGACAGAGAGAGAGAGACAGAGAGAGGGAGACAGAGAGAGAGAGAGAGAGCAGCAGGCTGCGAGTTTCAGCTCCGTCAGCAGGATGTCGGGCCGTTTTAACCGTCTGAGCTGAGAGGATCGACTCATTGTTCAGGTCTCCAGTTAAACCCATGAAAAATCCTAAAGTTTAACTCCAACATTCTGGTTTCTGAAACCTGCATGAAGGACGATGGATCCTCAGGGTCTTTATCTGCTGCTGGATTTCTCCGTTTCTCAAAGAAAAGACTTTCAGATCCTCCACCAGAAAACAACACACTCCTTCCCTACTGTCCTATTTTCATGGATGTCTCACACACACACACACACCCCCACACCCCCCCACACACACACACACACAGCGGTAAACCAGGCGGGCGGATGTCTTACATCGACGATGAGGAAGTCCAGCCAGCACCAGTAGTTGGTGAAGTACTTCTTGAAGCCGTAGGCGAGCCATTTGAGCATCATCTCTAAGATGAAGATGTAGGTGAAGATCTTGTCAGCATATTCGAGCACCACCTTGACGACCCTTCTCTGCTCGATGTAGATGTCCTCGAAGGCCTGTAGGGGGCGACAGAGAGGCCACAGGGGCGAAAGGTCAAGTCAAATTGAACACATTGTACAAGAGGACCAAGATGGCGGCCGCTGACCAGAGCTCCCGAGCTGAGAAGGATCATGAAGATGATGAAGGACTCGAACCAGCTGTGCTCTACGATCTGGTAGCAGGTCTTCCTCGTTCTCCA
The DNA here is from genome assembly GCF_003331165.1 of Xiphophorus hellerii. Classification (NCBI taxonomy): domain Eukaryota; kingdom Metazoa; phylum Chordata; class Actinopteri; order Cyprinodontiformes; family Poeciliidae; genus Xiphophorus; species Xiphophorus hellerii. Next base: position 25,318,919 of record NC_045692.1, read on the forward strand.
CCACATCTGGCCCAGACCCGCCGTGGTGTCGATGTCGCAGCACTGGAACCGGGACACGCACACTGCAGGCGGCAGGAAGCAGAACCAGGTCAGGTCAGGAAGTTCAGCTTCAACCCAAAGCTTCAGGACCTGAGACAATCCGTCCGCTTTCCCCCCAGGTCCCGTTAGAAACCACACAGGAGCAACTGCTCACGCCTCGGCTCTGATTCTTCCTTTAATGGCATAAAATGTGTGAGTTTGAGTCCCTGGTGGTGCCTGGCTGCAGGGCGCTGGTGCAGCAGCTCATCCAGACAGAAAGAGTTCAGACCGGCTGAAAAACACTAAAACTCACCGAGGAATTCTGGTTCATTTCTAGTACAAATATCTTCATATACTTCAAAAATAACCAAAGTAACTTAAAGTAACTTTTCAGCAAAATACAGAAGCTTGTTTTACGTCAATAATTTCTTAAAATGTATTTTCTGTTTTACTTTTACGTGGTACAAACATCTTGTTATAAATGAAATCATGTGCAAGTGGAACTGATAGTTTTTCATCCATATTAAGTAACTATTTACATAAAACAAGATCCCATATGTTACTGAAGTTACTCCTAGTTTAGCTTTGTCTTATTTTAAGTGAAGTCGGATATGAAGTCCAGGAACCAGAGCAGGAATCCTGGTTTCTGGGTGAAAATGTTTGCTGTTCTTGCGTAACGTGTGACTCTGAGACAGATGTTGAGCTCCAGGTTCTCCCTGTGTGTGTTTGGACGTAACGGAGCCACGAATGCAGCAGATTGCAGATCTCATCAACTTTCTCCTCGTTTTCTGAGCTTAACTGACGGCAGGACGCTGAACCCGACATAAAAACACGTTCGATGTTTGTCTTAATCACGTCTCTTCCCAACAGTAATCAGTACCCGATGGAGCAGAAACAAGATCGCAGATCAGGAGGAAAAATCTGAGAAATAAACTTTAAAAGTTTCCCATATCGACTTTTTATTTAGTCCCACTTTGCTCTGCGTCGATATAATCTAGCCGTCTGAAAGCAACGCATCGATCAACCGTCTGAAGCTCTGGAGAATAACGGCTGATCTTGATAGACGCGGCTGATGGATGCTGGAAGCGAAGCAGCGATGGTCACTCTGCTGATAACGAGGCTCAGGTTTCACTCCCACCGGCCGGCCGCGTCTGAAAGCTGGTTTTTAACCAGATCTGATCGATGTGTCAAAAACAATATCCAGGACGACATGAAACTCAGAGTCAGGATGGGAGAGAGTGATTGCTGAGTGGTGCCGAGAGGCCCGCGGGCCGGAACGATGATGGAGTCGGAGCTGACAGGAAGGACGCCCAGAGAGTGAGAGGATGAGGCTGGAAAAACCCGACAAGGCGACACGTGAAGACGAGAACGGACATGAGATTAGGAACGACAGCTGCTGGAGGACGGAGCCCTGAGGGACGCCTCCCTGATCCTCCTCCATCATGAGTGAGTTAGTAATAATGTGAACCCAAACACTGAGGTTCAGTTAATCAGAGACTGAAACCTCTTTCTGCTCCAGAGTCGGATCAGGAACCAAACCTCAGTCTGACCCAGACTCTGACCTTTAGCGGCGTTAGGGAACCTCACTGGAGTCCAGCTTCATTCCCAGTCCGCTTTAATCCAACTCCAGTCCGTTTGCCTAGTCAAAGTCCGGTCCAGTTGGTGAGGTATGAATACTAATTGACCTCTGACCTCTGATCCTCCAAACCTCGGTCTGGGTTCGGTTGAAGTGAACTCTGGTTCGGTTTGAATGTGAATGCCAAGCGGACCGGAGAGCGCTCCAAAAACAGGAAGTGGTATATTTTAGAAGTGTTGCAGTTGGCAGGAGACGCTGAGCGGATCCGTGCAGATGTTTCAGGTCGGTCAGCATCGCGACCTTTTAAGGACAGACACTCCCTGGACGCTCCGAGGGGAGGGAGCCATATTTTGGTGAATGACTGGCTTCCTGTGACGGACGGGCAGAAGATGATGATTGGAGCTGCTCCTCTCCGCTCTGATTGCAGCGTCTGCCTGCCTCTGTAATTACAGCTCTGATTACCCGGCTTTCTGCTTCCATGGAGACTAATAGGCTCTTCCTGATCTGTCAGCTGGTAATCCAATGAGAACAAGCGAGCTGTAATCCAACCCGGGCAGAGTTAGGAAACCCCCTGAGCTGGACTGAAACGGGCTCTAATAAACGGACTGAACGCAGATCTAAACGCCTCGATGGATCACCTGATGGGCCAGACGCAGCTCTGCTGATCGAAGCATTGATCTGCTATTGATCTGCTATTAACACGTTGCTGAATGACCATCAGCAGACCGGCTGCTGCTTTATGTTTACTCTGATAAAATGCCGTCGCCAAGGAAACGGCTCTGAACGGCTGCTGGACCTGGAGTTACAGGAAGTCAAAGGTTTTCAGGCAAAATGTCAGACTGGGCCGCATTACATCCAACCACCATCCATCCAACCATCCAACCACCATCCATCCAACCACCATCCATCCAACCACCATCCAACCACCATCCATCCATCCATCTGAATATAATATTTGGTCATATATTTATATTTTATTAAAGCTGCTGTGTGTTTCAGTAACACACAGTGAGTTTATCGGGTCGGGTGGAACCGACCCGGTTCCTCTCACAGCTCAGGTCTTCAGTCACTTTAGATGATAAGAGGCCAAAATGCAACCAGCTGCCGTTTGGAGGCCACAACTAATAAAGTCCATCAGCTCAGGAAGTTCGTTAAGATCAACACTTTTTATTTCCAATTAGATAAAAATTACATAAAAAACTTTTTTTATGTGAACAAAACCCACATCTATCCAGAGACGTTTACTGAGAAACAGAAACATTTGATTTAATTCATTAAACTTGGAGTTCAGTGAGTTCATGTTCTAGTTACTGAATAAAACAGTTTTTGTTTGTTTCATTCAACAGAGAACAAAATAATTTTACAAACTGGATTCCTTTAATCAGGCAAACGATCCAAACCATGTTTAGTTTTTTATCTTCTTCATTTATTAATATTTATATGTATAAACTTAGATTAACAGGCAGAAATAGTTAATATTCTAGTTTTTTGTAATCATTTTCCTCCTTGGTGGTAAAATCTTTTCAGTAAAGCTTCGCTGATCGATGGTTGTGTTTTGTGCCGTTTGTGCTGCGGCTCAGTGCATGAACTGTGCAGAGGTTACATAAGACAGGCTGCAGGCCGGAGCGCAGCAGCATCCAGATGCATAATGCAGCGGGGTCGTGACCTCACACTCCGAGGTGTTCTCAGATTAGAAACGGCTTCATTTGCTTCTCATTTGAAATTTAATTCTCTGACTTTCCATGTTCAGATCTGCCACTCAGAAACTTTCAGTCGTTTTATCTGTGCAGTTTTCCAGAGAAACAGCAGAGAAGTTTTCCAGGAGGCGCGTGGTTCCGTTGCTCGAGGGCACAGCGGCAGCCGGACTCAGCAGGCTCCACCTGGGACCTTCCAGTCCCACTGAAAACAGGAGGCCCACTCAGCCCACCGAGGCAGAAACACTCCCACTCCCTCTGTGGGCATCACAACATTAACCAATGAGCTGGCATTTAGACGGCTAATGAGGCGGCTAACGTGGCGCGGCGTGTCGGCGCTGATCAGAGGGTTAAACCTGCTCCGTCTGGCTGGAGGAGGCTGAGCTGCGGCTCTCAGGTGAAATAATGACTGCCTGGGTTACAGGGTGAATTCAGGGCTTTGCTGCCCTGCTGTGTGCCTGATAAAAATACATTTCTACAGGAAGAAAGTGCGGCTGAAGCAGCAACCTGCTGATGGAGGAGTGAATAGAAAACGACCTCCTCTGTGGTTTCCTTTCTCCTCCGGAGGAACGCTAAAGAAAAGTCTTCCCTTTGCACATTTTACTTCTAGCTCAGTGACGAGCGCAGTGAAAGGGAAAAAAGGGCAGCACAGACGTTTGTTGGAACTGCAGCGGAGGTGGAAATTAAAATTCCCATTTTTCAGCTTTATCTGCCTCAGCAGTGGCACGTGTGGAGAAGGAAAGCTCTTTATTATTGACAGGAAGGATTTAATCCGGCGAACCGGAGCGGTTCCTCCAGAATAAAGACCCAGAACGACTCAGGCGACCGGGTCGCCGTAAATATCAACTACTGTTCAGTTAGTTTAACCTGCAGCACAAATCTGGTTTAATTAGAATAATTCCTGCAGAAACAAAACCAAAAAACTGTTTCATCGATTTTATAAAATATAGACTACATAATAGAGTCAACAAAGCAAATTGTTTCATATTCTGTAAAACATTTGAAGCTAATTTAACTCAAAAACAAACATTAACCTGCTGCCTTGAAAACTAAAACTAAAATGTTTTTAAACTCAGAAATTAAAATTCATCAAGTTGATTTAACAGGAGAGACGTCGTCTAATCACTGTTTTTAACTTCTGATACATTATTAATAATGAATTTTGACTTGTTGGGGCCTGCCATGCAAAGCAATGGCAGGAACCTATTACTATTGTCGGAGAGAAGCGTCTCTTTAATCTTTATTTTTCTTCCGTAACCGTTAATGCGGCTCGTACCGCTGGGTGCACACCTACAAATGAGGTATCAAAACGTGCAGAAAATTCACGCCATTGGAGCTATTACTTCTGGTGGGATTTGGGCTTAACGTGGCGACATAATTCGCAAAAAACTACGAAAAAAACCCCATTATAACTCAATGGGAAAAATCCTAGAAATACCCTATTTTTGAGGATTTGCTGTGTCGTCACAAATTCACCTAGAAATGCCATTCAAATTTCATTTTGTAGATACGTCTGTGATCTCTTCGAAAGTGAAGACGGCTCGTCGATACCAGTTACGGTTTGTCCACAATTTGCCTCTAAGCGACCCAAACTTTCTCATTTTTGCTCAAATTACAGTGACAGCCGATCTCGGTTCAGATCTGGGCACAACATTTCTTTCTCTCATCGCTGTAAATGTTCTGAGTGAGGTACAGATATGAATCTCGGGACTATCGCAGAAGACACATTGACCTGTCATACGCTTAAAACGCTTTTCCAATATGTATTACGGTTCCCGAACAAGAAGGATTTGTTTCCAATGCTTTTTTTCAGTAAAGTGTGTTTGCTCAAACACACTTGTGTGTTTGAGAGCTCAGAGCTCACAGCTCACACCTGCTGAGACCATTATTTACCATAGCAACGGAACTCAAGAGGCTATTGGCTGCTGGTTAGGACTACGAATACGCATCACTGTAGTTCTATCTACCCTCAGTTGAAACAGATCAGGACTGAGAACTGGCCTTTAGAACTACCTGCTGCTATGGGCTGTATATAACTGATTTAACTCAGTAACTGTTACACATGGGATTAGTTTTAAACTTTAAAATGAAGCATACTGAAAATTTCAAAATAAAAGCCTTGAATATTTTACATGACGTAATTGCTCTTTTTGGCCGTATATGACTTTTTCATCCAAAGCAATGTTACACATGGGATTAGTTCGGAACTTTAAAATGGAGCATAATAATAATTTCAAAATAAAAGCCTTGAATATTTTTACATCAGGTAATTGCTGTTTTTGGCCGTATATGACTTTTTCATCCAAAGCACTGTTACACATGGGATTAGTTTGGAACTTTAAAATGGAGCATAATAATAATTTCAAAATAAAAGCCCTGAATATTTTTACATCATGTAATTGCTCTTTTTGGCTTTATCTGACTTTTCCATCCAAAGCACTGTTACACATGGGATTAGTTTGGAACTTTAAAATTAAGCATACTGAAAATTTCAAAATAAAAGCCTTGAATATTTTACATGACGTAATTGCTCTTTTTGGCCGTATATGACTTTTTCATCCAAAGCACTGTTACACGTGGTATTAGTTTGGCCCTCTGAAATGAAGCATACTGAAAATTTCAAAATAAAAGCCTTGAATATTTTTACATCATGTAATTGCTTTTTTTGGCCGTATATGACTTTTTCATCCAAAGCACTGTTACACATGGGATTAGTTTGGAACTTTAAAATGGAGCATAATAATAATTTCAAAATAAAAGCCTTGAATATTTTTACATCAGGTAATTGCGCTTTTTGGCTTTATGTGACTTTTTTATCCAAAGCACTGTTACACAATGGAATAGTTTGGCCCTCTGAAGTGAATCATACTGAAAATTTCAAAATAAAAGCCTTGAATATTTTTACATCATGTAATTGCTCTTTTTGGCCGTATATGACTTTTTCATCCAAAGCACTGTTACACATGGGATTAGGTCGGAACTTTAAAATGGAGCATAATAATAATTTCAAAATAAAAGCCTTGAATATTTTTACATCATGTAATTGCTCTTTTTGGCCGTATATGACTTTTTCATCCAAAGCACTGTTACACATGGTATTAGTTTGGCCCTTTGAAATGAAGCATACTGAAAATTTCAAAATAAAAGCCTTGAATATTTTTACATGACGTAATTGCTCTTTTTGGCTTTATTTGACTTTTTCATCCAAAGCACTGTTACACGTGGTATTAGTTCAGAACTTTAAAATGAAGCATACTGAAAATTTCAAAATAAAAGCCTTGAATATTTTTACATCATGTAATTGCTCTTTTTGGCTTTATTTGACTTTTTCATCCAAAGCACTCTTACACGTGGTATTAGTTCAGAACTTTAAAATGAAGCATACTGAAAATTTCAAAATAAAAGCCCTGAATATTTTTACATGACGTAATTGCTGTTTTTGGCTTTATGTGACTTTTTCATCCAAAGCACTGTTACACGTGGTATTAGTTTGGCCCTCTGAAATGAAGCATACTGAAAATTTCAAAATAAAAGCCTTGAATATTTTTACATCATGTAATTGCTTTTTTTGGCCGTATATGACTTTTTCATCCAAAGCACTGTTACACATGGGATTAGGTCGGAACTTTAAAATGGAGCATAATAATAATTTCAAAATAAAAGCCTTGAATATTTTTACATCATGTAATTGCTTTTTTTGGCCGTATATGACTTTTTCATCCAAAGCACTGTTACACATGGGATTAGGTCGGAACTTTAAAATGGAGCATAATAATAATTTCAAAATAAAAGCCTCGAATATTTTTACATGACGTAATTGCTCTTTTTGGCTTTATTTGACTTTTTCATCCAAAGCACTGTTACACGTGGTATTAGTTCAGAACTTTAAAATGAAGCATACTGAAAATTTCAAAATAAAAGCCTTGAATATTTTTACATCATGTAATTGCTCTTTTTGGCTTTATTTGACTTTTTCATCCAAAGCACTCTTACACGTGGTATTAGTTCAGAACTTTAAAATGAAGCATACTGAAAATTTCAAAATAAAAGCCCTGAATATTTTTACATGACGTAATTGCTGTTTTTGGCTTTATGTGACTTTTTCATCCAAAGCACTGTTACACGTGGTATTAGTTTGGCCCTCTGAAATGAAGCATACTGAAAATTTCAAAATAAAAGCCTTGAATATTTTTACATCATGTAATTGCTTTTTTTGGCCGTATATGACTTTTTCATCCAAAGCACTGTTACACATGGGATTAGGTCGGAACTTTAAAATGGAGCATAATAATAATTTCAAAATAAAAGCCTTGAATATTTTTACATCATGTAATTGCTTTTTTTGGCCGTATATGACTTTTTCATCCAAAGCACTGTTACACATGGGATTAGGTCGGAACTTTAAAATGGAGCATAATAATAATTTCAAAATAAAAGCCTCGAATATTTTTACATGACGTAATTGCTCTTTTTGGCTTTATTTGACTTTTTCATCCAAAGCACTGTTACACGTGGTATTAGTTCAGAACTTTAAAATGAAGCATACTGAAAATTTCAAAATAAAAGCCTTGAATATTTTTACATCATGTAATTGCTCTTTTTGGCTTTATTTGACTTTTTCATCCAAAGCACTGTTACACATGGTATTAGTTTGGCCCTTTGAAATGAAGCTTAACAAAAGTTTCAAAATAAAAGCCTTGAATATTTTTACATGACGTAATTGCTCTTTTTGGCTTTATTTGACTTTTTCATCCAAAGCACTCTTACACGTGGTATTAGTTCAGAACTTTAAAATGAAGCATACTGAAAATTTCAAAATAAAAGCCTTGAATATTTTTACATCAGCTACTTGTGTTTTGAGCATTATATAACTATTTTAACCCAAGGACTATTACGCTTGGGATTAGTTTGGCCCTTTGAAATGAAGTTTAACAAAACTTCCAAAATAAAAGCCTTGACAACATTTTAAATCGTACCGAATGGTGCACGTCCGCCTCGCTTAACGTTCTTGCGGTTCTCCGCGTGCCACTGATTACGTCGCGGCGTTCTTTAGCGTCGACGCCGATTTGTAGCGTGACGACGCCGGGCCCATGCCCGACGGGCGCGCCTTGGCAGGCCCCGGCTAAATTTCTTCCGAAATTTTCTAGTTTTAACTTAGTTCTGTGACTTGGAGACTTTTAAAGGACCTGTTTGTGGTGATTACTGCCACCTAGTGTCCAACCAACAGACTGTCTTGGTAACAGGAGAACCTGCAGGTCTGGGGAGTAAAAATTTATTTTTTTGTTTCCATGTGGATGAAAATGTTTTGGGATGTCGGTGGGTTTGGAACCAACAACATTTCAGAAAAACCTTTGAGTTTGTTTTAACTCATCGTGTTTTCTTCTTCTGCTGTCGGTCATCAAACGTTTCCGTCTAACGAGGACATTTATCTGAAACCTGCAGGAAACATTTTCTTCTGCTGCTCTTTTTCTGACAAACTGAAAAAGTTGTGAGTCGTTCTGCTTTCTGTCGGCAGCAGTGTTTGGTTTTTACTGAGCAGGTCTGTAGATGGTAGATCTATAGTTGCATTCTGATCGTGGTGGTTCTGGATGACACAGAACCACAGGAAGCATGTCAATCTGAACATGAGTGTTAGAGAGGTCGGCCCGGGTCAGCGGTTCTGTTCCTCCCTCCAGCTGATGGAGTTTCCTCCTGGAGCTGCAGGCGGAGGTTCGCTGCCTCCATCAGGCCCAGTGGATTGGTGACCTCCATCTTTCTGCCCGGCGTCTCCGGCTCGTTGGCGCTCGGCTCCTCCTGGCGGGACGACCTTCTGCTTTGTGTAGCGCGATAAATAATAATGAGCAAAGGAGAACCGGCGTTCTCTGTCTTCCTGACAGCAAGGGGGAGCCGCAGGGAGAAACGCTGCTGGTTCTGACCGGACCACACACAGTCACTGAGACACAGAAAGTGGACTGGAACACCCTGTTAGAAACAAAGATGGCCGTGTTGGGGGAAAGTCTGATTATCTGCGTTTGGATCTGTTAGCTGTGAGATGTGGACCCGGATGAGCAGGAGGTAGAACCGCCACAGCTGAGCTCCAGGCTTACATAACGTCCTGCAGGCTGAAAAACCCAAACTTCCCTTTGGAAAAGGTCAGCGCTCCTGCGCCATCTGGCAGCTAGCAGAGCTCAGCGGTTCCGATGGGCTTTCAGCTAAACGGCTAAATATAACGCAGAGCTCTCAGGGGAATATGGACCGGACCTTCCACTGATCAGCCCGGTTTCATGGAGAGAAAGTAATCTGACCCAGTAGAACCAGGAGGTCCTCAGTGGAGGAACCACGGGTCCATACTGGCTGCTAGAGCCTCATGTTGGTCAACTGTACTGACTGAGCAGATCCTGATGAAAACAGGAATCAACTGGACTCTGTGGTTCTGTCCAACAGTTCTGGACTTGAGCTCCAAGAACAGGAAGTCCAGAACATCAGCAGTTGTTTCCATCGGCTGCTTCAAGCCAAGTTGTGGCGTTTTTAATTGTTAGCATTCAGCGCATGTTAGCCAAGCTAGCGGTGCAGCTTTAAACTCGACTCCTGGTTGGTGATTCTCCAAAACGAGAACGAAATCTTCCAAATGTGAGTTCTGAGTGAAAGGCTGTGACTTCTACTGCTGAACCTGTTGATTAGCTTCAGCAGTGCTGCCACCTAGTGGCCAGAGGTTTGTTCATGCATCCAGCAAGAATAAAAGACATGAAAGCTAATTTCCTCCTGAGTTAACAGAACTCTGGACCAATCGCACCACAGTCCACTAATGACCCGGCAGCTCCAGAACCTCCATCAGACCCGGCAGCACCAGAACCTCCATCAGACCCGGCAGCACCAGAACCTCCATCAGACCCGGCAGCACCAGAACCTCCATCAGACCCGGCAGCTCCAGAACCTCCATCAGACCCGGCAGCTCCAGAACCTCCATCAGACCCAGCAGGTCCAGAACCTCCATCAGACCCGGCAGGTCCAGAACCTCCATCAGACCCGGCAGCACCAGAACCTCGTCAGTCTTCATGTCCGTTTGGACTGAAAAAAATCTTGTCGTTCTTCTTACCATAAACGTTCTGATTCTGGTCGGACAGTCGGACCTCATCAGACTCGGAATCCGTCCAGAATTGGTTCTGTTCATTGAGATTTGAAAATATTTGGTTCTGCTCAGGCTGAGGTCTGGACTTTGACTAGGCCAGAGGAACAGCTTGGTGCTGTTGCAGCTGTGTTTGGACCCAGCTTTACCTGTTGGAGGAATTAGAGGCTGGAAGGAGCTTATAGAACAAGCCCACAGCATGACCCTCCCCCACCGTGCCTGGTCCAACATCTGTCCTCTGGTCCAACATCTGTCCTCTGGTCCCATCAGTCCGGTGGACATCGTCCCAGGAGTCTCGTCCCCCCTCCTGCTGCTGACCGCAGTCGGGCAGCCATCTTGTTTCTAGAAAGATGGGGGCAGCCAGACTAGTTCAGGGTCACGACCTTTAACCTTAGACCTGCTAACTGAGGCCTGTAGATAGAGATTTCTCTGGAGAACAATGGATGACCTTTGACCCCTCCCAGGTGGTTGGTTCGGTGCTGATGTTCTTCCTCCTTCGGGTCGGGTTAGCAGCAGCGGGTCGGATCCGGAGGATCATCGTCTCACTTCCGTCTCTTCGTCCACCAGACGTTTGGAAGCAGGACGCAGTTCGGTCTGTAACACCTGGATGGACGTTTGTTTGGCGTTTTTGTCTTGATGTTCTGATGATTCCAGGGTGTTGATGATCAGACCCGACATAAGGACCGGCGGACCACAGGTCTGCGCCGGTTCTGTGGCTCAAACCCAAACTGCTCCCTGGATGTTTAACCCCCAGCTGCTCCAGCAGCTGCCAGACTCTTCCTGGCCTCCTCCTGCAGCCAGCTGCCTGCAGGAGCGGCGCTGAGTCAGCAGACTGGTGCTACTGGTCCAGTCTGAGCGGCCAGCGCTGAGTCAGCCCAGCTGCTCGCTGGAGGTCCGGATCAGTTGGTGCCAGCGAGACGGAACGTGAAGCTGCTGTCCTTTCAGCTCCAGCAGGTAGATCCAAACATCTCCTCCATCCCTCATCCTTCCTCTGCGTTTCTTCGCCGTTTCAGCTGAAACAAATGAGTCGGAGACGCGGCGCAGAGCCGACCCCCCCGCTCTTCCTGTCGGCGCTCCGGCGGCCGATCCGAGTCCCGCCGGTGACAAACGTCCGCCTGCTGCGAAGGACTGTGCTGAATCAGGGAGACGGCGCGGCGTTGGGACGGAGCTGATGGACGATCCATCTTCTAAATGAATCAAACTCAAACAACATCTGCTGCTTGGCAGCTCCACCCGACGTGAGGAGGAGCGCTTTTATTCCTGCCTCCGCTCAGTTTTATGCTTCTGACCTTTTTATGCGTCCGACTGCTGGCTGCGATTCACAGCTTCAGCTCCGAGTCCTGGAGCCGAAACCGAGGCTGAAGGAAACATTAACGTTAAAACAAAGAGGAAGATGTTCCAAGATCCACGTCCTGCTTTTAAAGCCGAGAAGCTGCAGGAAAACGTTTCACTTTTGTTCTGAAATTAAATGAATCATTTTAATGTTTTTCTCCACCAACAGCAGAATCTGATCAAATATAGTTACAGTTCATATCTAACTGGTTTGATCCTGTTTTCCATCTTTAATTAGATTTAAATACATAAATCAATCCGCAAAAACACAAAAGCTTGTGGTTTAGTTTCTACTACAAATATTTTAATACACTTGAAATAAAACAAAACAAACCTACAGAAAACTATTCAGCAAGTTATAGGATCTGGTTTTATATATTTATGTAAATATCAGTCATTTTTAAGTTTAGGTTTAGAACATGCTAATTTTTTTATTTGTAGTTTTAAAGTGATTTGTTGCTGCGTTTGTGCAACATAAAGTAAACCAGCATCTTTCTAAATGATGCTGTTTAGATCAGAGGGCTTCAACATGGGGGCCGCGGCCCCTGAGGGGGTCGCAGTGGTCCTGAAGGACGGTCACGATATTCATGATTGACTCCATATTTTTTAATTCATGTAGATATGAATCCAACAGGTAAGAAACTGATAAGATGAAGCATTAAGATAATGCATGTCAGTCAGAGAGAGTAAAATATATCCATCATGTTAAACGTTCAGCATTTTATAAAAGTTTGTTCATGTCTGAGGTATTACTAGAGAACTTTTGTGTTTAATATTTGTATTAAATGCTCAGCATTAAGTCATGTTTATGACGTCGGCTTGTTTCTGATCAGACTTTGGTTGTTTCTGTTTAACCAGGTTTTAATGAGTTTGTGATTAAATCAGGAAGTGACCGCTGTGTTCCTGCGTCTGATTGGTTCCTCCAGCGCAGCGTGAGCGTTCAGAACCAGCCGGTCCTGCTGGATGAATGCAGGTTAGAGAGCTGCACCTCGGTGCCGGTGATGGAGGTTCTGCAGGTGTTCGGCTCTGTTTGTTCTTCACTGAGGGTTTTCCAGCTGGCTGTCCTCATTGTTTCTTCCTCTCTGGGGTTTTTATGAGTAATAAGCTTGAGAGGCTCATCTAAATTCCTGAATATGTTGAGTTTTTATCGCAGTGTGGTCACTCAGGAGCTGGGATTTATCCACAAACTTCCCCGAGTGGCTGCAGCGACTGCTGCTGCTGCTGCTGCTGCTGCTGCTGCTGCTGCTGCTGCTGCGTGGATCAGATCCACGCTGACAAATCTCTGCGCTCCGGGAGGAAAGCGGCTGAGTCAGGAAGGAAACAAGGTGTTTGCTTTTCACCTGGGCCGTCACAAGAAAACCATAAATCTAGTGTGAAAGTATCGGGCCAAGCGGGGGGGATGTGGTCGGGGAAACCGTCATGTGACTGCAGAACAAACTGAACATCCGCAGGCTGGGCAGGAAGTGATGATGTAATCTGGGTAATTAGGCAGCGGGCGACCGCAGCTGGAGTCTGTCGCCATCTTTACATCACGATGTTTGTCAGCTTCCTAAAAACGGGCCGGAGCAACAGAAGCAGAACAGAAACAGAACCCAGAGGAAACCGAACCAAAGAAACAAAGAGTTGGAGCTGATTGGTAGGATTCAGAGGTCCAGTCAGCAGATCTAACATAGAACAACAAGCTGCAGGTTCTGGTTCTGGTGGGTCTGCTGCTGGTCCGTCCTCTGATTAATGACTGAACTGGTTGCTCTGGGTTTTATTTATGGGTGTCAGACTGAAAGGGGGATGAATACAAATGCATGTGAACCGCTATGTATTGGAATTTGTTACAGATTTTATAAATTATTAAAGATGATAATTTCTCTGTTGGTTCAAATCTGTGATAAAATGTGAAAAAGTTCAAATGAAAAGACAAAGTTTAAATAAAACCAGGTTTTGATTAACGTGTTAAAAATTTTAATCCAATTAGTCGCATTTTCTTTTTCCATACAAAAGTCCCGAGCTGGAACTTTTGTATTCACACGTTTCTGGTACGACCGTAAATCTGACGCTCAAGCTAACTCTGCTAACAGCGATGGAGGACGAAACGGTTCTAATTCCTGCTGCTAGACGATCTGATTGGACGATGGAAAAGACTGCTGTTCGGTTCAAGTTGTGCTAAAAGGAGTTAGCCTGTCAGCGAAGCAATGCTAGCCTAAAATAGCATCTCAATGCTAACATGTAGCAGCCAATGCTAATGTTAGCATCCATATTTCTAAAGAAGCTCCATAAATGATCAGGACTTCCTGAAACTCTCTGATGGCTGAAGAACCTGAAGATTAAAATGAGCTCATATGTATATTTATTCAGTAACTTAGCAGCCAAAAAGGTTTTTTTATTGAAAATTATTCTGTCGATATATGACTTCATGTTCCACAAAATTCCCTTCATACCTTCGTCTTCACACACGAGATGCTAGAGCAATCACTGAAGGGTGTGTGAGTGTGTGTGGGTGGGTGTGTGTGTAGGTGTGTGTGTGTGTGTGGGTGGGGGTGTGTGTGTAGGTGTGTGGGTGTGTGTAGAGGTAGAGCAGTCACACCTGATGGTTACCCCGGGTTACTTTCTGTCCATTTTCTGCATGAATGTTGTGAATAACGGTAACATTTTCAAACTTTACCTCAGTAAAGGTTATAAACCATCTGATGGCTGCAGCTTCACCTTCATCACCAAACAGAGGAGAAGCTGCAGTTGATCTCAGCTGGTTATTATTCATGTGTTCATCCCTCAGAAGAGACTTCATGAAGAAAAAGCCAAAGACAAAATAACCGTTCTTGTATCAGGGGTCAGACTTTGACTTCCTGTCGGTGGCTAACAGCAGCAGATCGTCTGCGTAGAAACAGCAGTGACCTTTGCTTAGGCTGTGGCAGAAGGTCATCCATCAGGTTTACTGGTTGTTGTTACAGCGGTTACCTCTCAGCGTGTCTCCTGCTTCCTGCGTCTGAGACAAATGTCTGCTGGAGGAAAGCGGCTGAGTCAGGAAGTGCCAAGGTGTTTGCTTCTCACCTGGGTTAGTAGGAACACAGTCATAAATCTGCTGTGAGAGTTTTGGGCCAAGTGGGTGGTGGTAGTGGGGGGTGGGATGTGCTGAAGGTTAGAGGAGCCGGAGGAACGCGCGGGGATACACCTTCACAGACGGAATAATGGAAAACTCATCGCTCTCTGAGGATTTGCAGCAACTTTTCTGTGTGGAGTTTGTTTTAGTTTCATCTGTTTGTCCTGGATTCTCAAACGCCAACGCAGCTTATTGTTGATTAATATCTGTAATTCTGGGCTCCTCGCTGCTCCTCCAGTAAAATATAAAACTGGAGTAGACAACAATAACCCAAAAGGTTTTTCTGTTTCCAACCGAATGGATCCCAAATCCTCCAGAAAATATTTGAAAGAGGCAAAAAATTCACATAAAAGAGACATTTAGAGATCACATTAATGATAAGAAAAGAATCAACCAACATTTATTATATTGTCTTCAATCATAGAAGAATCATCAGAGACATTTTGAAATGTTAAAGGCTGATGATAACAATAAATAAAAAATAAAACTTCTTGTGATTTTTGGCTTTTCTGAAAAAGATGAAGGCAGAAATAAAAACCTCAGACTGGAGGATCATCTCTGGTTTTCTGAGATGTTTGGTCCATGTTAGCTTAGCCTTAGCCTTCATTATTCCACTAGATTCAAATCTCACCTCACTGCTCAGTCTGGGTTTTCTCCCATTCACTTGGATTCTTCCAGTAGATTTTGACCAATCAGTGAACAGCAGGAGAAGTTGTGAACCATGTCGTTGATTTTCTGCTCAGTTTTAGATTTATAGTCTCTGTGGTTCTACCAAATACAGAGGAGGAAGTGAAGGAATCCGTTCAGTCCATGTTGGTCTCGTCACTCGGATCATCTCGTCACTCTGGACAACAACGGTCCTTGCTAGTTAGCCTCGACTTCCTGTTTGTTACGGAGCAAAGCACCAACACCAGATGAATTTCTGCTTAGTGTAATCTGACTGATTCTTTCCAAACAAATCCAATTTATTTGGTTTCTTATTTTTGTGACATTTTAAAAATTCAGCTGGATGGAAACATAACTCAGTCCCGTCAGGATTTTGTGATTATTTTCTAATTAAACTCACTGACTTTGTGACCTTCTTTGTATCTGAAAGGAATTTTGAGATCTTATGTCCGACAGTAAATGTGACTTTTCATTCGTCGCCACATCGATGACAAACTTTAACGCGACATTTAGTGAGGATGAGGCAGCAGGAAACACTGCCTCCTGCTGGTGGGAGTCAGGATGATTTAAACTCGATGTGTTTGATCTGTTTTGCATAAAATCTGCAATAAACTCACATTTATGCAAATGATGAAAAAGCTTGTTGATTTTGTGAGAATTGAACTACAGCAGCTTGTTAATGTGACTGACTGTAAAAATGTTTCAGGGGTGAAAACTTCAGTCCAATCGGACCGGCATCACCAGGTGGGTGTGAGTTCTGCAGAACCGGGCCAGTTCCTACCGTCAGGGAAGCAGTTGTCCGGGTCCATGGCCTCTTCGGCCAGCTCTGAGTACTCGTCCTCTTCCTCGCCAGGCTTCCTCAGGTCCACTGTGCTGCCCTCTGATAGGCTGATTTCTTCTTTCTGCTGAAGAAACCAGAAACAACCATGTGATGAGCTGATCGGGTCAGGACTCGGTCCAGATCGGGTCAGGACTCGGTCCAGATCGGGTCAGGACTCAGTCCAGACCGGGTCCGGACCGGGTAGACCCGGTTTCTACCGTGTTCAGGAAGCCGGCCTGCCTCCAGCCTCCAGCCTGAATTATCTTCACTATTTTGTTCTAAACTTTTTATCCTGTTTTTGTGCCCAGAGTCTCTTTGTTTCTCTGCAGAATGAGTCAGAACCGTTCAGAACCGGCAGGATTCCTGGCAGCAACAGAACCAAACCTTCAGTTTCCAAAACGCAGGAAAACCACCGTCTGTTCACTTAAAACCAGGACGACAGGAAACCCCCCAACCCCCCGCTACATCAATCCCAGCTGACTTTAAAGGTCCCAGTTTGCTGAGCATCATGGGAGTTTAACTCCACAAAGAGACGATGGAGGGATGAGTTTCTGCTGAGGACGGAGGGAGAGAAATCTGGACGGTCTGTCTTTTGTCTGGACAAAGAAACGGTAGAAACGGGTGTGTGTGTGTGTGTGTGCGTGGGTGTGTGTGCGTGTGTGTGTGTGTGTGGGTGTGTGTGTGTGTGTGTGAACAGGTGAGCTAACTACCTGAGTCAACAGCCACTCATGAATACATTCAGAGCCTGAGAACAGAGAGCAGCGACTGTGACAAATGCCAGCAGCCTTGGACACAAACGCAGGCAGAGGTGAAGCCAAACACACACGCGCACACACACACACACACACGCACACACCCACACACACACACACACACCCTCTCTCTCTCTCTCTAATCTCTGACACACACGCTCCCAGAGACGAGCAGACCCAGGGTGGATAATGCAGCCTGCTGACAGCTGACGTCTGTAATGAGGAGTTTAAATGTATTTCAGTTTATGGATCCGAGTTGCAAGAAAATGGAGAACCGGCTTGGTTCAGGGACAGAACCGAAGGAACCGGAGGAACCGGAGTTCTGCGGGTCGACCCAAACAGAGAGCAACCAGCTCATATGAAATACATAAGAACCTGGATCCTTATTTATTGTGTTTTCCTGCTGATGGTCCGGTAAACCTTAGTTAGCTTGGCGTTCACACCTCACCAACCGGACCGGACTTTCTAAACGGACTGGAGTTGGGTTGAAGTGGGTCGAAGCAGACCTGCAAGTGGGACTGCAGCCTTAAAGTTCTCCTGGTTGTTAAGCCGTCAAACCGGGCCGAGACTCAGAATAATTCTGCCTCATGGAGCCGCAGGAAGAACAAAACCAGACATGAGGCTATAATTTATCCTAATCTCTGCTACCATGTCCACAGCATCACTGGCCTCCGCCGTGCTTCACAGAGGAGCTTTTCTACATACTCATCCTGTTTCCACCAGAACCATCTGACCTGATCCGGTCCTGGATCCGGTTCTGACTATAAACCCAATGAATTTACTGCAGCAGCTGTTTTCCTGTTTTGTAGAGGGCAGTAGAAGGCTGTTCCTGTGTGTCGGGTCAAACAGGAAGTGATTGATTATTGATTAACAGTTATAAACGCTGCGTCGTCTCCCGGCGTGGTGGGCGGAGCCTCCTGCTCTGCTCTGACCATCAAACATGTTAGAATAACTCCGATCCTTTTGTCCTTGGGTAAAAACGCAGCCAGGCGTCTTCACCGCTCTTGTTTCATTATCCGTCGCCATGGTAACAGATGCTTATTTCCCCACACAGTCATTCATCTTTACTTAAAGGCAAAGAGCAGCGCTAACAAGGACAGACCAACATCAGTCAGCGGGACGTTTTCTGCTTAGAGAGACAGAAAACGGGACATCGTTCATCTAAACTACAGAAGAAGAAGAAAAAACAGAGAAGAAGAAAAAAAAGAGAAGAAGAAAAAACGAGCAGGAGCTCAGAGACGGATGGAGGCAAAACGGTCCGAAACCGAACAACACCGAGAGGAAACAGCAGTTAGACCCAGAATCTGAACCAAACAGAACTGGACAGAACCATAGGGAACCTCAGCAGAACCAAACAGAACCTGCCAGACAGAACCGGGTCCGTTTGAAGAACTGCTCCAGTTTATTTATGTCTCAATTATTTAAAACTATGAAGAAAAAATAAAATGTATTTAGTTTTTTGTTGCAGATCCAGTTCAGATTCCAGATGAAGGAGAATTTAAAAAATATTAATAAATATAAAATATTTAAATATATTTATGAGAAAACTGGAAAAAAATGTTTTTATTCTTTTGTGGAAAAGAAAAATTCCCTGAAATGAAAATCTGTTTTACCATTTTGGTTCTGTTTGTATCATATTTACTGAGTTCTGGTTCTGGTTCTGTAATAGTTTGGGTTTCTCTGTTCTGGTGGTTTTGATGTTTCTCTCAGAGACGAATCAAAGCCTCCACCTGCCACTGCTGACACCTGCTGGTCTCTGCAGAGGTCAAAGGTCATCACAGCCTCACTGAGTCACTTCCAGGTGCAGAAACACGGCGGGTCCGGTCCAAACCGGGACAGAACCTGCTGGGTTCTCATGTTCCGGCTCTTATTTCACAGAAAAAAGTTCTGGAGAGTGGTTCTGTTTGGTTCTACTGGGTTTGGTTCTGCTGGGTTTGGTTCTGTTGGGTTCTGCTGGGTTTGGTTCTGCTGGGTTTGGTTCTGCTGGGTTTGGACCTGTAGAACCTGATCTGCGTTTCTTCTTCAGTCCAATCTAAAATAAAAATCATCAAACTATTGAAACAACGGAACCGGACCGTAACTCTGACCAGAACCCATCAGAACCGACATCCAGATGGCCGACGCTCTGCTCGCTCAGCGGACCCGCTCCCGCAGTCGGAACCACAGCTGAACCGGGCCGCTGACTCATCCCCTCCAGCAGCAGCGCCGCTCACCTGCCTATCTGGGTCAGAACCGGGCCAGCGCTCACCGTCTCAGAGCATTTTTCACCCTCAGGGTGCTGATCCAGCAACGCGGCATGAAGAATCTGCGTGTCAGAACTTTCCGGGTCTGGACCCGAACAGAGCAGCTGGAGAACCTGCCTTCATTTATCCTCTGCAGGAACAATAATAGGTTCTGATGACGCTGGAACACCGGGCCGCTGCAGCTGCAGAACCTCTGAGGAGCTGCCACAGCGAGATCCGACCAGGAGTTAGACCGGACCGGATCAGAACCGGACCGGACCAGAACAGAACCGGCCCTGGATTTACATCCAAACAGCTGAAATCCTGCAGAAACCACCTGAACCAGAACATCCTGCCGGACCCGACGGACCCAGACTGAGTCAGCACAGGTCACGTGCACGCTCATAGTGACACGTGCACGACACAAATCAGTCACTTCCTGTTAGGAACACACACACTTCCTGCTGCGTCGCTGCTACACACACCCAGCAGGAACACACACCGCGTTTCCAGGAACACACACCGCGTTTCCAGGAACACACACTATGTTTCCAGGAACACACACTGCGTTTCCAGGAACACACACGGCGTTTCCAGGAACACACACCGCGTTTCCAGGAACACACACTATGTTTCCAGGAACACACACCATGTTTCCAGGAACACACACTGCGTTTCCAGGAACACACACCGCGTTTCCAGGAACACACACCGCGTTTCCAGGAACACACACCGCGTTTCCAGGAACACACATGGTGTTTCCTCCTTCCAGCAGATCCTCAGATTTGACTGAACCTTTGATAAAAATCTGATTTCGGTTCCTGATCTCTGATCTGGTGAAGCTGAACTCAGCAGGAATGAAGAGAAATTAGGAAATGATCCAACTGATCACTTCAGGTGGAGAAATGTTCCCTGATTTAAAACCTCTGGCTGAAGTTGTGGCTGTAACCAGAGTTTGGTGAAACAGATTCATCCTCCAGACCGACGTCAGAAAACTGTCTGATTATCAGCAGTTCATGCAAACCAGGAAGTTCAGAGATTTTACAGTTTTATTGTTTATCTGCAGTTATTGGGTCGGGTCGGGTCCTCACCTCCTCCTCTCTCTCCTCGTCTCCCTCGGACCCCTCGCTCTGCTCCTCCTGACCTTCCTCCTCTTCCTCCTCCTCCTCTTCCTCCGGAAACTCCACGTCGGATTCTCCGGGGGCGATGGGAACGCTGATGGTCAGGTTGGGGTTGGTCATGTAGCTGTCGTCCTCCGGAACCACGTACTTCTCCACATGGCGGCCTGGAACAGACGGGTTCTGGTTCTGGTTCTGTCCAGATAAACCCAAACTCTCTGTGTGTCTGTGTGTGTGTGTGTGTGTGCATGGGTGTGTGGGTGTGTGTGTGTGGGTGTGTGCGTGTGTGTGTGTGTTACCGATGACGGCGCCGTTGGCCTCAGTGTGAACGGTGCTCAGCCGTTTCAGCTTCATCATGGCTTTGGCCTCTTTTCGTTTCTGCCGCCGCCGCTTCAGGTTCCCGTTGAAGAAGTCCACCACCTAGAACCCCAGACCCACCGGGTCAGAACCAGGTCAGGACCAACAGGTCAGAACCAGCGGGTCCGAACCAGGTCGGGACCAGCAGTACCTGTCGGCGGCACCAGGCCAGGCCCAGAGTGATCCGGTGGATGGCGATCTGGAGGTTGTTCATCTCCCCGTCTTCATCTGGGGCGGAGAGGTTGTCGGAGCTGAAGCTGCTGAGGAGCAGAGCCAGGAAGAGGTTCAGCAGCTGCAGACAGAGCAGAGGGGGCGGAGTCAGAGCCGGTTCTGACCTGAAACATGTCCCATCACCGGTTACATCTCAGTGGTTTAATCAACCAGTTTAAAGTAGAACCAGAAGAAGCAAAGGAACAGGAAGTGATGTAGAAAACCAAACAGAAATAAAACAAAATGTCTGATTCATTCATAATCCTGACATGGAGCTGATGAAGCATCAACCCTGCGGCTGGATGGTGGTTCCCTAGCAACCAGCAGCTGCTGGAAACCGGGCCACTGGGTCAATAACCGACACCAGGAACCGACTGAACTCGCTCCACGTTTCCTTCACTTCCTGCAGCTCCACAAGTGATAAACCAGATAATAGTTTTAATTATACATTTAATAACAAATTCAGGTTTTAGCTGTTTAATAATTACACTGGATGTAACAGCAGCAGGTTTTAAATCTATTTGTATTCTCATTAATATTTCAAATAAAAATCAACATCCAGCAAAATAAAATACTTTAAAGTTTTTCTTCATTTTAAAACCAGAAACTGAGAATAAAACAGTGTTTTGTTTTAGTGTAACATCATTTCCTGCTGTGTGTCATTTTCAGCTCTAAATATGTTCAGAGATCTGATCTGAAGTTTCTGATGGTAGAATAATTATCCTCAAACAGAAGAAGATGCATTATTTCTGTGTGTGTGGGTGGGTGGGCGTGTGTGTGTGTGTGTGTGTGTGGGCGTGTGTGTGTGTATTGATCCCAGCTGGTGCCATGTTTGTTGTTGTTGTGTGTGATACTGATCTCTGTTGCTGTCAAAGGTCCCCTGACCCAAATCGCTGCCGTCTGATTGGCTGTGTAATCCACCACCAATTGATCAATGATTCTGATTAGCTAACATGGCAACCTGCGGTACTGACCAATGACCTTCCTGGTTTCCAGTGGTCAGAACCCGGACTCTGACGGGAGCGACTGCAGAACCAGCAGACCGTTTCCTCCTTAGCAACTCATTACAAGGAAAACAGCTTTAATTCCAGGTTTGGCCACTTGGGGGCAGTAGAAAGACTAAGATGTTAGCAAACCGCTGATTGTAGCTTCAGTCATGAGAATTAACCATGAGAACAAAGTTCCTCTGTTCTGCTGTCAGACCTGAGGAACTGAGGACAGGTGTTGAGAAAAAGCTCTAGTCGCCATGGTAACAGATCCAGGTAAGATGTAAAGTCAGGCTAATACTCTCAAACTGAACCAGAAGTTACTTCACTAAAGATCCAATCCTGACTCAGAACCGCGATCCAACTGAACCGAATCAGAACCGAGAACCTAAAGAGTGATTATATGACTGACATGTTAGTATGGTCCGGTCGACCCGGTTCTACTGGAACCAGAACTTCATCATCTGCTCCACCTCCAGCTGCTGTGGTTCTCTGAGTCAAACCAACCTGTTCCCCTCCTGGCCAGTGGGGGCGCTGCACCAAGAACCACTGAAGGAAACGACACAAAAACCTCTGAAGACACTGAGAGCAACTTCCTTCTTCACCAGATGGAAACAAGATGGAGGCGTCAGATTTTTCTCTTTAGTCTTTGGCTGAAGACCAGGAGCCATTTCTGCTGCTAGCGCTAGGCTAGCATGTTAGCTTTGGTTGGATTTACCCAGAATGCCCTGCGCTGTAGTCCACTTCCTGCTTTTGGAGCGGTCTCCGGTCCGCTTGGTGTTCACATTCAAACCGAACCAGAGTTCACTTCATCTAAACAAAGTCCGAGGTTCCATCAGCGTTCACAAATGAACCGGACCTTCTAGACAAACGGACTGGAATCAGATTAAAGCGACTCAGCAGGGCTGGTAAAAACAAACCCTTAGAGGAGAACCGTCCTTTTCCTCCTCTTCCTTTTCACAATATTGAAGCTCTTTGGATATTTAATTACAGAGTTTGCAGAACGAGTCAGTTTCATACAGGCTTCAGTTATTACCTGGCATCATTTCTGGAGTTTCTGGTTTTAGAAAACAAGTTTCTGTGACTCTAATAAATCCAATCCAGCAACAAAAACCACCCCGGGTTTTATCTGGGTTAGAATCTGTCAGGTTTCAGGAGAGTCAGACTGTGAAGGTAAGGTGTGAGAGGAAGTTTTAAACATTTTTATGACTAATTGTCTCATTAAATCATGATAATAATAATAATAAATAGTTTTCAGTCGATGAGAGAAAAGGAGAAGAAAGTTCAGGATCAGCAGCGGATCCGTTTCTGTTTGGTGGCAGAAAGAACCGTCTGTACGGGGGAACGGTCCGGTTCTGGAGCCACCTTAGCTCCTCGTTTAGCTCGACCACACACACACACACACACCCCCACCCACACGCACACACACACACACACACACACTCATCATTTACCTCTGTTCACATCGGTCAATGAGCTGAAATAAACTGAATTGGTTTTAATGGTGGTTTCCGTCCGTCTGTCTGGTTTCCATCATAAACGACGTTTACTGGACCAGCAGAGAGACGCTTCATGGTTTTACTGGAAACTTAAATTCTCCTTCAGTAAACCTGCTGCTGTCCTGGAAATGGCGCCGCGGCGGATCCAGGGGGAGCCATGCCGGGTCGGGTCGATCCAACGCATCACAACAAACCGCCGAGAGCAAAGCCTCCTGGGAAATCCCCAGGATGGGCAGAGGGAGTCCCAGTAAAGCAGAGGAGGCAGACAGAGACAAACTGGGAGAGCTGGGAGGAACATGGATCACATGTAAAGAGGTTCTAATGGTTCGGTTCTGTTCAGATGGATCCAGAGTTCACTGAGCAAAACCTCATGATTCTTCTCTGTTCTCAAAAATCAGAATTTAATTTGATAAAAGTCATTCACCTCTGCTTCAGCTGAATCTGTTAAAAAGAACTGAATCTGTTCAAAAGAACTGAATCTGTTAAAGCAGTGAACTGAATCTGTTCAAAAGAACTGAATCAATTAAAAAGAATTGAATCTGTTAAAGAAATGAAATTAAAGTGAATCAAACTGAACGGAGCCGGGCCGTGCTGTGGTGGTGCAGCGGGTTAGCACGCCCCACGTTTGGAGGCCTTAGTCCTCGACGCGGATGTCGCGGGTTCGACTCCCGGTCCCGACGACCTTTACCGCATGTCTTCCCCCTCTCCTCACCCTCCTTCCTGTCTGCCACTAAAAATACGAGCCACTAGCGCCGCAAAAACTCTTCGGAGAAAAAAAAAAAGGAAAAAAAAAAAAACTGAACCAATTCCAACCCAAAACTGAACTGTATTCAGTTGAACTGAACAGAACTGAACTGAAGTTCTTCATAGATCTGAAACAGTTCTTTGACTCCTTCCTGTTTCTATCAGCTCATCTCCAGGTCAGAACCGACCCAGAACCGGTCTTCCTCTACAGAACCTCAGTGGACCCAAACTGGATCTCAGTCTGAGGCAAACCGGGTCGGTTCCACTGAGGTTAAATGTTCAGAACAAACCCATCCGCACTCAGAACCAGAATCCTGTGGAGCTGCCGGGTTCAGAGAACCAGTGAGTCCAGCTGGAGCTGCGCACGTCTGACGAGAGGAAGAGGAGGAAGAGGAAGAGTTTGTGGTACCAGGTGTGCTGCAGGTGAAGCGCCGACTCAGCAGAATCTGTTCAGCGGCTCGTTTGTCATGAGCAGCAGCAGCTGAACATCTGCTGCGCCTCAGAACCTCCGTCGGGCCCGATGGGACCCACCTACAGCGGCGACGACCTGCTGCTGCTGGGTCGCCATGGCAACGCTGGACGCAGCGGCCCGTCCCAGTGACACCAGTCCAGACCGACGTTCTGGTTCTGAGAACCTCCTGGTGAGAGTTCAGCCTGGGAGGAAAGTAAGTACACCCTGTTCTTCTTCTTCTGCTCTGGTCCTCCTATTCTCCATTCTTCTTCTGTGGTTTCTGCTTTCCTCTCTTTTTATTTTTATCTTTTTTCTTCATTTATTTCTCTCTTTGCTGTTTCTCTTCCATTTTTACTATTTTCTCTAAAGTTTTTCTGTTTCATCTGAATTTTCTGATTTTTCTTTGTTCTTGTATTTTTTATTTTCCCTTTTTGAAAGTTTCTATAATTCTCCTCGTTATTACATAACGTCGTTCTTCAACGCGACGTGTTTCCATGGATCCTGATCTTGTTTCTTATTTTCTCTTTTTTATTTGCTTTAAATTATTTTTCCTGTTTTGTTGTTCATGTTCTTTTCTTCAGACAAACTTTAACTTTAATTAGATTTTTTCATCTCAGGGTGAAGCACTGCATGTCCCACAAAGGAAAACACACACGCACACACCCCCACACACGCGCACCCACACACACACACACACGCACACACCAACACACGCACACGCGCGCGCAAACACACACACACACACCCCCACACACACACGCCTCCACATCTCCGGATCACAATCGGAGCGTTTCTAACGGGATAAATCAGATGGACGGAACGCTGCAGTCATCCTGACTCAAACGCACCGCGATATGTTCAGGTGCATTTCTTCAGTCGGGTCAGAGTAAACCTCTGGAGGAGGAGGGGTGTGTGTGTGTGTGTGTGTGTGCGTGCGTGGGTGGGTGTGTGTGTGTGTGTGTGTGTGTGTGTGTGTGTGCTGTATCAGCCTCATTATTAAATCTCCATCAGCGCATTAAGCCAGCAGCTGAGAGGAGTCGAGTTATTGCTGCGAACTCTGAGAGTCGTTACGATCCGCTGACGGACGGAGAGACGGAGAAACTTCAGGCTGATCAGAACCAGGAAGAGGAGGAAGAGGAGGAGAGAGACGAAGAAGAGGAAGAGGAGGAAGAGGAAGAAGAGGAAGAGGAGGAAGAGGAAATAAGAAGCTGCTCCTCTCCTGAAGTCGAGACGTTTCCAGGGTCATAAAGTTACTTTTGGATCTAGTTATTATCTCCATCAGATGCTGAAATGCTTCCGGTGTTTCCTGGTTTGGGAATTTCGTGCTTCCTGAACATCCGCTCCTCTGGCTGTGGCTCTGTGTTTTTGGGTCAGAACATCGGAGCGGGCCGGAGGAACTCCTGCAGAACCGATCCAGAACAGAAACAGGAACAGGAGCAGAACTCTGCAGCTCCAGCAGAAACCAGCTGCTGCTCTGATTCGTCCCATAAAAACAGATTCATCACAGCGGATCTGCAGAAACCAGGATCTCAGCCGTTTGATTTGATTCAGAATCTGTTCAAACGGTTCTAGAGATTCAGTTTAAATGATTTTACTGACGAGGAAAAGACCCAATTAGAATATTTGTCTAAAACACTGAAATATTATCAGTTTTCCATCAGTTTATTTAAAATTCTACAACTTAAATGACCAGAAGTAAGTTTAGTTAGTTTAGCCGTCTGGTTTTTACTCAAATAAAAAAATATTTACATCAATATTTGGTGGTTATAGTATATATATTATATGTGAACTGCATTAAAACAGATCAATAATCATGATTTATTGATTTCTCTTTCTACCAAAAACTGGAGGATAAAAGTTTCAGTCGGGTTTTTAGATCTTAACTCTACAATTTTGTTCATTTTATTTTGTTTATTTATTTTGGATATTTAAAATGTTTTCCAGTTCCAGTGTTAAATGCTCATTAAAATTTAAAGTTTATTGATCTTTGAGAATACATTCTTGCATTATTATTAGTATTAGTATTATTAATATGTCATTAGCATCATATTAGTTGAAAATGGTGTGAAAATAAAAATATTCTCGTTTATCACAAGAACTTCTGGGATAATTTATCATCCAGTAATTTTTATCCTGACAGGATCAGAGACGTTCGAATTAAACTCATTTAAAATTTATTTTTGAGTTTTTTGAATTCAGAAGAGAAACTTTTTTTTCTCCATCTCTACTGATCTGTAGGTCGACTGAAGAGGCCAGAATCAGAACCAGAACCAGAACCAGAACCTCAGCAGCCAGAAACGCCGCAGCTGGAAACATAGACGTTCAATCAGAGGTGCACCGATTTATCGTCCAACTGATTTCCTTAATTTTGTGATCATTGATCAGCAGATACTTAAATGTGAAGCTGATCTGATCTTTATCTGTAAAGGTCTAAAAATCAGCTGCTGTCTCCTTACGCTGCAGTGAGTTTGACTGTTAACCCCTCCCACAATCGTAGCCCCGCCCACCAGTTTAGCCCCGCCCACCAGGTTGTGTCTGAATGTTTACAGTAACAATAGTCGCCCATCTGTTACCAACTCAGTGACTTTATTATATTTAGAAATGTTTCAGAATCGGCAGGTCAATCTTTTTTAAAGATCAGGAATCAGCCGTAAAACTGCAATCGGTGCATCTCTACTTTCCACCCAGCCAAGCCCAAACCGGGTCCATCTGGTCCGGTTCAGAACCAGCAGCCTCTCTAACAGACCCTGCGGCGGCAGCGCCCCCTGGCGGCCCTCAGAGGAACTCACCACCAGGTTTCCGATAACCATGACCAGCATGAAGACGAGGATGCAGAGCGGCTGCCCCGCCACCTCCATGCAGTCCCACATGGTCTCGATCCACTCGCCGCACAGAACCCGGAACACGATGAGGAAGGAGTGGAAGAAGTCCTTCATGTGCCAGCGGGGGAGGACGCAGTCCTTGGAGATCTTACACACACACTCCTGCAGGAACACAGCAGAGGTCAGACACGGCGCCGGCCCCGGCCCGGCCACCGGGGGGCGACGGCGGCCCACCTGGTAGTTCTTCCCAAACAGCTGCATCCCCACCACGGCGAAGATGAAGACGATGATGGCGAGGACCAGCGTCAGGTTGCCCAGGGCGCCCATGGAGTTCCCGATGATCTTGATGAGCGTGTTGAGGGTCGGCCAGGAGCGGGCCAGCTTAAAAACACGCAGCTGGGGCAGAACAGGGGACAGGGGTCAGAGGTCAACAGTCGGCAACAACAGGAAAAATAACCTTTAATTTAGGATTCAATCAACTCTGACTGACTGGACCAGATGCAGATCTGAGTTTCAGATACAAAATGATCAGCAGCTCCAAAAAAAGCAGGAAGTGGACTACAGCGCAGGGCATTCTGGGTAAATACAACCAAAGCTAACGTGTTAGCCTAGCGCTAGCAGCAGAAATGGTTCCTGGTCTTTAGCCAAAGACTAAAGAGAAATCCTCCAACACTGAAATCTGACGCCTCCATCTTGTTTCCATCTGGTGAAGAAGGAAGTTGCTCTCAGCGTCTTCAGAGGTTTTTGTGTCGTTTCCTTCAGTGGTTCTTGGTGCAGCGCCCCCACAGGCCAGGAGGGGAACAGGTTGGTTTGGGTCAGAACCACAGCAGCTGGAGGTGGAGCAGATGATGAAGTTCTGGTTCCAGTAGAACCGGGTCGACCGGACCATCAGGAGGAAAAACAGCCTTAGAGACTTTTAAAGCAAATATGAGTAAAATGTTGGAAAAGAAGCAGATCTCCGGTTATCCTGGATCCATCAGCAGAACGGAGGATTTTTCTTCTTCTGCAGCATCTATCAGGTCACATAAATCAGAGAAGAAGAAACAATCTGCAGATGCAACCAGTGAGGATGAGGAGGATGAAGGCGTGTCATCATGGTGGGGGGTCCTGCAGGAAGACGGAGATCCTCAGAGTGACACTTCCTGAGATCAGTGAGGACAGATGAAGATCCGAGTTGCTGCTGACGCCTCCGCTCCGCCTGATCGGGTCAGAAACTGGGCCACAGCTGGACTATTGGGCTAAATGACATCACTCTGCACCGACCAATCAGAACGCACCATCAACCCAAACATCTCAGAGGGAATCACTTCTTGTCTGGTTCAGTTTTCCACCAACAGAAACCAAAGCGGTTGAGGCAGGATCAGTGGCTACGCGCTACGCATGTGGGTGCTGCGCTAGAGCGGGCGCCAAAATGAAACATCACTACTGGTTGGTATTGTCTGTGTTTAGCAGCAGGTCTGGTCCGGCGGCTGTGGGGACGTACCAGCCGGAAGGAGCGCAGGACGCTGAGCCCCTCCACATCAGACAATCCGAGCTCCATGAGGCTGAGGCACACGATGATGCTGTCGAAGATGTTCCAGCCCGTCTGGAAGTAGTAGTACGGGTCCAAGGCGATGATCTTCAGAACCATCTCCGCTGTGAAGATCCCAGAGAAAACCTGAGGGAGCACAAACACAGGGGTCACAGAGGTCACACTGGGGTCACACACACTGAGTCCAACCAACCGGGTCTAGTTCTCCAGAACTCCTAAAGTAAAGCAACAGCGACTTAAAAAATTATATAAAATTAAAGTTTAAGTGTGTGAGGGGGTGTAGGCGTGTGTGTGTGTGTGTGGTTGTGTGTCCTGTCTGTCTCTGTGTTGCCCTGTGACAGACCTTTTGACCTCCAGGTGACCTCCAGGTGACCCCGCCTCTCAACCGAAACACTCGATAGAGAAAGGCAGCAGCTCCTCCTGACCCCACCAGGGTCAAGGGTTTAAGAAAATGAATGTTCAGCTGCTTATTGGATAAAAAATCCTTTAAATCATAATGTTTTTGTTTCTTATTTTTTTATTTTGTATCATTTCCAGTGTGTTCATGCAGACATCAGAACATTTGGTTCCGTTCTGCAGTCACTTCAACACAACATCACAACTTCATTTTAGATTTTTCATTTTCTGATAACAAAAACTCCCACAAAGTTATTTTAGTTTGTTTTTTATGCAGTAAAGATAATTTTTCATTCACTGCTGGTTTGGGGGAAACAAATCTATTTTTTGTGTTTTGTCTGAATAGAAAGAGGCTGTAACCACTAAAATTGGTTCAAAATGAATAATATTTATAAAACTGTATGAACACAATAACTACATGAACGGAGTAAAAATACTAACTATCAGGTTATTACCAGACAGCAGCCATGTGACCCTGAAAGCAGGAGTAAATATAAAGATTCAGTCGTTTCGTTGTATTTTATGTTTTCAAGGCTCTGCAGCAGAGAGAATATTTGGGTCAGTTTCATAATCTTCCAGGAATCAGAGGAATAAAACTCAGATGTATAAATGAATGTTTGTGTAAATAGAGAGAAGCGACCCAGAGCCTCGCTGTGGCTCCGTAATGATGACATCAGGCTGAGAGGAAACCAGAAACTCTCAGGTAAACACAGAGACTCAGAGCAGCTAAACGAAGGGCATGGAGAGCCAGAGGGCCGCGCTTCAGGTTCAGCCCTCGTCCACACGCAGCCGTGTCGCCTCCGATCACCGTCGCTCCGCTTTCTGGAAGCCGGCAGGAGTTGAGCTGCAGCTGCAGCGGCGGCGGCGGCGCGCTGACCGCCGCTGAAATGTTACTGCATGCTTCAGTTAGCATGGAGCCCCGCGCCACTCAGCTGGGAGTCACGCTGCTGTAGCATGCACACTGCATCCGCTTCATGGACACGGAAACCCAGGCGACATCATGAATCCATCTCTGCGGTTTCCATGGTAACCAGCAGGCAAACATCAGCAGTGTGCTCTGATAAACAGGCAGCAGAGTCCCAACACAAGGCCAGGGTGGAAAGGCATCAGAAATGACTTCAGATTACCGTCCATCAATCTGAGAAGGGTTCAAAGGTCATCGTCTCAAACTGACCTGGACATGTGCCGAGGCGACCCTGTGACCTCGACGGACAGAAGCAACAATGGAGAGAAAAACTGGACCAAGAAACTTTATAAAGACCAGAGAGGCTGAGAAAAACCAGCAGAACCAGTTTAACCCACTGCTCCCACTCCAGATACTGGCTACATGCTACAGCTCTGTTAGCATGATGGCGTGTGTTTGAACCTCCGTGTGTGTTTCTGGTACTGAGTTTGTGTGTATTAGCATGTGTGTTAGCATATCTAAGTTTGCATGTTTCCTTTGACTGATTTATGTGTGTTAGCATATTAATGTATGTTAACATGTTTGTGTGTGTTACCATGGCTACCTGTGTTAGCATGACTGTGTGTGTTAGCATGACGGGGTGTGTTAGCATGACGGGGTGTGTTAGCATGACTGCGTATGTTAGCATGACGGTGTGTGTTAGCATATTTGTAGGTGCTGGAATGTCTTTATGCGTTAGCGTTCTCTGTGTGTTAGCATTGTCTATGTTTGTTAGCATGCGTGTTTGTGTGTGTTAGCATATTATTATTATTATTATTATATTATCATATTTGGATGTTTGCGTTCTCATGTCAGTGTGTTAGCTGGTGTGTGTTTCAGGATCAGTGTGTTCAGAGCAGCAGAGTGTGTGAAGCCTCCAGGATGATCCCGTTTCACCTCGGGGCTCATTAGCTCTGCAGAGCGTTGATTAGCTTCTCCTCATGATTACTGACATCAGGTTTAGCTCTCTGCTGCTCTCTGGGTTCAGCCACATCATGATGATGATGATGATGATGATGATGATGATGATGAGGCAGGTCAGAGTCAGAACGTTCTTTAATGGTTCTAATAAACCTGGATCTCAGTAACTGGATCTATCTGATCCGGTTCTGCTCACAGTTCCAGTTTAACTCATTTACACTCATAATGTCAGTTTATTATTTTGACTTCTGTTCTCTCATTGTGTTGTTGTTTTTGCATATTGTGTGGCGTTTCTCCGCTCCTGTTTCTCTGACGTCAGAGCGACTGATGCTAACGAAGTTAAACTCGGCTCAGCTGTCAAACATCAGCAGCAGCTGCTGCTTCCCTGCAACCAAAAGCATCAGTGAGCAGAAAAACTGGCTGCTTTATGCAACTCAGTAAATATGAAACTATGACCTTTAAAAGGCGTCAGCTGAATTCAATCAAACACCTTCCTGTTCACCAAGTTAAAGCAACATATTTACAGATGTTTTCCATTAAAATGCTAAAAAACTTTACTGCAAATCTTTGAAAAGAATAATTTATTTTAGTTTATTTAATTTAGCAACAAAAATGAGAACTTTCTTCTAAAATTTTGAGGTTTTTAGCAAACTGGATGTAAATGTCTGAGTAAAATGTTTAGGGATGTTTGTGGCCTAATCAAAGAAAAATAATTTATGTTAAACTGAACATTTTACATTTAAGAAGATCTCATCTTAAAAACCCATAAAAATGTTAAACATCATCAGCTTCACTTTCTGAAACTCAAACTGACGTCAGGGGCCACATGAATGTTTTCCACGGGCCACAAATGGCCCTCGGGCCACACTTTGACCCCCTGCCTCAGATAAAAACCTTCCTTAAACTTCATGTCTGTTTAATGTCTGATAACGAGGATCGATAGGAAAGTGAAATGAAGTTTTATAAAGACGACATTCAGTTTGAACTGGTGTCATAGAACCAAACTGTATCTATACTGATCTATAGATACAGATCTATAGATCAGTATCTATAAATAATGATCTACAGTCCAGCAGCTGATGGTTCTGATCCGGTTCCTCTGGTTTATGATGTTTAACTTCCTCTGACTTTCTGATTCACTGAAAGAAACACGACTGACCAGCAGCAACGTTCACATCAGAGCGTGTTGGGGTGGGTGTGTGTGTGTGTGTGTGTGTGTGTGTGTGTGCGTGTGTGTGTGTGTGTGTGCCGTAGGCTCTTGAACAGGGATGTTGACATCAGCACTCACTAATAACAGTAACATCAGCAGAGAGAGGATGACTATGTGAGGAAGACGCGTGATTATTTTTGTCACAACCAGGCAGATATAATGAGTAAGCAGCACTACAACACACACACACACACACACGCACACACACACACACACACACACACACCCCGGCGGCTGCAGCAGACGATCATTAAGCAGAATGTTCTGAGGTTTCGTCCTTCTTGTTTTAACTCCATTAAATCGTCTCAGATTTAATCTGAAGAACATTAAACCAACATTTCCTGTTTTATCGTTAAACTTCCTGCTCTGCCTCAGTGCCTCTGAGCAAGAACCGACGTCCAGCAGAGGACCGACGTAAAATCAATCAATCAATCAAATGTTATTTGTATAGCACATTTCAGCAGCAAGGCATTTCAAAGTGCTTTACATCATTACAAACACAGAATCACAAAACAATATAGAATTAATCATTAAGTCAAGTTCCATCAATAAATTTGTAATTTATCACATTTCAAATACAATTCTAAACAGGTGGGTTTTTAGTTGAGATTTAAAAGAAGTCAGTGTTTCAGCTGTTTTACAGTTTTCTGGAAGTTTGTTCCAAATTTGTGGTGCATAGAAGCTGAAAGCTGCTTCTCCTCGTTTGGTTCTGGTTCTGGGGATGCAGAGCAGAACCAGAACCAGAACCTGAGAGGTCCAGCAGAGGACCGACATCCATCAGAGGACCGACGTCCATCAGAGGACCGACGTCCATCAGAGGACCGACGTCCAGCAGAGGTCAGACGTCCAGCAGAGGACAGACGTCCAGCAGAGGACAGAAGTCCATCAGAGGACCGACGTCCAGCAGAGGACAGACGTCCAGCAGAGGACCGACGTCCAGCAGAGGTCAGACGTCCAGCAGAGGACAGACGTCCAGCAGAGGACCGACGTCCAGCAGAGGACAGACGTCCAGCAGAGGACAGACGTCCAGCAGAGGTCAGACGTCCAGCAGAGGACAGAAGTCCATCAGAGGACCGACGTCCAGCAGAGGACAGACGTCCATCAGAGGACCGACGTCCAGCAGAGGTCAGAAGTCCATCAGAGGACCGACGTCCAGCAGAGGACCGACGTCCAGCAGAGGACAGACGTCCAGCAGAGGACAGACGTCCAGCAGAGGTCAGCAGCCGCCTGACCCCAGTTATACTGAAACGTTTCACAAACAGCTTCGGTTTCAGAACTTGAAGAGAAGCTGAATATAAATATACAGAATATTCATCCAGCTGCTCTATTTTTATTTATTAATGTAAAACTTTTTATTTCCACATCCAGAAAGTCAGTAATTCACTTCTGGTTTGTTTAGAGTTTTCTTTATCAATTTTTATTCTCATATTCAATCAATTGAAATATTAATAAAAAGTTTATGTATTTCTGTAACTCAGTTCACAGGAAAAATATGTTATATAGATTAATTAAACACAGATTGATGTTTTAAAGCTTTTATTTCTGTTAATGTTGATTATTCCCCATTTAATAAAAACTGTTTAAAATGAGCCTAAAGGCTTTTATTTTGAAAAGCTACTTCTGACAATCGAATAATTTCTATGTATTGAATATTAATGGTTACAGTGTTTGTGTTTAATCTCTGTGATCCTGCAGAGTTTAAAGTATTGAAGGACGATGAGCTTCGGCGGTAAAGATGAGGAAGAGGAGGAGGAGGAAGATATCGACCTGTTTTGGTTTTCTGATGTCAGAAATCCTCTAAAACGTAATAATTTCCCTTCATGATGGATTTATTCTGAATATTTGAAGTGTTTTAATAATTACATCAACTGTTGGAAAAACTGAATTTTCAGATAAAATGATTTGTTTTTAAATCACGACTCCGTTCAGATAAAATGTTTCTCCAAACTGAACTCCCAGTCTGAATCTCCACCAGAATCACTGAAGCCGGTTAAACTCCACATGAAGCCTCCAACCAGGAGCAGCTCACCTGACCTCTGACCTTAAGGAAGCTTAGCAGCGTCAACGCTTTCCTCCTAACTTTTCAGACTCTCTCGTCTCCAAACCAAGACAAAGCTTCCAGGAAACGTGTCGGAGCAGCTGCTCTGTCATCTGAAGGCGCTGCTGGAAATGAAATAAGTGGAAGATCTCTGGTGAAACAGAATCAGCTCGGCCTCCAAACATAAATCAGGATGTCAGGAAACAAAGCCTCCCCACAACAGAGACATTAAAGGTTAGCGGCGCTCAGCGCAGGTCGGCTGCTTCTCTGCGGATAAAAGCCTCCTCTGAATGTTGGAGGTGTTTGCTCGGATGGAAATATGGAAACGCGGAGAGCGCCGCTGAAAAGCAAACAGCGAGCGCATTAGCTGACATTGATTGTGTCAGCAGGGAGGCGTCCTGACATGATCCAGCTTACATAACCCTGAGAGGCGCGCAGCCCACAGAAAGGCCACCGAAATGCTAAGCAAACATCTGCCGGGATTAGAGGTTTGATCCGGTAAGGAACTTCAGACTTCAACCTTTCTCAGCCGCACAGCAACTCCAAAGTGTTTACGCTGCAGAAGACGGCGGCCGCATCAAACAGGAAGCGAGGCGACAGCAGCGTTACATAATCCACCGACAACAGGAAGAGGCTGAGGGCCGGCGGCGCTAACGCTAACAAACACCGAGGAATCAACACCGAGTAGAAATCACCTGCTTCATTAAAACACATGAAAGACCTTAGAGTCGCTTAGCAACCATCAGCTTCGTCTACCATCACAAACGTAAACATGGGGAAGTTTCCTAAACTCTGTGGAGATTTTAACTTAGAATGACGGATCTGAGTCGGAACCAGGATTTTAAATCTGTTCTGAGTCAAACTGATCATCACAGGATTGAACAAACAGGAAATGATCAGAGAACTTCCTGTCTGCGTTTCGTTACAGCATGAACGTTTCGATTCGTTCAGATTTTATCTGCAGCCATCAAACTCCAGGTTAACGTTATAATTTAAATCTTCTAATGTCCTTAAATGTTGTATTTATGTTTCTACTGTCTGTTTTTCTTCTTTTAAAGAGTTTATGTGGAGAGGAAATGGAATTGCCGTACAAACTTCAAAATAAGAGCCTGAATATAAATTTCTTAAACAAAACTTCAACACAGATGTTGAACTTTATTCAGCTGAAAGTTTATAAAGCATCCAAATAAATTATGCTTCAGAATTTATCTGTAAAGATTTATTTTATTATTGCTAAATGCGCTAAACGTTTTGAAAGTTAACATAATCACTGAAACGCTAAACATTAGCTCTGCTATTAGCGCATTAGCGGTAGCGTGCCCACCACAGCTGACAGCAGAACAAATGATCATTTTTAGTTTGTTTTAATTCATAAAACAATAATAAAAAATACTTTTATGTCCTGATGGAGCAGCATGACTGGGTGATTTTTACTTTTTTCAAATTTTAGGTTTGAATAATGAAGAAACAACATGAACGATTCAAACAGCTTGTTTGTATTTTTGGATATTTTTATCCAGTTATTTCCAGTAACTTCAGGTGAAACCATCACTGTTTCACCCGGAACATGCAGGATCCTCTCTGAAGCAGCAGCGTACCACGTCAGGCCCCAGCTCCAGAGGTTGAACCACACAGCTGCAGGTTGTTTCTACTTTTAAACCTCGTTAGCATTTGGTTTCCGCCCAGCTGAGGCCGGCTGACACGCCGGCTCTGCCCAGGTGTGCAGCTCTCTGGCCCAGGGCCGTTCACACCTCAGGTGAACCAATTAGCATAGCGCTTCCACCGATCAGCGGCCTGAAGGTCGTCTGCGGGGTCAAACCGCGCGGCTAGTCACTAGCTGACCCTCTTCTGTCAGCTCCGATACACTGACTCACCTCCAAACATTCCTGGCTTAACTGGAAACGCAGCAGGTCAGGATTTATTTTCATCCCGAGGTCTGAGAGACTTTCAGCTCGTTTCACACCAGGTTTCTTCTTCTTCTGTCACTTCCAACCAACATCACTGCCTCCTCCACGGCGCCAAAGTTAGTTTGGTGAAAAACTCCTGCAGCAAATCCTCTACAGACTGACCCAGTTCAGCTACATGGACCAGAAAATAGACTGATCCCATTCAGAAACATGGATCAGAACCAGAAAATAGACTGATCCCATTCAGAAACATGGATCAGAACCAGAACCGCCTCTTCCTACAAAATCTTCCACACATTCAACTACAGAAAACCCAGAAAATACAACCAACCATCATCCATCCATCCATCTGTGTAACCATCCATCCATCCAACCAACATCCAACATCTGTCCATCCATCCATCCATCCATTCTTCAATCCATCAATCCATCCATCCATCCATCCAACATCCATCTATCCATCCATCCATCCGTCCGTCCATCCATCCATCCATCCATCCGTCCATCCAACATCCATCTATCCGTCCGTCCATCCATCCATCCATCCATCCATCCATCCATCCATCCATCCATCCGTCCATCCAACCATTCTTCAGTCCATCAATCCATCCATCCAACATCCAACCATTATCCATCCATCCATCTGTCCAACCATCCATCCATCAAACCAACATCCAACATCCATCCAACATCCATCCATCCATCCGTCCGTCCTACCAGGTTTCCGATGCTCAGCATGCCGTTGAACTCGTCCGTCATTGGGTAATGCTCCATGGCCATGAAGAGCGTGTTGAGGACGATGCAGACGGTGATGGCCAGGTCCAGGAAGGGATCCATCACCATGATCTTCACCAGCTGTTTCAGCCGCAGCCAGGAGGGGGAGCACTCCCACACCAGGTATCGGTGGGCGAACACGTACCAGCAGGGGTGGCACTTCTTATGGGACTCCTCCAGTTCTGCCCAGATGAAGACACACAGCAGCTTTTATCTGCTAATCAGTCCAAACATTTCCAGATTTTTCTACACACAGCAGCAGAGGAGTTTGTAGTTTGTGGGTCAGAAGTTTGTTTTGACTCCAGACTGGAAGGGTTTCATCCTGGAGTAAGGCGGCAGGGCGGGGAGCGGAGATGAATCAGAGAGGACAGCAGTGGGTTTTTGTGTTTTCCTGTATAATGATCTGTTCTCTAAGAGCAGCGAGCGCCGGGGGGGAGACGGTGACTCAGCAACCCAACAAACACACACAGGAGGCTGATTGCACGGTAAATGAGGGTAACCACGATGCCACACTCCTTCTCCTCTCTTTCATTCAGTTTCTGTGCGTCCCTCTCCTCTTTCTGACAAACAAAGCACTCGTTCCCCTGAGGACGGCGGGAGCCACAACAAACCCAGACTCTCTTACACGACCCACTTTTAGCTCAATCTGCTGCCGTCCGGCGGCTTCGTGGATTCTGACATGTTTCTGGTTCTTCTTGCAGTTTTGCATGATGTTGCATTAATTTGACCACTTCAGGTCGACTCTGGACTCGTTATCTGTTTATTTCATGCTGGTCGGTTTCCTCTGTCCTTTCTGTGGATTTTCTTTCTGGACTTAATTATCGCGCCGGTTCTGAGTCAGTCCGTCAGTTTGGAAACAGTTTTAACTGAAGTCGTTTTCATTTTCGTTGAGCTTTTTCAGACTTTCTCTATCCTAGATTTAAGCTTCACCTGTTGGACCGACGGACTGGCAGTAGATTCTGGAATACTTTGGTCTACAGAGGATTCGGGAGTTATGTCTGGGTGGGTCGGTGCAGGTCGGTGCGGTTCGGTTCTGTCCACTGCTGGTTGGACTCTCACTGGGCAGACGAGGTTAAACCCAAACTCTAAACTACTTATTAAGCATTTGAAATTGGGCCTCTGTCTCTTTAAAACCTCCTGCTCTCTCTGAAGCTCCGCCTCCAGGAAGTCGCCCCAACATGGCTCCTCTATTAACCCTTTAATGTTTTTCGCTGAGTGGGGGAGGAGCTGCGTCTGTAGGCGGAGCTAGGTCCATTCAGGCGTTTTCAACAGCTGAATGGTTGCCATGGAGATTAAAGGGTTTGTGAAACATGCATGAAGGAATCAAAGCAAACCTCCATGTTTGTTTCTGAGTGAAAAACATTAAAACATGTTTGGCTAAAGGGGTTGATTCTACATGACACTGTCCCTTTAAGCAGAGCGCTGCAGGTGAAGGTGTTGCCGTGGCGCCGCTCCTCACCCTCCATGACGTCGGTCAGGTAGCTGGCGGCACTCATAGCCCTCCCCCTCCGCTCTGACCCCTGCGTGGACGAAGGTCGAGGCAGCAGCATGGTGCTGAGCTCCGTGGTGGACGTCGGGACCTGAGACACACAGAGGAGACGTTAGCGAAGACGTTAGCTTCCTGTCCGGCAGCAGGAAGTGTCCTCGGCCACTTCCTGCTGCCGGACAGGAAGCTCGTTTCAGTTTCCCTCCTGGATCAGGAGCCTCTTCCTGCTCATTCAGAAACATGAACTCCGCTTTCTGTCGGGTCAAGCGGCGCGCCACGCTGCCATTGTCGGAGTTCCCATCACCACGGCAACAGATGAGCAGGTAATGACTGGAGTTCAATAGATGAGAGAAATGGATGAGGAGCTCAGGCGGTGAAAAGGACTGCTGAGGTTTTCAGAACCACAGAAACATCCACTTGACTCCAACCTGAAAACCTGCTGCAGGTTTTCATGAAACGATGAAGTTTAGAAAGAGAAAGAGAGCGAGAGAGAGACAGAGAGAGAGAAAGAGGAGAGAAAGAGAGAGAGTAGAGAGAGAGGAAGAGAGAGAGCAGAACAAGAGAGAGAGAGAGAGAAAGAGAGACAGAGCAGAGAGAGAGAGAGGAGGGAAAGAGAAAGAGAGAGAGAGCAGAATGATGAAACGCTCCGATCAGTTGCAGTGTTTCATCCCGTCTTCCTGCTTCCTGCTTCCTGCTTCCTGCTTCCTGCTTCCTGCAGACAGACGGGTCCTGCAGGCCTTTAGCCTTGACTAACAGACTTTTAATGGTTGCTGTCATTTCAGTTGACCTTTGACCTCCAGACAGGAAGACGACTAAAGTGAAACTTTCCATGTTTCCATCATGTTTCTACCAGCTGTGATTCCTGCTGTTTTGTTATCAGTGAAATAATCTGATTATTGATTATTGATCATCTGCTCACATTAATTAGAATCAAATTAAGATTTACAGAGTCCAGACTTTTAATCCAAATCCAATTAACATAAGGTTATTAAATTTACATCTACATTTAAGATTTTATAACTTTTGACATGCAGTTTCTGTATAAAATATAATTAAATACTACAATGTTATCAAAGCTGATCGTCCAATCAGAAACGAGCTTCTGGTCTCAGATATAAATCTGAACATGAAACTGATCATGTTGCCTTGTGGTCAACAGGAAATGACCTGGAACTGGGATCCAAACACACATCCTGTCAGGCGGACATTTTGTTGGTCTCCATGGAGACAGAGAGCAGCTGCAGAGCGTCACAGAAAACCTTCCAATAAAAACCTTAAGTTGTTTCTAGGTGTTTTTGATAAACTGTTGCCAGATTTCTTGCTAGTTGCTCTTTAGAAAAAGCTAAGCTAGTATCTTCCTGGTTCTGACCACACCCCTCTTTGCTCCTCCCCTTGCCTCGCCCATAAGTGTATAAGCTCCGCCCACTTCATTAGTTTGTTTTCTTTCCTTTAGTAAATAAAACCCTTCGTCTTCTGATGAATCCATCCAGCCAGTTCCTGGTTTCCCTGAGGAGGATCCAGCTGTGGATGAATGAAACAGTCCAACTTGACCAAAGTTCTCCAGAACTTCCCACATTAACCCTGTGTGGATGAACCTCGGCGCTCCCAGGTGAGGCTCTGACCTCTCGGTGACCCTCACCTGCTCAGGTGTAATTACGTAACGCTTCCTGTGCGGCTCCGGGGCCGTGGCGCGGGGCCTGAAGGTCGGCGCCCACGCCGCCTCCGTCCTGTCTGCCGATGCAGGAAAGCACCAGGGAAACTCTGAACTCCCACCTGCTCCAGCTCAGCTTCCTGCGGCGGCCGCGGGTCGCCATGGTGACATTTCTCTGCTAATAAAGCATGTGCTGTCTGCGTCCGCCGCCCACTCAGAGCTGCAGGTCTGGGTTGTTGGAGGCAGAAACGCTTTGTCACAACATGACACCATAAACCGACCAGCACAGAACTCCCACTCAGCCCGGCAGCACAGGAACTGTTCTAAACGCAGCAGGACGGGTTTGACCCAACATGGAGGAATCAGAGGTTCTGACAGAACCTAGAAACGCCTGAGCATGTCTAGCGGCGCTCCAGAACCTGAAACTGGATCAGAACCTGAAACTGGATCAGATTCAGAAACACAAACAGCAGCAGTTCCTCCAAACGTTTCACACAAACTTCAGAGTCCGGTTGGGTTTCATGTGACTGAGCCGAGCAGAACCAAACAGAAACACAAAATCTGAAAAGTGTGGCGTGCTTTTGTTTCCGTCCCCCTTTAATCCGGTACCCCAAAGCAAAAAAAATGAAACTAAACTTTCAGAAGCCTCTTAATCAGAACCCAGAGTCCAGCTGTAATTTGATTCCATCAGTTCTGGTTCTGGTTCTGAATCAGGAAGAAGAAACTCAAAGTTTACAGAAACTCATAAATCCGGTTTGCTACAAACCATGGAAGAGAAGCAAACAGCTGAAAGTTGAACTTCCAGACCAACATGGTGGTGGCAGCATCATTCTGAGGGACAGGCAGCCAGTCCAATCTGATGACAAGATGGAGTAATTCAGGTTAAAACTAAATGAAAATCTATTTGAAGAGCCGAGACTGGAGAGGAGGTTCACCTTCCAGCAGGAAAACATCCATCTATTCAATGGCCTAGTCAAAGTCCAGACCTGAATCAGACAAGTGGAGATGCAGCCAGAGGCAGTTCTACATATCCAAACCTTTTCACAAAACAGTGAAGTTGAACAGAATTTAGGCTCACAAATTATTTTATTTTTTTCAAATTTAATTTTTTTTGTGTTTTTCTTCTTCCTTTTACCAGAAGAAAAAGGAGCGACGACAAACGAAACACTATAATTTAATAAAGTCTGACTTCTGCAGAAAATGGAGCTGGGAATCATTTAGATCTGAAACATAAACTGCATGTTTGGTGTCTGGATGGACGTTTCCAACCAGAGGAAACGATAAATATCGATAAATATCAATAAATATCGATAAATATCGTTTCCTCAGACGATATTTATTCCCAGAAAAATTTAACTTGTTTTTTTATCTGTTTGTTTTTCTTTGAAACGAGACAAACTGTCTTTGTTTAAAGTGACTCTGAACTGAATAAAATCCTGTTCAGTTGTTATCGTTTGTCTCTGAATC
Organism: Xiphophorus hellerii; assembly: GCF_003331165.1. Lineage (NCBI taxonomy): Eukaryota > Metazoa > Chordata > Actinopteri > Cyprinodontiformes > Poeciliidae > Xiphophorus > Xiphophorus hellerii. The sequence goes on from NC_045692.1 coordinate 25,360,706, forward strand.
TGTGAACGCTCCAGAAACAGGATTATATAATCCGCCTGCCGCAGCTTTAAGGTCAGCAGACATGAACAAATGTCGCCACGTTAGCGTTAGCTTCTACACAACCATTCAGCGGCTTCGCTCAGCCAGACCCAAATCTCAGATGTGATTTTCACCTCTGCTGGATGGAACGGCACAGAGGCACAGCGCTCATCCGCTGGGGTCGGCCCGGGGTCAAAGGTCGAAGTGCTAAACCTGCTAACGCTAATCTGTGATACTGGACGGTCAGTAGTGGTTGAGGTGACTGCTGAACCTGATATCAGTCACTTCAGGGGACTCCTGGTAGACCTGGAGTACAACATACTTTGACTAGGACCTTTGGACTCATCCATCATGGCGTCATTAAGGTAAAATTTCCAGAACTGAAAACTCCTCCAGATCTTCTAGAACCAGAACAGACCCACAGTCTGAGCTCAGTCTGGTCTCTACTGTGTTCAGAAAACCTCAGGCAGTTTTCTTTCTATGAATAAACTTGTTTATTCATAAATATATTCATTCCTAACATGTAAACAGGAAGTAGCCTAGCATGTAGCAGAGAGTGCCGCCTCCTGTAGGTTTGAACTCAGGTTGGTTCCTCTGGTAAGGCACAGAACCGCCAGAGGACGAGACGGACTCTACAGCAGAACCGGTTCAATAAATCCGTTTCCGTTTAATTTTTAACGCCTCAAATCTCCATTACTGACCATCCAGTACCAAGAATCACCTCAGGCCACCATCAAAACCTTTTTACAAAACAGATAGAAGATATTTTAATGCTGTCATTTCCATCAAGCTTCTCTGACGTTACAGAAACATTTCATTCTCCCAGACATTAGAAACCATGAGACCAAAACACCAAACTGAAACTTTTATCATCCAGGTTCTGGTAGAAAAACGATAAATTATGCAAATAGAAATTATTGAGCTGGTCTTAATTTATCAAGTGATTGATTTATTAATTTAATGATTTATTGATTTATTGCGACAGGCCAACTAAAGGACATAAAAATCGTTTATGGAAACAAGGCTGGGGAAGGACTTGGACCCGTCCTGTTCAGGTTCTGTTTGTGATTTTGGTCGCAGATGAAACATAAAATAAATAACTGATTGATTAATAAGATGAAGCGACTCTCAGTGTCTCTGTTGGTATGTTTGGGTTCTGGAGGCGGTGTTACCTGAGCCGGTTGGTGTGTGTGTGTGTGTGTGTGTGTGTGTGGGGGGGTGTGGGGGTGTGCGTGTGTGTGTGTGTGTGTGTTGCAGCTATGCGAAGCGTTGGTTCAGACGTGTGTGTGTTGCGGCTGCAGGAGGCAGCAGTGTTTCCAAACTCACGCTCTCCTCCTTGACCTTCTCCATGGTGCAGGTAGGCAGCTGCCCCTGCAGCGGCGGCGGGGAGACCCCGTTCTGGTCCATGGAGACGAACAGCTTCCCGTTGACGTTCAGGGTGGGATAAAACACCTGGAGGCAGATCAGAAGGCAGAGGTCAAAGGTTAACGAGTCAGACGTGTCAACGGGCCGCTCAGTGATAACCACGGTTACCACGGCGACAGGCCTGCAGGAGGTCACGAGGGTTCATCCCTACAGAAAAGTTCAGCAAGGCCAAACAGGAGCCTCCATGTTTGAGCAGTGATGTCATAAGGGGGAGGAGCCAAACCAAATCAGAGGAAAGCTGGATGTAAACGGCGGCCATGATGGAGGGAAGAGACAGAAATCATTTGCTGAAAGTTTTTCCTGCTGCTGATGATAAACAAGAAGTTTTTTCTTCATTAATTCAAAAGGTGGTTGTTTTATTATCAGCACAACTATAAATAAAATATTATATTTTAATGTAGAAAATGGAGATGTAATTAATTCTAGACCTGCAGATTTACTGTTTAAATAAAAACCTGCAGAAACATGTTTTAAAACTTTTATTCTGTTATGATTGTTTTTTGTTTTTACAGTTTTTATTCTGTTCATGACGTTTACAGATAAACTTTGCTCTCATATAAAAGTCACTGGATGTTTGTGGTTCTGTTTACTATGAAATGAACTAAAAACAAAATAATAATGAATCTTTTCTGCTTTCCATTGTTAGACTGTATGTTGACCTTTGACCTCCAGTGATGTTTCTGTAGCAGGAATCTGTTGATGTTTGACCTGCTGACCTCCTTTAGCCGTCTGGATGTCAGACAGGCCGGGTCCAGTGTGACGGGTCGGCGGATCCTCGGCTCACCTGGGAGTTCCTGCTGGCCGTGCTGTAGGTGCTGAGTCTGCGTTTAGGCCAGGGATTGGTCAGGATGCCGCTGAACGTCCCGCCGCTGTACGTCCTGCCGCCGACGCCGTCCACCACGTCGCCGGGAACGCTGAACTCATCGTCCGCCATCTCGCCTTCCGACCCTCGGCTCCTCAGCCGGAAGTTAAAGATGGACGACACCTGACTGCTTCGTCGCGTCCGCGTGGAGAAGGAGCGAGCGAGGAGAGGATGGAGGGCCTGGGGGCGCAGAGGGCGGAGCCGTGAGGCTTTTATTCTGAAAGGGTGACGCCCGGCGCCGGTTCAGACTCACCTTTCCCCCGTCCATCAAGTCCACCTGCAGCAGCTTCTCCTCCGACAGGTTCCCCTCCACGTCGGCCACACCCATCAGCGCCTGGCTCCGCCTCCGCTCCTCGGAGCTGTCCAATGGCGGGCCAAGAGGTGAGAGGTCTGGTGAGGTCAGGGAGTCGGAGTCCGGCGGTTTCTGTGCCGCCATCTGGAGAACGGAGGAGTTCCGGTCAACAGGCTGAAGAGGTCCAGAGGTCGTGACCTGCTGACCCCGACCCACCTGCTGCTCTTTCTTCAGTCTCTCCATGGCCTGCTGGAACTCGCGCTCCTTCTGACACGCCTCGGCGATGGTGGCCTGGTTCTGCTCCTCGTACGCCATGGCGACCACGGCCAGGATCAGGTTGATCAGGTAGAAGGAGCCCAGGAAGATGACCACCACGAAGAACACCATGTAGGTCTTCCCGGCCGACCGCAGCGTCTGGACCAAACACACACAGGAAGCAGAACGGTGACATCACTTCCTCTCTTCTCCAGGTCTGATTGATCCAACAACCAATAATTAATAACTAATTTTAACTCTGAGCACCGTGAAGGGAACATATGATGAGCCAAATTAGCATCTTCAAAATAAACAGATTGTTCAACAGTTTAAATAAAACAGAGCAAAGATCAGATGTTAGCTGCTTAGCGTTAGCATCAAGACGGTTTCCACGGTGAATATTAATGCATATTCAATGTTTAAACCTTTAAACTTGACAGTCAAGAGTATTTATCTTTGGGTCATTAATGGGGCAACAATGTTCAGAACCTGAGAACCTTCTGGACCAGAAGGTTATTTATTGACCTTATCAATAAATAAGATAATTTATCCAGTTTCAGGTTATTTGATCATTTAGAACCTGGAACAAGCTAAACAATGCACAGGTAGACGTGACTAAAACTATACGTCCAGAACGTCTCAGCGGGTCAGAGTGGACCCAGAGTGTCATTACGTGGTGGTAGAGGTTCTCCCAGTAATCCTGGGTCATCAGCCGGAACAGCGACAGGAAGGCCCAGCCGAACGTGTCGAAGCTGGTGTAGCCGTAGTTTGGGTTTCTGCCCGTCTTCAGGCAGTCGAACCCATCGGGGCACTTCCTGCAACACAGAGCAGCAGCAGAGTCAGGAACCGTTCTGGTTCTGGTTCTGGTTCTGACTGGACTGGCTCATTAGGGTCAGGCTCCGCCCACATTCACAGAAACTCACAGAAAAAACCTGAATCATGTTCATCATGTTCACCTCCAACACAAAGCAGCTGCTTAACGAACCAATCAATCAATCAATCAATCAATCAATTTATTAGTTCAGCACACTTCAGAATCGAGGCAGTTCAAAGTGCTTTATATCATAAAACCACAAAAATAAAAAGTTATAAAAACATTATAAAGTCACCAGTTTGAGAAACCAGAAACAAACGTCAACATGTAAAACTTACTATGAATCTTTAACCAGCTGGGTTTTTATTCTGGATTTAAATAAACTCAGGGTTTCGGCTGTTTTGCAGTTTTCTAGAAGTTTGTTCCAGATTAGTGGAGAATAGAAGCTGAATGCTGCGTCTATGCTTCCGCAGCATCAGAAACAGAAACGCAGCATCGTGTTTACAGACGTCCAGTCCGACTGAGCTGGAGACGATTCACTGACCGGAATGTCCAGCATGTGTGTGATCTGCAGAGCCATTAGCGGCGGCTCTGACTCATTGGGGTGAAAATAAATGGTAAATCTGAGCCAAACGGGACAGGAACACGGATCGATCCTGATTGGATCAAACTGAGACGGATCTGCTGATGTTCCAGTCCAGAGTGACTGAAGGATGAACTCATCACACACACACACCATGAAGAGTGTGTCATTCCTCCACTTCCATCCATCCGTCTCCTGATGAGTGAGTCAACATGGAGGCATGTGAGAGAGTGTGTGATGGCTGCGCCGCTTCCCATCGCCACAAACCTCAGAGTGTGTGGTGTGTGTGTGTGTGTGTGTGTGTGTGTGTGTGTGTGCGCGAAGTGTCACAGCATGACAGCTAGCGGTTATCTCCGACACACACCTCCATCTGTGTTAATGGAGGGACGCCACTTCAGAAGCAGCACTCACAGTGAAGGAGGCCCCTCAGCAGGGGCCACTAACACCCCAACACACACACACACACCCTCCCATACACACACACACACACACACACACACCCACACACACACACACACACACAGTCTGCTGCGGTGGAGACACCAAGCTTCAAACACTTCCAGTCTAAAAGTGGACCAGAACCACAGAACCTGACCCGTCACCTTCATGGTGGGACTCTGAAGGAGACCAGAAGTTTAGAGCAGCGAGGAGACGAAGGAGACGAAGGAGACGAAGGAGATGAAGGAGATGAAGGAGACAAAGGAGATGAAGGAGACAAAGGAGACGGAGGAGACAAAGGAGACGAAGGAGACGAAGGAGATGAAGGAGACGGAGGAGACGGAGGAGGTGGAGGAGGTGGAGGAGACGACCTGTCCTCAGAGACATGATGCTCTGTCCTCTGATGGAGACGGAGTTTGGGAACATAAAAGCTAAAATTATTTAACTGACTGTCGGTCGATAAAATAAAAATGTTTGTGATAAAATCAAAAAGTTTTTACTGTTTTTTATGTGACAGGATATTTTAGTGTTTTTTAAATTAAATATTTCCTTTCATACTAAATAAAGATTCTTATTGTTGCTCATAATGTTTCTTCAGAAACATTTTAACATTTTATAAACTGCCAGTTTGTCTCATTTCTGTATTTATGGATTTGTTTGTGGTTTATATTTATATATCTATATTTATTGATATTTATGTATTATTCTTTGACACACTGAGCGTACTGTGATTCTGTATAAATTAAAATTTTATTCTCCTGTTTTGAAGATACATATTTCGACCTGCATCACACACACAAACACACACACCTCTAATTATAACACACAGGTAAACTCCCCCAGGAGGAGAGAAACCTGCATCGCCATAGCAACCATGTCCCGGCGCTGGTTGCCGTGGAGACGGTTTCTCCGCAGGGAGAAGGGGACGTGGTGTTTTCCTGGGAATGTTCCGGAGGTTCCTCCCAGAACGCCGGCTGACCTCTGACCTCTGCTCTTCATCACGGAGGAAGGTAATCCGGTTAGACGGACAGCAGAGTTCATCAGCGCCGTAATCTGATTCCAGCAGCTCGCCTCAGTCGGGTTTAACCTGCTAATCTAATTCCAGACGTCCTAATCCAATCCCGGTCTAACCTACTGAACAGCTGGAGGAGCGGCTGAGTCTCCGTGGGTCGGTTCTGTTCAGCCGCTTTGATCCGGTTCCCCTGAGCCCGGTTCAGGTTAGCTTATAATAATCTGACCCAACTAATCTAATCTGGATAAAGTCAGAATAAAACTGCAGATCAGTTCACTGATAGATATTATCAGTTAATAATCAGATTAATAATAATCTAATCTGTTATTAACAATAATAATAATCTGATTATTAATCACGTTGGCAGCAGGAGCCATCAGAACCGTCCAGAACCACCTGCAGGTTCTGCTGGGAACTTTGTCAGAACAGAACCGCTCAGTCCGACCCGCAGCTGGAGCGTCTGATCAGAACCGCCTGTTCTTCAGATCTGGCTCCAGAACCTCTGAGTTCTGGGTTCAAACTGGATCCGGCTCCTGCAGGAGCAGCAGAACCAGGAGGCGGGTCGGCGCCGCGGATCGGGCCGACAGGCAGCTAAAATAAACTCCAAACTCCTGGAGTTTATTTGAATTATCTGTCTTGTTTCCTTCTCACTGCCTGATGAACAGAAAGTTTGCATCTTATTATTATTCTGGTTACTTTCACATTTTTCAAACAAAATATTAAAATAAATCCTGAGTGTGTTATAATGATGGTTCCGGCTGGGACCGGCCCGGCAGCACCAGCGTATCGGGTCATGCAGTAATAACTGGGTCATTAGGCGGGAACATGAGGAACATGAGAGCCATCCGCTAAACAAACACATTTACGGTCCAGAGAGTCGGTTTCCCGCAGCGCTGCGCCGGACCGAGCCGCTGACCGCGGCGGTCAACTCATCCCGCGGCTCGTTACCGAGCGCCGCTGCCCGAGCGCCGCCGAGCCGCGGCTGGCTGCGGTTCACACACTTCACGGCGCTCAGCGGGATGCCGCGCAGCGCTACATCCTGCTGGCTTCAGCAGCTGATTTATAGCAGCAGCAGGCTGGGGAGGGGGGACGCCGTGGCTACAGGAATAGAGCCTGAGGGGGCGGAGGCGACCGGCGGGACCGGCGGGACCGCAGGCGTGGGCCGCTGCCGGGCCGGCTGCCGCCTGGATCGATACAGAGAGAAACTCTGTCCGTCTCTGGAGCTTTCACCAACTTTACAGTGCAAAAACACAAAACCTTACCGAGACATTTTAACTTTACTTAATGTGCAAAAACCTTGAAGATAAAACTAACTTATAAATAACTTTTCACAAGAGTTTTATTAAAGTTAATAACAGCTAAATATTGTTTTTCTTAAAAAGTAGCAGCTCCTCTGACTCAACTTACAAAACTGGAAAAATGTAAATAAAATATTAAAGTGGCAGTAATCATATTAATTATGATTTAATAGAAATTTTACTTCCAGATTTAACGCCTTGATGTGCTCTTCCACCAGGTGTTTGCTAATTGCTGCTGGCTAGTCTGAAGGAACTGAGAGGAAGGAACAGCTGAATGGTTGCCATGGAGATAAAATGATTCTCAAACATGAAAGAATCAAAGCAATAAGTTTCTTTTTGATGATGGAATTTTTTTTAAATCAACTATAGAATTATTAGATCAAGAAGTCCTAGTTTTATAAATTATTGACCTAAGATAAGCTCCTATATTTTGCTGAAAAGTTTCTTTTAAATTTTGTTTTATTCCAAGTGAACTAAGACATTTGCAAAACAAACTAGACCAAAATATTTGGTCATATTCTGTGTTTTTGCAGTGTAGCTGCTGATTTTTCTCTGATAATTCAGAAACTAGTTGACCTCTGACGTTTACCGGCTGCAGAATCCAAACAAACCGGGTCCGAGTGGGTCAGAGGTCACCAGTCTGCAAAATGAGTTCTGGATGGAAAATAAAACCTTAAATCTGAACTCAACTGTTCATCCAATCAGAGTTAACTTTGCCTTGTTGCTAGGCAGAATAAAACGACTCAAACCAACTGAACCTGTGTGGATCTTTCCTCACAGGAGCAGCAGAACCTTCTCTGGTGTCGGATCAGAACCAGAACATTTCCCGCCTCTCTCTCCGTTGGGTCACATGGTTCCATCGATCGGATCCAGTGTCAACAGCGTTAATTCATTCTGTGTCAATAAAGCTGTTTGTGGGTAAATATTTCTTCACTTCCTCCTCCATCATGGAGCTCATCATGTCTGTTTGGTTCTGACCCGATTCTACAGAGCCAACAGGACAAACCTGGGTTCATTTGACACAAAACTCACCAGAACCAGAACCCGAACCCGAACCGCACAGAAAAACGTCTAAGGCCAAAGGTCATGATCCAACCATCAGAGAGACTCCATGAACCAGAACCACTGCTGACCCGGAAGAACACAAAGACGGGCCTTCATGGAGAATCTGAGTCCAGTTTCATCTGGAGTGAAACTAACAGAACAGAATGAAACATGGTGGTGGCAGCATGATGCTGTGGGCCTGCTCTGCTGCTCCATGCTCTGGATGTAACTGATCCATTCTTCACGTTTTTCACGATTTGTGGAAATTCAACACAATTATGGTCAGAATCACAGAAACACGCAACGCCAACTCCCACCTGCAGGTGGCAGCGTCTCCAACTTCTACGACCAAAAACAGTCAATCAGCGAACCTGGTCTCCATGGCAACCATTAGATCTGAAGGACAAAGAAACTTTTCCATCCCACCATCACAAACAAAAACATGGATCTGTTGGATGAAGTTGGATGTTGGGACTCATGAACTTTCTGAGTCCCAACATCCAACATTAGGCAGCAGTATCATGAGGTTCAGCAGCATCAGGAGGCGCAGCAGCATCATGAGGTTCAGCAGCATCAGGAGGCGCAGCAGCATCATGAGGGGTACGCAGCAGCATCAGGAGGTGCAGCAGCATCAGGAGGCGCAGCAGCATCACGAGGTGCAGCAGCATCATGAGGTTCAGCAGCATCAGGAGGTGCAGCAGCATCATGAGGATGAAATGTGACTTTCATCCATCGATGAAACGATGAATTATCGTTTCTGCTCCCAGCAAGAGTTCAGGACGAATCTGAATCAACATGTCGGCCATCTTGGCGTGGACTGCAGCAGAAGGTCAGACTGTCCAACATCCTTCTCACTTGTCCCTCAGCGTTCCCGCGCCGAGCCGAAGAGAGAGAGAGGAGGATTGTGGGTAATGTGTTCTCATTAACACCGTGTGACAGCAGCGTTCTCCGTTCTGCTGCTGTGACCCGGTTCTCCCTCTGGGATCGATAAAGTTCATCTCAAGCCTCCAGCGTGGGCCGATCCCGGCGCCGCCTGCGCCGCGTTCCCGGCAACATGTGATGAAGATGAAGCCGTAGAGGAAGATTTACAGCGGGACTCGGAGGGCAGACCAAACTGGGACAGAAAGAGTTCAACCCAGAGACGAGAAGGAACATAAAGCTTCAGAAAGTTTAGTGGAGGAAGACAGAGAGGAGATGAAGATTCAGGTCTGGACGAATGGACCAGCAGGTGAGTCCAGGGAGCCATTTTACTAAGTCAACGTTTCCTTCAGTTGTTATAAAAATGTTTTATGACTTAAAAGAAATTTGACATTGAAATTAGGTCTCTGTAGAGACCAAGATGGCGGCGCGTGAACAACGGGAGGCTCAGCGTCTCTCCAGAATCTGCTCTTTAGTGGTTTTTTATCTTTTCATTACTGGACTTTTTTTTCAGAATTGCACAGCGTTGCTGCGCTACAGCAGACACGAACTTCTGGACCTTTGCAGCTACAATTTTGACTCTATGATCGCCGATCTCCGACTCATCCCAGAGATCTCCAGAACACCGGAGGCTGCTCACTTCTCCCGGCCGGGTGGAAGTGTACGCAGGCCGCGATGAGAACGTAAACAAAGGCGGGGTAAGCGTGGAGGGGTGCGAGCTAGGCTAAAGCTAACACCACATCGGCTCCCTTTACCCAGCATTTTCCTCGCCAATGTCCGTTCTCTGGCTAATAAACTGGACGAGTTACGACTATCCATCACGAGTGACAGACGGATTATGGACTCAAATGTCATGTTTTTCACCGAAACATGGCTAAACAACAGCTGTCCGGACAATGCTATCCAGCTAAGTGGACGCCACACACACCGAGCCGACAGGACAGCAGATGCTTCCGGCAAGACCAGAGGCGGAGGTTTGTGTATTTCTATTAACAAAGCTTGGTTCCTGGGAGTCCACATCTTCACACACACATACAACCTGTACATTTTATCTGCCATTATTTATCTATAATCCATTCCCTAACATTCTTGTATAATCTGTATAATCTGTATAATCTGTGCATATAGCTCCCATATTTATATTTATACACAATATCTATATCTCTTGCTATAACCCCTTATAGTCCATACATACATAGTCTTGTACATCTGTAAATAAATATTTATATCTCGTAGAGCACTTCTGGATAGATGCAAACTGCATCGTGTTGCTTGTACTTGTGACAGTGCAATGACAATAAAGTTGAATTCTATTCTATTCTATGCTATTTTGTCCCTTTAAGAAGATCCTGATCTTAGCAGGTTAGAGGTCAAAGGTCATGGCTTGTTGTCTTTGACTGCATCAGGATGGAGCATGAGACCCAGTCCCCTCCCACCATCTGCCCCGCACGGTGGTGGAGGGGTGATGATGTGGGCTGGAAATGGAGCGCGCCCCCAACAGAGAGAAGCAGCTCCACTTAGAGCAGCGATACTGAAACCAGGCGGGTTATCGATCCGTGTTGCTTTCAGCGTAATGTTTCATCCATTTAGATCAGAGTCAGTGTGTGTGTGTGTGTGTGTGGGCGGTCAGCCTGCAGGTGCATCGACACGCCGCGCCGCTCCACCCAGACAGACACACAGCAGCAAACTGATTTAATGAAACACGGAGCGTTTGGAGCGTCAACATGGCAACCAGCGGCCGGCTAATGGAATGATGAATACGGCCTGCGTGACGCGGCGTGTTCCTGGAAAACCTGCCCCCCCGCCGGCCATTTCCTCACGCCGCGGCGGCCATATTTCTTCCTAACTGCTGCGATGACAGCGGAGTCTTTCTGAGAACAAGCCGGGTCAATGATGATTAAAGACACACCTTCCCACCGGCCCCTGCTGCTGGGCGCCAGCAAGGCACAAACAGAAACATCACAGATTTTATAGCAGAACCGGCCAGCGGATCAAACCCGGTCCGACCGGATCCAAACCCGGTCCAATCGCAGCGGTCTGGACGAGTTCAGGTACGGCAGAAAAAACTGAAGAAAGCAGGTCAGCCGTCCTGCAGCCATTCATCTAAAGCTCTGGTCCCAAATTAGTTTCATGAGGAATAAAAACGTCTCTAAAAATAAAACGAAGCAGAAAAATCTGCTGATGAAACATGAAAACATGCAGAGACCAGAAGAAAAGGTGGAAACAATCTGACATGTTAATGGTTGAACTGGAGTCAACCTGGACGAGGAGCATCAGTAAGGATAATCAATAATCAATGACAGTTAATCAGTGGGTCAGTTTGGACTCTGGTTCCAGTGGGAGGATGAAGTGAAGAAGTTTCGTCCAAACAGCCAATAGTTGCAAAAAATCTGCTGTTTAGAACCAGAACCAGAACCAGAACAAGAGTTAGCAGCTAGCCGCTAACTTCTCCCATTCAGGCTGACCAACTCTCCAGAGCAGATGGTTACCATGGATACGCTGGTGCTAACCGGACAGCAGCCTCAGTGGTTTCTCAGAGAGCTCCCCCTGGTGTTCGGGTCCGGCGCTGCTTCGTCTCGTTCAAACAGAAATCTTTGGACTGGGCTGAACTTTTCCAGCTTTCCTGTTGGGAATTTGTTTCGTTTCCAGGAATATTAAACTCTGAGGGGAACCGTGTTCATTAATCAGCCTCATCAGGTCCAAACCGGACCTGACGCCAGCCCCGCGGCCGCCTTCAGCTCCTCCTGTCAGCACTCAACAACTTCCTGACGGTGACCTCAGAGGTCAGATGTTACATGGCGACATCACGTCTGCCGCTAACGAGCTTCCCAACGAGGCAGGCTGTCGCTCCGCGTTGGGCAAGTAGCAGGAACGTCAGCAGGACGTTTGCTGCTCTGCAGACGATTTATAGGTCACCTCTTCCTCTGGAAGAGCAGAGGAGAACCTCTGGTTCCAGCTCCGCTCCAGGTCCGGGTCCGCTCCGGTTCCACTCCGGCTCCATTCTGCAGAGTCTTCATGTTGTCCAGGTGCATGCTGGGAACTCACCAGGTACTCCAGCTTCAGGCTGTTAAATTTTCCTTTCTGCAGCAAAATATCAAGCTAAATATGCTTTCACTGAATATTAAATCTCCATGGTAACCAGTAAAGGTCATAAACACTTCAGCTGAATTAAAAGCACTGAAAATAACAAAAAGAGTCTAAAGAAGCAAATCACAGCAAGACGGCGACACGACTGGAGAACCTGCAGCGATAAAAACACGAGATCCTCGACCCAAACAGAACCAGCAGCCCATCGTCCTGTAGCCTGATCAACCTGCAGCTCATCGTCCTGTAGCCTGATCAACCTGCAGCTCATCGTCCTGTAGCCTGATCAACCTGCAGCTCTTCCTTCCAGCTCGGCGTCAGACGGAGCGTCGGTTTGTCGGGCCGGGTCGGCTCAGCCTGCGTCGCCCTCTGGATCGGCCAATCAGCATCTCTCATGAGAACAGGAAGTGAACAAGGCGGTGGTTCAGAGCGCCGTCATGGCTGCTGATTCCTCCAGCGGTTTGACTCCGATCGGATCGGATCGGTCCGACCCGGCAGAACAAACGCCCACAGGACTCATCGCTCCGACTCACAGCTGAGTCAGAGACGGGGTCAAAGGTTAAACACAGTCATCAGGACGGCGATGAAGGTCAGCAGACCCAGAGCTCGTCATCAGATAGAGATAAAACTTCAGGAAGTTCTTCCTGATTCCAAACATCTTTCATCTCCTCTCTTCTTCTTCTTGGGTCTAAATAAAGACGTTCAGTGATTCTTCCTTCCTGTTCTGCTCAGATCAGTCCCGATACTTCCTGCTGCCTTCGCTCTGCTTCACCTCCACTGAACCGTTTCTCCACCGGCTGCTCCATCAGTCAGAAACGCTCCTCTAACCGGTCCAGAGCCGGACCAGGAGGAGAGCAGGAGGAGAGCCGGAGGAGAGCAGGAGGAGAGCAGGAGGAGAGCAGGAGGAGAGCAGGAGGCAGCGTGTTTCTGCCTCTCGCTGGTGATTTATTGCTGGTATTACAGAACGTTTTCCCAGCAGCTACATATTAAAGGATCCTCCAACAAATTAGGACGACGGCAGCAGAACGGAAACCCTGGAGGACGGCGGCACATCCGGCGCTCCAGAGGTCACAGCTCCAGAAATCCACTAAACGTTACTCAGCGTCTCTGAGCAGCTGAAGAGGTAAAGTTAGGATGAAACCGGATCCACAGAAACCCGGACCGTTTGGACCTCACAGGAACAGATTCTGATCAACAGGTCTGGGAGTTTAACGGTGATTTTAGAGAAAATATCAGAAACGTGACGAGATGTGGAGGATTTCTTAGAATGAATAAATAAAAGGTTCATTTAACTCCAAACCTTCAGTTTGACCCATTTTATAAAAGAGTTCTAGAAACAGAAGCTCTATAGAAACATCTGGAGAGACGAAACCAAACCCAAACCATCCATCCATCCATCCATCCATCCATCCATCCATCCATCATGTCGTTTGGACCAGAACCGGTCCCTACAGGCAGGTCGGACTCACCCTGCGTCGCTGCTGTTTCCACAGATTAAGGCATCCTTGGCTCCTTCCACTTTGTAGAAATTATCTGGAAGAGAAGAAGATCAGAGCTCAGAACTGTTCCTGTTCCTCAGAACTGTTTCCTGTTCCTCAGAACTGTTTCCTGTTCATCAGAACTGTTTCCTGTTCATCAGAACTGTTTCCTGTTCATCAGAACTGTTTCCTGTTCATCAGAACTGTTTCCTGTTCCTCACAGAGATCTCAGAGCTTCCTGTCTTTAGATTAGGACAAACTTTCACTTTTCTTCACTCTTTTCTCCTTCTACTCTCCACGTCACATCATGGCTGTTACTTTAACTATTCTCATGTTTCCTCTCTATAGAAGTCCAGTCTAGTCTGCCGTTCAGATTGATTAACGTTTTACTTTCATCAGCACAGAAACTTGTCCTGGTTCAGTTCTTCTGTTTTCTCAAACCTCCAGTTGGAACGGATGGGATTCAGTTATTGGTTTAAATTTGTCTCTACATTAATGAAGTGAACATGTTTAGAAAACCTGCCTGTTTAACGTAAAGGTGACCTTTAACCTTTAACAGGTCAGGATCTGTCCCAGATGACCAGGTTTCTCTTCCTGTCAGAGGTTTTAAGGTTCTGTCACTTTTATGCAAATAAGCTGCTGCTGGCCACGCCCCCTCCTGTGTTTTCTCATTATACAAGTTAAAATGGCGGCAAACAGAGTCACAGTTATATAACTGAACATATCTTTGACTAAGACTCAGAAGAAGTGGCGCCCCCTGCAGGTACGTCAACAACCCGACTGGTTGCTAGGCAACGGGATGGTTGATTGTGACTTAATAATCAGAAGATTTTTGAAACGGCTTTTTCTCCAGACACAAACTAACTTCATCCTGATGGAGTTTTACTGAAGCAGCAGAAACAAACATGGAAAAACAAAATCAGGATTTTTAGAAATAGACTCAATAAACATGTTTACTGTTCAAATGTTCACATTTGTGACTGTAGTTACTGTAAACGTGACAAGGCAGGAAGTGGAAACCTGCTGCAAAATGGAAACTTTTACCAATATTCAGAACGGCACCATCAGGATGTTTCATATTTGGAAAAGTTTCACACCTTTCACTGGAAAACTGTATGTTTTTAAATAAAAGACCCGAGCTTTGTTTTCCTAAAGTTTCCTGCAGACAGGGCGTGAGGCCGTCTGGTCCCGGCTTCCTGCCCGTCTCCCGCGGTTACCGGCGGATCAATACGCTCATCAGACCGGCTGCGTCTGTTTGGACCGTCTGAGCGGCCGGCCAATAAAACCTGAACCATTACAGCAAACACGCTTTGTTAAACATTTATCCAACACTTAAACCCACCGCAGGCATTAATACGCCTTAATGTCTGCTGTAGGACTCCGGTACCAGAGCGGCCCAAACCCACTCAGCAGCAGCAGCAGAACCTGACGTGCAACACGATTTTACTGGTTGGAAACAAAACCAGGGTTTGGCCCAGACTGGTTCAGGGAAACGTTGAGATTAAATAATCTGAGGATGATTAGGAAGGAAATGACAGATTAAAACAGGTGAAGCGGATCCGGTCTGCGGTCCGACACCTGATTCTTCTTCTTCTTCCCGTTTCATTTTCTGCCAGACTGAGTGGCTCTCCGTGTTTCAGCTTCTTCTGGGACGTTAATCTGTCCTGTCGTGTTTCCAGCTCCTCTTTCCATGAGGAACATCCAATCTGACAGAACAGTGACAACAGAATTTAAAAGCCCAAAAGTCCCGCAGTCACAGCAACAACAGAACCGCAGAACCGGTCCAGTTTGGTGGGGAGGAGATCTGATCATCTGGACTCGCTGACACACAAAACATGTTTTAAATTAGACTCTAAATTGGATCTTTACTCTTTTGTTGTCACAAAATAATTTTGTCCCATTTATTTTATTAAATCCAGTTAAAAATACCGAAGCTAACAGACGTTCAAACGTATTTCAGTAAAAAATTATTTAGTCCAAAAACGTCTTTAGTTATTAAACACAAACAGTTTTATTATTTATAACAGTGTGTCTGAGATTAGCTATGCTTTAGCTTCACCTCGTTTGGTTTAGCTAGCATATTGTTAGCTTGCTTTAGCATAGCCTAGCTTAACCTGCTTTGTTTTTGTTTCTAGAATATATTTTTTATTTTTCTAGACTTTCCTTCATATTTTTGTTCATATTCTGGTTGAATTGTGTGATTGAACATTTTGTCCCTCTGGTTCTGGATCATTTTTACTTTCACACAGTTATTATAATGAGTAACTATGGCAACAAGATACTGCTTTTACAACTCGGAGGAGCTTAACTCGGTTTTTGGATAAATAAAGTATTTTTTAAATTAAACTAAGCTAAATTGCTGGCCTCAGTTTGGCTTTGTGAGCCTTAGCTTAGCTAAACTTAGCTAGCCTTAGCCTAGGTTAGCATAGGGCAAGTTAGCCTCATCTTATCCAGATTTACCTTTAACATTATGCAGCTGGAAAATCATTCAGAAACCAATTTAATTACTTAAAAATGAAATATAACCTTGTATAAACTAGCATTTCCTTTAAAACATGAACTATGTCTTATTAATTTAATCTTGTTTTGTTGAGATTCTTATTGCAGCCGTCGATTTGACGTTACATTGATAATATTTTACTCACATAATAAGTTTCATCTGGCTGTTATTTTCTGATCATTTTACTGAGTTCAGAGGAAAACAAAGCAAACTGCAGTTTGTTGTTCAGCAGGTGAAGAGCCAGTTTACCAGAAACAGAGAATTTAAGCTAATTAAAGACGATAAACGATTTATTCTGTGTAAATGTTCAAAGGTCGTCGCAGCAAACGAACCGCTGCTGAAACAAAGGCTGGAGTCTCTCTGTGTTTTCCTCCACTTCATGGCATCACCTGATGTTCAACAGTCATGTTCTTCGTCACCAGATGAATGCATATTAGCACTCGCTCTGACATTTAGTACAAAGATTCATTTTTCCCAAAGAGACCACCATCTGGGAAGATTTCACTGAGCTGCAGAAATGTAGAAAATTGTCTCAACGGGACGCCTGAAGGAGAGTGCCTAATTTCATTCCTCTTTAAAAACTCAAGAGCAGCAAATTATCCTGTCAGGGATGAATAAACCTCTGTCCTCCGCCGCAGCGTTTTCATCAGCACAAGATAAATTTACAGGAGAAAATCTGCAGGTTTGACACACAGCAGGAAGAGTTATAGTCCGGAGTGAATTATCCGGCGGTTTGTTCATCAGCAGGAAGGGACCAGTCAAAGGACCGGCGGTCCAGGTGGTTCTGCCTCATCAATCAGAGCAAAACGTCCAGAACCAATCAGATCATGAGTTTATCAGAACCGCTCACCTGGTAAGACGCAACCCGCCCTGTAACCCGACCCACCTGCTGACTCAGCACAAGCAAAGCCTGATGGGAAATGTTTGGAGAGAACGTGTTGCATTGATCGGCAGACTGAGGACCGGACCGGACCGGGTCAGGCCGGGCCGGTCCAGGCTGCGCCGCCCCACACCTCTCAGGTTTCACAGCAGCTTTTAGGGGTCGATACGGCAACCCGCAGGGGACAATTATTTGTTGTGATGGATGCAGAGGTAAACTGGGAGCGAACATTTAGAAGGTGCATTAGTGAAGAGGAGCGTGTCCTGACATTCACCTTTACTGTAAACTTCATCTGGATTCACTCAACACAACCTAAACTTTTCACCCTGCAGGTTGCCGGTTCAATTCCCTCATTCACCGACCGTTACAGGAAGCAGGAAGCTGAGGCTCAGGTGAATGTTTCCGTCACAGGAAGCAGGAGCTCAGGTGAATGTTTCCGTCACAGGAAACAGGAAGCTGAAGCAGTTTGCCGCTCTGCAGCCTTCAGGTGAGTCAGATCAATGCTGGACAAACTGTTTACCAGAACAGATTTAGTTTTTTACTTTCAATACAACTCAAAACTTCAGCACTCAGAGATAATCTACCAGTCAGCCTGACTGGCGACAGGAAGGCCGATCTGACCGTCGTCTGGGTGGAAACGAAGGAGGCGGCCATGTTTTCTATGGCAACGGAGCAGATCTGGAGAAAAGGAGCGAACAGAAACGCCTCAGAGAGCAGCAGCCCTCCCAGGACTCTAACGTCCCAACACAGAAACAACCAGAAACCCGCCAGCTCCTGATTCAGGCCTCAGTCTGCAGGTCAAAGGTCACAGTCGGAAGAGAAACAATATGGCGGCATGTAAAGCAGCACAAACCTTTGAAATTGAGACGTTTATCTAGAATACGTCGAGTTTGGAGACCAAACTGAAAAAACAGCAAAATAAAAACTCAAACCAACCGTTCAGCTCGGTGGAGGAGGAGTCATGATGTGGGCTCGTTTTACAGCCATCAGAACCCAGAACCTTGTAGTCAAAGGAAGCTTAAAACATAAAGAATTGAACTGTTTCAATGGCCTAGTCAAAGTCCAAACATGCTGAAAGCCGTGTGGTTTTATTCTTCCTGGAAAGTCAAATTTATTCCATCTTTAAACGTCATGAATAAACAGCAGTGATTATTTATCTAATAATGAGAGAAATCAGAGAATAAAGTGAGTTATTGACTGATTGGTTGTCAGGATGTAAAATCTCACTAAAGTCTTTGTGTCGAGTCTGAAGTGGAATAAAGGTAATGGATGTTGGAGACTCTGTGGAAACATTTCCTTTGTTTGGTGTTTACCTGAACGTCTGACCTGATGCAGCAGCAGCTGGACTTTTCATTTCCACAACGCTGAAAACATTCAGCCTGATAAAAAGAGATTCATTTTTATTATTCTGTTTCTGGAACCGTTTTCACTGAAAGGTTCTGGGAACAACAGAAATGATGGACAATAAAATTACACAGTAACTATCCAGTGCAGCCGAAACTTTATTTCAAACAATATTTAAATATTATTTTGGGGATTTTTTTATAGATTCAGTCAATAACATGATGACAACTGGTTTTATGAAAAGCTAAGAATAATTTAGCTAAACTGAAATAAGACAGGATGAACTAAGTTAAGCTAAGCTATGTTTAGCTAAGCTAACATAAACAAAGCCAAGTAAGTGTAAGCTAAGTTATGCAAAAGAAAGAAAAGCTTAACCATGGTAAACAGGCTACATTAAAAAACATCTACATCTAAAAAAATCTAATCTAATCACATCTCCGTTGATTAGATGTGATCAATGTTTAGGTATGCTAAGCTAATGTTAAATAAGGTAAAATGAACTAAGGTAAGCTGGAATACATTGAGTTAAAACAATGTTAGTTAAAATAAGAAATGTTACATTGAGCTGAAAAAAGCTTAACTGGGAATAATAAGTAAAAAAAGAGACTCAGCTAATGCTAAGCTAAGAACTGGGCTAAAATAATCAATCTAAGGTTCAAGGCTCCATCCTGAAAAAGATCCGGCCTGTTGGCGTCCCGTCCTCCAGCTACTGATAAACATAAGTTACTAAAGTTTCTATTAAACTTATTCTATTATTTTTAGTTTGTGAATTAATTAAATAAATTATATTTATTTTACAAAAATGATATTAAAAGTGACAAAGCCTAACAACATGACCGCTGAGCTTTTAACTTTCCTACAAGAACAAAAACCTTCCCTTCAGCCTGCAATGCATCCTGGGATACGCTGCGCTGTGAGATTTACAGACCTTCGTCACATCGGCCTGGAATCTGAATCTTTTAAAGGTTTGTGGTTTTATCAACTCAGAGGGACATTGATGTGTTTAAGGCTAAATTTACAGATTTTGTTTTCCAATGAAAAAGTAAATTTAGTGAAAAAAATTGGTTTGTTTTTGTGTCACAATGTTGGGAACAAAAAGTTTCTCTGATATTAAACTGATTATTCCTTGAAATTAGGAGAGTTTATGCCTGATGTAGAGATTAGAGACAAAAACTCCAAAAATACAGAAAATAACTATTAAAGTAAAACAAAAAAAACCTTCATAAAGCCTGGAGAATAAGAAATAAAGATAATTGTCTTAAAGGTAAATTAAACTTTGCATGGATGAATAATAAAAATAAAAATAATGAATCAGGAGAATTAATCTGAACTGTTTGTCCATATAACCATCAGACTGTGATCCACATGATGGAGAACAAGGACGGCCGAGCAGACTGAGCGTGTGTGTGTGTGTGCGTGTGTGTGTGTGTATGTGTGCGTGTGTGTGTGTGTGTGTGTGTGTGTGTGTGTGTGGGCGTGTGTGTGTGTGTGTGCCCTGACGTCAGCTGCAGCCGCAGCTCCAACCTGACGTTGTCCGGTCCGTTTAGGAAGCAGCAGCAGCATCTCTGCTCTGACACACAGAAACATCTCCAGAGCAACCAGCAACCGTCAACAGCAACCTGCGTCCAACAGGAAGTTCTGATTCCACCGACCCACCCGCCCGACCTGTGGACTCACCTTCGTCTTCGATGAAGTCCTTGATGGAGGCCCAGGTCTTGTTATTGCAGAAGAAGGAGGTGTTGGCCGGCAGGCTGCCGTTGATGCAGTGCTCCGTGCTGCGGACGCATTTCTGTCGCAGGTTTCCCATGAACAGCTGCAGGCCGATGAGGGCGAAGACGCTCAGGCAGAAAACGGTGAGGATCATGACGTCAGCGAGTTTCTTCACCGACTGGATCAGAGCGCCGACGATCGTCTTCAGGCCTGAGGAGCGCCGCGGGGCCGGTTAATACTTAAAGCTGCTTTTAAACCGTAACGTCAAACAGCAGGAAAAGATGGCCGCCCTCTGATGAATGTTTAAACACAAACTCAGCGACACGACGGAGGATGAATTTGATCCAAAAGGGAACATTTGAGTTTAGGCTGTTTGTCCCTCCTGACAGTCCGATAGACCCGGTTCTACTGGAACCAAAACTTCAACAACTGTCCATTTCTACTGCTAGCGTTGGCTAGCACGTTAGCTTTGGTTGTATTTACCCAGAATGCCCTGCGCTGTAGTCCATTTCCTGCTTTTGGAGCGGTCTCTGGTCCGCTTGGCATTCACATTCAAACCGAACCAGAGTTCACTTCAACCGAACCCAGACTGAGGTCAGAGGTCGATTAGCGTTCACACCTCACCAACCGGACCAAACTCTCTAGTTCAGGGGTGTCCAAAATGAGGCCCGGGGGCCATTTGTGGCCCTTAGAGTGATTTCCTGCAGCCCTTCACCACCAAACAAATCTGGTACCGGACCATCAGGAGGGAAAAGCCTTAGATTTTGGATCAGGATTTTAGTGAGGTAAAACTGAGGGGCGGCCATCTTTATTCAGGTAATAAACAAATGAAATAATCATGCATTTATACCATGAATAAAAGAATAAATAAGACATTGATTCTGCTGAAAATCACCAAGTTCACCCTCTAAACTCCTGAAGTTACACTGAGACACACAGAGGAAATGGGTCAGAACAACAGGAACAAACACTGAGAAGTGAACAGAGGGAGCAGACAAGCTGACAGCCGTCCAAACGTTACCATGTCAGAAACTCCTCCGTTTCCAGGGTCTGAATGTTGTTCAGCTGCTTCATTACAAACAGAGCTGACCCTGTTTCCAGTGTCTGTTGGCTAATGACCGAGTTAAAACAGAACCACAGGGGAACAACAAGGCGCCTTGCTGTTCAGAACACCGACATGCAGAGTGGACACACAGAGCGACCCGAAACTTCTGCACGGCGACACTGACTCATTCTCACGTCTATCGAAAGGAAAACATCTACAGTCTAATCAGTTTCATTTTATTCTTTCAGATTCAGACAAATCATAAATTAATATCAATAATTTAAACTAAACTCAAACGTTTCTGCTTCAGTTTTTAAGACAGTTTGAAAATTTTAACCACCAAAACCTCCCAGTAAAGATATTTAACTGGAGAAACTGGAGATCCAAACAGATCAGGAACGGGCCGACGTCCTGCAGGAAGAACCAGAACTGGACTCGGTATGTCAGGTTCGCTTCCAGCCCAGTGGCATTGTGGGAAATGAAGGAATTTGTCACAAAAAATGTAGGAAATTTTTAGGCTCCACTTTGAAATCTCAGCCAAACCTGGACAGTTTGAGTACAGAAAACATCTGGCAGAAAGATTCATGAAAATGAAGCAGAGAAGTTTGTGAAAATCAACATTTTGGCCAAAACTGATCTGCCATTATTTTAAGACAGAAACAATCATCTGCACATCAATAATCCATATAAAAAGTGTTTCTGGGTTTTGCTAATTTCAGCTCAAATTTAAAATCCTCCATTTGGAGCTGGTCCTTCGCTCTTCCTCTGCTGTTGGTAAAAAAGCGTTTCTGGCCTCTGCTGTCCACTCACACAGTGTCAATAAACGCCTCACGTTTCTGCATACTACCTCTGAGCTCATTTCCAGGAATGACAGAGCAGATAGAGCAGCTTCAGGAGGGAGTATGCAGCAGGAGATATGAAACACAGCCACTTATTTCTAGCAGCTCGGCGGGTCAGGAGGGCGGCGCTCCGTTTCCCTCGTGTTTCTCACCTGGGATGACTGAGATGGTTTTGAGCGCGCGCAGCACCCTGAACGTCCTTAAGGCTGACACATTACCCAGGTCCACAAACTCAGTGACATATCTGCAACAAGCCGGGAGACAGAAGCACAAAAACAGACACACACAGAAGGATGTGACCACATGGAGCAACGAGCCGACACGCAGGGATAATCAGAGAGACGGAGATCCAGGCAGAGACAGGAAGAGCTGTGGAGCCTCTACAGCCGCAGGAGGAAGGAGAAATCAGACAGAAAAGCTTCACACCGTCCAGACTGGAGAAATATTCACTACAGTTTCATCCTCTGGCTCTCAAAAAGAAATATTCACAGCAGAAGTCATCTAACTTTTGTTTGCTTCTGGTATGCTGGGCAGATTATTATAGTTTTGTTATTTTGCTGCTCGTTTTGTGAGCTAGCAAACGGCTAATTAGCAAAATAAAGCTAAAAATGTTCAATCTTTTTTATTTATTCATATTTAGTTAAATGTGTTGGAAAAGAAACAAGATATTAAAATTTGACAATAAATAAAAAATATCTAGCGAATATTACAGTTAGCATGCTAACTATAATTAGCATAAAATCATAGCGTATGATGTTCCGTTTAAACGTACCTGCTAGCTTAAACAACAAAGTATTAAACGATATATTTAGGATTTATTGTTTACTTTGACTTTAAACTGATAACTGCTGCAGAAATATTAAACACAAATATTTAGTATAATACAAGCTAACCGCACACATGTAGCATGTGTATATAATGAAACAAACTGTTAAAAATTATAATAAATGATCTTTATCATTTTTAATTGTTAACTTAGCCTCCAATTAGCTCATCAGCATTTTATCAAAATGTTAGCTAGCAAATGGCTAATTGGCAAAATTTGCCTGAAACGTTTCTCTGTAATAGACTGATTTAAAGATTTAGGAAACTTTAATACGTATTTTAACTGTAAATAAAAACACTGAATGTGCCGGAAAAATGGCAAAAATAGATTTTAAAAAATTCAAGCAAAATTGTGCATTACATGCTAATTACAATTAATTATCATAAAAATAGAAACACTTTCATTTAAGGATTGTGTGCATAAAAAAGATTTATCATGTATGTGTAACTATTGAGGTAATCAGATTACATTACTTTCTTAGCTACTCGCATTTTATTGAATTTTTAGCAAACACTTAATCCAAACGTTAGCATCACAAAAGCAAACATTTCTAGGAGTGAAAGGAAATTTGAATAAATTCCACAGGTAGAGGAATATTTCCTTGGTTCTCCAGCTAATGACCAGGTGCTCAGCTTAGCCTTATCTGACTTTTCCTTCTGTACTGTTCCTTTAAGACAGATCAGGTGACCTGGGACCTCTGACAGGGCGGACAGTGGGGGGTGAGCAGGTAGGCTGGAGCTGCAGGACATGGCAGACACGGACGGACAGCGGATGACGTTCACGGCTAACTCTCTGCTGCTCTTTGAATGAGCTGCCCATGTCGCCCCCTGGTGGTGAGGCCTTACCTGGGATGACTGAGATAGTTTTCAGGGCTCTCAGCACTCTAAACGTTCGCAGCGCCTGCAGGTTTCCTACTTTGATAAACTCTGTTAACATCCTGCAGGGAGCAGGACGGTGGTTTCCAACAAACAACAAAAGAAGACAAAGATAAGAAAGTCGAACAATCCTATAAATTAGTGGGAGTCATTAACCGTTATGAAATAATTAGATCAATAAATGTCATATAAAAGGCCAGAACATTGAAAGATTTCACACCAAATATGGAGTTTGTTTTATTTAAACTGTATTTGCAGTTTTAACATGTTTTAGAGAATATTTTCAAATTTTTGCCTTTAACTTGGAAAAACACAAGAAATGAGGGTCCAAAGTTTTTCTAAAGTACCAAATAACATTTAATGATTAGTCAGAGTGGAAACTCAAAAATCACATTTAAAACTAAAGTAAAACAGAACTGTGTAGATTTTAGTTATTTTATCACAAAATGTTTCCTAAACATGAAATATAAATCAAATTTAGGAAGAATTTACATTTTGAACACTTTGTTATCAAGCAAGTTTTATCTTTAGAGCAGTTAAGCTAACATTAGCATTAGCTTAGCACAAAGAAGTAAAATTATTTTTAAAAATGTTGTCAGAAAATTGGAAAATAAAATTATTATGAAGGTAACTGAAGTGTTAATATTTTTGAGGAAAAATAAATTAAAATGTGTTTTTGAAAACTAAACTATTAAGCTTCATGCTAAGTTTTTAGTGATTAAGTATTTTTGTTTATTTTTACATTTGTTATGCTAATTTTTGCTAATTTAATGTTTATCTATGACTTTTCTTGCTCTGTTTTAAAGTGTTAAAAGCCAAACAGTGATTGTTTTTCAGAGGTTAAATAATGTGATGGTGTTGAGCTGTGATCTTCTCCTCTGATGGGACCCGGCCCGGCCCGGCCCGGCCCGGCGCCAGGCGACGCCGGCCTGTTGGGCCTCGGTTAAACTCGGTCATCTGATCCTGGAGCTGCTAATGGATCTCCATCACGGCTCGTATTTCAGCAGGTTTGATGCTGCAGTGATTTAATCAGTGATGGGAGTGGTGACAGACGGACCGGTGACAGACGGACCGGTTCCACCGCTCCGTAAGCAACCTGCTGACCTTCCTCACTGCGTTCCCACGCTTCTCCCCTCCGACCGGTCCGGTTCTGCCCGACCGGGTCAGAGCCAACGTTCCTCCACCAGAGGAGGAGGCGTCTCTGAAACGTTTCACTCTGATCGTTACGCTGCAGGTCGGCCATCGATGTGGCGGATCTCTTATCTTACAACATCTCTCATCCCCTACTCCAGCATCTCTCTAGTGATACAACCAGACAGACTTAAAGAGGAGCAGCAAAAGCAAAGAAGGTGGATCAGCAGAGCTAGCTAAGAACTGATGGAGTCATCCAGATAATGAGCTGTTAGCATGTCATAGCAGCTGCAACAGTCTTCAGTCAGAGGCAGCTTCATGGTTGTTGTGATATTGACTGCTACTGGACTGAACACATTTGGATGATCTGAGTCACAACATTTCATTTCTCTTTAGGACGAATAAATACATTTATTTAAAAGCATCGTCCAAAGATTCACCACGTCAGAAACTTGAATTTTTCCTGAATCCGTTTTTATTTGGATCCTTTTTCCAGTTTTTTCCACAATCACAGCTTGATGTGATGGTGGTTCTGATGGTGGTTCTGATGGTGGTTCTGATGGTGGTTCTGATGGTGGTTCTGATGATGGTTCTGATGGTGGTTCTGATGGTGGTTCTGATGGTGGTTCTGATGGTGGTTCTGACCCGTTGAAATGTTCAGAACCTTTAGGATTTAACCTCCAGTGTTGTGTCCACATGTCCGTCCTCTGTCTCCCTGTCCAGGTTCTTCGTTGGTTCTGAGGTTCTGCAGTCCGTTTTCCTGACGCTGCAGAAGCTTTGAAACTGACCAGAGACGTGAAAAACTTTTTAAACTGGAGCTTAAAGAGACGAAGCGTCAGAAAAGCTTTTCACTTTAATTCCTCCACAATAATCCCAACAGAGCCGCCGCTCTGCTGGCTCAGCTGCTCACACAGCCTGCAGCTCCTTCACAATAAAAGCTCCTCAACACGCAGCCTGCAGCTCCTTCACAATAAAAGCTCCTCAACAGGCAGCCTGCAGCTCCTTCACAATAAAAGCTCCTCAACACGCAGCCTGCAGCTCCTTCACAATAAAACACACAGCCTTCAGCTCCTTCACAATAAAAGCTCCTCAACACACAGCCTCCAGCTCCTTCACAATAAAAGCTCCTGGAAAATCACTTCCTGTCTCACCTCTAATTGTTTTTATTGTTTCATTAAATATTTGCAACAAACTCATAATTAATCTTTATATCTGCCGTTTTATTTAATTTGTTTGTGTAGCTTTAGGTGTTTTGTTTTTTCTGTTTCTGTATGGATCTTATATTCTAGAAGAATAAAAGTAAATTAATATTGAAATGTTTTTTAGTGTTTTGCTTCTAAAACAGATTTTCTCTGTTAGAGTTTGGGATTCTAGATGTTTTAGAGTGAATGTTTTTATTTTGTTCCAGATGCATTAAGACTAAGAATAAAATAGTTTTGTGTGTTTTTTAAGTTAATTTCTATTTATTTCTTTTGATTCTCAGTTCAAGTTTCCAGCTTAATTTCTCAGCAAATTATTTATTATTTATATTTAAAGTCATTTTATTCCCAAACTTTATATTATATTAAATCAGTGGTTGATGCAACAGATCAAAGCAAAGCAATTTTACTTCTGGGTCTCAGAGTAAAAGGGGGAAGAAAACAAATGCCTGCCACACTTTTCAGACTTTTTTCATCAAATTCTGTAAACTATGCAGCGTTTGGCTTCCAGACCCAAAAGTTTAAAGGGTGTGAATACTTCTGCTCAGAATGTTCTGGTTCTGGTTCTGGTCGGCCTGACGGCTGAAGGAAAACCTTCCTGGACTCCTCGGTGTGTGTGTGTGTGTGTGGGTGTCTGTGTGCGTGTCTGTGTGTGTGTGTGTGTCTGTGTGTCTGTGTGTGTCTCTGTTTCTATGTGTGTGTGTGTGTGTGTGTGTGTCTGTGTGTGTGTGTCTGTGTGTGTCTCTGTTTCTATGTGTGTGTGTGTGTGTGTGTGTGTCTGTGTGTGTGTGTCTGTGTGTGTCTCTGTTTCTATGTGTGTGTGTGTCTCTGTGTGTGTCTGTGTGTGTGTGTCTGTGTGTGTCTCTGTTTCTATGTGTGTGTGTGTCTCTGTGTGTGTCTGTGTGTGTGTGTCTCTGTGTGTGTCTGTGTGTGTGTGTCTGTGTGGGGGTGTGTGTCTCTGTGTCTCTGTGTGTGTCTCTGTTTCTATGTGTGTGTGTGTGTAACTCACGCCATCACGATGACGCTGAAGTCCAGCCAGTTCCAGGGGTCCCTCAGGAAGGTGAAGGGGCCCATGCAGAAGCCTCTGGCCAGGATCTTGATGAGCGACTCGAAGGTGTAAATACCTGTGAAGGTGTACCTGGGCGGGCGAGCGAGAGCAGAGAGAGAGGAGGAATAAATAAGAAACAGACGGATAAATATTGATAAAAGCTCCTGCTGCTCAGCCTTCACTTATTTATTTTGTCCGAGCCACCAAGTGAAGCGGAGAAAGACATGAGGACAGAGAGTCACGTCAGGCAGAAACTTTAACGGATGGGTCCCTTTAAGGGCCAAAAAGCTGCAGCTAGCCTGTCAGCGTTAGCCTCAGTTAATCTGAGTCTCTGCTCAGCCTGATGGGTTCAGACATGTTTCCTCCAGACTCTGACATTTGCAGCCTGACGTTTCTGCTGCACATGATTCACCTCTGAACCGCCGCCGCTTCCTGTTCATTAAACACATCTTCATCACATCGCCACGTCCTCCTCCTCATGTCTGCTCCCCCTGCAGGCGGGACGGTTCTGGTACTTACTCCAGGTACTTGGCCCAGTTGGCCGGCTCCGACATGGCCATGAAGCAGCAGTTGGTCAGGATGGTGCACATGATGAACAAACTGAACAAAGTGAGCAGGTTAAGGAGGAACAACGTCTCACATTTAACACAGACTGACAGGAAAACAAAGACGACTCGTTTCTATGGAGACCGCCTCACATGCACAATCTGGAGGTGTGTGCGCTCCTTTCCAGCTGGGATTCCCAACACGAGGAACTCAAAGTTTTCCTTTGGAAGTGGGAAGTTTTCTTCATCTTTGTTGGTTTTTAGTATTTTTACTGATGTTGAAGTGAAACCAGTCCAATGCTAGCAGGCCGAGATATTTACAGGGCAGTGGCTACGTTCTGTCCCTACATTACAATCTGTCCCTGAGCAACGTTACTAATGTAAGACAGAACATTTAGAACATTAGAAAGTATAATAATAATAAAATGGAGATCTATTTTCTAAAAATAAGACATTCCCTCCAAAGTCAAACTGAACGGACCACATTCTGGTTTTTCTAAAAACTTCAAGTTTCAATTCAGAATCTTGTTTTTATTCATAATATTAAATATTAACTTTACACAGTTAAAGTCATTCAAACCTGTTTAGTTTTGGGTTTTCAGTTTTTGTCCAAATTTTGACATTTTCAAAAGTATTTTTTCTACATTTAATGTAAATTTATTGGTATTTTAATGAGAATTGTACCTTTAACGACCTGCTGGTCAGTGTAGACATGTAAAATCTTGGTTGTTTTGTTTAACAGCTGGTTGCTTTTAGCAGAACATGAATCCAGTCTGAAGTTACCTCAAAGTAAAACATGAGAAGCTAAAAACAGGCTGCGGCTGCTGGTTAGTCATTGGTCAGAGTTAGACACAAAAAGAAAAACAATTATTCTGAATTTACAGTCATTTTCTGTAATTTGCAGCTCTTAGTCACGGAGGTAAAACGTCTTTGCCGTTTTGTTAAAATTCGGGGAACTGCAGCTTTTCTCTGAGTTCCAGCTAAACTCTGACATATAAAAGCAGCGCGGCAGATTTTAGCCCGTCAGTGTGAGGAGTTTACCTTCCACGTCTCATTAGAGCTAAATAAAGATGAAGAGTCCTCGCTTCCCTCTGATTCCTGCCACTTTCAATACAGCAAATTAATCTGCCATTAGCGCCCCCCTCGCAGGAGAGCCCACTCTAATCATGTCATAATGGGGAGTGGGAAGTTTCCAAAGTGTCAGCAGCAGCAGAACAGGTTAAATATCACCTTCACCTGCCGCGCTGGGTGGAGGAAGCCGGCGCAGCCGTCAATCACGGCTATAAATGAATCATAATTATTGTAATTTGGCAGAAGGAACTTGCTGCCGGAGCGAGAGCGGCCCAAACTCAAAACTTGTTGACTGAGCTGCGGCTGGCAGCTGGTGAGATAATACGGTTAGCGCTCGACAAACAAACGTCCCCACGCCGCGCAGCCAGAGGCTAATTATCAGCTAATGGTAGCCCTGATGCTGTGGCCCTCCCAGGCCACCGTACAGCTAATGTCATTACTCCTCCCACTTCCTCCACAGGATCCATCTTCCTCCCACTGCCTCATTTCTACTTCTGATTTCCACAGGTTCTGCCATCTTTCGCCTCCAGGCGACCAGATCAGGTCGATGTTTATTTTGTCTTCTGGGTT
Source organism: Xiphophorus hellerii (assembly GCF_003331165.1). Lineage (NCBI taxonomy): Eukaryota > Metazoa > Chordata > Actinopteri > Cyprinodontiformes > Poeciliidae > Xiphophorus > Xiphophorus hellerii. The sequence goes on from NC_045692.1 coordinate 25,389,810, forward strand.
AAAACCACCAACAACCAAGAAACGGGTCAAACTGAAGCTTCAGTTGATAAAAACAACCTAATTTTATCTAAATATAGGTGATAAGAGAATGAACTGTAGGTAAGATACTGATTAGACAAAAGCGCTCAACATCACCCCACTTTGACAAAATTAATTCTCCTTATAAGTTCTAAACACACTGGTGATTTTATTGTTGTTGTGTATTATGTGTCTTTGTATTTTGCTGTCTATGTGGATCATAAGTCTGTTAAATCAATCAATCAATCAATCAATCAATAGTTGTAGTTGCTAGTGTAGCAAGGTGAGTTGCTACACTAGCAAAGTACCTGGAAGTTTTTCCAGGTACTTTTTGGGGAACCAGCCCTTTAGGGAGGAAGTACTTTAACTGTAAATAAACCATGCTAAAGTTTAGCCCCGCCCCCCTGACAGTAAAGGGGGCGTGGCCAATGGACACCGAGAGGCGGGGCCAAATGTTGACATCAGAAGGAGGGAAAACACTCAGCAGCTTAACAACTTCTCAGGCTCTTTGTTTTTTCTCCAAAGAGTTTTTGCGGCGCTGGCGGCTCGTATTTTTTCCACAGTAGGCTGAGAGGAAGGAGGGCGAGGAGAGGGGGGAGGACAGGCGGTAAAGGTCATCGGGACTAAGGCCTCCAAACGTGGGGCGTGCTAACCCCCTGCGCCACCACAGCACGCCCCAACTTCTCAGGCTCTTAAGCAAAAAAAAAAGCATCTCATGACAGATTTAGTTTTCTGAGTCGTTTACAGCAACATGTGAAGCACGAGTTGCTCTGAGCGAGCAACAGGAAACGCTTCCAACCCGACTCACCACCACGCCGTTTCTGAGTGAGACGGTTTTATCCCTGGACAGTCGGTGTTGACCCCAACCAAGCTGCTGGGGCCAAGAGGAAAATTAGGCTGCAGTAGCCACGTTCATTTTCTCTGGGAAAAATACATTACTCTAATAATAATAATTATTATATTATACTAAAATCTTGAGTGCCGTTTTGTTATTTAGACTTAATCACCTTGTGATGGTTCTGAAAAATGTTGAAATATAAACAATAAGCTGAATATTAAAGACCCAACGGGTCAGAAAACCAACATCATGTTTCCATGTTTTTCTACTTTAACATGTTTCCATGTTAAAGTAGAAACTTTTTTTAGTATTTTCTGGCAGAACTTTCTTTCTGTTCTGGCTGTTTTGGTCTCTGGTTCTGTGGTTTCAGTTGCCTTCCTCAGAACCAGAACCTCCATCTCGGCTGATTGTTTCTCACACCTCCGGAGCCGGGCGGTCAGTGCCGAAGTGACGGACCCGTTTGGATGGGTTCTGTCAGATAAAAGCGGTTCTGATGGAGAATTACTGAGTGTGTCCACGGATCACGCCGCAGCCTGTCAGGGTGGCGCCGCCGCGGTCGGGCAGCCCTCCAGAACACACTTCATCCTCTACAAACACTTCCAGAGCCCGGACTGAAGGTCCACTTCACACACACACACACACACACACACACACGCACACACACACTCCACACCTCGCCGCCGACCTCCTCACCCACCGATCCCCGTGACGACGGCAGCGTGTCCGGCGGCGCGGCGGCCTCCAGCCGCTTCCCGCTGTAAAAATAGCCGGTGAGGAAGGAGGCAGAGGTGTGAAGTAATGTCTGACATGTTGGTCTGGGGATGAAGGGGGCGGGGCCAACCGGGGCGGGGCCCACTGGGGAGGGGGCAAAGGGGGCGGGGCCAACGCACCAGAACCTTCTGGTTCTGGATCCACAGTTACCACCAACATCTGGTATGAAGCATGAAGATTTAACGGTGAACAAGAGATTCACTCAGTTGTTTTCTTTACATTCAAAGGTCAAAGGTCACAAAATTTGATTATAGGGGCAGAAAATCAATTCTTTAAAAGATAAATAAAATCTGCGTTTTTATTGGGCTCTAAAGTGGATAAAATATAATAAACCATGAATTAATTAAACCACAGAATCGAAGCGTCTTAAACAGGAAGTCACTACCAAATATAGACGCTGGTGGCCTTTGGGGAAATACTTTTATTCTCCTTTCTTTAGTTAAATCATATTAAAATTCTCTTGTTTCAACTAGAATCACCAAAATTATTTCTATTTGCTAAAAGCCTCATTTATTAAAGCAGAGTTTCCTAAACTTTTCCATGTCAAGAAATTCTGTTTTTATGATTATAATTTGCAGAAAAAATGCATCTGATTGAATTCATCTGTAATTTAAACATTTTCAGATGTTCTGGTAAATACAGGGAGTCCGTTTTTATCCTCAGACCAGCTGTGTTTTAACCTTTTTCTGTGTGTGTGTGTGTGGGTGTGTGTGTGGGTGTGTGTGGGTGTGTGTGTGTGTGTGTGTGTGTGTGTGTGTGCAGATCTGCTCTGATTAAAGCCGGTCAATAATTCCTGTTGCTGTTTGTGGTCGGTGGGCGTTTTGAGGCGTTACCCGTCCGTCAGCCCGGTCTGGAGTCTGTCCAGTTAAAACTCGTCACAGGAGATTCCTGGCCGTTTGCAGCAGCAGCAGCGATTAAACAGCCTGAGTGACTAATGATGTGTGGGCCTAAAAGCTCTGAGACACTTTTATTCTTCTAAATGGGAGCAGCACTGCCAGCTTTTGTTTTTATTTTAATGAAGTATAATTTTAAAAAAATCCTCTACATTTTATTTATCACCCTGGAATTACTTCAACTACATTAACAGCATTTAATACAAGTTATCAGCAGAGGAGGGATTTATTATTTTCACATCATTTCTACAAACTTGAGTTCAGCAGAAAGACGGCTTAGAAAAGCCAAACAATAATTCAGACTTTATTTTATCTGGAAAAATCTGAGAAAATATAAACAATAATCTGAACTACATCAACTGACAGAAAACATAAATACAGAATATAATTTAATTTAACACTAAAGTGATGAACAAACCGAAGGAATCTGACAAATATTTATTTTATGACTAAATCTGATTGGATACTAGAAAAGACTATTGTTGTGTTCAAGTTGTTAGCCAATGAGTGAAGCTATGCTAGCTTAATATAGCATCTAAATGCTAACATGTAGCTTCAGAGGCTCTGAGTCAAACCAACCTGTTCCCCTCCTGGCCTGTGGGGGCGCTGCACCAAGAACCACTGAAGGAAACGACACAAAAACCTCTGAAGACACTGAGAGCAACTTCCTTCTTCACCAGATGGAAACAAGATGGAGGCGTCAGATTTTAGTGTTGGAGGATTTCTGTTTAGTCTTTGGCTGAAGACCAGGAGCCATTTCTGCTGCTGGCGCTAGGCTAACACGTTAGCTTTGGTTGTATTTAACAAGATTGCCCTGCGCTGTAGTCCACTTCCTGCTTTTGTTCCTCTTGGCGTTCACATTCAAACCAAACCAGTTCACTTAAACTGAACCCAGACCGAGGTTTGTAGGCGGACCAGAGGTCAGAGGTCGATTAGCATTCACACCTCACCAACCAAACCAGACTTTTCTACATCCTGAAATAAAAACATTCATCCTCCAGAACAAACTCGTGGTTTTCTTCCAGCTCTAAATCCAGGCAGAGCCGCCCAGCCTGCTGAGCTGTTAATGTTCGGAGGAGAGAAAATAGATTTGTTTTCAGCCATAATTGAGCTTTTAATGGGATAAGTCAGTGTGCTGGTGTTTCAGCAGCAAGTGCTTTTAGAAAAAGTAGCTTAATTATTTTGTTGATTAATGGAGGAAATGCACTTACATCACCATCTATTCGCTGCCATTTAAAGGCAGCGCTAATCGCTGGACTGGGAGCAGAACAAGTGAGTTTTATCTGAAATTAAAAGTCAGCAGAGATGTTTGTGGTCAGTGGAGATTAGAGTCAGAACAAGAATCTGTTTCCTGATGTTTGAACAGCTTCTTGTTTCTGCTTGTTTAAAAACACAGATGGACTAAAAACCAGGACATTTACTGAGCCGCTGATATCTGGGAGTAAAATAAGTGAAATGTTCCTTTAATCGTCTAATTATGACCGTCTGTTCTTTAAACTCCAATAAGCACAGATCTGCCTCGACAGATCGGGTCCAACCGGGTTCAGTTCAAACCAACCCAGTCTGACTGACCTTTGACCCCCAGCAGAGCGAAGGATATGAATGGACCAGGATCCGGATGGCGAGCCGGCGGATGGGGTGGAACGGGCTGAACATGTAGAGCGCCGACGTGGCGCTGAAGCGGAAGATGGCCTTCCCTTTGTTCAGCACTATGAAAGTCTGCAAGAGAAACAGAAACGCTTCACTGCAAAAAATGATTTAACCGTTTTCTTCTATATGACCCAATCTTAGAAAAAGAAACAATCTGTTGCTGCTGTTTTTATGAGATAGACATGAATGAATGATGGAGGTCAGGATTATTTAGATGCTTAATGTTTGGACTCATTCAGGAGTTTAGAACAAACCTGCAGATCTGGAGAGAAAACAAGTCGTTCTGTCATAACTGGCTAAAAGTCATAAAGAATCGTTTAATATTTCACATGCAGATATAATAATAAGTAGTGCAGGTTTTAGCAGTTTTTCTTAGAATAACTTTTGAATTTCAAGAGCAGGTGTATGGAAGCCTTTCACTGCCAAAACCTGGAAATAAATCCAGGATCTTGTTGTGAAAAGTTAATTTTCTGTCTGGTTGGAAGCATGTGGACAGGATGCTACCCTCTTGTCTCTGAAGTAGTAGGGGTCGATGTCCTCCAGGGGGACGCCCACCAGGTGAGACGGGATGTCGGCAAAGATCCGGGGCAGCTGCTTCCCCGCCTCCAGGTCGGGCCGGGGCCGGGGCAGCTCCACATCGCCCAGGTCCTTAGAAAACAAAACATTTATAAACATTTATGATTATGGCGTTTTGTCTGTCTTCGTCCATTTTGTTTGTATTTTCAGTGAGGGAACAGGAACTTTCTGTTTTGGAGTAAAACTGCCAAATGTGACCAAAATTTGATTTATTTTGCTCATATCTGATTTTCTCAGAGTATCTGAACGGCCCGGTTCAGATCTACTCACCCCAAAAATCTGCATATAAAGTTCCTCTATATGTGGAAATAACTGACACGCATTTTATCCGACTCTTACGTTATTGATGCGTCATAATAATGAAATAACCAGACGGCTGAAGCAAACTTTGTTTGTCTGGTTCTGATCTGGTGACGATGTTCTGAGAAAACGAACATCGTCACTGATGGTGGCGGCGGCCATCTTTACTGCCGTAAACAGAGCGCTGCTGCGTGGCGGAAACGTTCTGTTTCTCTGACTCACTTTGCGGTCGGAAAGCGTTCACACAGAAGTCACATTTAATGAAATGTATAAAATACTACACAAAAAATAAGTAAAGAATTTCTTTTTTTTTAAAAACTCTGAACTGAGCATTAATGTAGCGTCAGTTAGCTTAGCATCACGATTTGACCCAACAAAACAAAATCCTCCTGGGTTTTAATCGGAGTGAAGTTGGACCTCCACTTTCTTCCAAACAGACTAAATTTGGTTTCAATCAACTTAAATATATTTGAGCAGCAAAATGTTTCGTTTGTGCTGCTTTTGATGATGACCTCTGACCTCTGGAAACCTTTTTATTAACATCTTTAAAATGATTTCGGCACAAACAAAAGTTTTTGCTGCTCAAATGTTTGACACCAACTTGATCAGACTTGAAGTGGCTGGAGGGCAGCTTCACTCAGGAACTTAAACGTTTCAGTTTTAACAAAATGTTGCCTCCAGTTTTCAGTTGAAAACTTTAACAGGTTTAACTTCAGAGTTCCTCTAATGTTTATAAGAATAACTTATTTATTTTTCATTTATAGCTAATGATGGCTGTAAGCTAACAATAAAGCCTAACCTGGGTTAGCTAACAAACTGTTCAGGTGTTTAACTGGTTACTTCCTGTTTCCATTTCTGGTTAATGTTCCCAGGCGGGCGCTGGCCCAGGCGGGCGCCAGGCGGGTCCATACGTACCTCCTGGTACTGCTTTTTGCGTCGGGCCTCCTCCTGGGCCATGCGCTGTTCGATGGCCGCCAGGGAGTCCGGCGTGAAGCGCTTAAAGCTCTCTGGTCCCATTGGAAACACATAGCCAGCCATCTTCTCATCCTGATCCTGCTGCTACCTGGCCCGGTATACCAGCTGCACACACAGACGACACGCTTAGATGTCCAGCATTTCATATCGTTATTCTGCTTCGCTCTTCATCAACCAAAGTGTACTTTAAACTGCCTCAAACAGACCAAAACAGAGTATTTTCATATTTTGATGCCTTTGCTCCAGAAACGAGCCTCCTCCTGTAATCGGATGTCAGACTGTTCAGACACCTGTTGAGAATATTTTGGATCGTTAAATCATGAGATGAGGAGCGTTTGATTCGAGGACCTGCAGAGTGAGGATGATTTGGCGGTTTCTTCTCTGCCAGGTTGATTACGTCCTCTGAGGCGGCGACCTGCCGCTCAGGACGACCCACAGCATCGCAGGCTTCGTCATTAGAGCTGCACTCAGAGGCTCGAAAAGGCAGCAATCAGCCGGAGAAACTCATCTACCTCCTCCTGACGCTTCCTACTGTACGCTCTGGGTTCCCTCCATTTCTGAACCATCAGCTGGTCTTTGTTCCAGTTTCAACAGGAGATCCCATAAAAACAACAACTGTCTGCTGAAGGTATGAATGATGCAGTCAATAATCTGCAGCTTTAAGGTGCCATGGACTGAATCATACCAACAATTAGATTTAACTTTCTAGCAATGAGTGAAAAGATAAATAAATACATACTGTGTAGTAATTAGAAACACAGTATGAAAATATCTGTTAGAGGAATAAATGAAGCCTGAACACTGAAGGAAGGTTGATGCTACTTTCTGGGTTACATATTTTCTCAAATTAGCATCAAAAGGCCAAAGATTAGCAAACATCTTCAGAAAGCATTTTAGGTAAAGCAGTGTAACAAATAGTTATTACTTATTATTCCAGATAAAGGCTAATATCATTAGACGCTACTAACAACATTCTCCAGTGGCTGCTAACTTGTTTTAAACATATTAGCTGTTAACATGTAGCAACTAAACTAGCTTCAAACCTGCCACTAACATTTAGCTACTACATCACCTGTTCACCTGCAACAACAATATTAGCTGCCCACCTGTCACCACTACAGTAGCTGCTAACCTTTAGCATCTATAAAAGTTAGATGCTCTTATAGATGCTAACCTTTAGCATCTACAGAAGCTGCTAACCCATAGCAAACATATTAGCTGCTAATGTAGCAACTATAGTAGCTGCTAACTTATAGGAATCCATTTAAGCTTGAAAACAAATCCAGTCCCAACTGTGGTTTGTTTCTTATATAGATATTTTGTCTATCAGTAATTTTAAGCTAACTAGGTTAGCGTAGCGTAGAGAAGTTCACAGTGTATGCTACAATGCATCTTCAGGATAGAGTAATTACTACTGATATGATTATTTCCTGATTTGTTCTGACCAGCCGATGTTTCATGATTCTAAAATCGTCTATCCTGAACTCTGACAGGCTCTTTATTTCTTATTTTTTGACTCACAATTAGCCAAAGCTTCATTCATTTTTTTGCCAAAGCTCTTTGTATCCTAGATTGTTGTTTTATTATTATTATTGTCCTCCTAGTTGGTTGCTAAAGTTTCCTATCAAGAAATATCAGTAAATTAGTTTAATTAATAAACAAATGACAGTTTTACTTAAGCAGTAGCAACAGAATTCACTTTATGTTTTTTAACTCTAGTACACATTTTTCAGTGGGAATGACACATAATTCCTGTTTTTAATCCTATAAATATATCAGACTGATTGACCTGATAAATTGAAGAAGAAGAAGAAGAAGAAGAAGAAACCCAGAACCTTGCACAACTGCAACCACTTTTTATCTGTACATCTCTATATACTTATATATATACATATACATTCTCAGTTGTAAAACTTTTTACGCTATATGTCTAGTTATTGTACATCTATTTATTAATTGTTTAGGATAATTTTAGTTAGACTGTGTCTTTTATTGTTACTCAATGTTAGTAACGCCCTGTCTTGTATCACTGTGGGATAGTGAGAAACGTCATTTCGATTCCCTTGTATGTCTGGACATGTAAGAGGAATTGACAATAAAGCTGATTGATTGATTGATTGATTGATTGATTGATTGATTGATTAGTGATTTCTATATTAGCTACAGTAGCTGAAGGAACCACAGACCCTCGTTCAGCTTCCAGTTTAATCAGTGAATCTGCTGAACATTCAGGAAGTAATAATCTGTTAACTTTTGCTGGTTTATTTAGAAATCCCAGTGGACAGTAGTGGTTTACCGCAGCCAAGCAGAAGAAAGCGAAGCATGCTAGCAGCTAATGCTGTTAGCTTCAAAAGCCTAGACTGAGAGTGTGTGAGTGTTTAACAGGTGTGTGTCCAGGCCATCTGCTGCGGAGCCTAATCCAATGATTGGACAGGCATCGTTTTTCAAGCCTTCATGCATTTCTTCTTCACAGCTCTCAAATCTGATTTCTGCAGTGTGTGTTTGTGTCCACATGAAAGGAAAAGTTGGCTCTGGTTCCTGTTCTTATCAAATGCTGTCATCCACTCAGTCACACACACACACACACACACGCACACACACCCACACACACACACACACACAGACGTCAAGTACAGTAGCTCCTGATGAGCTCCTCAGCCCTGCTTTCCATTCTGCTGCCACACTTTGTCACGTACTAAAAGCTCAGGACTCATCAGGGAAACAATAAACCTGCTGAAATTATCTACAAGCAGCAACATGACAGCAGCGATAAGGCAGGCTGACTGGAAGATACACTGAATATTATATCACCACCTTCCTAAACTAATGGCCAAAACATGACTTATGTTTATTAATATTCAACCAACTCCAGTTGAAAGCAAGAAAACCAGAGATTGGCTTGTTTTATGCTCAGTTGCCATGGCAACCGCCATCAGCTCCAATATTTCTTATTTATCTCTTTACATTTCATATATCTATACACTGACGAGGCGTTTTCACTAATAGATCGAATAGTGAAAACATGAGACGGATTTCCGAGGAACCAAAGCGGTTGTTCCTTCAGCTAGCCTCACGCGTCGGCCATCTTGGATTTTCAGCTCATTTGGGTTTGGGTTCAAATTCAGGGGCAGAAACATCCAGAGGTCACATTTTAATGTTTATTAAGTCACTGTGATGCATATTCCCCAGCCCAAACTTTCCCAAGATGCATTGCAGGTCAAAATGAAGATTTTAGTTATCTGAACAATGGCGGACGAAGCAGGAGTTTAAAATGTTAAATAGACTAATTATAGCACTCTTCTAGTTATACACTCAGACACACCAAGAAATGTTAAACTCTCCATGTCTCCATTTTATTTTTTCTGTTAAACATTAACATTAATGTCTCCAATTATAAACATCAGAACTTAAATCAGGACTTTCTGATAACTGGGAGGAAAATCCTGCTGCTGTTGGAAGCTAAAGGAAAATTAAAACTAAACCAAACTAAAGTCAGTCTGAGGAAACCAGAGATCCAAATGAATGTTTTCACCCTCAAGAATAAAAAATAAAGTAGAAACAGCCTTTATTTTCCCACAAAGGGAGATTCAGGAGCAACAGCAGAATCCGGTAAAAAGATTCCCATGAAAACGTTCTTAGTGTTGAATGCAGCATGTTTACTACTGTGTTTCCAGGCACTGCTCCTCTGTGTGTGTGTGTGTGTGGGTGTGTGTGTGTGTGTGTGTGTGTGTGCTCTTCCTCTCATGCAGCCTCCATCGGGTTCTTTAGCGAACCTCGCAGCGTTTCCTCCTCTCTCTGTTTCCTCTCATCACGTCGTGTGATTTTAACCTCTGGAACAAACTGATCCTTTTATCGACTGCAGATTCAATTTCCAAACATTTACTCCAAATTCTGCAACGAAAACACCAGAGAGGCTAAAAAACCTTCAGGAATATTTTAGATTTATGAAAATTGAGGTTTTTATGATTATTGAGCCTCAAATTGTAAATTCTTAATCCATTTCTGTGATGATTCCTCTGGTTCACATTTAGAAATCATGAAACCAAAAACCGACTGAAAGAAGAGCATCAAACCCGCAGTGAGACACGGCGGTGGCAGCAGCATGCTGTGGGTCACGTTCCCCAGAAGTAAAATGGCTTTTATTTTGGTAGTCCACTTCTTTATACGTAACTAATTATCTAACAAACTAACTATCTGGCTTGTTAGATAAAGATTTAATAAGTAAATTGAATAATATGACTTTGAAAAATGAACTGCCTTTTTTTCTCCTATGAGAGGCTAAATAAATTTTAGTTTTTACAGTGTAACTTGCAGACGGGAAGGGAAGTTCTGCTGGACCGGCCCGTATCGAGTCTCTTCAGCTCTGAATGGTTCTGCTGCACTTGGTTCATCTAGACCCGTTCCTCCTCCAGAACCAGGAACTTCCTGGATGTTCTGGGCTGCAGTTAGGGGGCGCTGCTGCTTCCCTGACTCACTGAAAACGTCCCACTGGCTGGTGCTTCAGTCTGACCAATCAGATCATCAGGATCATCAGAAATGATCTCAATAAATGTTGACTCAACAAGACAAATCGATCAGTTTTAGACTGAGCTGATGGGACCCTGATGGGACCCTGATGGGACCCAGCAGGACATGTATGGACTACGCGGTGCATTCGAGGTGCCGTGTTTCAGTGGGAAAGCGCAGCACCTTTAATTCAATTAGTCTGAGAGGAGAAAGCGCGTTCGGTCACAGCGCCGACCCGACGGACATTATTCAGTGGATCCAGGCAGGACGCCAAGCCCGGCTGCCAGAGGACTGATGGGACCGGGGCGTCGCCATGGCGATGCAGGACGAGATTCCCCCACATCTGGTGATGTAATGTTCTGCAGAACCGCTGCGGCGTCACCGGCCTCCCCAGCAGCACTGAAGACTGTTGAATGGATTCGTCCCATTTTACTTACTGCTAAGTTTGTTTCTGAGTAAAAAGTTGCAGGCGATTAGTGGCACAAGGTAAAAAAGAAAAACATTGTTTAATTATTAAATTTTTTTATCTAACATAAATGTAAGTTTGTTTGAAAAAGGCGCGTCAGGACTGTGGATGGATCTGCTGCAGGTTTTTATCTCAGAGAATCACCTCCAGGTTTCTCTCAATCATCTCATTATGGGACGAGGAATCAGGTCTCGTTAGATAAACGCTTCATTTCTCTGGATTTTCCTTCTGTGGAACAAACTGAGCCGATGAGGAGCTGAAGATGATTTATGGATGAAACGTCTCAACACAGTTAGACCAGTGTTTCCCATGCCTGGTCCTCAAGGCCCACTGTCCTACATGTTTTAGAGGTTTCACTGCTTTAATGTGTTAATCAGTCATCAACTCAGATCAGCTGGACTGAAGCAAGGAAACACCTAAAACATGCAGGGCAGCAAGTCTGGAGGACCAGGATGGAAACACTGAGTTACACGACCACATCCTGACTTTACTGAATAAAACAAAACCAGGTTGTTGGTTCCCTGTCTCTCTCTCTCTCTGGTTCCCTGTCTCTCTCTCTGTCTGGTTCCCTGTCTCACTCTCTCTGGTTCCCTGTCTCTCTCTCTCTGGTTCCCTGTCTCTCTCTCTGGCTTCCTGTCTCTCTCTCTCTGGTTTCCTTTCTCTCTCTCTCTGGTTCCCTGTCTCTCTCTCTCTCTGGTTCCCTGTCTCTCTCTCTCTGGTTCCCTGTCTCTCTCTCTCTGGTTCCCTGTCTCTCTCTCTCTGGTTCCCTGTCTCTCTCTCTGGCTTCCTGTCTCTCTCTCTCTGGTTTCCTTTCTCTCTCTCTCTGGTTCCCTGTCTCTCTCTCTCTCTGGTTCCCTGTCTCTCTCTCTCTGGTTCCCTGTCTCTCTCTCTCTCTGGTTCCCTGTCTCTCTCTCTCTGGTTCCCTGTCTCTCACTCTCTGGTTCCCTGTCTCTCACTCTCTGGTTCCCTGTCTCTCTCTCTCTCTGGTTCCCTGTCTCTCTCTCTCTGGTTCCCGTCTCTCATTCTCTCTCTGGTTTCCTGTCTCTCTCTCTCTGGTTCCCGTCTCTCATTCTCTCTCTGGTTCCCTGTCTCTCTCTCTCTGGTTCCCTGTCTCTCACTCTCTGGTTCCCTGTCTCTCTCTCTCTCTGGTTCCCGTCTCTCATTCTCTCTCTGGTTCCCTGTCTCTCTCTCTCTCTGGTTCCCTGTCTCTCTCTCTCTGGTTCCCGTCTCTCATTCTCTCTCTGGTTTCCTGTCTCTCTCTCTCTGGTTCCCTGTCTCTCTCACTCTGGTTCCCTGTCTCTCTCTCTCTCTGGTTTCCTGTCTCTCTCTCTCTGGTTTCCTGTCTCTCTCTCTCTCTCTGGTTCCCTGTCTCTCTCTCTCTCTGGTTCCCTGTCTCTCTCTCTCTGGTTCCCTGTCTCTCTCTCTGGCTTCCTGTCTCTCTCTCTCTGGTTTCCTTTCTCTCTCTCTCTGGTTCCCTGTCTCTCTCTCTCTCTGGTTCCTTGTCTCTCTCTCTCTGGTTCCCTGTCTCTCTCACTCTGGTTCCCTGTCTCTCTCTCTCTCTGGTTTCCTGTCTCTCTCTCTCTGGTTTCCTGTCTCTCTCTCTCTCTCTGGTTCCCTGTCTCTCTCTCTCTCTGGTTCCCTGTCTCTCTCTCTCTGGTTCCCTGTCTCTCTCTCTGGCTTCCTGTCTCTCTCTCTCTGTTTCCTTTCTCTCTCTCCTCTGGTTCCCTGTCTCCTCTCTTCTTCTCTGGTTCCTTGTCTCTCTCTCTCTCTGGTTCCCTGTCTCCTCTCTCTCTCTGGTTCCCTGTCTCTCTCTCTCTCTGGTTCCCTGTCTCTCTCTCTCTCTGGTTCCCTGTCTCTCTCTCTCTCTGGTTCCCTGTCTCTCTCTCTCTCTGGTTCCCTGTCTCTCTCTCTCTGGTTCCCTGTCTCTCTCTCTTGGTTCCCTGTCTCTCTCTCTCTGGTTCCCTGTCTGCTCTCTCTCTCTGGTTCCCTGTCTCTCTCTCTCTGGTTCCCCTGTCTCTCTCTCTCTCTGGTCCCTGTCTCTCTCTCTGCTCGGTTCCTGTCTCTCTCTCTCTCTGGTTTCCTGTCTCTCTCTGCTCTGGTTTCCATGTCTCTCTCCTCTCTCTGGTTTCCTGGCTCTCTCTCTCTGGATTTCCCTGTCCTCTCTCTCTCTCTGGTTCCCTGTCTCTCTCTCTCTCTCTCTCTGGTTCCCGTGTCTCTCTCTCTCTGGTTTCCTCCTCTCTCTCTGGTTCCTGTCTCTTTCGTCTCTCTGGTTCCCTGTCCTCTCGCTCTCTGGTTTCCCTCTCGCTCTCTGGTTCCCTGTCCTCTCTCTCTCTGGTGTCCCTGTCTTTCTCTCTCTGGTTCCCTGGCTCTCTCTCTCTCTGGTTCCTGTCCCTGTCTCTCTCTCTCTGGTTCCCTGTCTCTCTCTCTCTCTGGTTTCCTGTCTCTCTCTCTCTCTGGTTCCCTGTCTCTCTCTCTCTCTGGTTTCCTCTCTCTCTCTGGTTCCCTGTCTCTCTCTCTCTCTGGTTTCCTCTCTCTCTCTGGTTCCCTGTCTCTCTCTCTCTCTGGTTTCCTGTCTCTCTCTCTCTCTGGTTCCCTGTCTCTCTCTCTCTCTGGTTTCCTCTCTCTCTCTGGTTCCCTGTCTCTCTCTCTCTCTGGTTTCCTCTCTTTCTCTCTCTGGTTCCCTGTCTCTCTCTCTCTCTGGTTCCCTGTCTTTCTCTCTCTGGTTCCCTGTCTCTCTCTCTCTGGTTCCCTGTCTTTCTCTCTCTGGTTCCCTGTCTCTCTCTCTCTCTGGTTTCCTGTCTCACTCTGTTTTTGGCTGTGAAGCGGTGTGTCCTGCGCGGCCGGCCCGTCACAGCCACTCGGATCAGTCGGTTCTGCTCCCAGCGGGCCTGACTGATCGGGCCTGACTCATTAACTCGGTGAACACTCGGACCTGTGTGACTTCACCCTGCAGACCAGCGCAGGCCGGCGTGCGGCTCTCTGCGCGTTAGCATCAAGGCCGTCCTGCTGCTCCTCACCTGTCCTGACTCACCTCAGAGACGAGGCGACTGCAGGAAGGCTGATAACTCAGAATATGAAGAAATCAGAGAAATTTTAATATTTTTCTCATTTTCCTCGAGTTTTCCATTAGAAATGTGAGTAAAACTGAAGGTTTTCTATGAGTTTGATCAAACCTTCCTGCTAGCCTGATGGATTAGCTAGCACGATTAGCTAGCGACTAATGAAGATGATAGTTTCAGGTCATGTGGATGACCTTTGACCCACATTCAACCCAAACACAGATGGTTACACAAAGAGGCGACGCTGAACATCAGCTGCGTTTTTCCAACACAGAAACATCTCCAGACCCGAAGCTAACAGCGTAGCAGTGGTTAGCTTCCTGACTAGCTAGAGCTTCACACAACTCAACGTTTTCATTCAGTAACTCAGAGAAAATGTATCTGCAGGTGAAGAAGTCAGTAGGAAAAGGTTTAGCAGTAAGTAGGTGATTTAGCCTCACAAAGAGCAAACTGTAGTTTCATTTTTAAAGTCGTATTTTCTTTGTGTTCTTCATTCATTTAAAGATGTCACCATTTCAAACTACATATTTAGTTAGCAAGGTAAATATTTAGCTTCAAATAAGATAGTTAGCAAGGTAGTTAGCGAGCTAAAAATGTTATTTGAAATGATTTAGCTTTGAGCTAAATATTTAGTTAGCAAGTTAAATATTTAGCTTCGAATTAAATACTTAGCACGATAATTATTTAGTTGTAGCATCAAAAAATATTTAGATCGGAGCTAAATATTTAGTTTGAAATTAAATAGGTAGCAAGCTAGCTAATTATTTAGCTAATATACAAATTAACTTGCTGATAACCGGAGGTGGACTGTCGAAAAACAAAATGGTGGATTTTGTGAACGTCTATAAAAAATAAATATTTAGTTTGAAGCAAAATACATAATTTATAAACTAAGTATTTAACTTCCTACCGAGATATTTAGTCATCAAGTTAAACATTTAGCTTGCTAACAAAATATTTAGCTTGATGCTAATGGTTTGAAGCAGGTTATGACATCATAACGGCCGTACTGGTACCTGTTCGGTACCAGAACCTTCCCATCAGCCTCATGTTTTGGTCCTTATGGACCCCCGTACTGGATGCTTTCAGACTTTGTTATCAGAATCTCAAACTCCTGGATTATCAGCTAAACTGACTGTCGGTTAAAAAAAAAAAAGTTTGGTCCCATTGGGACACCGTGCGTCTCCATGGCAACCCAGAGAGTCATTTATCCCAGAAAGGTCAAAACATGGAGACAAAAACAAGTCAACACAGAGCGAGCGCGCATCCTCATTTCTGTATTAACGGGCTCTATTGTCTCAGCTACAGTCCGGACTGATTGTGTTGGCTGAGGTTATTAACACACACACACACACACACACACACACACACCCACACACACGCACACGCACACACACACGCGTATAAGAGCTGGCATCAGTTCATATTCTGGTCAAGGTCGCGTTGCAGATAAAATGCTTTATGGCGTCGTTAGACCCTCCAGGAGGAAGAAAGACGCTTCACATCCAACAAAAACCTCCAATAACAGATTGAAAGGATCCATCGGAACATTTTCCACCTGAAGAAAACGTTCTGGAAGGAAAACAAATTAGAAATGGGATTCACTTCTGCAGTCACACGTAGCTGGACGACGGCCCAGAGTCCTACAGCCTGAATAAAAGCCAGAACCAGAACCTGCAGAACTCATCATATTCTGCAGCTCAGACATCATAAACTGGGCACCGTGTTCTGGGACTAGCATCAGTGTTATTATTAGCAGCAGCTGCTAGCCGCCGCTAGCTGCCGCTACAAACCCTGGTGATAATAAATCCTTCATGTTTGATAAAAACGGCTTTATTCTCAACCTGCAGCTGGAAAAAAATTTAAAGATGTTTTAAGGGTTTTTTTCTGATTTATATGACACTCTCAGTAGGATTTAGATCTGGACTTTGACTTGGCCAGTCTGACTCATGAATTTGCTTCTATATAAACCATCCCATAATGGTGAACCTGGTGATTTTGGCTGATTGGTTCAGCAGAATAAACACTGACAGGCTAGCTGTTTGAGCTAAACGCTGTAATAAATGTGACTTTGACTATACTATACGGTTATAAATGTATTCAGCCTTTATTTCATAGGAAACATACAAAAAAATGTCTTATTTTTTTTAGACTTCAACCAATCTCTGACATTCTAACTGACCTCCTTTGTTAGCAAACAGAAACATATAGAGATGAATAATAGAAAGATATTATATTTATTCTCTTTTATAAATGTGATCCAATCTTTGTTTTTAATATATTTTTCCATATTTAAACTCCATGAAATATTTAGTGGTCCATTTAAATTGTATGAAAATGTATTAACAAAATTAGATTTTCAGGGAGAAGAGGGCAGTGGGCACCCCAGGGCACCTCTTAGCTTCACCCCTGCATTTACAGAACTTTTTAAATTTCAAATTTTTTCAGATTTTTTTTGATCCGTTTTTGTATTTTTCTATTCTCCACTTCACTGTCTTGGTTTCTTTCATCTTTTTTCTTCAGTTCCTTCCTTCCATCTTCACCTCCTCTGTCCTCTGCTCCTTTTTGATCATCATCTATCAGGTCGACTCGGCTCGTTTTCTCCTGGCCGTCTCATTTTGTCGCTGTATTTTTTACCACCTCGGCCGCCGAGGAAACGTGCAGCTGTCCATCTCACAGATTTCTGATAACCCCTGAAGGAGTCGTCGCCCAGGCAGGAACACAACGGCACGACTGTATTTACTACAGATTTAACTCTGCTGTTCGGAGCGAGGATAATAAATTCAGACGGAGGAGCTGCAGGACGTGAATTGATAAACAGAGAACAACAGGCTGAAATAAGAGATACAGACACAGAAATAGAAAGCTATGTGTCCTTGCATGAGTTTGCATGTGCAGCATGCATGCATCGGTGTGTGAGTGTTCGATGTTGGAGCCGTTTCAGTGAATAAGTTTTCCTCTGACTGGATTCTGGTTGAATCATGTGCAGAATTATTAGCCAACAGAGAAACATTCAGGCTCTAAAACTTCCTCACTAAAACAAAAAACATCAACGGATCTTCAAAATAAATATTTCAAATAATCATGTGAGGATTAAATTTGTCTCCTGGACTCTGTCGGTCTGAAATATTCCCTGAAGTTTATTTATAAATCCATATGACTTAAAATTATAAGATTAAATGAATGCTTTAAACTGGACGATGATCTCACCGTCATTTTGTTTTCTGATATGATCTATGATGTAAACATGTAAATATTAAAGCGTCCCGCTCGTTTCTGAGATGAACCGGAGAACATGCGAACCCCAGCTGGGCGCTAACAGTTTTCTAGCAGCGAGGTAACCATGGTAACCACCATAAAACACACTGGAAACTAAACAAACATGGAGGAAAACATAAATAACATTAATGCAGACTGCGAGGGGGAAATGGGCAGTAATTTGGGATCTAGAGCAGATCCATGAGTTCATATCAGACCTGCAGCTTCCAGAGGAACCGAAAGTATCGCATTTATCCAACGTTCCAGGTGTTCCCTGAACGCATCGCTGTCTTTTCCTCTGGTCCAAAACACAGAACTCAAAAAAACAACTTAATGTTTGGGTTTCTAAAAGCTAACTGCGCTAACTGTAAAGCGCTAATCATCACTGCTGTCAGCCAATCAGGAGGCTGGGAAGGATCCAGGAAACTGCCAGCTGATTGGCTCAGAGGACAGAAGGAAAAAACTGTTTTATACCAACTATGAGTGAGAAAAAAATATCAAAAACAAAATAAAAAATCTGGAAGATCAAGAGAGAAGGAAAAGAAAAGATGGAGAGCAAAGAATGAACGAGTTAAAGAAAACAGAAGAAGTCATGAATTAAGCAACAGTCTCATCTGATGCTAAAGCTCCAACAGCAGACGGCATTGTGGGTAATTATCCTCATCATGTCCAGTAGAAGCTTCTTCACTTTAACCTCTCGGTGTGTGTGTGTGTGTGTGGGGGGGGGGGGGGGGGGGGTGTTCACACACACACACTGAGGAACAGAGGCGAACTGAACAGGACGTCTGAGTTGGACGTCCAGCTGGCGTCTCTCTCTGCAGCTGTTTGTCTGTTCAGCCTGATACTGACACCCACACCAACCTGGCAACCCGCAGAAGCAACCTGGCAACCCGAGCTGCACCTTTGTGCCGCTGTCTCTGGGGGACGGGGACGTCCCTCTGGTGTGTTTGGACAGAGAAGCAGTTTCACTCTGAACATCCAGGAAACGTCTCCTTCCTCCAACAATATGTAAATAAATAAATTCATGTTTAATAAATAATTCACTTTAAAAATATATTAAATTATATATTTAATATATAAATTATATGAAACACTATCATATAATAGTGTTATATTATATAACACTATTATATGATAGTGTTATATCATATAACACTATCATATAATAGTGTTATATGATATAACATATAACACTATTATATGTTTCTCAGTATCAAACATATGAAGATATGTTTGATACTGAGAAATCAAATATATGAAGCAGTTAATAATAATATTACAAAATAAAAAATATTAAATATTATTATTTAGTATTGTTATTGTGATTTCACTATACTACAATTTATCAATTATAAAATGATTATTAATATGAGTACAATTCTTATGGTTTGTTTCTAAAAAATAATATTAAAAAATAAATTAATGAATTCTATATTATTAATAAATAAATAGTATATATTTATTAATATGGCTAAAACAATAAAAATAAGCAAAAATACCTCATATAATAACAATAATATATAAAATAACTAATAATTAATAACAATTAAACAAATAATTACATTTACAAATCACTTTTTTACTGCTTTCATTCTAGAAA
Source organism: Xiphophorus hellerii (assembly GCF_003331165.1). Classification (NCBI taxonomy): domain Eukaryota; kingdom Metazoa; phylum Chordata; class Actinopteri; order Cyprinodontiformes; family Poeciliidae; genus Xiphophorus; species Xiphophorus hellerii. Next base: position 25,408,720 of record NC_045692.1, read on the forward strand.
AATAGGAAAAACATAAAAATGTAACAAACTATTTATAAAACAAGAATTATTTAAAATTAAATTAGTAACTATGGATTAATAGTTTGTGTAAAAAGAAACAAAAAACTATGAAAAAATTTTTATCAAAAATTGAAATGATCAGAAATTCTTGTCCAAGAATGAATCTCAAAATCCCCGAGATTAAAGAACGAAAATGCAGAAACGATGGAAATAATAAAACTGAATGAACTTCATCATCCGTCCATCGGTCCGTCCCTGTTTTCGTTCCTCCTCTCATCCGCCCCTCCTCTTCCTCCTCCTCCTCTTCCTCCACCTTCCTAACATTTCTGTCGTTCCTCCTCTCCTGTGTCAGCGCTCCGTCGCTCAGCTGTCACTTTCTCACACACACTCACACACCCAGAGGAAATTACCAGCCTGTGGAGTGTGAGACCTCTCATCTTCTGCTTGATGTTGTTTCAGTCTCACACACACACACACACACCCACACACACACACACACCCACACACACACACTCAGAGTTATGTATCAGTGACTCCATGCAGGGACAAAGCTAAGTGTGTTTATTTCTGTTCTCCAACACACACCTTGATGACAGGTGCGTCCCGCAGCTTTGGGCCTCAACCCGACCAGAACCGGCCCAAAAGAAACAAACACTCCACCAGCTTCCTCCTTTCAGCCGAGCTAACAGCTAACTCTACAATGCTCGTTGCTACGGTGATTACCGCCGTTTCTGGGGATCCGCAGCGTTACTACTCCCCTCACACAGGAAGCAGAATCACAGGCGGTCCGACAGGTTACACAGAACCATCAGGTCCAGTTTCTCCAGAACCAGCCAGAACCAGAGTGGGCGTGTCTCTCTGATTGGTCAGAAAACAGGAAGAAAAATACTGTGTGGACGAACTGGATCAGTGATCCAAATGATAACAGAATCAGGAAAGTCCAAGTTCCTGTGACCCGGCTGACCTCTGGACGGCGGTTCTGATGGTGGAGATCCTGAGGTCCAGTCAGGACGGGTTTCATCCCTGATTCAGCCAAAAACAAGAAAAACATTTTGTTCTGTTTGGACCAGTTTGAATCCGCCTGATGTGTCAGAAACGACCCGTTCCACCTGAACTCTGACCCGGCTCCTGCTGCGTATTCAGGCCGGGCTTTAGCCTCGTCATCTCACACACACACACACACACACGCGCGCGCGCGCACACACACACACACCTTCCTGCCTTCATTAGGCATCAATATTCAGGTTCGTTTTAATTTAGCTCCAAAGGAGGTCAGACTTGCGGCTCGTCACCCGTTTTAGCTTCGTCACTTCCAACCGTTCTGCTCCAGTTCTGCAGCAGACAGAGGAGGAAGAGGAGGAGGAGGAAGACCTCCATTCACATGATGGCTACATGTTAGAGTCTCGGCGACGGGAACCAGCAGGTCGGATCCGTCAGCTGAGGATCCATCAAAACCTTAAAAATGGTAAATATTTCATCAATTCTGATGAATAAAATGAAAAAGTTACAACTTTAAAACGTCTGGATCAAAATGTTTCCACCCAGAAGATATTTATCTAGATTTTATGGTTTGTATCTAAATGAACTTTAAACATTTTGGGGGTTTTGTTACTCATTTAAAATAAAACTAAATATTTTTCTTTTCTCTTTTGGGTCTTTTTGCATCTTTAGATGTTCAAAGTTTTTATGTTTAAAATTGGATTTTTCTTTAGATGTAGTGCAACTTTTTATTTCTACCAAATAAATATATAAACTGCTTTCAAAACGTTTATTTCATGTTGAATCATCTCGATTTGAACAACGGGTCAGGTTAAACTGGAATAAATATCAGTTTGTAGCTTAAATTATTATTTTATCTGAAATTTTCTAGAAAAATGTTGAAATTTTTCAGTTTGAAAATGTTTTTGAGTTTTTGGCAGAAATTTGAAGCAGGATAATCTGTAAGCGAACAGAAACCTGCCTCAGTTTGTTCTGATCCGGTTTGTCGGTTCTGAAAGCTCGTCCTTCCACAGAATGAAGGCAGAAAAACATCGTCTGAGTTTTTATTCTCAGAACTACGAGGACAGGAGGATAAAATTAGACGCAGGATGAAGCGTTTCCACGGCAATACGCAGCAGAAAAACCTGCAGCACACAGAAACAGAGGAACCGTTTGGATCCGGTTCACAGGTTCTGGACCAGATCAGGAGAGCCGGCGCCTGTTTAGGTCCTTAGAACAGAACCAGAACCAGACCAGAACCGATCCAGAACGGGTCCAAACAGCAGCGCCGTGGAACCAGGAAATGTCCAGAACAGAACCAGTTTGGGTTTTAACATCGTGGTCCGATACACTGTAAAAACAAAACGTTCCAGAACATTTCTGGTTTAGTTTCTAGTGAAAACGTCTCATTACACTCAAAAAACTAAATTAAAAACATTTTTTAGAAATAAAAGTTCTTTAAAATTCTTTAAATGTTCCAGTTTCACTGGCAGATTATTTCTCTTACCAAACAGGAGAAACATTTTGTCATAGATGAAGTAATTTAGCACTTTCTGAACACCATCCCTCTGGCTAAACACGGTGGTGGCAGCATCATGCTGTGGGACAGGAAGCTGAAGGATGGAGGTAATTCCACATCAGTCCTGGAGGAAAAGCTGAGATGAAGCTTCACCTCCATGAACATCCAGACAGCCATATTATGGGATGGAGAGGGGAAAAAAAGCACTCCACACTTTCCAGATTAGCTACAGTGTACAACCTGGAGTCGCTCTCTTTCCCTCCGACTCATTAAAACCTGATGGTTTGTGGTTCTGTGCGTCCCAACATGTGGGCGGAGCTCTGGGCTCATCGTCATGGCACCCGAACCGGCCAATCAGACGTGCTGAAGCAGAACCCGGTCCTAATAGGAAGAGACCCGCTCAGCCAGGAGGGAGCGACCCGAGAGCAGCAGGAGGCGCGGCGCTGAGACGGAGAGCAGAACGGAGGAGACAGGCGGGCTGGAACTGGGTCGCAGCGTGTGTGTGTGTGTGTGTGTGTGTGTGTGTGGGTGTGCGTGTGTGTGTGTGTGTGTGTGTGTGTGTGTGTGGAGACAGGCAGAATCAATAAGCAACCTGTTAAGCTGATCGCCACGGCGATAAACAGGTTGGATGTTGTGAGTGTTTGTTTCTCTGAACAGAACCGATCCTCGTTTCCTGACCCGATGGTTCAGAGGCAGACCGGTTCTGAACCGCAGCAGAACCTTCTGGTTCTGGAGGTCTGGGTCAGATGGAAACATGGAGGACGCACCGATCAGAACATCTGGGCCGATACCAATATCTGATCCATCCGGGTTCATCACGTCCACTGTTGCCATAGTAACCGTGAAAATGTAATCCGACTACTAACTTATGGTTAACCTTTTGAAAAGTAAGTTAGTTACTTCACCGATTACTTGATTGAAAAAGTTACTCCAGAAATTACAGCCAAACTTTTAAATGCTTTTTTTCTTAGCGTGAATTTTAACGGCGACATTAATCGTTTCTGTCAACATTTAAAATAAAAACATATAAATTAAAAACTGCTTCCTGAAGGAAATATGTTTAAAATTATTAAAGAAAGACCGTCTTTACAGACAAACAGTTTTAAAAAGTGTTTCTTTTTAAAAGCTTTAGTTTTGGGTGACGTTGGAACTTAATCAAGTTAATTTTAATGAATTAATCATAAACTATATACCAACAAAATAAGATACATTTCTGATCAAAAACAGTTTTTGCTGTTAAATTATTGGATAAAAAGTCATGAGAGTCAAGAAGCAGCTTTGCTGTTAGCGGATGTTTCCTGTACGTCAGATTTAAAGTCGTACCAGAAACGCACAAATAAAAGGTTCCTGGTGGAACTTATGTAATAAAGAAAAAACAATTCATTGGGTTAAAATGTTTAACATGTTAAGACTCAACACAATCTGAGCTCATCTGGCAGCTGAACTCACCAATAGATACTCAGGCTCACTAAAAAACTAAAGGTTTTATTTACCAATCAAATTTGCACCATTTTTAAACTGCAGTCAGGGGCCACACAAACTCATTCCTAGGGCCCCAAATGGCCCCCGAGCCACACTTTGAACACCCCTGACTGATCCTGAATAAACCGCAGGAGGTTCAGAGTGAATTAAACACACGAGGCCAGAGGAGAAACTTCAGGCTAAATATAAACGAGCTGAAAGCTGATGAAGATCAGGAGAGAAAATCAGAAAATCCTGAAAAATGACAGAAAAGTTCCAGGAAACGAATTTCTGGAATAAAATCACCTCTAAATGTTTTAGTCTCTGGAGGAAGAGGAGCGTCAGGCGCGCTGACTGGAGCTCCTCCATGTGCTGCTGGTAAATCATGAGACCCTAAAACAGAGCGAGCGAGTTCAAGGTCAGCCGGGGGTCGCTTCAGGCCGGCGCACGCAGGCGGCGCGTTGTGGGTCCGTGTGTGATTTTAGCGGCCTTTAATAGGCCGCTGCAGCTGTTCTTCATTAACCCTGAAGGTTTAACCACTCAGCAGGAGGTCGAGTTCACCTGCTGAGGGGCTTCAACCGGATCAGATTCAACATGAAGACTCATTTCTTCCTCCACATCCGCGGTTAAATCACAAAACAGCAGAAAACTGATCAAATAACCTCATTTACTGAAAACATCCAGGATCCAACTGCAGAAATCTGGATTTTTCTACATGGTTCACTGAATCTCTGGTGCATTTAGATCTGCAGAGTTCACACAGCCATGATAAAATCACCTCCAAACATTTAATGTGGCTTCAATACACAGAAAAACAAACTTCAGGGTTTTCCAGTCAGAGAATCAGAAACAGCAGAAAGGTATCAGTCAGGAGAAGATCAAATAAAATGCCAGTGTTTTGGATTTTTAGCTGAATTTTCAATATGAACAAAACTTTCAGTGAAATAAAGTTCAACATTTGTGATGAAGTTTTATCAACTGTTAAGAACTCAGAGCAGCTAAACGTTTATATTCATGCTCTTATTTTGAATGGGGTGAATCTGTTGTAGGACACATTATGTCATGTTATGGAAAAGCCCGAATGAGCCGAGCGGGTTTAATCTGAGCTCAACAACGGGAAGTTCTGACCCGTTTTACGGAACCGGTCCTGTCCGATAGCAGGACCCGGACCGGGTCCGACCGGACCAGCACCGACCGGTGCACCAACTGCAGTTTTCTGGCCGATCCCTGATTACGATCTTTAAAAAGTCCAACCTGCTGATTCAGATTTTGGTCGATTTGTTTTGACTGAAACTTTGATAAATTTGGCAACAGAAATAAAATTAAAATGTACTTTTAGGAGTATTTTTACTTCACTGAACTTTTTATTTTTACTTGAGTAATTTTGTTCTAAAGTATTTTCACTCCTGAGTTAAACTTTTTCTTCCCACTGAATGAAAATCAAACATGTTTTAACCAGAAACTCAAACACCTGCAGTTTCTGTTAAAGTTTCATAATTTGTTTTATTGAAAGAAACTGATTTGGAAAAATGTTCCTTTTTCCTGATTCTGATATTTTTTGTTTCTTATTTGAATTATTGTCATATTGGTTCTTAAAATACCAACATTTCTAAACAACTTTATATTTTTTAGTCTGCTTATGTAATTTTTAAATATTAAATGATTGGTAATTTGATCAGTAGACTTTTTATCAGATACTTTTTCACTCGAGTCATTTCTCGGACGGAAACTTTTTACTTTTACTCTAGAATAATTTCTGGTCCCTCATCAGCTGATCTCATAAAATTAAGAAAATTGGCGCCGATGAATCGGTGCACCCCTAGTGACAGGAAGTTGATGGTCCAAACAAAATAAAAGCCCAGATTTTAACTGGACAGGAACTTAAATCCTGCAGAGTGATCCAGAGAGCTGAGTCAGCAGTACCAGACCCGGTTCTGGAGGTCCATCAGGATTTACTCCCGGCCTCCTTTGTTCCTGGTTAAGCCGCCGTCTGTTGCCGTGAACAGTCACTTTAGAGGATCGTTGACAGTGGATTACGGCTGACACATGCTGCTCTGGTATTTCTGCTGTGACTCACGGCGGCGGCGGCGGCCTCTGGACCGCCAGCGCCGCCAGACGCCTTGACAAAAGCAGTCGGCGCTGGCTCTAAACGCCGCAGCACTTTCTCTGATTGTTTTATCCCATTAAAACCTGTCGCTTATGTAAGTTTGGAGCTGGAGGGAAGGAGCGTCTGAAACGCTGCGGCTGGAATATAATTAACTGCTTTCCTCTAATAACTGAATAAAAGCTTTCAGATTTGTTTTGTATAATTAGCTGAAGTTGTTTGTTAAAAGCTCTGCAGACATGGACCTCTGAACCCGGTCCAAAACTTTACAGAACCGACTGCTGCCTATAAATACATCACACACACACACACACACACACAGAGGAAATCTAACACACTTATTGTCTTCCCTGAGGAGAAAATCACCATAACAACTTCACTGGATAAACATCATTAAGATGGATGGATGGATGGATGGATGGATGGATGGATGGATGGACGGATGGATGAGTGAATCAGAGATCTGTCATTGCAGAAAGATGTTTCACTACGTTCCATTTTAAACTGAAATCCTGTAAATCTGCAGGAATGAAAAGCGGCCGTTTGATTTTTGCAGCTAAAATTAACAAAACCTGAAAATCCTAAGTTATTAAATCTAAACTCCTCATGAAGCTTTGAGCCTCTGAAGCAGCAGCAGCCTGAGAGGAACCCGACCCAATCCGACCCGGATATTCAGCCGCTGGTCGTGAGCAGAGGAATCGCCGCGCTGTGGTTTCTGGAGGCGCAAAACATTACGAGGAACTTCCTGCTGCAGTTCCAGGAAAACCTCTCATCACGCTTAGCCTCCTCACAACCAGAACCAGAGAACCGGGTTCTGATCATCACCAGAACCTGTGTGGTTTCTGTTTGCTCCGCTCTTCAGATAAAAGCAGAAATCTGATCTCAGATCTGCCCAAACAGCTGCTGCTGTCTGCATTATAAACGTTCAGGTCTGCTGCTCTGAACAAACACTCCGAGATGCGTCCACACACTCCACACACATGCAAACCAAAACACACACACTCACACACCTGTGGCAGGTTGACACAGCAGCTGCTGACGGTTCGCTGCAGATCTGGAAACCACGCGCCTCTTCTTTTCCACAACTTTATTTAAATCCTGCCACCTCAGCGGCACCTGAGGCCAGCAGGCCCCGCCCACCGCTCACCTGGGAGAGGGACGACCAGAACCACAGCAGTCGGGCTGGGATGGTCAGAAGAATGACCTGCACTGGAATTACAAGCTTCAATAAACCTGCAGAGCAAACCTGATATTTTAATGAAAAAAAAACCTTTTACTTCCTCTGTAAATCAGATGGAGTTTCTTGGATTGCAGCTGCTTTACTTCATTGTTTTAGTTTTAGTTTGTTTTTAACTCTAAAAGCCTGATGGGATTTAGAAGACATGGTTTGGTAACAATATTAATTATCTCATACTACATCACTTCATACCTGGGAAGAGTTTTAAATTCTCAGTTGATGTTTAAAACCTGAGAGACCAAACATGACGATAAAACCAGATGGAACAGGTTTGGTCCAGCTGGCGTCGCCAGGGACCGACTTCTCTCGCGATGTCAAACAGGAAATCTCGCATAATTTCGCGGGATTTCAGTGTAAACAAACATGGCCGACGATTTGGAAGCAACGGCTAAAGTTTTAGAATACATATAATATCCCCGATTAACTCAACACGAATATCCTCATGACCGTCTTTAAGATTGTCTGAAGGGGAAATCCAGATAAAAATCGGCATGAAAATCGCGCCTGTGAACCAAACTTTAGATACAGTGCGGCTTATGATCCAGAAAACTCTTTATAAAAAAGTTCATTAGCGGAACTGAACGCCAGTTTGTACATGAGGTGAGTACAGCTCTGCTAGGAAACGGATAAAACATTTACACCAAATGTTAGGGGGAAATGATTGATAACGATGCGTAGTGAACGATTATTGAATCAAGTTATCTATCGATTATTCTGACAATTAATGAATAAGAAATGGAGCCGTTCTCTGGTAGCTACTAATATAAAAGAGAAAATGTTAGTAATTTTTAACAAGAAAACTTTGTATTGTTTAAAATGCAAAACGATTCAAATATCGTTTTCCGTATCACGTTAAAAGTATGAAAAATATTTATAAAATATATATTTCTAATCTATTTTTAAAATTTTTACTCACTTCTTTACTCTTGTTGATCAGTTAGTAACCGTAAAGTTAGCCGAAATGCTACCTGCCGGGTTCTGCGCTGATACTCAGATAAAAGTTACCTGTTAGCGCAGCGGATGTTTCCTGCTGTGTTTCCGTTTCCGTTTAGTTTGAAATGTTTCCTCACTTTCCACATTTTCTGTCTCTTTCTTAGCGGCGCTTCTTTCCGTCTCCGTCCTTAGCTGCTAACCGCACTTAGCATTGGCGGGAAAGGGGCATTGCGCAACACTAATAATCGTCCGGCTGAAACACAGCGCTAGATAGCAAAACGTAATTTAGCGAAGCATCGAGGTGTTTTTAAAATGGAGGTCCTTGAATCGTTGCCGCTCCACATAGAAGAGCAGCTGCAGCAACATTTTCCTTCAAGGTGAACACTGAGCTACTGCTTTGTGTTCTTCAAACTGTAGGTGTTGTGGGAACCAGATATGTAACATCTGGTTCTCCACTCACTTCAAACTGAACTATAGCGCATTAATCAGCAGAATTTACACCGAACATTGAACTAATCCTCTTCATTTCATTGTTTGTAGGTGGAAGATATGGCGGATAAACTGAACTGAGTAAGTAGACAAAATAATGGAATAAATTTAATTTACTTAACAATGCTTTGAATTATGAAAGAATGAATGTTTTATTAACCTGGATGAAATGATTTAGAACTTGTTCATGTTAAGAATGAACTGATTCAACATGACGATATGATTCAGTAGAATATGATTCTGTATGACACCATATATGATAATATCATAATAGGGGAAAATTCGATACAATGCATTAAGCCAATATATCACAATATGACTCAATGTGGCACCTAATCAGACGTAGTTATAAACTGATATAATTATAGGAACATATTACAAAATTCTGTATCCGTCAGATTGTTTTCATGAGGCTCTGGGTTTATTTTTCAGATATTTTTCATAAATCTGTTCTGAAATAATAATCAAAACTCAAATTGTCTGAAATCACTCACAGATTAATGTTACTTTAAAAAAATCTGAGTTTTTATCTCTAATCTCCAAACAAAAACAGGCATAAAATTCTGAATTATCATAAAAACAAAACAAAACATGAGTCAGAGCAAAGACTGGAGCAGTTTGTCATTCAGCAGGAGAAACTCAGAAACAATCCCAACCTTTAAAAATATTCCTCCACCCTGAAAGCATCAGGGTCGGTTTTCCTGACGGGGATTTAGATCCAGACTGAGAGGGACGGAGCCGAGCCGAGCCGAGCCGAGCGTGAGTCCGGGCTGTTTACGGTCGTCACATCGTGTTTCTCTGCTTGGTTCTCATCCTAACGGACGTCTCCTCACCGAGATCCACCTGAAGGGAAACATTCCCGTCGGGATTCTCCCACCGGATGGATCCGGACAAACCGGACCGCCCGGAGTCGAGACGGAGGAAAACCAAGCAATAATTCTGTTTCCCAGCAACTCAAATACAGAAAAACTGCAAATTTTACACAAATCTGCTTATTTCTACTGTCAGCTAAACCTTTAATATTAAAGGAAATTAAACTCACTTAAATTTATATCAATAAGAAGATAATAAATATCAGCATTTATTAATCTGTAATATAATAGAAGGTCAGATTAAGGGAAACATTTACTGATTGTATATAATATGACAATATTAACAGATTAATCAGGTAATTCTTAACATTATCTGCACAGATAAAGTAATTATATAGATTTATGAAAAATAACAGAATATATAACCTGATGGATGCTTAGAGCTCTGATTTCTCATTTAATAAAATAAAATGTAAATATGATTATTTCTGCAGCTTCTCTTTCATCTTATGTGACAAATAAAAAGAGGCTGCAGAACATGAAACATCTAGAAGGTTAAAGGTCAGCCTTCACGCTTCATTTCTTCTCCCAACAGCAAAACAAATCTGCTTCAGTCGTGAATAAACGGCCAAGAATTCAATATGAAACACAAACTTTAACATCAACGGGAAGAAATGTAACATATTTCATCTCTGTTGTTATTTTATTGCCGGATTTGATTATTTCTGCCCAGAAACACCTGAAGAAGATTCACCTCCAGGATAAATAAAGCTGTCTCTCTGCAGCCCAGCAGTTTGTGACATTAGTTCTGAATATTCCCGGACCTCAGTAAATGTCAGCTTATGGAAATCAGAACCTAAAAGCAGAAGTTTGTCCGCTTGGAGACGTAAACAGACCAGAAAGTGACGAGCAGAAGCGCAAACAAACAGCCGCTTAATTAATGGAAAGAGCGGCGGTTCGGCTCGGCTCGGCTCGGCCCAGCACGGCGCGGCTGGGCTCGGTCGCGTAGGAACCGAGTCTCAGGAGAGGCTCGGAGCTGCGCAGGAGACTCAGCGCCTTGACTGCGTCCGAACCGGAACCGCAGTCCGGGCTGGAGATGTTTCAGATAAAAACCCATTTCTGTGCGTAAAAGTTTGATTCTGTTGGATTTTTCTGCTTTAAGTGATTTTAAAACTTTCACCAGGAAACAAAACACGAAATAAAAGCGAATATTTCTGAATTTCTGCTGGTTTTAGTTTCCAGGATGAAGCCAAAGGTCAGAGTTCGCGCCCAGACGCGCCGCCTCGGCAGCCAGAATGAGGAGAATAAATGTTACTTACATGTGAAAGTCCTGCGGTAAAAGCTGCGGGTTTAAATCACAACATCCCGCTGCGTCCCGCTCACTGACCCGCACAGGAGGCGCGGAGCGGCGGATCCATGGGCGGACTGCTCCGGCCGACCCGCGGGGTTAAAATCCAAACCGATGAAGAAGCGGTGATGAAGAGGAGCGGCGGGGAGCTGCGCGCCTCTCCACCCGGGGAACAGGCAGTGCGCACCGGGCGGGCGGCTTCACTCCGCCCGCTCCCGCATCGCCCCGCTCAAAAACTCCGGTAACTCCACAAACAGGCGGCCGGGTGTCCGCGGGTCCTCAGCGGGGGGTCGGGCAGCTGATGGCTGAACAGGTAGGAAGTCCCGAGCTGGTTCCGGAGGTTCCCGGGTCAGATTTCCCTCCGCAGCAGGAGAACCGGAGCCGCGCTGAGTGCAGACGGAGCGCAGGGCTTGGTGCGTGTCGGGGCGTCCGCGGGCTGCTGGGGCTGTCCGGACACTCTCCCGTCATCCCCGCCGCTTGATCGCCCCCGGTGCGGGGAGGGAGAGAGAGCGAGGTGGGAGGAGAGTATCGCGAGGTTGGGACATAAATCCCGTTTTTCTCGCGCTGGGATGACCGGGGACGGCTTGGAGAGTTTGGGCTGAGTTTCCTCCTGAACCAGGAAACATGAAGGAGCCGCAGGATTTCTGGACTTTTTATCGGTTCTTCAGAACCAGAACTCCTCTGGAGCAGAGCGCCTCCTGTCTGACCTGCCGGACCGCAGCTTGGAGAAGAAGAACCGAACCGAGTCAATCAATCAATCAATCAATCAATCAATCAATCAATCAATCAATCAGTCAGTCAGTCAGTCAGTCAGTCAGTCAGTCAGTCAGTCAATCAATCAATCAATCAATCAATCAATCAGTCCACAGTTTAACTTCTGAGTTTGTTTGGTTGTTTTTTAAATTATTTTTTATTCTAGTGACTGTTAGCTTTAACTTCTCTTTTGTTTTGTTTTTTAATTATTTTCCTTTTTTATCTAATTTAGTTCTTATTTATTGATTTGTTTCTTTTTTACTCTTTATTTTATTGGATTTTATTTATTTTTAATTCTAATGTCTGTTTCTTTAATTTTCTTGAAAATTTTCTTTAATTTTTTACTTTTTACTTTTTTCTGCTTTTTTCTTTTTGTTTATTTTAATTTTATTAGTTGTAGCAGTTTTGACCTTCCGTGTTTGTTTGTCTTCATTTTGTCCTCTTGTATGTTGTTTGATTTTTAAGTTTATCGTTTGTAGAAGTTTTTATTTTTTGTTTGTTTTCCAGTTTCTTTATTTTTATTTTATTTATTTTTTATTGTATCTGTCGTTGCTGTACTTCTGCTGCCATCTGTTTTTATTTGTATAAACTGCAGACATTTAAAGTTCCAAGTCATCCAAGATAAAATCAGCACCAAACATCAGGAACTTCATAATAGATAGAACTATGATTCTACATTTATTCATATATCCCAGTATAATCAGCGCTAATGTGACATTTTGTGTCCATAAACATTATTTTACAGTTCAACCCATAACCTGGACAGCTTTTGTCTCCCCCTGCTGTTCGTTTTTAGGTACTATTGCTGGGATCATGTCGGACTTCAAGCGGATTTTCCCAAAAACAAACATAAACTTTGTTTATTTTTGTAACTCAGTGGGAAAATGTTAAATTTGTGCATTAAATGAAAAAGGGAGACGGCTGACATGACAGCTGTCCTACAGCTGTTTCTAAAGATGGCTGCCCACAGAGTGCTGCATCCAACCGGGCTGATGGAAAGATGAGTGGAAGGAAAAAATGTAATAGGAAAACTTAAAGATGGACTGTAACACCTGGTTCAAATGCTACTGACCGTTTGGTTTCATATGTTCCTCCTGTTCCTCTGTTAACGGGCTGATAACATTCAAACAGGAGGTTATGGTTGGTCTGATGATTCACATTTACAGAGAAACTCAGAACAGATTTAGAAACAATAGAAATGTGTAGAAATATGCTGACATATTATGACAACCTTTCCTGGCCCGCGGTCTTTCTGCACGGAGTCTGCATGTTCTCCCTGTGCATGGTACCGGGTTCTCTCCGGTTCTCCGGCTTCCTCCCACAGTCCAGAAACATGACTGGCAGGTTAACTGGTCTCTCTAAATTCTCCCTAGGTGTGTGTGAGTGAGTGTGTGTGTGTGTGCATGGTTGTGTGTCCTGTGTATGTCTGTGTTTCCCTGCGACAGACTGGTGACCTGTCCAGGTGACCCCGCCTCTCGCTGGAGAGGCAGCAGCTCCTCCTGACCCATTAGGTGTTAGAAGATGGATGAATTATGATAACCTGTTCATCCATTTTCCATGTGAAGACAGAAATAATGTGAAGGTTGGAACTGTTCAACAGAGACTCATAAAAAACATTTTGATCATGAAATCAGCAAATAAAAATGTAGGAAAACGTCCAGAGGAAATGAGAGAACCGAACAGGAAGCACAAGGAGCCCAGACCGGGTTCTGGGTCCAGACTCTGTCAAATACAGCCGGTTCAGATTTATGGATTAATTATCATTTTTTATTTATCTGGTCTCATATTATAACATTTGTTTTCTTTAAAAAGAAATAAAGCAGAGCAGTCAAACTCCAGTCTCTGTCCTGCAGGTGAGCCTCAGGTACAAAACTCTGGAATCAAACGGTTTCATTTCCTCCTGCTGGTGTGGACCGGTTCTCCAGAACCTTAATGACCTCCTGCTGGTGTGGACCGGTTCTCCAGAACCTTAATGACCTCCTGCTGGTGTGGACCGGTTCTCCAGAACCTTCATGGCCTCATTATTCTGTTCAGGTGCTGCAGCAGAGGCTCATCTAAAGGTTGCAGGGCAGTACAGCGGCCCTCCAGGTCTGGAGCTGGACACCTGTGAAATAAAGAGTTAGAATTTGTTGACTGAGATTTTTCTTACATGGGATTTTACAATAGCGCCCTCATGCGGATATAATATGTAAGTACAACATTTTATGTGTGTTGGAAAAGCATATTTTTAAAATTTATTTAGTTAAAATTCCTTATCGGTGCATTAAAATCAATATTCTCCTGTCCGAATGTTATTTGATTTATTAACTTTAAACGTAAATAAGGTAACGTGAGATAGTTGAGGAAAGCATGAACTTAAAGTAAAGCTCTTAATAAAGATATGAGATGTCTTATTTTTATAACGGCTAATAAACGTGAAAAAAACTCAACGGTGAATCGCTCAGGTCAGAATACGGTTTTATACATTCTAATTAAATTAATGCTGAATTCTTATTATTTGTTGTTGTTTCTTCTTACTTGTAATTAAAATATTTTTAATAGAGGCAGCGGTGTGTGATCATTAATAGGATTCTCCGCCCCAGATGTTTAAAACTCCTCTCCTCCTTCTGCCACGTTTTCCCTCCTTTCCAAAGAAAAGAGGCGACACTGGGAAGCTGCCTCTCAATCTGATTGGTCGGGCCAGAGGAGAACCCGCCCTAACACCCGCCTCCTTGCTATTTCTGGGACTCTGATTGGTCGGACCGAAGTCAGTCATGGTTACCATGGACTTCGGCTTTGCTGGAATCCAAGCGAAGAGGAGATTTTTGTGGAACTGGTCATTTCATCACTGAGAGGCAGAAAAGCCGCAGCCTCAGTCCGGTCACAGAGGACTTTCCGGCGGGTTGGAGGTGTATGTTGTTGCTGCTCAGCTGGAAGCAAACAGCGGGGAACTCAGGAAGAAATGGCGCAGAAGAAGAATTCAAAAACTCACAGTAAAAGAGGTTGGTTATGTTGTTTTTTTTTACTCTGCGCTCGAGACGCGCCTTCAAGCGAAAGTCCATTAGAGGACTTGGAGATTTAAAGTTTTTTTTCTTTTGAAGTGATTACAGAAAAAAACAAACATATTAACCTGATGATGTCCATATACTTATGAATCACTTTATTTCGGCTTTCAGTTCTCTCTTTCAGATGTTTAGATTATTGTTTTTGAGGCTAAAACTACCTCCTAATTAGCGATCAGAACAGCTGAAAAACTTCAGAAAATAAATAGAAATATCTAAATGTATTGATGCCGGTAACGCCGAATTCTTCTGGGTGTTTTATGCTATAGTTTTTCAGTCATAATTTCCATTTTCTGTTTGTTATTTTAACCACGAAGGAGAGTTTCTAAAATGACCAGAGTTTCCAATGGAGTCAGTTTAGGCGCTAAGCTAGCGCCGCTACCAGCTGTGTTGAGGCTGCTAACAGAGGCTAAGCTGGATGTTCGCAGTCTCTGCTGGATGTTGTGTGTTTTTTAAAGGATGCTTTGTGTTAATAATCTGAGTAATGATGCGGGTTGTTTTAATAATGGAGGAAAAAGCAGATGCGTTACTGTTAACGTGTCCGGAGAGGTTGTTGACCCTCAGTCATGTTTGTTAGGACTCTGTTTCCTGTGACTCTCTGAAAAGCTTCACTGCGTCTGTAGTGCTTCCAGAAACACCGACCCGCTCACTTTAAACATTAAATAATTCAATACTCAGGAAATATTAACCATGCAGGCGGGCAGAGATTTAAGGAGGAGCGGCAAAAGCAAAGGAGGTGGAGAAGCAGAGCTGATGGAGCATCACCTCTGCTCCCTGGATATGGATCTGCTAGCACAAAAACTCACTGACGATACTTGGGTTATAGGAGAAATAAATAAAGTATTTTTGAGTGGAATTGGTTTTTGGGGGGGCAGTTTTTCCTAGGATGACCCCTTCAGGTTGACCTCCTCTGGTTGACCTCCTCTGGTTGACCTCCTCAGGTTGACCTCCTCAGGTTGACCCCCTCAGGTTGACCTCCTCAGGTTGACCCCCTCAGGTTGACCTCCTCAGGTTGACCCCCTCAGGTTGACCTCCTTCCCTCCTGCTATCGATGCTAAAAGCTAAAAACAAGCAGGGTGTGTTTGAGCTGCAGCTCATTTACATGAGGGAACATCCTGTCACTTCACAGATCTCACCTGTGATCAGCTCAGACTGCATGGCTCCAACCAGGCCCAGCGCTGGAGGTCAGAGGTCACACAGGAAGCTGTAGGTGTAGCTGGTTGATTTCTGTCTTTAGCTTCAGTTATTTTTACTGAGGCTGTAGGTGTTGAAGTTCATCTCTGCTCTGTTGTTGACAAACATAAATCCGGTACCAGCTGGTACTGTTTGGTACCAGCTGGTACTGTTTGGTACCAGGTGGTACCGTATGTAGTTCTTGGTTAACTACATAATGAAATATTTTAGTTTTGTGGGTGTATGTATGTTTTTGAACCAACTCATTATAATTTCCTGTATGTTGCATAAATACCATGATCTTTACCTTTGACCTGTTGGGTCGAGTCCAGAACCAGTAAAATGTTCTGGTTCTGTAGCAGAACTGAGTTCTTTCTGACTTTCCGTTTTTATTTGTCTCTTTATTTCTTTTTTTATTTAATATCTTTTCCTTTTGTCTGTCTTTATTTTATATCTGATTTTAGTTTAAAATTTTTATTTTCATTTCTTTATTTGAATTAAATTTATTTTCTTTTGTCTGATTTTTATTTTATTTGGTTTTATTTTTATTGCTTTCTGTTGCTAAGCGACGACAGAGGAGGAGAATCAGAGTCAAGGTCGCTCTGCGGCATCCCAGGCTCTCCTGGAGCGTCTCTGGGTTTTGTCAGCTCTAATAATAAACCGGGTCAGGTTCCGGACCGGGTTCTGGCTCGGTTCTGATGCTTTGTGAACTCAGAGCTGTTGTTGGAGGAAGAGGAGGAGCTTTTCCCTCTTCATCACCAGCTCTCTGAGCTCCAGGTAGCTGAAGGATCTTTGAGGTTCTGGAGTAATATCTGTGTGGTTCTGGTTCTGTTCTGGTCCGACCCGTTCTGCTTGGTGGGCCATGCAGCGCTGCGCCTCCTCCCAGCCTCTTGTGGAGGAGATCCAAGCTGAGGAAGAGGAGGAGGAGGAAGAGCAGGAGGTGTTTCAGGAGACGGGTAGGCCTGGCAGCTGAAGCAGGTTCTGGTTCTGGTTCTGTTGGGTTTGGGTCTGACTGATGGGCTCGTTTAGGAGGCGTTAACGAGGAGCAGGTCGGTCCGGTGGAGGAGGCGTCGGCCCAGGAACCCGGTGAGCCTCAGCATGTTCTGGTTCTGGTTCTGGTCTGCTTTTACTTCTAACTGGGTTCCTGTCAGAACCGGTGCTGGTTCTGACCCGTAGGAGTCCAAACGGACAGCTGCTGGTATCAGCTGCAGATATTTCGGTCCTGAACAGCTGCTCTCTCTATTCCTGGTCCAACCGGACCGTCAACCCGACCCAGGTCCTGCTGGGAGCAGTTTGGGTTCTGGTCCAGTAGAGAACCGGTTCTGGTCTATTTCTCTGTGTTCTGCTCAGTGGACCAGAAAGAACCAGTGATAAACGACCACTGGTACCAGTCCAACTGGTTCTTATCAGCAGTCAGAAGTGAAACTGAATCAGGAGTTTTAAGCATTCTGATTGGCTGTTGGTCTCCATGAGCCCGCCTCCAGTTAGCATTTCAACCAGTCCAAAACAGGAAACAGGAAATAACAGCCAAACTGGAACCAGTTGGTCCAGTTAGGTGGAAATGCTGCTTCATGTTTCCAGATCTGATTTCTGTTTGACTCCAGTTCCACCAAAACTACTGGTTCTGTTTGAGTTCTGGTCCAGAACAAAGAACCGTCTCCATTGGTACTGGGCGGGATCACATGGACACCAGCAACCAATCAGAACGTCAGGAATGATTTTTAAACTCCAGTTTAGATTGAGGTTTTATTCTGAAGCTCCTGAATCTGAGCCACAGCAGGAACCAATCGGGTCAGAGCAGCAGTCAGAACCGAGTTTATAAAAACTCTGAGTTTATAAACTCTGAGTTATAAACTCTTTGTGGCTGAGTTAAGAAACTTTTTTAGTGCCTTCGTTACAGAGCGTTCCTCTGATGAAGAATCATTTTAAACTTCATCAGATTACAAACCTCTGAAGGAAATCATTATTGATCAGGAAAAGCGATTGATCTGCTGTAGATGATTGATTATGTGACAGTAGATCTGAAACATTCAAAGGTTTTTACATGTTTGCCTTTTCTGATGAAAAGCCGTTACTTCCTCATTCTTTTGAAACTGTTCTGTGTTTCTGGTTGATGCTGTTCACTAAGATCAGGATGTGGGTCGCTTAATCTTTGAACGTTATTGTAAAGGAAGCAAACCCGTTTTATTTGGGGGAACTCACTGGATGGTTCCGGTTCTGCTTTACGCAATAAAAATTAAACCAAGATGTCTAATAAAGGATAAAAACTAACATTTTAGATCCTGAAATGTCCGTCTCATCTTTAGCACCAGAACGTCTTCAATGGGAGGAAATGATTATTCACATTTGTGCTGATAAATCGCAGCGACCCGATTGGGTCAGAACGACCTTCATCAGTTCTCCTCATGACCCTGAACACGTTTCGCCATAACAGTCAGTCAGGCTGTCAGAGAAACGCTGGTTACTGAGAACGCCTCGGTTCACCGCCTGGCTGTCCAGCTGGCCGCATCGGTCTGGCTGCAGCGTCCAGCTGGACATTTAAAGCCGCAGTAACGCTTTAAAAAATATCTTTCTACAGGTTTGTTAAACGGTTGCCATGTTGTTATGAGGCAGAAGATAATCTGCTATGCCTGAAGAAATGTACCTCTTTGACCAAAAACAGCCAATCAGAGCCAGGAGGAGGGGCTTAGTGCTATCAATCAACCCCATGTGCTTGCTGCCAAATGTGCTAATGGTGGAGAAACAACTTAATGTTACAGGAAAACCGTTTATCTGCTGTCATCAGAGGCTATGCTAACTAGACTGAGCATTCACAACATGCTATGCTAGCTGCAGCGTAAAAGAGACCAAGGGGGAAGTTGATTGACAGCGCTAAGACCCGCCTCCTGCCTCTGATTGGTTGTTTCTAGTTAGCATTGGGAGATTTGTTTTCACAGATTATCTGTCTCATGTCTTTCTGTCACAATATGATGATAGTTTTAATAAATATGTAAAAATAATATATAATTATCATAAAAGTGACATACTGCAGCTTTAAAGCGGTGCTGCAAAAGCAAAGGAGGTGGATTGGCATCCAGGGAGTGTTGCTGTGGAATATCATCTCTGCTGCCTGGATATGTAGCTGTTAGCATGTCAGAGGCCTTTCCAGAGCTGCTGCTAGACTGACTGCTGCTGGAGCTCCTTCCGGCCCGCAGCATCATAGTTTCCCTCTGGGATAAATAAAGTTCCTGCTGAACTGAGAGTCTGACGTTGACCTGGAATAATCTCCGTTTTCAGATTCTCTACAGGCAGAGCAGATGGTCCCAGAGGTTCTGGGTCTGAATCTCTCTGCATGTCTGGCTGCTCTGGGTCAGGATGTACAGTTATTAGTTAGCCTATCAGAAGCCTGCAAAGCCATGACATCATCATCATCTTCTGGATTCTCCCAAGTAGCCTGAAAGCATCTTACGGTATCCACGCTTTTCTGTTTGAGGATTTCTCTGAACAGTTTTTAATTTTTCTGCCTTTTTATCAAACAAACCTTTGAGGTTTGCAGGGAATCAGAAAAACATCTCAGGTTAATGAAAATGATTAAAGATGTTTCATAATGAAGTTTTTTTTCTGATGTTTGGGTTTGATTCCCTTTAAAGCTCAGAGAAAATCTATTGATTCATCAGAAGAAGGAAAAACCAAATAATCTGTCAAAATATGACATAGAAAAGTATGTTTGTTATTTTAAAGGGGCGGTTTTATGTGTTTTCCAGGCACAGCGTGGCGTTTCATAGCACAATACAGTAACTATGTTACCTTCAGTTGTTATAAAATCACTGTGCATATAAAATATGACTTAAAAGAAATTTTACTCTAAATTTAACGCCTTGAAATTGGGTCTGTGTCTCTTTAAGAAGCTCCTGCTCTTTCTGAATGGCCCCACTATTAACCCTTTAATGTTTTACCAGCATTGCTCTGAGCAGTAGCTCCTGTCATGAGCTCAGCAGCTCCAGCAGCGGTTTGCTAATTGCTGCTGGCTAGTCTGAAGGAGCTGAGAGGGGGAGGAGCTGCGCCTCGAAGGTGGGGCTAGGTCCACCCAGGGGTTTATAGGTTTATAGAAGATAAATCAGTAGATTTGTGATTTTGTTTGCTGGTGATGTGTGCAGATGGCCGGCCGGCTCCTGTGGAGCATAAGAACGGGAAGCGGGCCGAAGCCGGACCCGGCGTGGCTGACGGCGGTCCGAGGTTCTCCATGTTCACCTGGCTGATGGTCGTGGCTCTGCTGGGTGTCTGGAGCTCCGTGGCCGTCTTCTACTTTGACATCGTGGACTACGACAGAGTCCTGGGTAAGATGGCCGCCACACGGGGCCGAGCCGCTGCTCTGTGACGTCTCTAACCGCTCTGCTCCTCTGCCTTCATCCCTCTTCCTCTTCCTCTGCATGCAGCGAGGGCGCAGGAGTTTCGTATGAACTTTTCTGAAGTTCTGCAAGGTATGAAAGCGTTTTGCCCCGTTTTCCCTCAGCCTGGTTCCTGCAGGGCTCAGTTAGCGGGTTAGCTTAGCGCTCACGAAGAGGGAACCGCCATCAGACCGAAACATCTCACTGCGGTTCAGTTTGACTGAAATAAGAGGAACTGAGCGGCTCTGGAGACAGACTGCTCCAGCCTGTCTGCATCAATAAAGCCTCAGCTTCCTCTCTGCAGCCTGCAGGTTCTGAACGGCCCGGTTCAGCCCGGTTTGACCCGGTTCAGCCCGGTTTGACCTGGTTCTGACTCTGTGGTTGCAGCTGTCTCTCTGGAGGTTCAGGCTGACAGATGACCGCAGTCATCCTCACCACATCCTTCCTCTCTGCGTCGTGTTGCTCTTTCATCTCCTTTGATCTCATGACTCTTAAACGTTTTTCGTCTTTCATCACCAGCCAGTCAAACTTCACATCTCGCACGGAGAAAAACGTTTCAGACTGTAAAAATATCCATGTTTGTATTTAGAAAGCTGCAGTTTCACTTCACAACTTCATAAACTCACAAACTTGTCAGTTTCATCTTCAGTTAGTTAGTTTTCACTCTGAAAGTTTCCAGTGCAGACGAACTGCGACGTGAAGAACTTCTGCTTCGTCTCACACAGATAGAAACTGAATTTATGTCGCCTGTTACAGAGCAGCAGGTGGAAAATGATTCATGATTTTCAACTGTTTATACTTGAAAAATATGAAAAAGAGAATTTATATTCAACTAGGGCTGAAATAATTAATGAATTAATTATTGAAATAATCAGCTGATTTAGTCATCGGTTAATCGTTAACTGGAGTATAGAGACTCAAAAAAGTCGACATGCTGAAAGAACGACAGTCGGAGCAGCAATGAAGCCAAAACTGTACAAAAATGAAAACATTTATATAAATACAGTACAGACCAAAAGTTTGGACACATAGTTGTGTCCAAACTTTTGGTCTGTACTATATGTACTCAGAAAAACCTTCTTGTTCTGTAAATACACTCAAAACTCCACAAGTGAGTTTTAGCTTCATCTGGTTCAAACTCTGTAACCGTTTTCTACCTGTTATCAATAAAACAACCAATCAGAGCCAGGAGGCGGGTCTTAGTGCTGCCTATCACGCTTGTATATGTGCTTCTCCCAACCTCCCCCTTCTCTCTGTTATGCTGCAGCTTCTTCCTGATAGCAGAGTCTGCCAGGAATGCTAAGGCTAGTTAGCATAGCCACCTCAGGCTGACGGTTGTAAATGATCTGCTTTAAATCATTTATTGATCTCAGATTGAGCGGTTAGCGTACATGCTAACTGAACAAACTTGGATCTTCTGACAGTCAGGAAGTTAAACTGTTTAACCGATTTAATGTGGAAGCCTTCATCCTGACCTCCATCCCACTGTGGAAACTCCTCTTCCTCAGGGAAACTAGCCGCCTACGACACGGACGGAGACGGAGACTTCGACGTGGAGGACGCCAAAGTTCTGCTCGGCAAGTCCATTTCTCCTTCCTAAACGACTGATGTGGTTTACATGAAGGCCTGGGTTTGACCTTTAACCCCTGAGCTCATCCTTCATAGACTAACAGCACCGGCTGGTCGAACCTTCAGACACATGAACGTCCTCCAGTGTTTCTGTCGTTGCTGATGAGGTTTGGAAAGTTGGAGGCTGACTGGACTGGAGATTCACCAATTATTGATAAAAATCAATGAGCATCGCGGTGAAAAAGATTCAATTTATCACTGATATCACGGCTGTGCAAAGGCCCATAACATCATCACTGCCAAGAAGGAAAATATTGTTTTCAAACTATTTTCAATTAATATAATGGTAATAACGGCATAATAATAATGCAAGAACAGATTCTCAACGATCAATAAAGTATAAACTTTAATTTAACTCTGGAGCTGGGAGACATTTTAAACATCCAGGACAAATAAAACAACAAATAAAATGGACACTGAGAAAAAGTTTAAACAGCAGGCTGAAGATTTTTATCATCCAGTTTTTGGTAGGAGAAAAATGATAAATCATGCAAATGGAAATTATTGATCTTGTTTTAAATTATCATGTGATTGATTGATTTATTGCTTATTGCAACAGGGCCAAGTTTTGATCCTTGTGGAACTCCAAGAGATTTGAATCAAGTTGACCTTTGACATGGATGCACAAAATGAACGTTATCGTCAGTCTGATCAGTGAAACTGGGCCGACATGAACAGTTTGTGTTTCTGTTTGGTCATGTGACCGTATGCAGGATTACTGGGTGTTTAACTGAAGCAGAGTCAGAGGTCAAAGGTTAGGCTAATATCGGTCTGAAATGTTCATCCTTAACTTTAGAGCAGTAAGAGCAGAAATGAAGCGTCTTTGTGTAGTTTCAGATTGTGTGACGTGTTTTTCCTCCTCTGTGTGTCCGGTCCGGTCCAGTCCAGTCCGGTCCGGTCGGGCTGAACTGACTGTTTTACGGTCCGGTGACGTTTAGTTGTTCTGAGATTGAATCTCTGCAGCTCTTCTGTAGCCAGAAGCTGCATCTGATCAGGAGGAGTTTCTGATGAGACCAGAGGAAGGTGAAGTATGCCTGTGACCAGCAGAGGGCGCTGTTTGTACCGGCTCAGCTGACGAGACGAGACTGAGAGAAAATGTTTTCCTGATGTTTCTGGATCATCTTTAACTTTCTATCTTTCTCCCTCATTCATCATTTCTTTATTTTTTCATCCTGGTTTCGTTCCAGTCGTCCTTTTCTCCATCCTGCCATTTTCTTTTCTTCATCTCCTCCTTATTTCCAGTCCTCCATCTTCCCCTCCATCCCGTTCTCCCTCCTTTTCTCTCCCTCTCTCTCGTCAGGCCTGACCAAAGATGGCGGCCGTAGCGCCAACGCCGAGTCGCTCGAGGAGGTTCTGAACATTTTAGCAGAGGAGGGCTCTGATTGGATCTATGGCTTCTTCACCTTCCTTTATGATGTAGTTTCTCCCCCCGCACAGCGAGGTGAGGAAGAGGAGGAGGAGGAGGAAGGGCAGGAGGCCTCCACAGGGGATGTGGAGGTCAAAGGGGTCATTCTGGACCTGCAGAACCAGTAGAACAGGAAGCAGGCGGTCTGACGGCGTAGAACCAGATCCAACAGGTCTGAGTCGGAGCTCCAGTTCCCACTGCAGGACCGGACTGGGCAGACTGGGCGGACTGGGTTCTGGAGACAAATACAACAAACAAGGAGAACTGAAGAGGAAGAGATGAAAACTGTTTTATTTGGTCACTTTTAATATTACAACCAGTTTTTATCTTCATACAAGCTGATTAGAAAGAAAAATAATTAATATTTAAGCTAAAATTAAAAGTTTTATGTCAAATAACCTCAGAATGTCACATGATTTTATGTCAGATTTTATTTTATTTTATTTACTGAGTTATTAAATAAAAAAAAAATATGTATGCAATTTGTTGTTTCAGTACGACAGACTATTAGGACCAGGCTAAGAATTATAACAATAATATTAGAATTTTAATAATTTTAGAGTAAAGTCTTATATTAGGAAAATAAAGAGGCAATATTACCAGATAAAAGTTTTAACATTATGAGAAAAAATTGGTTTTAATGAGATAAAAACTTCGATAATCAAGATCTAACGTGACCAAAGTCATGTAAAATGAAATGACTTTATTACGACTTTATTCTTGGTTTATTTTCATTTTATTGTCATATTATGAGACTTTATTTTCGTGTTGTAACGACTAGATGCAACAAACAAAAAGCTACAAATCAGAAATACTTTTTAGTCAACAGCATTAACATTAAAATCTTCTGCTCATTAGGATCAAATCAACGTTTTTCTGTTTTTACATTAATGCACATGTTGCTGCGTTCTGATTGGTTGGCTGCTTCAACATGATCCGTCTCTTTAAATCAGTTTAGTTTCAGGCGTTAACGTCTCTTTCTTCATCGTCTCAGTGAAATCTGCAGGTTTTTTTAGTCTCTCACACCTGAATGACATCATCAGACCTTTCTATGAACTGCATGGTTGGTGTGTTTACACTGGGCTTCATGTTTTATGACCAATAAGGTTAACCTCGTTTATTAAACCTGAAACCAGCTGCATCCTTGTTGATATCCCTCCCGTGACCTTTAACCTTCCTGAACTTCATCTGCTGCTGTTTCATCCTGTTTTCTGAGCTAAAGCCGCAGCTCTCTCCCCTCAGATCAGAGGAGGTTCAGAGGAAGCTCTGAGCGGATCAGAACAGGTACAGTTGGCTGGGTTTGGGTCTGTCTGGAGCGCCGCGCTCACCTGATGCGTGTTTCTGTTTCTGAACTCCGTAGAGGAGGAGAAGAAGAGAGGGAGGCGCAGAGGTAACGATGGAGTTTATTAACAGCGCTCCATGTCTGCTGGATCTGATTCAGCTGGAAACACCTTCAACCTCTGCAACAGTTTATGCTTTATTTTTACCCGTTTAACAGTAAACTAACCAATGTTTTAGTAGGTGTTTGTAGAAAAGGCATTGTGAGTCTAACGGCTTGCCGTATTTAACATCCTGGAGTTTGGAGTTGATTGTTTTGTTTCTCCTGAGCCACAAAGACAGGATTCAGTTCAGTTCAGTATTAATGAATGGCTGCACCGAAATCTGCTGATGGGTTTTGGTCCTTAATAAGTTTATGGTGAGTTTATGGGTTACAAAGAGAGAGGAGTTTTGATTTTCTACCCAACTGGTCACCAGTTGGGCTGAACGTGGCCGATTGGCCACCAGTTGGGGCCAGTTGGGCTGAATGTGGCTGATTCTGATCGTCAGCTGATTTCTTGATGGATCGCTGTCAGGAAATGTTCATGATGGTTCTTGATCTGCATGGAGTTCCTGTCATGCATTGAATCGCATGGTTTTGTTGTTTTGCCGCTCGGTATGTTTAATCATGAGCTGTTCATGCTGAAAGCAGAACGGTTAGCATTTTGATTTGTTGTTGATCTTTGGAGATAAGATGGTTAGCTCCCAGAATGCCTTTCACTCACCTTCGGTTTGGGCTTGTTTCTAATGCAGAGGTTCACTGAGGCTCGCCTGTGAGACGGTTGGGTGGCTTGTGTTCAGCGTGAGAGTAAATGTAGATGATCAGCAGTTTGACGAGTTGTTTCTGCTCTCAGCACCAGGAGAGACTTCAGGGGAGGCTGAAACGAACCAAACCAAAGGTACTAAAATCCACTGCTGCCTAGAAACCAGAGTGTGAAAATGTTGATGCTTGGCTTTCATTAACTGTAATGGATGATTTCCCTGAAATAATTAGCATCACTAATTGATCCTAATTGTTGCACGCTGTAGAAGGTTAAAGGTCATGACAGAACCAGTCAACTGTTTGGTAGGGTTGAAGGACAAGGTTATGGGACAATGTCTTCTAGGCAGATGAGATCAAAGTAGAGATGATTCCTCCAACAGCTGAATATCTTATTAACTGTAACGTTTGAACACTTAGCAACAGTCCTTAGTGATATGGGCATGGTTATAGTGTGATGACAACAGGCACCTTTAGTATCATGTCTAAGTTTCCAGTCAGTGAAACAAACAAAAAGATGTCACTCAAGTTCATGTTAGTTTTCAGTTGAAACCATAAATACTAACGTGTCTCCCACATCCTCGTTGCTGTGTCTGTGGAAGATGATCCTTTCTAACCGGTCGGCCGAAATCTTTCAGCTCAGACTTCGGGTCCTCTGGTCCGAGGCGTCAAGCTGCGCTCGGCTCTGAGGGAGGAGCTCAGGCTGATCCACGAGAAGATGGAGGCCAAGAGGATCGCTCGGATCGCACTGGCCGAGATCCGGGCGCTCCTGGCTGAGGAGGAGCAGGAGAGGGAGGAGGCTTGGGCACAGAAGATGAAGGACCTGGAAACAGCTCAGGAGCAACTGAGGGAAGAGAGGAGGATAGAAGAGCAAAGGGTGGAGAGGGAAAGGGCGGAGAGGGAGAGACTGGAGAGAGAAAAGGTGGAGAGGGAAAGGGTGGAGAAGGAAAAGGCGGAGAAGGAAAGGGTGGAGAAGGAAAGGGCGGAGAGGGAGAGACTGGAAAAGGAGGAGAGGGACAGATTGGAGAAGGAAAAGGCGGAGAAGGAGAGACTAGTGAGGGAAAAACTGGAGAAGGAGAGACTAGCGAGGGAAAGGGCGGAGAAGGAGAGACTAGTGAGAGAAAGGGCGGAGAAGGAGAGACTAGCGAGGGAAAGGGCGGAGACGGAGAGACTAGCGAGGGAAAAACTGGAGAAGGAGAGACTAGCGAGGGAAAGGGCGGAGAAGGAGAGACTAGCGAGGGAAAAACTGGAGAAGGAGAGACTAGCGAGAGAAAGGGCGGAGACAGAGAGACTAGCGAGGGAAAGGGCGGAGAAGGAGAGACTAGCGAGGGAAAAACTGGAGAAGGAGAGACTAGCGAGGGAAAGGGCGGAGAAGGAGAGACTAGCGAGGGAAAAACTGGAGAAGGAGAGACTAGCGAGGGAAAGGGCGGAGACGGAGAGACTAGCGAGGGAAAAACTGGAGAAGGAGAGACTAGCGAGGGAAAGGGCGGAGAAGGAGAGACTAGCGAGGGAAAAACTGGAGAAGGAGAGACTAGCGAGAGAAAGGGCGGAGACAGAGAGACTAGCGAGGGAAAGGGCGGAGAAGGAGAGACTAGCGAGGGAAAAACTGGAGAAGGAGAGACTAGCGAGGGAAAGGGCGGAGAAGGAGAGACTAGCGAGGGAAAAACTGGAGAAGGAGAGACTAGCGAGGGAACAAGTGGAACGACAGAGGGCAGAAAAAGAGAGGAGCGAGAGGGAACGCCTCATCAAGGAGAGAGAAAGATTAAGCCAAGAAAGAGCAGAAAAGGAAAGATTAGAGAAGGAGAGACTCCAAAGAGAAAGGGTCGCCAAGGAGAAAGCAGAGAAAGAAAGAATAGAGAGGGAACAACTTAGTAAGGAGAGAGAGAGAATCGCCAAACAGAAGGAGCAACTAGAAAAAGAAAAAATTGTCAAAGACAAATCTGAAAAAGAACAATTGGACAAGGACAAGGCCGAAAAAGAAAGACTGGAGAGGATTGCTAGAGAAAGGGAAAGAATGGCCAAAGAAAAATCTGAAAAGGAAAAGATAGACAGAGCAACTAAAGAGAAGGAAGAGAGAGAGAGGATTGCTAGAGAAAGAGCTAGATGGGCTCAGGAGAAGGAGAGATCAGAGAAAGACCTGGCAGTGAGGAAGGAGAGGGAACAGATGATGAAGGAAAGAGAGAAGCAGGAGAGGGACAAGTTGGAGAAACAAAGGCTATCCAGAGAGAAGGAACTGATGGAGAGACAGCGGCTGGCTGGAGAGAAGGCCCTCCAGGAGAAGATGGAGGCAGAGAGGTTGGCCAAGGAGAAGCAACTAAATGCCACAAAGAACGACATGAAGAGACGAGACCTTCCAGAGAGGAAGTACAATGCTTCCCAAGCTTTAGCTCCAGCAGCCATCAGGAGGGACAAGATGGCTGCTGATGGGACTAAAAACTGACTGATGAATGGACGATGCTCCAACTCTATAGTCCAGGGAAACTGATGAACGCCTGGTTTAAAAACCAGGTTTATCTGGGTTGGGTTTGTTTGGATACATGCAGGTGTTGTACCTGTTGGGATATTAGAGCCAAATTCTGTTTGGTCTCCATAGATGGGCTGTAGGCCCAAATATACGAGCCGAGGGGTGACAGGTGGTAGGCAGGCATTGAACCCAAAAGGACATAAGTTTTTGACCGCTGTGGCTGAGTCTGTGTAAATACTGTTGTGTGTACTTGGGAGTTATTGGGTTTTGTGCATTAATTGTCTTGTCAGAGTTGAATAAACTGGTGAACCTGAAATGCAAGAAAACCCTTGGCACTGACTTTTACGTGCCACAAGAGGTACAATGTTTGCCACCTAGAGCGTCTCAGCAAAGCAGCTATGGATCAACACTTCAGCAGTACAGTATTACACTGGTTAGTACAAGGGATGACACCAGTCCTCCTCTGTCTCCAACTTTTAGCAAGTTGAATCAGATACTTTTGTTTTGACAGATAAGTGAAGATTTCAAAATGTCATTGGGCTGTCACTTTAGACAAGTCACCTGTTATTGGACACCCAATCATGGACACGTAGCGCTAAAGGAAACTTGGAATAAACATATTTCAGAGAACCTGGCGTACCGTGGGAGCCAGAGTACCTCCAGGTATCTGGAGAGTACCCCCAGGTACTCTCCAGATGGATGCTCCCCATCCACATGGAGACGTACAGAAAGGTCCCCAGGTCGGGATTCAAACCCAGTCAACCGTTCTACCATCAGCCCCACTCTGGTGTTTGGTTTGTATCAGCTGGTGCTCCATGTAGATACTCCTAGCCACTTTATTTTTCTTCATAGTTGCATGTTTTGGATGATCAATGGGGATAATCATAAAAGTGATCATAACAAATATAAAATTTTATTAAATTCTGGGTTTTTTCCTAAAAACTTTACAGACCTTCCCAGATTGCTGTTCTGATCCCAGTTTGGGCCAATTGAAGAATGAAAGATTTTGATGTGTTAATTACCAAAGAAAATAAAAGTTGAATCTTTGGATCTCAAAGACGTTGGGAAACATCCCCAACTTCTGAAAAAGTTGACCCATGGTTGCAACAAAGTGTTGTACCTTTAAAAAATGTTGCATAAAACCAGTGGTAGGAACTGCTAACTAAAAAGTTAGCTGTGCTAACCCTAAAGCAGTAGTGGAGCGCTAAGGCACTACACTAACACAGTATGTAGCGGAAGCTAATGCTAAAATTGCTCAACTGTCAATAACAAGAACTTCAACACAGATGTTGAACTTTATTCAACTGAGTTTACAAAACACCAAGTAAATTAATGTTTTCAAAGTTAGCTAAAGTGCTAAGCTAAAGATTAGCTCCTCTATTAGCAGAAGTTTGTCCACCTCTGTATAAAACAGACATGAGGGCTGAGTGCAGAGACACCAGCTGCGTTTGAATATTGCTGTTGTGTAAATGATTGTTTACACAACAGCTCTGCATCAGGAGCTCCAGCTCCTTTCTGCTGGTTCACAAACATTCAACTTGTAATTATGGCAACTTTTGTCAGTTTCATGTCTTTAAACAATCAATAAAAAGCATCTTAACTCTGTATGTAGAAGCACTGAAACTAGAACATACCACAGGTAGAAACTTTATTATAATACATTTAATATAAAGATATGACCTCATGTTTCTGTGTGGTTGTTTGTTAGGATTGCTTTGGTTTAAGTTCATTTCTGTTTTATTTTATTCATTTTATTCTTGGCTGTTTTGAGTTTGTAGTGAAATGTTTGGAGTTCAGTTCATGATCCTCTGGGTTCCTCCTGGTGACGGCTGCCTGTAAACCACATCAGTCAGGTTTCTCTTCTGCTTTCATGTATTTCCTGTCTGTACTTTAATAAAACAGAGAAAATGTTTTGGCTTCAGTTGAAGCTCCTTTTTCCATTTATTTAAATTCTACAACACTTTTCCCAAAAGGAAATGTTGCTGTGGGCTGGAAGGATCTCCAGTAGCAGTCAGT